>NC_054478.1:132192654-132792654 GCF_017639515.1 Carcharodon carcharias | reverse complement strand
AAGATGTATTCACTGTTAGCCATTCAGGCTGCTGGGCCTCTTGTTGAAGTGCAGCTGGCCACCGGTCATCTTAGATGGAAGCTACAATCGTCCAAATGAGGAGGCAGCACAAAGTTTGGGTGCTTCATGCCTGCCTCAGTGGTAATGGGTGTGAGCTAATTACAAATGATGACCCCCCTTTACCCAAAAATGGGTGCACAGTGCACTTGGGCCAGGATTTTCTGGCCCCGTTGTGGCGGGACCCGCAGCGGGAGATCCGGCAGCCCAGCCAAAAGTCCACTGACTTTCAGCAGGGCTGGCCAATCCCAGCAGTGGGTGGGGCCAGAAAATCCTGCCCTTGGTACCTGAGCACTTATTAGCCACGCATCCATGGAATTTTGTATTTCTTTCAGGCGTTCTTTCCTCTGTGTTGTAGTAGTGTGGCCCTGATATCTATTTGTAACAGAGCTGATCCGCAGATCAACTCTAAGTGGAAACATTAGATTTATTTACAACAGTCAGCAGCAACTACGCGCGTGCTTTTAATTCCATCTCTATCTCTACACTGACTGTGGAGGAAGCCCACGCTGCTAACACATTGGTTCACACAGATCATGTGATCTTACATCACAGGACTATTCTTAAAGGTACAGCCCAACATTTAAGAAAAGCATTATTAATGCACAATGGCAGTCTTAAAGTTTTCAAAGCTGTTTCCTAATCACTACTTTCTGATTTACCCCTTTTTATTTATTCCTTTCAACCTTGTCGATGTTCTGCATTATGGGTCCTCTCCTTCCTAAGTTTTTCAATGAAAAAGAAATAAATTTATGTGCGGGAATCAAAGGCAAGCATGTGTTCAGATCCAACTTTTTGTACTGAATTGTTAAGCCTGGTGCACAAGGTGCATATTTCCACTCTTTTATGCAAACTGATCCCTAATCATTTCAGCTATCATTGCTCCCAATATACATAGCATGACTAGTTTCTTCAACTAGTTGTGACGGCATTGCTTACCATACTTCATGCCAGGGCAATAACTGGTTTCTGGTTTAAAATCAATCTTTGACTTTGGCTGAATTTCATTCTTTAATGAAGTGATACAAATTTCTTTCATTGAGCTCCTCATTTATCCTAGAGCAAATCAGCCTTAAAATATATGGTAGCAGTACAGCCATCAGCCACATGATGGCTCTCACATTCTTCCTCATTTTGCTTGCTTACTCCCTGTCGAAAATCAGGATTGATGTTAGGGGGCAGCACAACATTTAACTGCACTTGGATCCTGGACAATGAATCCGAAAATGGCTGTCAGGTACCTACCTGTATTTGCAGCAAACCCTGACTGTAATTGCAACTGAATGAAAATAAAACATAAAAAATCTTTTTTCCCTCATTATTCAACTAAAATATAAAGTATGTAGAGTTGGTTTATAGCATTCTTTAATTTGTTTTCCCTCTCGAGGGCACATACTGTTGGGGTCTAGGTACATGGGTGATAGCAGCTTTTCAGTCCCTTGCCAAAGGGGTCATCCATTGGGTGGGATTTTAACCACTTCTTCTTGCATTAAGTGGGTGCCACTTATGCTTTTCGTCAGTTCCCACACGACTCCTATTAAAACTTAAAATGCTGGCGATGTGCGCGGGAGACATGTGCAATCACATGATGGGGAGAAGTTTATCAGTGGCGAAATCCACCATCAGATGACAATACAGCAGGTATGGGGCATCTATAAAAGCCTCCTGGATAAACAGGGAGGCTCAGCACCATAGCCACAACTTTCCTGTCCAACTCCATTGCTGTTAACATGAAACTTATAGACAGCATAAAGGTGGCACAGGTGTTTCTCAAATTTAGATTTCACTTGTAAATATTTCACATTATATTGGTTTCAGTTGTTGAGACTAGTTTAGGCAGAGAGCCAAATGTATTGGCTTGCCTCATGGTTGGCACACATTGATGATTACAGGTGAGTTAGGAGCATTTTCTTTATTGTATTGTTGCATTCACTCTTTACTGAGTGTTAGTGTCCAGTGTCATTCTTGCCACTCTGAGATATGACCAAACTTGCAGGCTCAGCTGACCCTCCCTTCTAAAGGAGTCCAGCATCACTCTCAGCAGGGCTAACTTAAATGTTGTAGGTGAACTGAAAGCCCTGTAAAGACTCTGCCAGTCAATACCTTGAGATGGACTAACTTGTGGATAGTACTGACACCGCCCTTTAGGCCCCTCATTTTCATATCTTGACTGACTGTTCCCACCACTCCTCAACACACTAAAGAGGTGCCCACCACCCTTCAATACACCAGGCTTTCCCTCTCCCACTCCTCCTTGCCCCCACCCCACTCCACATTCTCCTTACCACCCACCATTGCCAGTCCCAAGCTTCCATGCAAGCTGCTCCCCTCCCTTGGGCCATACAGTTAAAAAAAGAAACACCACTAACTTCAGACACAACTGCACAAAGCTGACTCTTGCATGCCACCTTTAAACAAACGCGACCTGGAGCCACGAGATTGTCATGTGTCACCGCCTTTATACTGAAGGTAGATTGTAATTAAAAAAGGTTTTACACAAATGAATATACATGGCATGCAAATGTATTACAAATGGGAACCTGACTCAGGATGGTGAGAGGCCCAACATGCTGCTGACTTAATGGATGGAATCATCCCAGATTTGCACCTAAGTGCGGTAGTGGGCGGCTAAAACGAGATTTTACCCGCAAGCTGCGATGGCAGGTTTTCATGCCACATTATTTATGCATTCCTGGGAAACACACCGTTTCCATTGCAGGCAGGCTCCGATTCACCCGCCTGCCAAGACATCGCTGCTTCATCACACCAGGCACCATATTTAAAGTCTAGCTGCGCGCATTCATCTCAGTGATTCCAGGCCACAACTGCTGCAGGGAAGATGTCCACCAAAGGCAAAAAGACTACAGCCCCCAGGTTTAGGACGCATCACTGGAACACCTTTTGGATGCTGTGGAGGCCCGCTGCAATGTCCTCCACTCCCACTCTGGCCATAGAGTGGGCAGCGGCGTGACCAACCAGGCTTGGGAGGCCGTGACAGCCATGGTCAGCGCCAATGCCCTGCAAAAGAGGACAGCCACCCAGTGCTGCTAAAGGATGTATGGTCTCATCCATTCCACCAGGTTAACTCACTCTTCTCATCATTCTCAACCCACACACTCACAAACCCATCACACATCCACAGGGATCTCACACCTCAAGGGACAGCAGCACTAACTCACACACACACACCACCACATCTTCATCGGGCTTAAATCCTCTTGAGTTCAAATCCTCATTCATCCCCACGGTACCGCTGACCACACAGTGATCATGCAGTGCCATGTGTCCTGCTCACACTCTCTCCATCTGTTTTCATTCAGGAGATGCCTGCTCACATCAGTAGGGAGAGGTCCCGGACCGGGGGTGGAGTGGCCCACATTGCGCCCATCGCTCACTTTGAGGAGCGTGCCATCACGCTGACTGGTGAGGGTGTGGACTGTGCCTGCGGTGATGGTGAGATTGGCAGTGAACACCCACTTGAGGATCCTGCACCACATCATCCCTCTCTCAACGCAACTGTGTGTGCGCTCTCTCCTGCTTTTGACTCTGCTGCGCTGCACTAATTATCTCTACTTTGGTTCACAGGGATCTCTGCCAAGGGACCAACACCCTCAGTCAACCAGTCCCTCAGCTCCATCCAGGTCCTCACCTCCAGCCAATTGGACTCCCCCTCCAGTGAAGAGGTGGGAATAAGCAGTTTGGAAGACCCATCACTGCAGAGGGATCAGCCGACCCATGAGTGATTATGGAGGGAAAAGTGTGTGTGTGTGTAGCAGGGTCTTCGGAGCTTCATGCAAGCATGCTCACAGGCATGCTGATCCTTCACGTTTCATACCCTTCTCAATGTCCTGAGCATTTTTAATGCTGCCTGCTGGGGTTCTCTTTCAGTTGTCCATCTGAGCTGACCTGCATCTCCACCCACCCACTGATCACACCCCCATGCAGCACCTGATCTCGCCCACGACTCTCATTTCACTTTCGATTTGAACAGTATGGTGCTAATTTGGTTTTACTTACGCTCCCCCGTCCTTTACCCTCCCCTAGTCACCCATTTCCTCTCCCCCATCGCCTGTTGAACCCCCCCCGGCATCACCTTCCACCTCCTCTCTGTGACCTACCAGCCACAACCCTTTTCCTTTGGGGGTGTCCAGGTGAACGTGCATGTTCCCTTCCTTCCTGAAAATCCTACCCCCATCCACATTCATCTCAATGACCTCCTCCTTCCCACCCCCAGGGTCCGTGTCTGTCTCCGGGCCCCCACCAATCACCACCGCTATCTCTTGTATCGCTATTATTGAACACTCACCCTCCTACTCTACTGCCTCACTCTGCCCTCGGTCATTCTCACCCTTCCTCCATACCATGCCCACCCTCAGTTCATTCTCCAGGAGGCAGACATGGACCCATCCGACCCCTCCTGTGCACGTTCACCTACACATCCCCCCCTCTGCACCCCTTCCCCCCTGGAACCCCTTGACCCCTGCAACCCCTTCCCCCCTCCACACCTCTTCTCCCCCAGAACCTGAACCCTCCCACTAATCTTCCCACCACCCCCAGACTCCCCCTGCAACTTGGTCCCTCCCCCTTCCTGACTCCTTCCTGCACCCTTACCTCTTCAGCCACCCTGAGTCCCTCCCCCTCCCCCTCCTTCCTCCAGCCTTATCTCTTCCTCCAGCCTCAGTTCTTCTTCCAGCTTCACTCTCACCCGCTTCCTGACCCCTTCCTCCACTCTTACATCTTCCTTAATCCTTACTCCCTCCCCTCTTCATACCCCTACATCCCCCTGGACACCCTCCCCTATCTGCATCCCTTCCTGCACCTGGACAGCATCCCCTCTGCACACTCCTTCCCTTGCACCTTCCATCCCTCTTACACCTACCTCCCCAATTGTGGTCATCTCCCCCGGTAACCCCTCCTCCCCTGTTCTCCCTCACCCTCTTCCCAACCTCCCCCCATCCTGACGCATTACCCCCCCTACCAACCTCCCCCCATCCTGACGCATTCATTCCCCACTCCCACTGTCATCCCATCCTGACACCTTCATTCCCCTCCAACCTCACCCCGTCCTGACACCTTCATTCCCCCCCTCAACCTCACCCCATCCTGTCACCTTCATTCCCCCCAACCTCCCCCCATCCTGACACCTTCATTCCCCCCAACCTCCCCCCATCCTGACACCTTCATTCCCCCCTCTCAACCTCACCCCATCCTGACACCTTCATTCCCCCCAACCTGCCCCCATCCTGACACCTTCATTCCCCCCCAATCTCCCCCCATCCTGACACCTTCATTCCCCCTTCTCAGCCTCACCCCATCCTGACACGTTCATTCCCCCCAACCTCCCCCCATCCTGACACTTTCATTCCCCCAACCTCCCCCCATCCTGACACCTTCATTCCCCCCTCTCAACCTCACCCCATCCTGACACCTTCATTCCCCCCAACCTGCCCCCATCCTGACACCTTCATTCCCCCCAATCTCCCCCCATCCTGACACCTTCATTCCCCCTTCTCAACCTCACCCCATCCTGACACGTTCATTCCCCCCAACCTCCCCCAATCCTGACACCTTCATTCCCCCTTCTCAACCTCACCCCATTCTGACACCTTCATTCCCCTCCCCCCAACTTCAACCCCCCCCAACAACTCTTCCTCTCCCAGCTGATTCTAGCCCTTCCTCTCCCAGACCCTCGACCATCAACAGTGACTTTCCAACTTCTGTGAGCTGCTTCGTAACATGCTGTTGCTGTAGGACTCCCGCATCTCCTGCTCTTCGGATGTCTGTGACATGAGCAAAGCCCTGGTGGGTAAATCCCGACCTCTGCACGTCACACTTATCAAGACGTGTTCTACACCTGTGTGATTTCCTGCTGATGTGGATGGACAATCCAGTGGCTGCGGCGGCGATGGGGGAATGAGTCCGGCGGCTGGCCTAATAATGATATGCCGATGTATTACAATGTATTCCCCACATCCAATGGCGGGAAATGCGGCCTGATGTTGGCGGGCTAAGTGGATGATCGCAAACTGGTTTCATGCCGTCATGAAACTGATTGCACCATATTGTCCATTCACGCCACCAAACACGCCCGACTCTGGCGGGCACAGCAAATCTGGGCCAATGTCTGCATCTCAACCCACCATTGACAAAATAAAATTTCGGCTTCTGCCTGATTCACTCACCCCTTACCGGTCATTCAGCACCTTGAGCCTGTTCTGTCATTCAGTTAGATCATGGCTGACCTGTATCTAAACTCCATCTACCTTTAATCCCCTTGTCTACCAAAAGTCCATCAATTGCAGTTTTGAAATTTTCAGTTGATTCCCAGCCTCAACTGCTTTCTAGGGAGAGTGTTCCAGGTTTCCACTCTCCTTTGTGTGAAGAAGTGCTTTTCCCGAATGGCTCTAATTTTAAGGTTATGCCCCCTTGTTCTGCACTCTTCCACTAGAGGAAATGATTTCTGTCTCAATTAGATCACCCCTTAATCGCCTATATTCAAGGAACAAATGAGCGGACAATGATGCTAATTTTAATCCATGTTTTTCCTGGTCCATGTCCATTTCCACTGTGTAATGGAGTATGACAATTGGTGGAAATCCTTTCTTATTAATGCTGAGTCTTCTTCCACATCAATGGGGTGGATGGTGGCATAGTGGCAACATTTCTGATTAATATTTCTGGACAGAGGCCAAGGCTAATGCTCTGGGGACATGGGTTCAAATCTTACCATGGCAACTGGTGGAATTTAAATTCAATTAATTAATAAATCTGAAATTAAAAGCCAATCTCAGTAATGGTGACCATGAAACCATCAGACTATTGTAACAGCGGATGCTGGAAATCCAAAACAAAAACAGAATTACCTGGAAAAACTCAGCAGGTCTGGCTGCCAGACCTGCTGAGATTTTCCAGGTAATTCTGTAGATTGTTGTAACAGTCCATCTGCTTCACTAATGCGTTTTAGGGACGGAAATCTGCCATCTGGTTTGACATTTATGTGACTCCAGACTCACACAAGGTAGTTGATTCTTAACTGCCCTTTGGAAAGGCCTAGCAAGCCACTCTGTTGTACCAAACCACTCCAGAAAAGTAAAAAAATGAATAAAACCACACAGACCACCTGGCATCCATGTAGGCACCAGAAACAACAACACAGCCTGCCCAGTCAACTCTACAAAGTCCTTCTTATTAACATCTGGGAACTTGTGCCAAAATTGGGAGCTGTCCCCCAGACCCTCAGTCAAGCAACAGCCTAATATTATCAGACTCACAGAATCATACCTTACAGCCAATGTCCCAGATACCTCCAACACCATTCCTGGGTATGGCCTGTCTCATTGGCAGGGCAGACCATCCAGAGGCAGCAGCACAGTAATATACAGTCAGGAGAGAGTTGCCCTAGGAGTCCTCAAGATTGACTCTGGATACCATGAAGTCCAATAGCATCAGGTCAAAAATGGGTAAAGAAATTTCCTGCTGATTACCACTAATCAACCTCCGTCGGTTGATGAATCAGTGCTGCTCCAAGTTGAATACCACTTGAAAGAGACACTACGAGTAGAAAGGGCACAGAATGTACTCTGGGTGGGGAGCTTCAATGCCCTTCACCAAGACTGGTTCAGTAGCACCACTACTGACTGAGCCCTGAAGGACATATCTTCCAGACTGGGAATGTGGCATATTGCTCACTCTACCATCAAACCAGGGAATCAGCCCTGGTTTATTGAGGAGTGCAGGAGGGCATGCCGGGAGCAACACCAGACATACCTAAAAATTAAGTACCAACCTGGTGAAGCTACAACACAAGACTATATGCATTCCAACCAGCAGAAACAGCATACGAAAGACAGAGCAAGTGATCCCACCACCAAAGGATCAAATCAAAGCTCTCCAGTCGTGACACAGCCAGTCATGAATTGTGGTGGACAATTAAATAACTAACTGAAAGAAGTTCTACATACATCTTCATCCTCAGTGATAGGGGAATTCCCAGCAGACAAGGCTGAAGCATTTGCAACTGTTTTCAGCCAGAAGCGCTGAGTGGATGATCCATCTCAGCCTCCTCCTGAGGTCCCCAGCATCACAGATGCCAGACCTCAGCCAATTTAATTCACTCCACACCATTTCAAGAAATGGCTGAAGGCACTGGATACAGAAAAGGCTATGGTCCCTGACAACATCTCAGCAGTAGTACTGAAAGCTTGTGCTCCAGGACTAGCCACACCTTTAGCTAAGCTGTTCTAGTTGCTAAGGACAGGTGAGGAGAGATAAACTTATATCCTTGTACCCTTTCCCTTACTGTTTGTAATCAGTACAGTTTTGGAGAGGAAAGTATGTGTGGTTCTTAGCCCCTGGTGTGTATGTGATCAAATAAGCAGCAAGCTTTAATGGAGTTAAACAAAGAGGGTTATTTATTCACACATGTTCAACCTGAAAATTTAAACCCAATGTCATTCACACACCACACACTTAAGAAAGGTATAGTTAAAGAAAATAGTAAATCAAAAGGATAGTTCATAGTTCATGTGTTTGGCTTGCTGTAGAAGGACAGTCATTGTGGGGCCCAGTAAAGAAAGGAGTCTTTTCCACCCTTGTATTGTAGTTTAGCTGGGTTCAAATAACTGGAGTTGGATATCAGGATTATTGCAGGATTTGCTCGAAGAGATGGCCTTTTCAGAAAATCACAAAGCTGGTTACTTGTGGTTTCTGTGCCAGGAGGCCCCCTTTCGACACTGATGGACTTTTGAGAGAAGGAAATCCAAGACTTAGAAGATTTTTATAGACTCCTGTTCTGCCTTTTACTGTTGCTGTTCTGCAGCTTTCTGTGTTCTCTACGGACGGCCCAAGTCTTCCCGGGCCTTCAGATAAAGTTATTTCCAGCTGGTTTTGATCACAACCAGAATGGTTTGGAAGTCTAAAGCCTTCACTACATAATAGGAGACAGATGGTGGTCTTTCACACTTAACTTATGGATAACTGGTCTCACCAGCTCTCTTTTGTTACACATTGACCTAGAGGTCTATTGATTTTGAGTTTCAGGTAACTCAAACAATTAGCAGATGCAAATTCCACAAAAAGGTTCAATCTGGATGTGTCCATTCAAAGTGGGAAGGTTGGGGGTTGGGGTGGTCGGGGGGTAACCCTCACCCTGGTTATTCAACCAGGAAATTCACTGAAGGTTTGGGGCAGATATTGGAAAAGGCACCTGACCTTGACAGCCATCTTAAACAGGCTTGTCAGTATCCAGTTTTAAATGAAAGACAGTTCTGAAAAATTATATACAAATTTAGTCCATGTTTGAAGTTATGAATAGGGCATTCCTTCACTGGGCAGGACATAGTACAGCTACAACACTGGCATCTGCCCAACAATGTGGCCCAGGTATGTTGTTTCCAGAAAAGGCAAGATACTGTCCCATCAGCCTACTCTTGATCATCAGCAATGTGATGGAAGGTGTTGACAGCGCTATCAAGTGGCACTTACAAAACAATAACCTGCTCACTGATGATCAATTTGAGTTCACCAGGGCCACTCAGTTCCTGGCTTCATTACAGCCTTGGTCCAAACATGGACAAAAGAGTTAAAA
This sequence comes from Carcharodon carcharias, assembly GCF_017639515.1. Taxonomy (NCBI): domain Eukaryota; kingdom Metazoa; phylum Chordata; class Chondrichthyes; order Lamniformes; family Lamnidae; genus Carcharodon; species Carcharodon carcharias. The sequence continues at coordinate 132,783,011 of NC_054478.1, read as the reverse complement.
TCAGGAGGTGAGGTGGGAGTGACTGCCCTTGACATAAGGCAGTTTTTGACCAAGTATGGCATCAAGGAGCCCTAGCAAAATTGAAGTCAATGGGAATCAGGGGAAAATCTCTCCACTTATTAGAGTCATATCTAGAACAAAGGAAGGTGATTCTGGTTGTTGGAAGCCAATCATCTCAGTTCCAGGACTTTGCTGTAGGAGTTCCTTAGGGTAATGCCCTAGGCTTAACCATCTTCAAGTGATTCATCAATTGATTCATCAATTCCCTCCATCATAAGGTCAGAAATGGGGATGCTCACTGATTGCACATTATTCAATACCATTTGCAACTCCTCAGATACTGAAGCAGTCTATGCCCATATGCAGCAAGACTGAGACAACATTCAGGCTTGACTACACAAGTGCCAGGAATGCCTGTCTCCAACAATTGAGAAACCTTTCTGTTTCCCCCTTCCTTTTTTTTCCAATAAATTATAAAGAATTTCCTTTTCCCACCTATTTCCGTTATTTAAAAAAAAACCCCACTAGAGCTATACCTTGAGTGCCCTACCATCCATTCTTAATTAGCACATTCATTTAGATAATATCACCAACTTTAACTTTAACACCTATGTGTTCTATTGTACTATTGTCGTTGACATCTTTTGATGATCTGCTTCTATCACTGCTTGTTTGTCCCTACAACCACAACCGCCCCCCCACCTCTCTCTCTCTCTATCTCTCCGCCCCCCCACACACACACCTTAAACCAGCTTATATTTCAACTCTTTCTTGGACTCGAACTCAAGTTCTGTCGAAGGGTCATGACGACTCGAAACGTCAACTCTTTTCTTCTCCGCTGATGCTGCCAGACCTGCTGAGTTTTTCCAGGTAATTCTGTTTTTGTTTTGAGTGAGAAACTAACCCTCTCCCCTTGGTGTTCAACAGCATTACCATCACCGAATCCCCTGCTGCCAGCATCCTGGGGGTTACCATTGACCAGAAATTGAACTGGACTGGCCATATAAATACTGTAGCTACAAGAGAAGATTAGAGGCTGGGTATTCTGCGGAGAGTAACTCACTTCCTGACTCCCCAAAGCTTGTCCACAATTTACAAGGCACAAGTCAGGAGTGTGATGCAATGCTCACCCTTCAAGTCCTGACGAGTGCAGCTCTAACAACGCTCAAAAAGTTCGACACCATCCAGGATACATGAATTAGGAACAGGAGTAGGCCATTTGGCCCCTCAAGCCTGCTCCACCATTCAATGAGAAAGCAGCACCCTATCCAACACTTTAAACATTCATTCCCTCCACCACTGGCACACAGTGGCAGCATTGTGTACCATATACAAGATGAACTGCAGCAACTCACTAAGCCTCCTTCGACAGAACTTTCCAAACCCACGACTTTCCCTTCCAAGCCACACACCATCCTGGAGTGGAACTATATTGTCATTGTTTCACCTTCACTGGATCTAAAATCTAGGATTCTCTTCCTAACAACATTGTGGTGTACCTACACCCGTTGGACTGCAGAGGTTCAAGAAGGCAGCTCAAAGCAATTAGGGATAGGCAACAAATGCTGGGCTTGCCAGCGGTGCTCACATCCCCTGAAAAGAATAAAAGAACAGTTCCCTGGCTGTCTTCCAATGCCGGGCCTCCAAAATCCCCAACCAAAATAGGTGAAAGCCTCACTAATGTGGTCAGAATATGGCAAGGATGTGCAGCTTGCAGTTCCCCATGAAGGACATCCTATATAAATTAGACCTGACTAGAGTTTGCTTTTTGCATTGCTAAGAACTGATATGGCAGACAGGATATCATGTAAAGATCATAGAATAGACAAAGTGTTTTGTGTGCATCAAACCTGAGGGCTGCAGTCTTGAGGGATAAAGGTGTACAACTAACCTGGGCATTGCACTCCACTGAACCAGTTCAAATTGTTGCACTTGACCCAGAGGGTTTGGGGGCAATGATGTGTTGTATTTGCCTAAACCAAAAGAAAGAATAGGAGACATATGTATAGGTTAAGGTAGCATAAGTGAGTGGCAAGCTGGCTACTTCAGAGACCCGCTCCTGCGCAGACTGGTCCATTATCTCTATGCGGGTGTTTGGTTGTGGATAGGTCCATTGCCTCTATGGGGGGTGTTTGGTTGTACATTGACTTTAAGGGAAAAAGCTAACCGAAGTTATATTTGCATCCAATTCTATATTAAACATAGAATGTTCAATAAACAAAGTGATATGTAAAAAAAAATAAAAAAGGGAATTGATTTCTTCTCACAAAATAACAGCCCCTCATCAAAATGGTCATCAAATCCTCCTGTAGCCCAAGCTCCTCAACCATAGAAGCCTCCACCCACTTAATACTTTCTCACTTCTTAAATCAAAATCCTGGAACCTCTTACCTAATAGCGCTATGAATCCATCTTCACCACATGGAGTACAGCAGCATGAGGACAAGGCCCAACATCACCTTCTCCAGGGTAACTAGTAATGGTCAATCTGTGCTGGCCCTGCCAATGAAGTGCATGCCCCAAGAATGAATAATAATAAAAAAAAATCAAGTTTGAAGAGTTCAAGGATTCTGTTGCATTCAGAATTGAGAATATTCCTTGGATACCTCTGTCTTGACTTGCCAGATTCTGCCTAACATCAAGTTTTAGCATGAGGCAGAATGTTTCAATGCTCAATATTGACAATATTGAAGCCAAACTGTTGATCCCCTGTCAAAACATTTGCAGCTCAGCTGTTGATTCCACCCACATTCCTGACTTCAAGCACAAATCAATCCCCATAGCAAATAATTAACAAAGATAAATGCGAAACTTCATAAACAATCTATAATACTTTTATGGAACACAAAAGTAAAGCGGCTATGCTAAACCTTTACCAATCATCAGTTAGGCCTTAGCTGGAGTATAGAGTTCAATTCTGGGCATCACAATTTAGGAAGGTTGTCAAGGCATTGGAGGGAGTGCAGAGGTGATTTGCTGAAATAGTACCGGAAGTGAGGAACTTCAGTTATACGGAGAGACTAAAGAAATTGGGATTGTTCTTTTTAGAACACGGAAGGCTTAGGGGAGATTTAATACAAGTGTTCAAAATTATGAAGTGTTTTGATATTTAGAATATACAGGGAGGAATTGTTTCCTCTGGCAGATGGGTTGGTAAACAGAGGACACAGGTTTAATGTAAGTGGCAAAGAATCAGAAAAGTGATGAGGAGAACCTAATTTCTGATCATCATAGGCAGTTTATTATATGCTACTAAGTAGATAACAGTGCGTGTGGCAAGTCAGTTTAGGTCACACAAAATGGACATGGTGATTATATACCTCTGTGGCTGGGCATGGTGCAAAATACTTGTGCAGGTGTATTGAGAGAAACACCACAGTCGTTTACAGTGAGAGAGGTTGAGAGAAACAGTGGGGTAATTTACAGGAAGAAAGTGTGAGAGAAACAGTTTGGTCATTTACAGGGACCGAGTACGAGAGGAGTGAGGCCTTTAATAGTGAGAGAGTGAGAGAAGAGTGTGAGACCATTAAAGAGCGCGAGGGGGAAAAGACCATGGAGAGCACCTGATTGGTGAGTAGGATTGGTGAGTATTTCTAGTCTTTACAGTAAAAGTAAGGTCTTTAGTTTGTGGTTAGATCTCTAGTCTTTTTTTTCTTTTTCGTAAAGATAGCTTGTTAAATATAAGATCGATACTAGTGTGTATGAAAAAAATAATTATAATAAAGTGTAAAGAGTGGGGATACTAGAGTAATTAATTAATAAATTGAATAAAATACGATAGCGATGGCAGGATGGGTGATGCATTGCTGTTGCAGCATGTAGGAACTGCTGGTCACCAAGGTGATCCAGAGCGAACACATCTGTACCAAATGTTTGCAGCTCGAGGAATTTCGGATCCGGATTAAGGAACTAGAATCTGAGCTGCAGACATTGCGCCACATCAGGGAAGGGGAAAGTTACCTGGACACTTTGCTCCAGGAGGCAGTCACACCTCTCAGATTAGGTCATTCAAATTTGGTCTGTGATCAGGGATAGGAGGGTGTGACTGCAGGTGAGGCAGTTTTGGGGACCCAGGGGGTAGCGTTCGAGAAGCCTCAGCCCCTGCAACTGTCCAACAGTTACAAGATTCTTGCAAGCTGTGTGGATTAGAGAGGGTGGATGAGCAAACTGACCATGGCACCGCGGGGAGGAAATGGGAGCATGGTAGTGGTAGGGGACAGTATAATTAGGGGGATAGATACTGTTCTCTGCAGCCATGATCATGTGTTGCCTGCTTGGTGCCAGGGTTAAGGACATCTCCTCAGGGGTGAAGAGGAACTTGGAGTGGGAGGGGTGGGATACAGTTGTCGTCATCCATATTGGTGCCAACCAATATGATAGGACCAGAAAGGAGGCTCTGCTGAAAGAATTTGCACAGTTAGGAGCTAAATTAAAAAGCAGAACCTCCAAGGTAATAATCTCAGGATTGGTACCTGAGCCACAGGCAAACTGGCATAGGGTAAATATAGTCAAGGAGTTAAATGCGTGGCTCAGAGATTGGTATGGGAGGAATGGGTTTCAGTTCATGGGGCACTGGCACCAGTACTGGGGTAGAAGGGAGCTGTTCCAGTGGGGTGGGCTTCACTTGAACCATGCTGGGACCAGTGTCTTGGTAAACTGAATAACTAGGGATTTAGAGAGGGCTTTAAACTAAATAGAGGGAGAAAAGGTTCTGGAAAGGGATACGTAGGCTTACAAAGCAAAAGGACAAGGCAGCATTGCAGGGCAGCTATTTAGGTAATGATACCCAGAGTGTGACAGGAAAGGATAGAGTGTACAAAGATAAAAAAAAACAGCAAATAGGGTCAAAGGGGGAAGAAATGGTAAAAAGGCAAAATTAATGGCCCTTAAACGCACATAGAATTCAGAACAAAATAAATGAATTAACAGCACAAAGGTGAATGGGTATGATCTTATAGCTATTACGGAGAAGTGGTTACAAGGAGATTGAAGCTGGGAACTAAATATTCAGGGGTGTGTGACTTTTCAAAAGGACAGGCAGGAAGGAAAGTGTGGTGGAGTAGCTTTGTTAGTACGAGATGGAATAAGTATGATAGAAACAAAGGATCGCAAGATGTGAAATCCAAATGTGTGGAAGTAAGAAATAACAAGGGGAAGAAGACATTGATGGGAGTAGTCTATAGGCCCCCTGATCGTAGCTATATGGTAGGACAGAACAAATCAGGAGATAATGAGGGTATGTAAAAAAGACAGTACATTAATCTTGGGTGACTTCAATCTTCATGTAGATTGGGAAAATCAAATTGGCAGAGGTAGACACAAGCAAGAATTCATACAGTGTATTTGGGACAGTTTCTTAGAACAATATGTTGTGAATCCAACCAGGAATCAGACTATTTTGGATCTGGTAATGTGTAATGAGGCAGATTTAATAAATGAACTCAGAGTAAAGGATCTCCTAGGAAACAGTGACCATAATATGGAAGAATTTAGCATCGTTTGAGAGTGAGAACCTTGGGTCAGAAACAATTGTGCTAAACTTAAATAAGGGTAATTACAATAGAATGAGGGCAGGGTTGGCTGGAGTGGACAGGGAAAGCAGTTTAGTAGAAAAGACGGTTGGTGAACAATGGCAGACATTTAAGAAAATAGTTCATGGCTCTCAACAAAGATATATCCCAGTGAGGAAGAAGGATTTAAGGAAGGGTATAAACCAATCATGGTTAACCAAGCAAGTTAAGGATAATATCAAACTAAAAGAAAAATCATGCAATGTGACAAAGAATAGTGGTAAGCCTGAGGATTGGGAAAGTTTTAAAAACCAACTAAAGATCACCAAAAAAAACAAAGTGGGAGAAAATAAACTTTGAGGGTAAACTAGCAAGTAATATAAAAAGGTACAGTAAGAGTGTCTTTAAATATATCAAAAAGGAAGAGAGAGGCCAAAATGAACGTAGGCCCCTCAGAGAATGAAGCTGGGGAAATAATAATGGGGAACCAGGAAAAGGCAGGGGAGTTGAATAAATACTTTGGCTTCAGTCTTCATGGTAGAAGATACTAATAGCTTTCCAAAAATACTAAATAATCAGATAACTATACGCCAGTTAGTTTAACATCTGTCATTGGGAAAATGTTGGAGTCTATTATAAAGGATGTAATAGCAGAGCATTTAGAAATACATAATCTAATCAAGCAGAGTCAGCATGGCTTTGTGAAGGGGAAATCATGCCTAACAAATTTATTAGAATTCTTTGAGGAGGTAATAAGCAGGATAGATAAGGGGGAACCAGCAGATGTAATATATTTGTGTTCCCAAAAGGCGTTCGATAAGGTACTGCACATAAGGCTACTTAATAAGATAAGAGGCCCATGGTGTTGGGGATAGAGGATTGGCTAATTAATAGAAGACGGAGAGTTGGGATAAGGGCAACATTTTCAGGATGGCAACCTGTAACTAGTGGAGTGCCACAGGGATCAGTGCTGGGGCCTCAATTATTTACAATATATTTTAATGACTTGGATGAGGGAAGTGAATGCACTATCGCCAAGTTTGTAGATGACACAAAAATAGATGGGAAAGCAAATGGTGAGGATGACACAAGGAGTCTACTGAGGAATATAGGCAGGTTAAATGAGTGGGTAAAAACTTGGCAGATGGAATATAATGTGGGAAAATGTGAAGTTATGCACCTTGGCAGGAAGAATAGAGGAGTTGGGTATTATTTAAATGGAGAAAGACTGCAGAAGGCTGCAGCACAGAGGGTGTTGGGAGTCCTTGTGCATGAATCCCAAAAATCTAACATACAAGTTCAACAGGTAACAGTGAAGGCAAATGGAATGTTCAAAGGGAATGGAGTATAAAAATATGGAAGTCTTGCTAAAACTATACAAGACACTAATTAGACTACACCTAGAATACTGCGAACAGTTTTGATCCCCTTATCTAAGGAAAGGTTTACTGGCATTGGAGGCAATCCAGAGAAAGTTCACTAGGTTGACCACAGGTATGTAGGGATTTTCTTATGAGGAGGGGTTGAGGAGGTTGGGCCTGTACTCATTGGAGTTTAGAAGAATGAGAGGTGACCTTATTGAAACATATAAGGCTCTTTGGGGGCTTGACAGGGTAGATGTTGAGAGGTTGTTTCCCCTTGTGGGCGAGGTTAGGACCAGAGAGCATAATCTCAGAGTAAGGGGGTGTGTAATTGAGGGTGATCAGGTCAGCCACGATCTCCTTGAATGGAGGAGCAGACTTGATGGGCCGAATGGCCTTCTTCTGCTCCTACATCTTATGGCCTTATGATCTTATTGGCACTCTAAGGTTTGGATTGGCACTTGTATGGGCAGGTATCTCTCTGCTGACGTGAATTAACATTCCTCACTTGCATCAGTACCCTGAGGCGCTGATTAGTAGAATAAAGTGAAGTTGTTTTGGCAAGGATCCCAAGTCATAGGACTGTGCTAATTCACAAGTCCTAACCACTCTAAGTTATGGCACAAAATCCAACGTTGTGCAATTGCAATGAATATAATAAAGTACATGGTAGGTGTTAAATTAAATCTAAATGATAGATTTTACTGGCCAATTTTTATTTCTCCAGCAATACAGAATTTTGCACAATCTAATTGATTTTGAGATAAGGTTCCCTGTTCCTTTAGAGAGAAAGAAAAGTACTGGACAGAATTCTATGGCTGTTGCACGGGTGGCGGAGCCCACACGTCAGCACTTAAAATGTCCATGCACTGATGTCACACGAGCGTCCCAACATCAGCGCGCAACATCGTGATATTTAGCAGGACGCGCGCCTGCCATTAATTAAAGGCCTTGTTAAGGCCCTTAACTCAGCAGTTGATTTTGAGGAGCCTCTGCGATCTTCTCCTTGGAGCACGGGCCTAACGGGCAGGCGGGTAACAGACTTTTTAACAAACCTCATCCACGGGCAGGTTGTCTGGGCTCAGAGGGGTTGTTCATGTTTTTTCTGAAGTATTTAATGCAGAAAGTGTTTTAAACTTTCCTGTGTAATTGTTAGCAGTTCAGATCGATTTCCAACAGCTCTCTCTGTGCTTTGAAGCTTCAACTCAGCAGTCTGCAGACAGTAATCTTTATCAGGCCTGCAGCTTTCCGGGCACCTCCATTTAGCTTGGATATGGGTTCTGACATCTCCACTGGAGGCAGCTCCTCTGAGGAGGAAGGGAGGGATAGAATAAGGAGGAGGCCAGGAGTGGACAATCAGCCTCCAGGGGAGCCACCTTTGGGAGACCAGGTGCAAGCACAAGAGGCGCAGGGCCAAGAGGTTGTCCAAGGTGGAAGGGGCCGCAGAAGACGCTACTATCTTGCTGCCAGGGTATACAGATGGAGAAGCAGCTACCTCAATATGACTGAGGTGCAGTGCCAAAGGAGGCTCCAACTCTCAAGGGAGACAGTCAACTGTATCTGTCAGATGATTGGCTCTGAGATCTCCCCTAACACCCCACGCCAGCGGCTCTGAAGGTCACAGTTGCCCTCCACTTCTATGCATCTGGCTCCTTCCAAGACTCGATGGGTGATCTTTGCTGTGTCTCCCAATCAGCTGTCCACACTTGGTTCAAGCAGGTTACAGGCACTCTGTTCAGACAAGCATTGACCTTCATCCAGTTCCACTGGGACCAGGCAAGTCAGTGAGCCAGAGGCTTCGCGGCCATTGCTGGCTTCCCCCACGTCCAGGGTGCTAGAGACTGCACTCATGTGGCCATCAATGCGCCAGCAGGTGAGCCCGGTGCCTTTGTCAACAGGAAGGGCTTCCACTCCATGAATGTGCAGATACTGTGTGATCACAGGATGCAGATTCTGCAAGTTTGTGCAAGGTACCCAGGCAGCTCCCACGACGCCTACATCCTCAGACACTCCCAGGTGCCGGTGCTCTTCAGTGCTCCGGCTTGGCTGGATGGTTGGCTGGTGGGTCACAAGGGCTATCCCCTCAGAAGGCGGCTCATGACGCCTCTCCGCCATCCAAGAACAGCAACTGAAGAGCGCTATGATAGAAACCAGGGCAGCACAAGGGGCTGTGGTGGAGAGAGCCATTGGTCTTCTCAGTACCCCCCAGATCGCGGCTATCTGATAGTGGTAGCATGCTGCATTCTGCACAATCTTGCGCTGGAAAGGGGGAATGCAGTTGACGATGAAGACCTTGACGCAGTGGATGAGGCTGCACATGATGAATCCAGCAGTGGCTCAGAGGATGAGGAAGCACAGGGCAATGATGGGGGGCAGCACGCCGACCCGCTACTACACCAAAGAGGCAGGGACACCCGGGACTCTTTAATCCAACGAACCTTCAGCTAGCTCCACACACATGGATCTGCAGAACCAGCATTGCCTGGTGCTTCCACACGTGGCACTTAGGTGCTACATCTTCCACCTCATCAGCTGTAACTAAGGGCTTAGTACAGAAACATCAATGTCCACTGAAACACTCATGACATGTCTGTGAAACATACAAATGCAGCACAAATGAAACACCCTCAGACATGGTCAGAAAAGTGGACTTTATTCCCACCAAAATAAAGTACAAACGTCGCTCTGACGTACATAATTATATTTTCCCTAATCTAGGGCCAACACAAAATCACCAGTGACAAATCCGTGGAGTGCCTAACGTGCCTTATGCTTACGTCTGCGGGTGCTACGTCTTGGTGCTGCCCCATCGTTTGGAGTGGCTTGTGAGAGAGCCTGCTGACTCTGCTGTCCTGTCGGTCTCGATGACCTTGGCGGCCGTCGTCTGGCCTGTGGAGCCTGTGATGGCCCTGCCTGAGAGGGAGTGCCCAGTTCCAGAACTGGCACCTCCCCAGTTGTCACAGCCTCAACGGATGCAACAGTCACTGTCAGAGGGGTGGAGGAGCTGCTGCTCTCATCCGGAGCGCCCTGAAAGGAGCTCGCAGCGACGACAGGCAGCTGCTGCGCTGATATGCGGTCACATTGGACCTCCCTGCTCACCGCAGATGGATGGGCACCGAGCTGCGACACTTAGTGCCCAGAACGTCTCCCATATTGCCAGTGACCACCTGTGGCCATTAACGCTCTAAGGGCTTGCAGGTCAGAGCGTAACCCAATCAGAAGAGTCTCAATCTGATTGAAGCCCCTCTCCTTGAGAGTCACCAATCTCTCAGTGGAGGAAGCCTGAAGCCCTGTCCTGAGGTTCATGCCTTCACTGACACTCTGCCTGGACTCCTCCGCCACAGAGACCAACTGAAGCACACCCTCATGCAACCCTGCTGGATGCTCCCTGCATCCTGCCACTTGTCCTGCAGCTGCTGCATTGCTGATATCTCCAGAGGCACATCATCACTGCCAGACTCAGCATGTGCCTGGTCCCCTGCAGTCCTCTGGCTGCTGACTCCATTGGCACTCTCTGTCCGTGCCATCTCCTCCAGCGATTGTGAAGTCCCCTCTCTGTTGTGCCCCGGGACACTAGCCAACGTCATAATCCCCACCAAGGTTTTTGTCGCTGTGCTGGTGCCTGACTCACTGAAAGGACGTGATGCAAGTTGCAAGTCTTGGCCCTCAGGTGTGGAGGGGGGGCTCTGGACGTGTTGGTGGCGGCCATGTGGTGGTGATGCTGAAATTAACAACAGGGACAGTGCATCAGTTAGCGTTCAGTCAGTAACACCTTTCATCCCTTTCCCCCCAGCCTCATAAGTCACTCACCCTTCAAGAATCTAAGGAGACAAACATTGGTGGGGTGGTAAATAGTCAAGAGAAGGCCCAACCATTACACACGCATACAGACAGGCTGGTCAGATGGCCTAAGGAATGCCACATGGAATGTTATGTGGATAAGTGTGCGGTTAAGCACTTGGGCAAGACAAACAAGGTTCGGGAATACATGAGTAATGGTAGGACCGTGGGAAGTCATGATGATTACAGGAACCTTGCTGGGCAGAGCTGTTAAGGTAGCAGAACAGGAAGATAAGGCGTTTAACTTTATTAGCTGAGGAATAGAATGTAGGAAAAGGAAGGTCATGTTGCAAGTGCAGAAAACGCTGTCGAGGCCACAACTACACTTCTATGTTCAGTTGTGACCTGCGCTTCATGGGAGGGATGGCATTGGAGTGGGGAGAGTGCAGAGATCCCTGACCTGGATGCTTGCCGGCCTGGAGAGTTGGAGTGATGAGGAAACATTGCAAACACTTGCGACATTTGCCATGGAGCACAGGGGATTGACAGGTCACATTATTGACTTTCATACCTTTATGAGGGGCATAGAACAGAAGGCAACATTTCCCCTTGGCACAGGGGTGACTAACGAGGTGGCAGTTATTTAATTTGAGTGCCATGAGGTTGACAGGTGAGGTGCTGAGGACCTTTTGGACAGAGTAATGTGGGACACACTGGCTGAAAGGGTGGTGGAGGTCCAAACCCTCCTAAGATGCAATAAGTCTTTGGATGTGCAGCAGTGATGCCACGGCATGTTAGGCCATGTGGATAGTGGTCACAAATGGGATAAGGCGACTTTGGAAGGTGCTAGAGACGCGCATCCTCAAGGGGCCGAGGGACCTTTGTGTATGACCCACACGTCTGACTGTATAAGTCTGTGAATGAGCAGTGTTGCTGCATTAACAATTGCAGCAACCATCAGTGGTTTGGACGGTGGGGAGACAGAGCGGATGGGACTGTGGCCCTCAGATACCTGGCCGCTGCACCCCAGCCTCACCAACACCTGCCGGCCTGGCTGCCTGCCTCCTCCCCAGCTCCGTGGCCTTCATAGGCAATGAGGTGCTGCAGCATGGCGTGCCCACCACCGGTCTGCTGCCGCTCCCACATATTGCTCTCAGTTTTTGCCTGCAGAACAGAGAAGAGCATTTATTGGGGCTGATCGCTCATGTACTCTGCACGCGCACGCCGCACCCCAACTACAGTGACCCATCTGAGGCCTCCAGCGGCTCCTGTCCACAATATTGGTGATCAGTCCCCAGAAGATAGTACGGCTGCTCCCAACCCCCTCCCCCAACGTCCACCTTGGACACATTCGGCATCCATCACAGAGATGAGGAGAAACCTCTTTGGCCAGAGAGTGGTGAATCTATGGAATTCATTGCCACGGAAGGCTGTGGAGGCCAGATCATTGAGTGTATTTAAGACCGAGATAGATAGGTTCTTGATTGGTAAGGGGATTAAAGGTTACGGGGAGAAGGCGGAAGAATGGGGTTGAGAAACTAATCAGCCATGATTAAATGGCGGAGCAGACTCGATGGGCCGAATGGCCTAATTTCTGCTCCTATGTCTTATGGTCTTATTTTCAATAACACACAGCTCTTAGCACCCATGGCAAGGAGGCGCAACTAGTTGCACCGCCAAGGCCAGCAGATGGCTCTTGGCCATGACACCTTGAGGCTCTCCTTCCACCATCTCATCACCATCAATAAGACATGTGTTGGAGTTCTGAGTATGTGTCTAGCTGCCTCCCCTGCAGGTTGCCCCCAGACTACTCAAATGCGACAAACGCCAACATATGCTGCGGGGAGAACCCAGCTTCTCCTCAGCCGCTAAGGCTGATGTAAGCATGGTCACTATTTACCCACCCAGCATACGCCAAATGCCCAATGCAGTAACGACACTAAGATATGGGGTGGGGGGGACGGTGGTGCTCAAAGGTTAAGGCTACCTGCTGGGTCAAATGGCCAAGGCTGACATGGTCCTCACCCTTCCAGAGCGCAGCAAATCATTGAAGCGCTTGAGGCACTGGGTTCCGGTGTGCTGCACAGCATCATGAGAGCTAACAGCCTCCGCCACCTCCTGCCATGCCTGCTTGGTGACGTGGCGGGCCCTCCTCCTCCTATCCTCCGGAAACAAGACATCCCGATGGTTGGACACCTCTTGGAGGAGGACAACAAGGCAGGCATCTGAGAACCGAGGGACACAGTGGTTCCCCCGCTGGCCTATCCTGCAGCCTGCCCCCCTCCTCCTCCTCCGCCCTCACATCTTGTGCTGCCCGATGACTGGCCTTGGTGAACAGCCTAAAGGAGGCTGCCTGGGCGCTCTTTATACAGACTGCTGGTTCCCCATTGGAACTAGGGGTCTGAACACACCCACCGCTGATTTAATTTTCCTGATGAACACGGGAGTCGGAACCCTGCTGGGTGGGCCTTAATTGGCCTGCCCACGCAAAATGGCGGTGTGGCCTGTTGCGGCGGCGGTGATCGGCTGCCTGCTTGCCACCGAGTCAGTCGGGCCCACCCGCCCGTCAAGCGCAAGATTCAGCCCACTGTTCGGGAGGCACAAAATGTCAACCTATGCTCATTGTTTATGACCGGTAATACAGGGCAATGGTTGAGTTGCTCATGGCTAAGAATGGGACTATGGAATGAAAAAAAAGCTATGAAAATTATTTATCTGCTTGTGGTTGAATAGAAGAGATAGGACTTATGAACACAGGAAATAGGAGGCGGAGTGGGCCATTTGGCCCTTTGAGCCTGTTCAGCCATTCACTAAGCTCATTGCTGATCTTGTATCTCATCATCCTGCGCTATCCCTATATCCCTTAATTTCCTTAGTTACCCAAAAATCTTCTAATCTCTATCTTGAATATATTCAAAGACTAAGCAAACACAGCTCTCTGGGATAGAGAATCCCAAACATTCATAAACTTTAGAGTAATTAACTTTCTCCTCATCTTAGTCCTAAATGGCTAACCCTTTATTCTGAGACTGCGACCCATGTTCTAGAATTCCCAGCCAAGGGAAACATTTTTTCAGCATCTACCCTGTCAAGACCCTGAAGAATTTTATCTGTTTTAATTTGATCGCCTCATTCTTTTAAACGCCAGGGAATATAGGCCTAGTCTGCTCAATCTCACTTTATAGGACAAGCCCCTCACCCCAGGAACCAGTCTAGTGAAGCTTTGTTGCAGTCCCTCTAAGGAAAGTATAACCTTCCTTCAGGAATGAGACCAAAACTGCACACAGTACTCCAGGTGTGGCCTCACCCCTCTGAATAATTGTGGTAAGGCTCCTTTACTCTTGTTCTCTAATCCCTATATAACAAAAGCATACATAGTATTTGCCTTCCTAATTACTTGATGAACCATATGACCATACAAATTAGGAGCAGGAGTAGGTCACTCGGCCTCTTGAGCCTGCTCTGCCACTCAATAAGATTATGATGTACCTGATTGTAACCTCAACTCCACATTCCTGCCTATCCCCGAACCAATATTAATTTTCTGTGATTCATGTACAAAGACACTCAGTTCCCTTCGAATGCACACATTTCTCAGCCTCTCGCCATTCAAAAATATTCTGCTTTTTTAGTTTTTTTCAGCTGGTTGCGACTGGCTGAGGAATGATTGCTGAGACAGTGATGGCCTTGTCTGTGAAGATTCACTCATTATCCTTTGCATATCTAGAGGTTTTAGTTCTGCATGTTGTCCCAAAGTGTCCAAACCTTTTGGAGTGAAAGCATTCTGCAGTGCTTGCAGGACCTTGTACATACCTATGAGACATTTTGGTGTCACAGCTCTGGTATGGTTTGATGGCATCTTGAACTTTTGTTCCATGTAGTGTCTTCTTCCCTGGAGTTTCTTTGACTTTCTTTAGTTTAATAAGTTGTACCATTATTGGGGATTTTCTGAGCCACGGTTTTTCTTCTCCTCTGAGTATGGTTCTATTTTGTTTATGAACCTCAGTTTGTCTCACCACCTATATTGACTTCTCCAAGGTTAAGTCTCCTTTCGATTACAGTAGGTCAGATAGGGTGTCATCAGTAACATTGATTACAATGCAGTTTGGTATTAGCTCTGTTTTAAGATCAACATATGCACAACCTTCAGCTAGTTGATACAGATAGTTTATAAAGGCATCTAACTGGTTCACCTGGTTTCTGTACCCTTTGTTCAATTTTTCCCTTTCTAAAATCTGTTACTCCACAGATTAAAATAACTATCAAAGGCTTTAAAGACTTTTTCAAATTTGTCTGATGTTTCATTGATGCCTTCTCTTGCTTTAACATCATTTGCAATTGCTCCAGTAGAGTACAGTAAAGTGTTGACTTGTTCACCACACACTTATTGCCCAATTCAGAAGTAAGAGTTGTTATGGTGTAGAAGGAGGCTATTTGGCCTATTGTATCTGCACCAGCTATCTGAATGGGTAACTCACCTAGTACCATTCCCCAGCCTTCTTCCCATAACCTTGCACATTCTTCCTTTTCAGATAGCACTCTCAAGAAGTGCATTCCAAACTCTAACTACTTGCTGCATAAAAAAGTTTCTCCTATCACTTTTGCTTCTTATACTAATTATTTTAAATCTGTTTTAAATCTCAATCTCAGTCATTTCACCAATGGGAACAGTTTTTCCCCCTATGTACTCTGTCCAGAACCTTCATGATTTTGAATACCTCTATCAAATCTCCTCTCAACCTTCTTTTCTCTAAGGAAAACAGTCCTAATTTATCCAATCTATCTTCATAACTGATGTTCCCCATCCCTTGAACCATTCTTATGAAGTTTTTCTGCACCCTCTCTAATGCCTTCACATCCTTCCTAAAGTTCAGAACCCAGAACTGGATGCAATACTCTAGCTGAGGCCAAACTAATGACTTGTACAAATTCAACATAACTTCCTTGCTCTTGTACTCTATGCCTTTGTCAATAAAGCCCAGGATACCATATGATTTATTAACTGTTCTCTCAACCTGTCCTGCCACCTTCAATGCTTTCTGCACATATACACCCAGAGTCCTCTCCTCCTGCATCCCCTTTAGAGTTGTACCCTTTATCTTATATTGCCTCTCCAAGTTTTTCCTACCAAAATGAATCACTTCACATTTCTCTGCATTGAATTTAATCTGCCATCTGTCCCCCATTCCACTAACTTGTCCATGTCCTTCTGAAGTTCCACACTCTCCTCCTCACAGTTCACAATACTTCCAAAGTTTTGTATCATCTGCAAACTTTGAAATTCTGCCCTGTACACCAAGATCTAGGTAATTAATATATATCAGGAAAAGCAAGGGTCCCAACACTAACCCCTGCAGAACTCCACACCTGCCTCCAGCACAAAATCCATCCATTTACTCTCTGTTTCCATAACGACAACAATGTGGCTGATTCTTAACTGCACTCTGAAATGGCACAGCTAGCCACTCATTTCAAAGGCAACTAGTGATGGACAACAAATGCTGGCTTTGCCAGCGATGCCTACATCCTGTGACAGATTGAAAAAAAATGAAAAGATTTGTCAAACATGATTTCCCTTTCATAAATCCATGATTAATCATATTGTGATTCTCTAAGCGCTCTAACAATAGATTCTAGAATTTTGCCTACAACTGATGTTAGGCTAACTGGCCTATAGTTCCCCATTTTCTCTCTTTTCCTTTCTTAATAACAAAGTTATGCTTGCTACCTTCCAACTCTACGTGACTTGACAAAAGTAAATTATCCCTCCTCATCCTTCTTGACCTGTCTGCAGCCTTTGGGAACTGCAGGTTTGAAGGAAGGAGGGGACAGAACCTAAGGAAAGAGAATGGCTAACAATGTCAGCTAACATGGGGGAGAGGAAGGCAAGTTGGAGGTGATCAGCAGTTCAATGGGAATAGGCTTAAGAGAGCAGGGGGTGTGCCTCAAGGACAAGGTGAACTTGAAGAGGTCATGAGGGGGGATACAAGAGAAACTAGAGAAAGATATAAATTCCCAACTAAACCAGGGGACAACCTTAGATGAAGTTTTGCCCTGTGGGCTAGGAGAATGGAAGGAAAAGACAGAAGCATCTGATTGGATGGTCTCAATCTTCATAGAAAAGAAACCCATGAGCTCTTCACATTTATTGGAGGTGAGAGTGGAGGACGCAGGGGAAAGGGGTTTAAGAAGACTGGTTTCAGTAGAGAAAAGAAGCCAAAGTTACTGTTGCATTCCAGGATGATCCTAGAATAGTGAGCAGGTTTTGCAGACATGAGCAGGATCTGGTAATGCTTTATGGGGTCCAGCCAGATCTGGTGGTGAATGGTTAAACCAGTTGTTCACCATATCCATTCAAGTACATGTTGCTTGGGTTTAAGAGACTGGAGATGAGGGACATATCTGAGGAAAACAGTATAATGGGGATGAGGACATCAATGGTAGGGCTGAGGATTTGGTTGAGCAGATCTGTAGCTGCAGAAATGTTGTGGTGAACAGAGGGCCAAAGGTTAGATAGTAGGGATTTTGTGAATGCAGTTGTAAATGACTTGAGAGGGGTTGGTTGGCTGGGGGGTGGGAAGTTTTTTTTCCAGGGATAGGTACAAAAAGAAATAGGATTTGGAGGGGGAAGCAGGATGTGGTGGAGAGTGTTACAAGGAAGTAACTTGTGATGGCCTTATCTGTGATTGATACTGTGCAGATAGTGGAGACACCAACATTCCACCCTCCGTAAGCTTTGCTACCTGTGTCCTAACTTGCACCAAATTCTATTCACCCTTCACCCCTGTGCCCCTGTGCACTCTGACCTACACTGGCTCCCGGATAAGTAATGATGCAATTTTAAAATTTGCTTTCAGATCCTTCCATGGCCTGGCCCTTCCCTATCTCTGTAATCTCACCCAGGTCTGCAACCCTCTGAAATATCCATCTCTAACCCTGGCTTCTCAAGCATCCCTGACTTTAATCGCTCCACCACTGGTGGCTGTGCTTTCAGCTGTCTCGGCCCTAAGTTCTGGAATTCCCTCCCTAAACCTCTCCACCTCACATTTTTCCTTTTAAGGCAGCCCTTGAAAACTGCCTGTTTGACCCAGCTTTAGGCCATCTACTCTAATATCTCCTTATGTGGTATGGTGTCATGGTTTGTTTCACAATGTCTGCATGAAGAATCTGAGATGTTTTGTTGCTCTAAAAGCACTATATAAGTGCACGTTGTTATTCTTTTGCCAATTACACACCCATTCTGCTAGTTTATTTATGTCTTCCTTCGATTTTGTTGCAGTCCTCCTCTGTATTAATTTATACCCCAGATTTGCAGTCTGCAAACTTTGATATTGCACTTCTGATTCCCAAGTCCAAATCATTTATGTAAGTAGTGAACAACAGTGCTCTCAGCATTGCCCCATGTGGAAAACCATTTCCTACTATTTCCTAGTCTGAGTAACTACTTTACTCTCTATTTTCTGTTTTATATTTATCTTGCTGCTTAATTGTCCCTGATTCTACAGCTGAACTTTAAGCACTCAGCGGGGGTAACTCATTAGCAGGGAGATCTCCAATTAAATTTTGAGTTTTAAAATGCCTCTCTGAACTCAGCTCCATTGAATTTCAGAAGGTGGTAGGAACAAAAGTTCCATTTGTTTGATGGTGACTCTGTGGGTCTTTGGCAGTGAGGAATTCTTGCTCAGAGAGTTAGCGGTTGAGGAGGACTCTTGTGGCCACTGTTGGTGGCAGCTGACCTGCTTTTGTGAACCCTCTTAAGCTGGGGTTTATACATTGCTAATATAAATGTCTGACTCTGAGGGTAGCAACTAAGTTGTTTAAATATTGGGCCAAGTAACATATAGCAGATTGAAGTACAATTTTAAAAAAACTGAATTTTGCTTCAAATTTGGCTCTTTTTTTCTTATTTGCCTTGATTTCATTGATATAGTTTTTATGTCTTTGACGTGTTCCAAGCATGGAGAGGTTTTAAAAAGCATCCTGGATATTAAGAAAAAAGTGGATAATTTGCTCCTCACTTGGGACTTAAACTGGATATTCAGAGAAAACAAGTAGAGTATAAGATTGAGCCAAATGTCAATAAAGCTCATGTGACCGTAGTAATTAAGTCACTAATATGTTATGTAACTTTTCCAAGTGCAGTCATTTATAGCTCTCCTGGAGGTTCTGTTGGTGGGTGAAGGTATCAGCCCAGTTTTGTACTGAGCTATCATCCAGACAATCATAGATTCATCTCCCAGTCTGCAATAAGGGGGAGGTGATGGCGTAGTGGTATTGTCACTGGATTAATAATCCCAAGACCCAGGGTAATTCTCTGGGAACCCAGGTTCAAATCCTACCATAGCAGATGGCAGAATCTGAATTCAATAACAAATTTGGGATTTAAAGTTTAATGATGACCATGTTGTTGTAAAACCCATCTGGTTCACTAATATCCTTACCTGGTCTAGCCTACATGTGACTCCAGACCCACAGCAATGTGGTTGACTCTTAAATGCCCTCTGAACTAGGGATGCATAATAAATGCTGGCCACTTAGTCCTTGTCAAAATGGCAGGGCCATTAGTGGGTTTGGAACCTCCAGCTGAGCAATGGCATTAACCCACATCCAATGAATAATGAAAAAAATAAAAACAAAAAAACTGCGGATGCTGGAAATCCAAAACAAAAACAGAATTACCTGGAAAAACTCAGCAGGTCTGGCAGCATCGGCGGAGAAGAAAAGAGTTGACGTTTCGAGTCCTCATGACCCTTCGACAGAACTTGAGTTCGAGTCCAGGAAAGAGCTGAAATATAAGCTGGTTTAAGGTGTGTGTGTGGGGGGCGGAGAGATAGAGAGACAGAGAGGTGGGGGGGATTGGTGTGGTTGTAGCGACAAACAAGCAGTGATAGAAGCAGATCATCAAAAGATGTCAACAACAATAGAACACATAGGTGTTAAAGTTAAAGTTGGTGATATTATCTAAACGAATGTGCTAATTAAGAATGGTTGGTAGGGCACTCAAGGTATAGCTCTAGTGGGTTTTTTTTTATTTTATATAATGGAAATAGGTGGGAAAAGGAAAATCTTTATAATTTATTGGGAAAAAAAAGAAGGGGGAAACAGAAAGGGGGTGGGGATGGGGGAGGGGACTCACGACCTAAAGTTGTTGAATTCAATATTCAGTCCGGAAGGCTGTAAAGTCCCTAGTCGGAAGATGAGGTGTTGTTCCTCCAGTTTGCGTTGGGCTTCACTGGAACAATGCAGCAAGCCAAGGACAGACATGTGGGCAAGAGAGCAGGGTGGAGTGTTAAAATGGCAAGCGACAGGGAGGTTTGGGTCATTCTTGCGGACAGACCGCAGGTGTTCTGCAAAGCGGTCGCCCAGTTTACATTTGGTCTCTCCAATGTAGAGGAGACCACATTGGGAGCAACGAATGCAGTAGACTAAGTTGGGGGAAATGCAAGTGAAATGCTGCTTCACTTGAAAGGAGTGTTTGGGTCCTTGGACGGTGAGGAGAGAGGAAGTGAAGGGGCAGGTGTTGCATCTTTTGCGTGGGCAAGGGGTTGTGCCATAGGAGGGGGTTGAGGAGTAGGGGGTGATGGAGGAGTGGACCAGGGTGTCCCGGAGGGAGTGATCCCTACGGAATGCCGATAAGGGGGGTGAAGGGAAGATGTGTTTGGTAGTGGCATCATGCTGGAGTTGGCGGAAATGGCGGAGGATGATCCTTTGAATGCGGAGGCTGGTGGGGTGATAAGTGAGGACAAGGGGGACCCTATCATGTTTCTGGGAGGGAGGAGAAGGAGTGAGGGCGGATGCGCGGGAGATGGGCCGGACACGGTTGAGGGCCCTGTCAACGACCGTGGGTGGAAAACCTCGGTTAAGGAGGAAGGAAGACATGTCAGAGGAACTGTTTTTGAATGTAGCATCATCGGAACAGATGCGACGGAGGCGAAGGAACTGAGAGAATGGGATGGAGTCCTTACAGGAAGTGGGGTGTGAGGAGCTGTAGTCGAGATAGCTGTGGGTGTCGGTGGGTTTGTAATGGATATTGGTGGACAGTCTATCACCAGAGATTGAGACAGAGAGGTCAAGGAAGGGAAGGGAAGTGTCAGAGATGGACCACGTGAAAATGATGGAGGGGTGGAGATTGGAAGCAAAATTAATAAATTTTTCCAAGTCCTGACGAGAGCATGAAGCAGCACCAAAGTAATCATCGATGTACCGGAGAAAGAGTTGTGGAAGGGGGCCGGAGTAGGACTGCAACAAGGAATGTTCCACATACCCCATAAAGAGACAGGCATAGCTGGGGCCCATGCGGGTACCCATAGCCACACCTTTTATTTGGAGGAAGTGAGAGGAGTTGAAGGAGAAATTGTTCAGCGTGAGAACAAGTTCAGCCAGACGGAGGAGAGTAGTGGTGGATGGGGATTGTTCGGGCCTCTGTTCGAGGAAGAAGCTGAGGGCCCTCAGACCATCCTGGTGGGGGATGGAGGTGTAGAGGGATTGGACGTCCATGGTGAAGAGGAAGCGGTAGGGGCCAGGGAACTGGAAATTGTTGATGTGACGTAAGGTGTCAGAGGAATCACGGATGTAGGTGGGAAGGGACTGGACAAGGGGAGAGAGAAGGGAGTCAAGCTAACGAGAAATGAGTTCTGTGGGGCAGGAGCAAGCTGAGACGATCGGTCTACCGGGGCAGTTCTGTTTGTGGATTTTGGGTAGGAGATAGAAGCGGGCCGTCCGAGGTTGGGCAACTATCAGGTTGGAAGCTGTGGGAGGGAGATCCCCAGAGGAGATGAGGTCAGTGACAGTCCTGGAAACAGTGGCTTGATGTTCAGTGGTGGGGTCATGGTCCAGGGAGAGGTAGGAGGAAGTGTCTGCGAGTTGACGCTCAGCCTCCGCGTGGTAGAGGTCAGTGCGCCAGACAACAACAGCACCACCCTTGTCAGCAGGTTTGATGACAATGTCAGGGTTGGACCTGAGAGAATGGAGTGCAGTAAGTTCAGAGAGAGACAGGTTAGAATGGGTGAGAGGAGCAGAGAAATTGAGACGACTAATGTCGCGCCGACAGTTCTCAATGAAAAGATCGAGAGAAGGTACGAATCCAGAGGGAGGGGTCCAGGTGGAGGGAGAATATTGAAGATGGGTAAAAGGATCCGTTGAACTGGGAGAGGACTCCTGCCCAAAGAAGTGAGCCCGGAGACGAAGACGGCGGAAGAAGAGTTCAGTATCATGCCGAGCCCGAAATTCATTGAGGTGAGGGCGTAAGGGTATGAAACTAAGTCCTTTGCTGAGCACTGAACGTTCAGCATCGGAGAGGGGAAGGTCAGGGGGTATAGTGAATACACGGCTGGGGCTGGGATTGGAAGATGGGGTGGGGCCTGAGGGACAGGCAGGGGTGGAGGGTCCTAGATGGGTGTTGGTGTCGATGAGTTGTTGGAGCTTGCGTTCCTTAGCACTTGAGAGAAACAGAAAAAGTTTCTTGTTGAGGCGTCGGATGAGCCGAAGAATAAAATGAAACTGGGGGCACGCGCAGCTTTGAAAAAGGGTACGGCGGTGCTGCTGGAGGGAGAGGTCGAGTGTGTTCATATGGCGGTGCATGGCACTGAGAGTGGATTTCAGAATGTGACGGGAACAGCAGTCCGAGAAACGTTTTATGTCCCGGAGATACCTGTAATCCTGGGTGGGTTCGAAACATGAGGGGTGGAATTTCAGTTGAAATCCATGTGGGGTAAGTCGGAGACGGAGACAGTCACTGAGAAAGGAGATATGGCTGTGAAAGCGGGTTTTAGTAAACACCTTGTCAAACACTAGGAGAGAAATGGAAAGCAATGAAGGTGAACAAGGCAACAGAGAAATCCGGAAATCTTGTCGCAGAGAGGAACAGAACTTCTTCAAGGAGGTAGGCATTTCTTGAAGAGCAGTGGCAGTCAATTAAACACAGAGATAAAAACAAAAAAACTGCGGATGCTGGAAATCCAAAACAAAAACAGAATTACCTGGAAAAACTCAGCAGGTCTGGCAGCATCGGCGGAGAAGAAAAGAAAATATTGAATTCAACAACTTTAGGTCGTGAGTCCCCTCCCCCATCCCCACCCCCTTTCTGTTTCCCCCTTCTTTTTTTTCCCAATAAATTATAAAGATTTTCCTTTTCCCACCTATTTCCATTATATAAAATAAAAAAAAACCCACTAGAGCTATACCTTGAGTGCCCTACCATCCATTCTTAATTAGCACATTCGTTTAGATAATATCACCAACTTTAACTTTAACACCTATGTGTTCTATTGTACTATTGTTGTTGACATCTTTTGATGATCTGCTTCTATCACTGCTTGTTTGTCGCTACAACCACACCAACCCCCTCCACCTCTCTGTCTCTCTATCTCTCCGCCCCCCACACACACACCTTAAACCAGCTTATATTTCAGCTCTTTCCTGGACTCGAACTCAAGTTCTGTCGAAGGGTCATGAGGACTCGAAACGTCAACTCTTTTCTTCTCCGCCGATGCTGCCAGACCTGCTGAGTTTTTCCAGGTAATTCTGTTTTTGTAATGAAAAAAATAAGTTCATAGTTGGGGCAGTGTGATTTAGCTCTAAGGCTTAGAGAAGGAGGGCTTTGTTGGCAGTCAATCTCCTTTCTTCTATGGTTCACAACATTTTGAATAAGCGTGAAACACTTTGCAGTGAATTAAAGAAAACAGACTTTATTGATGTACAATGTGATCACTGACATAACTACACAGAGCGAGCAGTTTTTTAGTTTCTGTATTTTACCAGGTCTCTAAGAACTATTGAAAATCTTCTGCCTTATACACCATACTTTACCTACATCAAAGGGAAAATCATAGGTAAGACCTCATGAGGAGGACTGCAACAAAATAGAAGGAAGACATCAATAACCTTGTAGAAGTGGTCTATAATTGGTCAATGGACAAATCCTGTGAGGACAGTCTATTCATATAAACAGTTGTAGCCGTTTACTCCAAAGTTACTTCCCACAAACAAGATTTCCAAACATAACAGTTCCTAACCTGTTTGAAGTACAGGCTTTGCCAACCATTAGCTTTCTATACTATACTTAATGGATCCCACTACCTACATTTAGAAACATAGAAACTAGGAGCAGGAGTAGGCCATTCGGCCCTTCGAGCCTGCTCCGCCATTCATTATGATCATGGCTGATCATCCAACTCAATAGCCTGCTCCCACTTTCTCCCCATCCCCTTTGATCCCTTTCACCCCAAGAGCTATATCTAACTCCTTCTTGAAAACATACAATGTTTTGGCCTCAACTACTTTCTGTGGTAGCGAATTCCACAGGCTCACCACTCTCTAGGTGAAGAATTTCTCCTCATCTCAGTCCTAAATGGTCTACCCCGTATCCTCAGACTGTGACCCCTGGTTCTGGATTCGCCCACTGTCGGGAACATCCTTCCTGCATCTACTCTGTCTAGTCCTGTTAGAATTTTATAGGTTTCTATGAGATCCCCCCTCATTCTTCTGAACTCCAGCCACCAAAATTATACTTTAACCACCCATGCTTATGCTATTACTGTCACATATTTGCTTACATAAGCATTTTTGTCTATAACACTTAGGGTGGAATTTTCAAAACTTAGCCCTTGCCAAAATGGCAGGACCATTAGTGGGTTGGGAATCCATTGGAGCCTCCAGCAGGCTTTGCCGAAGCTCTTTAACAATGGCATCAACATCCCGCTTCCAGGGTCTCACACCAGTCAGGAGGGCAGGCGGAATTGTGAGCCGGACAAGGGAAGGATTTCTAATTAAAGGGTCCTTGGCATGGATCAGAAAGGCTCAACTAGAGACTGATCTTTGAGGCTGCAAAACCACAGGAATGGGGGGCAGCACCCAAGGTAGAGGAGTGTAGAAAACGCAGCACCTTAACTCTTTCAGGTATGGAGCCTCACACTCCTACTTTCCCAGCATTCTCCTGCACAGCACGCCTCAGGACAACACACCTTGCAGTTTCACTCATTCCTCTCTCCAGGCGCCTCACATCCCCATCTGAACAGCCAACTCTCACACTGACCCTACTATCCTCTCGTATCCACACCTCACAGTTACCGTCCACAAATGTTCTTCCCTCCTATCCTCCTAAGCCATTACTAATACTCAAAACTCTCTGCTTTCTCTCCTTGTGGGAGATGCGAACACATGACCTCAGGGAGATGTGGGGAGGGGACATTGGGTCCCTAGAAACAGGTACCTTAATGGCAACTGGCAATGTGTGCCCAGCTGGCCCACTGGGAAGGAGATCTTACTCCGGGAGGGTGCAGATGTCAGCAGCGAATTGCTGTCAAAACCTGAGCTTCCTGAGGTACTGGTGAGAATCGAGAGAGCTGACCATCTACTGTAGACCCTGTGTTGGAGGTCTTGTCTCCTTGGAGCTGGGTCTCTGTGCCCATCCCTTCTGCATTGTGGAATGGCAGGTGGTTGAAGAGAAGGGTGCTGGGACTAGCCTTGCTCCTCCTGCTGCTGGTGTTGTTGATATTGTTGCTACTCCCATTCTTCATCAGAGGTCTAACATAGAGCTGCTTAACCTGCTTCAATGCCATTGTGAAGGCAGGAAGTATGGAAGTGCTGCAGAAAAGCTAATGAGATGTAATACAAGTGAAGTGACTTCCAAGCAGTGAAAGCACTCTATGAGAAAAAGAGTTGTGAGCAGCAGACTCTCACCTGGCTGGAGCTCTTCAGTTTCACTGAAGGCACACTCCCCAATGTACACTCGCCTTGGTGGCCTTGGCAAGTTGCTGATATCGCAGAAATAGGTCTGCTGGCTGTTAAAAACCAGAATGCAGAGCTAGAAAGACATTTAAATGCCTGTTTGCATTATCTAGTTAATGCTCACTTCAGACTGCCCTGGTCAAACCCAGAAGAGGGTGGGGTGATATTGGGGTCCAGAGCCACATGCACCCAGCCTTGCCTCCCCTTGGCAGTTAAAATTCTTCCTTAGATTCTAAAGACAGAATACAGGTTATGCTTTCTTCTCATGATACGACAAAGCAATCCTATTAATTTTGGAAAGTCTGTTGTTCCACACAAAGCAATTTGTACATTGACCCTTAACTCCACAAGATATTCAACATATCAACATATCTTCAGGATATCCAATAGGTTTAAACTCTTGATTACTATCCATTAACTGGATGTTTGTTCTGTGGGGACTAGATCAGGCTGTAATGTTCTCCATTCTTCAGAAGTCTGCCAAAAACTATCATCTAGACTTCACTTATAAAAATGGTCATTGGCAAAAGTTACAGAAAACTGTTGCCACTCATCAGGTGGTATTTAATAGAGGTGATGGGATATCACCTGCTGGCTGGTGAACGGGCAAGAGCCCCACCTGTTTTTGGGAAGTCCTGCCAAATTAAATGCCAATCAGGTACTTAACTGGTCAGCAGCAAGCCTTCCCTGGAATCAAGGACCCTGGGGCCAGAGGTCCTGCCCACCGAGAGCTACCAGCCAATCAGAGGCCAGCAACTCTTCATTGCAAGGTGGCCAAGAATTGCCAATGGACCCAGAAGTGATTGATGGTGGGATAGGAATTGCGTGGTGGAAGTTGCTGGGGGAGGGGGGTTTGAGAGCAAGGGCAAGGGGTTGGCTTTCAGTGGGCCCCTCTTCCTGATGCCAGGTCCCTCAATCAGGCACTGAGTGCCTTTGAATAATGGCACCCCTTTTACCAAAAGCCCACAAGCAACCCCTCACAGTGTTTACTTTTCTTGCATGGCAGGTTCCCCACCCACTGCTGAGTGAATACCAGTGGCGACGAAATGAGGCTCTTAAGTATGCAATAATTGACCACTTAAGGCCTCAGTTGGTAGCAGGGTGTGAAGGCCGCCCGCAGGCCTTCCAGCCATGGACTTAATCGAAGTAGAAATGGGAAGGTGGTGGGGTCCCCATCCACTACCATTTTGCCCAATTAAATGCTCCCCCATCAGCAAACTCACCAAGGGGGAGGGTGTTAAATTCTGCCTATCAAACTCCAGGGAACCTGCAGGAGAAAAAGGGAGGAGTCAGATGTGGAATTGGGAAATAAAATTGGCTAGTGTCCATATTCTAAGTCTTGCGCTCATCAAGTTGAAAGCAGGTCTGTTGGGGCAAAAATTCCTTACCCTTCTCAATTCAGTTCCAGCATCAAGTCAATTCAAATAGTTTTAGGGCAGAGCAATAAAAAAAAATCATGGCACTCCCAGAAACATTGAAAATTGGCCCCAAATTGTCTTTATAAGCTTAATCAATCTTTATGGGATCCAAGCATGATCTGGTCTGGATCCCCAGAGCCTCCTGCTGGAGTTCACGACTCTCCTTCAGGAAGCCTCTTGCACTTCTCACTTAGCTTTACGCTCCAAAACTAAACCCTACGGGCCCGACTGAAGGCTGACACCTGGATTACCTGAATCATGGCAGAGCGTATGGACCTCCACTGATTCTATAGTGCAGGATTCCGTCCAAACAGCTGAGGAATTTCAGTCCTAAAAGGTTTTAGAGATAAATTGTTGGGCAACCTGATAGATCAGTAAAGTAAGGACATGAGTGATGTCAGGAAGTACTTCTTCACACAAAGGCTAGAAGAAGTCTCCCTCCTAAAAACCTACTGAGGCCAGGGTGGTGATCAATTAAAAAATTCAAAACTGAGATCATTAAGGTGAGGGTATTAAAGGATGGCGAACCAAGGCAGGTAAATGTTGTTAAGATTCAGATCTGTCATAATCTAATTAAATGTTGGGACAGGATCGCTGGGATGAATGGTCTCCATCTGTTCTTATGAGCCATACAGCCCAGAAGGTCCCAAGTTCAGTGCCTGGCCTGTGATGAGTTCAATATTCTCAACCAGGAGAACAGCACTGAACACCTCAGGCTATGAGATGTTGGTGAAATCGGCAGAAGGACACTAACTAGATTCCTGCTTCTGATCACCATTTGGTGAACCCGACTGTGAGAGGGACCGTTTGGATACTGGGTGAGCCCAGGATCAGGGTTCACTGTAATGATGACACTCAATATGCCGGCTCACATTTGGGAAAACAACCACCTAGCTGAAGTAATGCAGGTAGACAATAATTGCAGAACCATATCTTAGCAAGAATTAGAGTCTACAGAAGAGGAGAAAATTGGAGGGATAAGTCAATAGAAAAGAATTTGGTCCACATTGCGTCAATTTTCTAGGCACACAATTCATGTTGAGGAGGCTAATTTCTGGGTATGATCTTCGACGCCTGATAAATGCCCAGATCCGCACAGCCAGTGACTTATAGGTGGCTGGGACATGCACCTAATACAAACTATAGACACATTGAAGATGCTTTTCAGGAGTCTGATGACTGGTCCAGAACTCTAATAACAAATTCAGTGACAACTGGGTGAAGCATATGCTTCCATGTTTCTCCTGGTTTACCGTGGCCTAAGCAGCAGTACCTAAAGGTTCCATTAAAATCCACTGAAAAACAAGTAAGGCCTGGTGAGTTCAGGTTTCCCCCAGGTGTGAGTCACGTCCCTCCCCCATTCCCCTACCAGCAGAAAAATAGGATCTGTTGGTAATGGGGTGAAACTTCTTGATCCGGGGTCCTGGCATCATTTTGGATGAGGCATGGAGACTCCATGACTCTGTGAAAATCTAGGCCTAAGTTCTTGTTTTATTCGCTTACCTTTTTATGGAGGAGCAATACTGTGGGCTGCTGTCAGCCTACACTCATTCCATCCACCCTGGATACCATACCTTCCTCACCATGACTTACCTATTGGATGGCCTCAAAACTGACTGATGAGCATAATGGGACTCCCAAGTTGAGTCTCCTTCTCTTGCATATTATGTAAATCTATGGCTTGGTTGTTGTACTCCTGCCTCTGAGTCCAAATGCTGTGGATTTCAGTGCCATTCCACGGACTTGAGCAATTGATCCTGGCTGACATGCCAGTGCAACACTGAAGGAGTGCTGCACTGTTGGAGGTGTTGTCTCTTGGATAAGACATTAAACTGAGATTCCTTTGGCTCTCTCAGGTGAACATAAAAATCCCATGCCGTTATTTTGAAGAAGAGCGGGGGATTTCTCCCCTGTTCTCCTCAGTTCTCAACCTTGATATTATTGAATGGTGGAGCAAACTCAAAGGGCCAAAAGGGTCTACTCCTGCTCCTATGTTTTAGTGTCCTGGCCAATATTTATCCCTCAATCATAAGCAGATGAGCTGGTCATATGTTATTGCAGTTTGTGGGAACTTGATGTGCATAAATTGGATGTTGTGTTTCTACATTACAACAATGACTTATTCTCAAATTGTATTTGATTGGCTATAATCTGCTTTGAGACAGCCTGAGGTGTGGAAGGTACTATATAAACTAAAGTTCTTCCTTCCTTTTTAAAATGAGCCTAATTTTGAACAGAACTGGAGCCTCCATCTCCAGACATGTAATTCAGTTCACATCAGGAACCAACCCAAAACCAATTTCTACCCTACATTCGCAACTAACTGGTAGTAATTCTGCACTGCTGACTATCACTTTTAACTTATGGCAGGAGCAATGAATTCAAAGCAATAGAGGAATAATCTCATGGTTGCCTGAAGATAGCTGAGCTGAGCTTCAGAAAATATTTATTAAAACCTGCCATTTACACAATAGGTGGCTCCATCGCTGGATTACTCATTTCCAGTAAGTTCATGGTAATTGAATATCTGAAACCAGTTGTTAAATTGATTCCAGCTCAAAATTTTGGCCTGGAGTGTGGAGTCCTGTTCCAAGGCAGAGCTGTTCTTGAGGCTCACCACTGCAGTTAATAGTGGATCTGGTCCAATACCAAGAGCCTTGGTCGACTTGCTACCCTACCCACTTGGAGCAGCAATGTTAAGTAGACCTGGCCGTTGAAAAGTTTGGGATGATCTTGTTTGCAATGCCAGGAGTTGCACATAAGACCGCTGGTGTTTTAACAGTTTTAACACTGTAACTGGAGGGCCTGAGCATTTGGAAAGGCCATTGATGTGAAAGCTATAAGGAAAATATTTCCAACCCCTTTTGCTCCCCCAAACATATCTTAACAAGAGTTAGAGTCTACAGAAGATGAAAAAGCTGCAGCAGTTCCCCAGCCCTGGGAGAAAAACACACAGTCCAATGACAGGCAGGTAGCTGCCCTTGGAAATCTATAGTCACCCAACAATTCAGCTCTGGCTCTCCAGGGACCTCATAAGTGATATTTCCATGAGTGATGCGTCAATGAGTGACGCATGCACGAATGATGAACCCTGCATGATGTACCGTGGCCAGGATTTCCCCTGTCTGCCGGCATCGGGCGTGTTTGGTGGCGTGAGCAGATAATATGGCATGATCGGTTTCATGACGGCGTGAAACCAATTTGTGATTGTCCGCTCAGCCCACCGTTGGCGGGCTGCGTTTCTTGCCATCAGACGTCAAGAACCTCATTGTAATACATTTGCATATCATTATTAGGCTAGCCCGCCAGAATCATTCCCCCACAACCACCCCCCCAACCCCACCCCCACTGGATTGTCCCTCCACGTTGGCGGGAAAGCACGCCTTTTATATGCTGTTGTGAACCATGGGAAAGCACACCGACGTGGTTCACAATACCATACAAAAGGCGTGCACTTGGCAGGCTACACTTTGAGGGGAGCTTGGAGGTGAGTACACAGTAACAATGTGCAGCATTCACCAGGGTCACTTGCTGGACTTCAAGCTTGAGACACATTTTGGTGGGGGGAGCAAGGGCTGACTCGGGGCTGAGGTGACTTGTGTTGGGAGGGGACAAGGACTGCCTTGCGATTGAGGTGACTTGTTGGGGGTGGGGGGGGCTGGCAAGGGCAGCCTTGCCATTGAGGCACCTTGTGGGAGGGGGCAAGGCTGCATTGTGACTGAGGCGACTTGTGGGGGTGTTGGGGGCAAGGCCTGCTTTGTGATTGAATATAGTGAACAAGCATTCAGGGTGTGGGGCAGGGTGGGCAATCCAGACAGTTCAAGCACAGCCATTGATATGATTGGAGTTGGGCTTCTAGCTTATCTGCCACTCAAGCAATGCAGAGGCACCAAAGTGCCACCAAGTGCTCCAGAGCTTTTCACCACCCCTGGCATGGTCTGCAAAGTCATGAGCATTTTAGTGGACTGCAAAACAGTTGTGCGATTGCACACGTTGTACTATCTCCTTGCTAAAGCTGGAAATGGAGCTGTGATTGCTGGAGGTGCTCACAGCCTCTTGCAATGTCAGCATGCTGGTTTGGACCAGTCTCCCCATGGTTCAAGTTAACAGGGCAGCCTTGCAGTGTGGATTAAGAGAATGCCTGCGCCTGAGCTGAGAGCACAGCATATAGTCCAGTGGGCAAAGCTGCTGCCAATTGGTCAGGTGGAGTAGGCCGGTGTTGGGTGGTCTCGGGCAGCCATGCAGTGCACTAATCTCTGGCCAGCCAAGTGGTGACCAGCACTCTCCGGGAAGAGTTAGAATCATACAGACTTAACCAGGACAGGTTCTTCGTACACCCAGGCTAACCCACGCATCTCTCTCTTTCATCCTGCAGGAGGAATACATCAGGATCATGGAGCCTGGTGAATTAATTGTATAACTCATGGCGTACAGAGAGCGAAAATAATGGAGCAGAGAGTGACTGAGGTGCCTGGCTGCGCGGAGGGAGGAACAGCACCCTCTGGAAGAAGGACCCGCTGGGGCTCCCACACACATCGCTGGAGAGCCACAGCGAGGCGTTGCTGGTCATGCCTAGCTAGACACAGGACCTATAGACGGTGTCTTACATTCCTGCAGATGACCT
Source organism: Carcharodon carcharias (assembly GCF_017639515.1). Lineage (NCBI taxonomy): Eukaryota > Metazoa > Chordata > Chondrichthyes > Lamniformes > Lamnidae > Carcharodon > Carcharodon carcharias. The sequence goes on along the minus strand of NC_054478.1, from coordinate 132,751,591 downwards.
AGAACCTGTGTCGCCGAAGACTGCGCATGTCTAGGGAACTGGTTGGTCACATCTGCCATTTGCTACAGGATTTGGCACCATGGGGACACGGGGGCATCCACTGCCAGTGACTGTGAAAGTGACTGCGGCACTCAGTTTCTACACCAATGGCTCCTTTTAGGGCTCCACTGGTGTGGGACCTCTCAAGCTTCCACCCAAATGCATCCATTAAGTCACAGATGCCACCTTTGCGAGGGCTACAACTTTGTGCACTTTGCCCAGGACCAGGACAGCCAGAATGCAAGAGCGATTGGATTTGCCCTGATCTTGGGTTTCCCCACAGGTGCGATTGACTGCACTCACATGGCACTCAGATCTCCATCATGACACTTGGTCAATTACATCAATGGCAATGGATTCCATTCACTGAATGTGCAGCTGGTGTGCGACCACCAGAAATGTATTTTACAGGTGTGCACACTGTTTCCAGGAAGTGTGCACAACTCCTATATCCTCAGTTGGTTATAGATCCCTGATGTCTTCCAGGGTCCACAGAAGCTGCAGAGATAGCTCCTCGGGGACAAGGGCTACCCACAGAGGCCGTGGCTGATGACACCCGTGCGGTGGCCTCAGACTGCAGCAGAGCGACAGAATAATGAGGCTTATGCAGCATCTCGGAAATTGGTGGAGCAGACCATCAGGATGCTGAAGATGTGGTTCTGGTGCCTGGACTGGCCTGGTGAAGCCCTGCAATATAGGTCACAGAGGGTGTCACGCATCATTGTCATCTGCTGCGCCCTTTACAACCTGGTGCTGCAACGGGGGAGATGTGCTGACTAAGGAAGAGATGGAGGAGCTGCATATCCCCTCTGTTGAAGAGGACGTCAATGGAGATGAGGGTGAGGAAGTCCTCAAAGGCGACAATGACGGGGATGAGGCCCTTGTATTGGCTAGATGAGGCAAACGCATTCAAAGTTCCTAATAGGTGCTCAGTTGCAGGAGGATGATGATGACATGCAGTGAGTACACTCCATAAATCTTCACGTAGTCTCTGAGAATGTCTGATTCCTGTTGGGCTGAGGGCAGCTCAGGGTCATATCATAGAGATGCAGCCATGAAACTTTACAAGCATCTGATCCTTTGTCTGCCTTCAGCACCTGAGCCCTTCAGGAGCAGAGCATCACAGGTCACAGATGTTGAAGAGATGGGGGCCAGCCCCACCTTAAAGGTGCTGAGAGCACACAGAAAGTACGAGAGAACTTTGTGGCGCCTGGCCTCTACATTCTGGCAGCAATGACAAGCACCATTGAGCTGCAGGCATCAGTAATATGTCAGGGAGAGTGAGGCGGGTGGTGGCATAGTGGTATTGTCACTGGACTGGTTTTCCAGACCCAGCTCTGGGCACTCGGGCTTGAATCCTGCCACGGCAGATGGTGAAATTTGAATTCAATAAAAATCTGGAATTAAAAAAGTCTAATGATGTTGATTGTTTTAAAAACCCACCTGGTTCACTAATGTCCTTTAGGGAAGGAAATCTACTGTCCTTACCTGGTCTGGCCTACATGTGACTCCAGACCCACAACACTGTGGTTGATTCTTAAATGCCCTCTGAACAAGGGCAGTTAGGGATGGGCAATAAATGCTGGCCTAGCCAGCGGCACCCACATCCCATGACTGAATTAAAAAAATGAAATAAGCCTTGTTAAAGTCTCTTTAAAAGAGAAGAAAGGGCACCCGGTGCGGAGAGGGACTGAGAGGGAGAAGGACCTCCTTGTGAACCTGCTCCTCGGCCTGGCCAAGTTGGCCATTAACTGATCCAAGCTGTGGGCGGTCGAGGGGGTCGTCCTCCCCAACTGTCTGCCCCTCATTGCAGCCGGGTGTCCTTGGAGAGGGAGCACATAGTGTCAGCTGGCACCATCGAGGCCTTCCGTGCCCAGTGGGCACCACGGGAACTGGTTGTTTCATTGACCCTCAATCACATTTTGGTTTAATGTTTGTAAGTTTTTTTAAGTTTTATCTTTGGTTTTGCGGTCTTCCTAATTTAAGGGGCTGCGTTTAATTTTGTCCCTGATTTTGTTAATTTAGTTTATTTGGTTGACTCAAAAAGAGTTAATTCTTCTTAACTTTCCTAATCCTGCTGCTACGTCTTGGTGCTCCCCGGACATCCACAGCGGAGGTGGAGGCAGCCTGCTGATTGCTATGCCCTGTCTGTAATGACCCTGGTGGGTGTCCCCTGGATGGCTGAGACCTAGAGGCGCCTGGCCTGCTTTCAGGGTCCTGCTGAGATAGACAAAGCCAAGCGATCCCATAGCCAACAGATCAGATCAAAGCTCTGAGTCTTGCCACATCCTGTCTTGAATTGTAGTGGACAGTTAAGTAACTAAAGGGAAGAGAATATTCCAAGGAGCAACCTCTTCATTAATAATGATTAAGCCCAGCACATGGGAGTAAAAATCAAAACGAAAGCATTTGAAACCATTTTCAGCCCGAAATGCCAAGTAGATGGCCCATCTTGGCCATCTCTGGAGGTCCCTAGCTTTAAGAAGCCAACCTTCATCGAATTTGATTCACTCCATGTGTTATAAAGAAATACTGAGTGATTTGGACACAGCAAAGGCAATGGACTCTGACAATATTCCATTGTAGTGCTGAAGACTTTTGTTCCAGAACTAGTCATGCCCCTAGCCAAGCTGTTTCAATACAACTACAACACTGGAATGTACCTGCTGTGTGGCAGTGACATCCTCCTCAGCCTGTGGAGCTGGAGTTGCTGAGGTCACAGGAAAGGGGATTTGGATGGACTGGACACTCCCACAGTCAGCTGGATGGATGGCCCTGGAGTGTGCACCTACTTATCCTCCTTCCTTTGGGTGCCTGAGGGCCCCAGGCTGACTCCTTGAGGAGAAGGAGTGAGATCAAGCTGCCCAGCACCCCTCTTGCGTACATGCTGTTGGAAGCCAACTATGGCATCAGGGATGGAGTTGAGCCTGCGCAGCAGTGCAGGACCAACGTCCTGGGCCAAGGTCTGCATGGCAGCCACCATCCTATCAGTGCATTGGCATGCCAGCGCTATCACCTCAGAGTGAAGGCAGATGGACTCCTCCATTGTGCCTTGCAATCTGGGAAGTACGGACCTCTCTTCCTGATATTCCCAAGCTTGCCTTTGCAGCTCCAGCAGCTGTGACATGACCGAGTCCAGAGGCAAGTCATGTGACTCGAACTCAAGCAAATTTCTGGTCTTCAGCAGTCCTCTGAGTGCCGGATGCCAGGGAGGTCCCTGCTGCTGCCTGCTGTGGATCAGACAGTTTGATGTGCTCACCTGCTTGTGATCCTGAGGCTATACTAAGGCTAGGTCCCACCGAGGTATGTCTCTCTGAGCTGGTGGAGGGTGTGGGTGAGCGTTATGACGGGACGTCAAGGAGGGTGCCTCCAGACTCCTCTTCAGAGGTTCCTTCGGGGTTTGATTGGAGGCCCTGGATCATGGACTCTGTCGACTGTTTCCCAGATGTGCCTGCGGAAGCTAGGGGAGAAAGTTAGTGCATGGCCTGTGAAACAGGACACATCACTCAAAGCATGGTTGTCTGATGGATGTTGTGTTGCTGGATCCTCACTTGGTGGAGCACCGCCGACTTCACCATCAGCGCAGGACTGGTCCAGATCGTCGCCGGCCAGCTGGATGGCTCCGTTTTCAAAGTCTGTGAGGACATTGATTTCAGGCTTTCCTCCACTGGCCTGTGACCTCTCCTTCTTGTTGTGTGCCAGCTTGTCCTGCATGAATACAGATGGAGAGAGTGTAAGCCGGACGCCTGCCAGATCAAATGATAAGTATGCCTAGCATGTGTGGGTGGTGAGTGGTCCAATGGACGGGATGAGGACAATGACAGTGAGTGTGAGAGAGTGAATAGTGACGTCCCTTGAACTGGCAGTGAGTGAGGGCCCTGTGGACGTGTGATGAGTTTGTGAGTGTGTGAGTTGAGAGTGATGAGAAGAGTGACCTCCCTGGCGGAACAGAGGAGGTCATTCATCCTCATGCAGCACTGGGTGGCTGTCCTCTTTTGAAGGGCATTGGCGCTGACCACCACTGCCACTACCTCCCAAGTCTGGTTGGTCACGCTGCTGTCCATCTTGCAGCCAGAGCGGGTATAGAGTACAAACCAGCAGGCCTCCACGGCATCCAAAAGGCGTTCCAGTGACACATCACTAAACCTGGGACCTGCAGTCTTTTTGCCTTTAATGGACTTCTTCCCTGCAGTCTTCGTGGGCAGGAAGCACTGATACATCTAGCACACAGCTGGACTTTAAACATGGCACCCGACATGATGAAGCAGCGAGGTAATGGCAGGCGGGCAAACGAGAGCCCGCCTGCCATCAAAACAGCATGTTTCTCAGGAATGCATAAATAATATGGCGAATTTGGGGCGATACGGTGTGAAAACCTGCCATTGTGGCCGGCGGGTAACCGCACTCAGTGCAAATCTGGCACGATTCTGTCCTGTGAGTGATGTGCCATGAGTGATGTGCCCTGAGTAATGTGTCCTTGTATAATGCAGCTCCAGTACCACTCCAGAAGCGGGACACCATAAGGACAAAGAAGTCCATTGATTGACTACCGATCCACCATCCTAAACATTAATTCCTCCACACCAGCGCACGTTAGGAGCCATGTATACCATCCCCAAGATACACTGCAGCAGCTTGCTAAGGCTTCTCCAGCAGCACTTTCCAAACCCACTTTTTCAGGTAGATTCCAGCTTAGCTAGGGGCATGACTAGTTCTGGAAGAAAATTCTTCAGCACTACAATGAAATATTGTCAGAGCCCATTGTCTTTGCTGTATCTAAATCAGTCAATATTTCTTTAGATCACATGGAGTGAATCAAATTAGATGAAGACTGACTTCTTAAAGCTGGGGACCTCCGGAGATGGCCAGGATGGGCCATAAACTTGGCATTTCTAGCTGAAAATGGTTTCAAATGCTTTGGTTTTGATTTTTACTCCCATGTGCTGGGCTTAATCATCATTAATGATGAGGTTGCTCATTGGAACATTCTCTTCCCTTTAGCTATTTAATTGTCCACTACAATTCAAGACAGGATCTGGCAAGACTCAGAGCTTTGATCTGACCTTTTGGCTATAGGATTGTTTAGCTTTTCCGATCACATGCTGTGTCCGCTGCTTGGTGAGCAAGTAGTCCTGTTTGATAGCTTCATCAGGCTGGCACCTCATTTTTGGGCAGGCCTGGTGCTGCTCCAGGCATGTTTTCTATACTCCTCAAAGGACTAGTTTGGCCCCTAACTTGATGGTACCATGAGTGATGTGTTCATGAGTGATGTAGCATGAGCATATGAAATATCACTCATGGTATATCACTCATGAATACATTACTCATGGTACACCAATCATGAAGCGTCACTCAGGACACATTACTCATGGCATATCTCTCACGATACATCAGTCATGGATGACTCACTCATGCTATATCACTCATGGTATATCACTCATGGTGTATCACACATGGACACATCATTCATGGTATATCACTCATGAAGCATCACTTATGGATGCATCACTTGTGGTACATCATTCATGATACATCATTCATGAAGCATCACTCATGAACACATCCCTCACAGGCACACCACTTATGATGATATATGCCAAGGAACTGTGTGTCCTTGTACACAGATCACAGAAAATTAAGATGCAACATGCGAGTGGCATGTTGGCCTTTATTGCAAAGGATTTAGATTGTCCTATGTGGAGAGATTAAGAAGACTTGGCCTATATTCTTTAGAGTTCAGGAGAATATTCAGGAGCTGGTGTCAGTGAAAAATATAAAATCCTTCAGGGACTTGTTAGGGTAGATGCTGGGAGGAAGTTTCCGCTGGCAGGGAAGTCTAGAACTGATCATCACAATCTCAGAATTAGGGATTAGTCATTTAGGACTGAGATAAGAACAAATTTCTTAACCCAATATTTGTGAATCTTTGGAATTCCCCATATTCCCAATTTATTGAAGTATTTTCATGTCAAAATCAAATGAGTTTTGAACACTAAGGGAATCAAAGAATTATGTGTGAGAAGGTATAGCTAAGGTGAAAGATCAGCCATGTTATTATTGACTGGTGAGCAGGCTTGAGGGAAATAGCCTACTTATGCTCCCATTTCTTATGTCCTCCTGTTTACTGGCCCACCTGTATCTTTCCTAAATAAATCAGCCAAACTTCTGACAAGTGACCTTTGCTCATGATGAATGGGCCACAAGGAAGGTACACATGGATTGCCACCACTGCTCAAACTGTCACATAGCAAACAGGAAAGGAAAGGGAAATGAGCGGAATGAAGAACGAAGGGTTGTAGACAAGATTCTCTCAAAGCAGTATAGCAAAATACTCCTTAAATTCTGCAGTAAGAAAGGTGGAAGCAGCTTGTCAACATTCATGTACAGAAAAGAGAGCAGGATAGTTACTCAGCAGTCCCTTAGGAGCCTGCAGGGCTCCCAATCAACATTGCGAGACATAGCAAAGATAGAGACAAGCAAAGCCATTCCTTACTTAAAATAAGCAAAGGCAAATCCTAACAGTTGGCCTGAGGCTAACAATAGCATACTGCAGAATAAGAGGGGCACCCCATAAGGGAAACAGCAGATCTGCTTTGTAGGGATAACACATGTTAAAAAAACAGTTATGTCTTGTGCTGTTATGGTAGAACCATTTGTATATGACTCATAAATGTGTCCATCATAGAGCATTGTTTTTTAAAAATCTGCTGCCACGTTACATGGTTTTAGTGAATTTTAGTATTATTAAAGTAGTGCGCTTTCATTTATTAGGAATTTAAAATATTTGAGAACACATTCCTTTTTGTACTTCTGACATGATCCAGACTGTGGGGGATAACTTCTGGAACTGTGCTACAGATGAATTACTACTGAGTCTGTATAAACTTGCTTGACTTAATTGACTCCTGTTTCCAGCATTAGCCAATTTGTATTGATTTGCCATTGCTTATTTAAACTGTGTGATGGCAATCAGTTAAAAAATCTGTTGAATAACAAAGGAGCTATCTGATACACTTGTTGAAGATCTGACTAAAGCCAATGAGATAATGCAGAAATACAACTCCATAAGAAGGGTGAAGGACCGCAAAATTCAGCTCTATAGTGTTGCAGGTTTCGGCGCTAAGGGAACCCGGAGGTGATAAAAATGGCGGTGTCCATTTCCTACACTGCTCATGCCAATTGCCAACTTAGGAAGGGCGATAGTACAGGAACGCTGCTTGTGCACCAGAAGCATTCAGAATGGGCAGGTTGTGGCACCAGTCAGTGCCTAATTCTGAGTTGACACTGAACCTGCCATTTTGTAGCTCTCAGATCCAATTAGTGTCCTCTCTTTTTATTCTTTCATTGGATGTGGGCGTCGTTGGCTAGGCCAGCAATTTTATTGCCCATCCCTAATTGCCCTTCAGAAAGTGGAGGTGAGACGCTTTCTTGAACCGCTGCAGTCTATATGGCGTAGGTATACCCACAGTACTGTTAGGGAAGGAGTTCCAGGATTTTGACCCAGTGACAGTGAAGGAACGGCGATATAGTTCCAAGTCAGGATGGTGTGTGGCTTGGAGGGGAATTTGCTGGTGGTGGTGTTCTCATGAATCTGCTGCCCTTGTCCTTCTAGGTGATAGAGATCTTAAAGATACATAAATGAACATGCATTCAGCTGCATGAGGGAATCAACGCCACCAATGTTATTGAAGGGCATCGGCATGGGACTTTCAGGTGAGGTGCTTTTTGATTCTCTTTTGCTGCTGCTGAGTTATTGGAAGTATTATGTTGTTGGAGGAGTTCACACAAGTTTTTTAAGTCAGAGGGGAGTGGTGTTAGACATTTGCAAGGCATTGAGTCAATTTTAAAAGTCTCTGAACAGAAAGCCTGCTCTCAATCATGGGTGCTGTTTCACGTGGTGGGTAAAATGGCTTCTGTCCCAATCCATTACTCGCAAAGGAATGACATCATAGGTCACATGACTCAGTGGTCATATGACTATGGCAAACCACAGTGCACAACAGGCAACCGTACACAGAGGCATTTCTCCAAACATCTCTCTTTTCATAAAAAAAAACACATTGCATGCACTATCATTTACAGTTGCAAGTTATCCATATGCATGGTCTATAAAGAAAGTCATCACATACAAACAGAAAACTGTTCATTCTAGTTTGTCTCACTTTCGTCTATCTCTACGCACGCATTGCACACATAACCTTTAAAGTGTTCAGGTCTTTTAATGATACACGTGCAGGTTGTTATTAATTGTTCTTCTGGTGTCAGTTGGTTCCTGGGGTGACTTCGTCGGTAACGTCAAAACATTGGCATTGTTGCCACTAGTTGTTTGATATGAGTGAAAGCTGCTTCGTGTTCTGAGCCCCATTACTACTGAACATTCTTTGCAGTGATCTTGCGTAGAGGTTCACACTCTAATGGCAAATTGGGCATGAACCTTGCTAGGTTATTCACAAATCCTACAAATCGTTGAACCGCCTTCACTTCTGTTGGTTGCTGCATCTCTGCTACAGGTCGCACCTTATCAGGAGCATGGCAAAGTTCTTTTGCTGTCAGCACATGACCAATGCCTTTGACTTCAGGCATCTTCAGTTGCAGTTTTTTCTTGTTCACCTTCAGGTTCATCTGCCAAGCTCTCTTTAATTACTTTAATAGCAAACTTTCATAAGTCCCAAAAAGAAATAAATTTGACTCGAGATAGCTCGGGCTGATCAACGCACAGAAATGCAATAGGTAGAATTTTTACAAGGCAGAATGACAGCAAACATGATTGAATCAAGATGCAGGACCTGATCTGATGGAAAGGGAAGGGTTTTGTGTAAAACCTTGCAAACCGGCTAAGATTAACCCTGGTGGCATTTTATAGTATCATGAAAGTTAATGCACACAAAGCAATTTAATTCATCTGTGTCTTAAGCAATTCAGAATGAATCCTCCTGTTCTCTACTGTATCGTCTTATCGATGCATACATAGCACTGTCTCTTCCTGTGCTTGCTTTTTGTAAACTTTTTTTTGCCTTCATGTCTGCTCATAGCAAAAAATTCCATACACTAGCAGTATGGAGAACTTTCTACCAACTTTCCTTTCTGCTGTTTCTTACAGTGGCTGGCTCTCTTCCAGCTATCAAAATCCACTCAATTTCAGCTGCACTCCTGACACCATGCTCCATGTTGTAGATAAACTGGCTTCTGCCCCAATCCTTTACACACAGAGGAATGCAAGGCCACATGACTCAGAGGTTATTTGACTATGACAAGCCACAGTGCACAAAGGCATTTCTCCAACCAGGTGCCATAGTTGCAGAGCCTCTTGAGCTGCTGCAAAACAGGGAGATGGAGCACAGACAGCAGAGAGAGAAAGCTGAGTGCAGAGAGAGGAGGAGGAGGGCTCTCAATAGAAGGCTGACACCACCCAGCGTGTTAAGAGAGCATAAGACCATAAGACATAGGACAAGAAGTAGGCAATTTGGCCTATCAAGTCTGCTCCACCATTCAATGAGATCATAACTGATCATGGAGCACTTCTGCTACCTCCAGCCAGGAGCAGTGTCTGAGGCAGCTACAATTCACCATCCTGCAGGCACAGAGCAGGGTGAAGATGGAGCTGCCAGTGGCTATCATGGTCACAGCATCCTCAGTTTCTATACCTCAGATGCTTCCAGGCTGGACCCAGAGATATGGTGAACATCTCTTAGTTTGCCATGCATTGCTTCTTCAGGGAGCTCATTGAGTCTTTGTACTCAAGTGCTTCATTGTCTTCTTGCTGAGCAGGAGGAGTTGGGATGTGGCTTTTCCTGGGTAGTAGGATTCCCAAAGCATGCACATGATTCTGTGGGTCCTACACATCAACAGGAAATGTACTGCAGGGACTTCCTTAATGTGAAATTGGTTTGTGGCCATGCATATAGCATCATATTGGTGAAGCATCATATTGGTGAATGCCTGCTATCCTAGCAGCAGCTACAATGCTTTTATCCTATGCCAGTCAGCCGTTCCTCCCACCTTCTGTCTCAAACCATGGCTGTGGAGCAAACCGTTGTTATTTTCAAATGATGTTTCCACTATCTGGACAGCTCAAGAGAAGCATGTCTCCAAATTTATGGTTGTCTGCTGCATCCTACACAATCCCGCCATCATTAGAGTGCAGTCCTTGCCACCAGGTCTTTGGTGAGACCGCAGGTGGAGATGCTGCAGGAAACATCTCTTTCAAGCAGGATTCAGTTATAATTTTATGTGCTGGCCAACCGAAGGACTCCTAATAGTGAGTTGGACTTCTGGTATAGCCAACCTGAGAAGAGAAAGAGAGAGAGAGAGAAAGATGGAGAGGAAGTTTTAGATACAAGACTCCAAAATTAAAGAACATTGGAACCAGGGAATTCTGACCCGAGGTAGCTATGTTTAAAATGCTAGTGATGCTTGTGTTGAACTTTGAGTCAACAACCATGGAATGGTTAGAGGAGATTTCAAGGGACAACTTTGCCAGAAGTAAGTGGAAGACCCAAGAAAGGTCAACCCCCATATGAATCTTTGAAATCATACCCAGACCATGTGGTTATTCTTCCAATTTCTGTTAAGTATTTGTCTTGAGTTATTGGGTGGTATATCTCAGACAGGTGTAGAAAGACGTTTGAATTAAGAAGTTTAGTTTAGAGTATAAGTCACTGTGTTCATTGTAATTCTAATATCTTTAACATAATTGACTAGATAATAAACAGTCTAATTATTAGTATTCATGTTCTTTGGCTTTTGTGTAGTAAAATTCTTTTATTTTAAACCTCGTGGCTTCATTCTTATAGTGAATACCTGGCTTTTTGGATTTTCAAAAAAAATATTACTGGCCCTTACTGAAATAATAACACAGTGATCATTGATCCTTTTGTGTTGGTCACAACAAATGGCTGGCTGTCATAGGGATTGTTTGCTTTCCAACATGCCCATCATGTTTCACAAGCACTTTATCTCCTGGCTTTAGTGGTGTGGCCCTGAATTTCATGTTTCGCTCTGCATCTACTTGCATTCAATCCTTCTGTTCTCGATTGTGTTCGCATACATGTTGACCATTAACTCCCCAGATGGCTCAGGAAGACGTGTGTGCATAGGATGTGCAAAGATGACTGTGACCAAAAGCTTTCCAATGGTCGTTTGAGGAATTACTCTGTAATTGCAAAGAAAGTGTTACAATTCTTGCTTCCAGGACTTGCTCTCAGCAGTAGTTGTATGTATCACTTTTTCCAAGGTACACATAAATCTTCTTCATCATCTCATGGCCAGTGTGGTGATTTTTCAATGAATGAAACTCAAGCAGTTTGCGAATGTCCTGAACTCGTCGCTGTTGAATGGGGGTCCATTGTCAGTTCTCACTGTTTGAGGGATTCCAAACAAGGCAAAAATCTGGTCAAGCTTTGGGATGGCTGCTTTGGTTGAAGTTGATGAAATTATTTCCATGACTGGGAATCTGCTGTAGTTAGTGACAACAAGCAGGTGTTCACCAGTGGACAAGTCTACAAAATCAACGCTAAATTTAATTCATGGTCCTGGAGGTAGTTCAGACATCTTGAGAGGATCATGATGGAAGGGCAGTGAATGTTATCTACATGGATTTCAGTAAGGCCTTTGACAAGGTCCCTTATGGCAGACTGGTACAGAAGGTAAAGTCGCATGGGACCAGTGGTGAGCTGGCAAGATGGATACAGAATTGGCTTGGTCATAGAAGACAGAGGGTAGCAGTGAAAGGGTGCTTTTCTAAATGGAGAGCTGTGACTAGTGGTGTTCCGCAGGGATCAGTGCTGGGACCTTTGCTGTTTGTAGTATACGTAAATGATTTGGAGGAAATTGTAATTGGGCTAATTAGTAAGTTTGCAGATGACACTAAGGTTGGAGGAGTTGCAGTTAGTGAAGAGGATCGTCAAAGGATACAACAGGATATAGATTGGTTGGAGACTTGGGCGGAGAAATGGCAGATGGAGTTTAATCCAGACAAATGCAAGGTAGGAATTACACAGTAAATGGCAGAACCCTTAAGTGCATCGACGGGCAGAGGGATCTGTATGTACAAGTCCACAGGTCATTGAAAGTGGCAACGCAGGTGGATAAGATAGTTAGGAAGGCATATGGCATGCTTGCCTTTATCAGCAGGGGTATTGAGTATAAAAACTGGGAAGTTATGCTGCAGCTGTATTGGTTAGGCCACACTTGGAATATTGCGTGCAATTCTGGTCGCCACATTACCAGAAGGATATGGAGGCATTGGAGACGGTGCAGAGGAGGTTTACCAGGATGCTGCATGGTCTGGAGGTTATTAGCTATGGGGAGAGGTTGGAGAAACTCGGATTGTTCTCACTAGAGCGACGGAGATTGAGGGGCGACTTGATAGAAATTTAGAAGTTTTTTATGCAGAGGGTAGTGAGTGTCTGGAATTCGCTGCCAGAGGAGGTGGTGGAAGTAGGTACGATAGTGGTGTTTAAGAGGCATCTTGACAAATACATGAATAGGATGGGAATAGAGGGAAACGGACCCCGGAAGTGCAAAATGTTTTAGTTTGACAGGCAATATGATCGGCACAAGCTTGGAGGGCCGAAGGGCCTGTTCCTGTGCTGTACTTTTCTCTGTTCTTTGTTTTGTTCTATCACAAAGATTTGACATTGTGGTTGCTTGACATAGCAAACCATAGAACGATAGAAAAGTTACATCACAGAAGGAGGCCATTCAGCCCATCTTGTCCATGCCAGCCCGAGGACACCCAGTTGCCCTTTCTAATCTCACCTTCCTGCCCATAGCCCTGCAGCTTACAGCACTTAAGGTGCAGATCCAGGTACTTTTTAAAAGAGTTTAGAGTTCCTGCCTCTACCACCAACTTGGGCAGCGAATTCCAGATACCCACTACCCTCTGCACGAAAAAGTTCTTCCTCATGCCCCCCCATACCTCCTGCCACTTATCTTGAATCTATGTCCCTTGGTTCTAGTATTCTCCAGCAAGGGAAACAATTTTATCCTGTCCACTCTATCTATCCCCCTCATAATTTTGTATACCTCAATCAAGTCACCTCTCAGCCTTCTTTGTTCTAAGGAAAATAACCCCAAGCTATCCAATTTCTCCTTGTAGCTACACTTTTCTAACCCTGGCAACATTCTTGTAAACCTCCTCTGCACTCTCTCCAGATCTATTATATCCTTCCTGTAATGTGGTGACCAGAACTGCACAGAATACTCCAGTTTTGGCCTCACCAGTGTTTTATACAATTCCAACATTATATCCTTACTTTTATATTCTATACCTCTACTAAGGAAGGAGAGCATTCCATATGTCTTCTTTACAACCTTGTCTACTTGAACTGCTGCCTTCAGGGACCTGTGTACTTGTACGCCAAGATCTCTCACTTCATCTACCCCTCTTAGTATATTCCCATTTATTTTGTAATCCATATAACTGTTTGACCTCCCTAAATGTATGACCTCATACTTCTCTATGTTAAAATCCATCTGCCACTTTACCGCCCACTCCACCAACCCACCTATATCATTTTGGAGATTATGGCTATCCTCTACACTATCCACCACTCGGCCAATCTTTGTGTCATCTTCAAATTTCCCAATCGTGCCTCCCATATTCACGTGCAAATCATTAATATATAACCCAAACAGCAAGGGTCCCAACACTGAGCCCTGTGGAAACCATTTGAGACAACTTTCCATTCGCAAGGGCATCCATCAACCATTACCCTTTGTTTCCTGTTGCAAAGCCAACCTTTTATCCAATTTGCCACGTTACCCTGAATCCCATGGGCTTTTACTTTCCTGACTAATCTACCGTGTGGGATCTTGTCAAATGCCTTGCTAAAATCCATGTACACAACATCCACTGCATTACCTTCATCAACCCTTCTTGTCACTTTCTCAAAGAGTTCAATCAAATTTGTGAGGCAAGACCTTCCTTTAACAAATCCATGCTGACCATCCCTGACTAGTCCATGCATTTCCACATGACAGTTAATCCTATCTCTCAGGATTGATTCTACTAATTTGCTCACCACCGATGTAAGACTAACTGGCCTATAATTGCTTGGCATTTCCTTTGATCCCTTTTTAAACAATGGAACTATGTTTGCATTTCTCCAGTCCTCTGGTACCTACCCTGTATCTAGTGAAGATTGGAAAATCATCCTCAGAGCATCTGCTATCTCCTCCCTGACTTCCTTCAGCAACCTGGGAAACAATCCATCTGGGCCTGGTGACTTATCAACTTTCAAGGATTTCAACCCTTCGAGTACTTCCTCTCTCCTTAAGACTATCTCATCCAATATCTTGTAGTATTCCTCCTGGACTACTGGTTGATTTTGTGTTATACCACGTGGTCAATTCCTGCAACCATACCTTTTCCCTAAGGAGTTATTTGGTTTTGACAATTCCCTGGTAATCTCCACGTGCTATATCGACAATAAATTCCCTCAATGAGCATTGAATGGCAATACGGTTGTTGTCTAACACAAGATCAGTTGTGGTTTTAATGGTGGGCTCATTTTGAACATTGCAAAGACCTTGTAATATGTGAGCGATTTCATTTGTAGATGCTCTCTTGATCACGTCTTTCCAGTTTTGTGATTCCATATCCATCATACATAGCAAAAACACTTCATGTCATTTTGTTGCCACTTTGATGTCAGCTAATTTCATTCACTTTGGCATCACATTTAAGTTTACGTAGTTAAGATGTTGTTCGGCATGACTGATGAACTTACTGTCACCAATAGATGTTGCAAAAGATAACCCACTGGGTTGAGCTTGCCTGGTTGATACACAACATGGAACCTGTACTGTTGTACTTTGAGTATCCAATGCTTTATCTGAGTGAATGGTTCGTCATGTGGATTGTTGAACAAGCTTGCTAGTGGTCTATGATCGGTCATTACTTCAAACTCGTCTCTATACAAGTAGAGATGAAAGTGTAAGTTACCGCATGTGACTGAGAATGCCTCTGTCCATGTTTGAGAATAACGTTTCTCTACAGGCATTAGCAATCTGCTTGCTGTTGCAATAATTGATGAGCTAACTATCTTGCCTTTCTGCCTGAGAACTGCACCTAAGCCAACTGGACTTGCATCCACTCAGTGAGTCAAAATAGGCATTTGTGCAACTTGCTGGCAACTGTTGCTTAATCTGGTGTACAGCCTGTTTGAGCGATGTCATCCAATCCCATTGGTGGTCTCTTTTGTCAGATTGTGTAGCGGGGTAGATAACGTAGGAGGATCAGGAATGAAGCGACTACTGTGCGTGATGAGTTCTAGCAGACTCCGGATTTCCAGGACATTTGTAGGATCCACAACATTTCCAATGGCTTCAACTTTCTGTGGTTAAGGTGATATTTCTTCACCTTTGAACACAGGACTGAAGAATTTGATTCTGCTTTCCTTTCAAGATCCGGGTTGTCGTTACATTGAATTTTACAGCACAGAAACAGGCCATTCACCTCAAGAGGAGGTGTTATGTCTTTTGGTTCCCATAAATTAAAAATAATCACACTTTAGACTCAAAATGCTGGAGCTTCATCAATTATATTTCTTGCTGCTCTCCATGTGATTGGTGGGTGCATAGAGTGATACATTGTTACTCAGCACATGTCTCCAGTGCAGCAGTAAAATGTGGCACCCCAGATACATTCTCATAACAATTAGCCCCTATTTCTTTAGGAATAATATAACAATAGAATAGGAAGTGTAAGTTTATGCTCCACATAAGTCTCCTCACAACTCTTCTTCATCTCACCTAGGGTTGCCAACCCTCCCGAATAGCTGGGAGTCTCCTGGAATCAGCATCAATTTCCCAGGGACTAATGAAAGCATTCTGGGAGATTTTAAAACACTGTTTTAAACAAATCATTCGTATCATTCATATTTCTGAGCCACAGCTGGATCTGACTTGGTGCCGCCCAATCAAATTTAAATCTTAAACCAGAAAAAAAACCAGGAGGACCCCAATTGACTGGGACTTTTGGCGGGCTGCAGTGGGATTGGTGAGAGTTTGAATTTCACTGAAGGACGATGCCCTGCTTTGAGCTTCAGTCTGCCCGATCACACTTGATGCCACCGTGCATTCTCAGGTAAGAAATACTGTTAAATTGAAAAGCAAATAACAGCTCAGAAAGGAACGGATTTCACCCTTTAATAGGCAGTAAAATGTTTTAAGTCCAGAAATGGATTATCAGACTGATTAACTTCAGTACCTGTTAATAGCAACAGAGAATTGTGGAGAGAAGTCTGTGCAAAGAAGCAAAAGTGAAATGAGAAAATAAACTTATTCTTGTGGTGAGTTGTTAAGGTCTGGAATGCACTGCCTGAGAGTGTGGTGGAGGCAGGTTTAATCAAAGCATTCAAAGGGAATAAGAGTGTTACCTGAAAAGGAAGAATGTGCAGGGTTATAGGGAAAAGGTGGGAGAGTGGCACTTAGTGAATTGCTCTTTCAGAGAACCTGTGCAGATATGATGGGCTGAATGGCCTCCTTCTGTGCTGTAACAATTCTGTGATTCTGTGAATTCTGTACCTGGGGGGTACCCCAAAGATGCGCTGCCCTCCCCAAGCACCCCCCAGAAAGTTCCCATGTAAGGATTGCACAGCAATTGCCTGGGAAGTTCAAACTTCCATAGGGCAATTGCCCTGCAGTGGGATCCATCTGAAACTCCGATTTAACTTGCAGCCTTTGGTTTGTTCCGGCTGTCTTACAGCATTGGTTACCCAGAAAAAGTTAGAAGAATTAAAACCACTTCTAACTTCTGGGTAACTATAGTGCTGGTCCACCCCAACCCCCACAGGACTTCTCCCATCCCTCTGACCCTCTGCTGAGCCCCATGACTACCACCCACCCCTCAATTAGCCCCTGACCCCTCATGGGACTCCCCAACTACCCTCCCAATACCCCACAGGACTCCCCAACTACCTCCCACCCCCTGACTACCCCGTGACCCCCCCCCCAGGACCTCCCCAAACCTTCAAACCCTCCACAGAACCCCTGACTACCCCATCCACCTTCGACTACCTCCTAACTCCCCCATGCGACCCCTGACTTCACCCCACTCCTCATGACTAGCCCCACACTGATTACCCCGGACTCCCCATGTGACTCCCCATCTACACCCCATCACCCCCATGCAACCCATGAGATCCCTGAATGCTCCCCACTCTCCCTGACTTCCTACCCAGCCCCCTGACATACCTCCAACACCTCACTGGACTCCCCGACTACCCCCCACACTCTGACTACCCCATGAACTCATATGGGAACTCCCCCAACCCCCCAATCCTCCACGAGTCACCCCGATTACCCTCACCACTCCTCCACTGCCTCAACCTGCCCGTAACTATCCCCCAACACCCCCATGGGACCCCCAACTACCCCCCATACCTCATGACTACAACCTGACCACCCCATGAAGTTTCCCCAACACCCAGAGCCCCCATGGGATACCTCAACCACACCCCGTGACTGCCCATCCCACTCCCGACTACAACCTCCCTGACTACACCTCCCACACCTCCGACTGCCCTCCCCACACCCCGAATACCCCGCAACCTCTGACTACACAGCCACCGACTCCCAACTAACCTCACGACCCCGGACTCCCCAATCCACCCCACCCACCACCTCCCCCCCCCCGCACTGATCACCCGATCCCCCAACAAACACTTCCCCAATGACCCCCCTGACCACCCAAGCCCCCTACTCGCCACCACCCACTGACCACCCCCTGACCATTTGACCACACTCCCAGTGACCAGGCCCCACTGACCAGTCCCCACTCACCAACCCCCACTAACCATCCGATTCCTCCACTGCCCATTCCCCATTGACCACCCAACACCTCCCCCCCACCAACACCACCTCCCCCCACCACCCACCCAACCAACCAACCAACCCTCACCGACCAGCTGACCTGGGCTGCATTTCAAGGTTAGTAAACCAGGAGCAGAGTGGCAATCCAACTGTAATTGCCACTCCATGCAAGTTACGGCCCAAGCACTTGTCTTTGTTCAAGGTGAGACATAGACATGCATGTAGCTGTTTCTCGGTTCACTTTTGGTGCAACCATAGTTCAAAATGTCATTACTGATGTTCAGCATGCCTTCAGTCCTAAGTCATGAGCTGGAATACCTCAGCTACTGAGTTGACTCCAAAGTTGAGCCTCTTATATCAAAAAAGTCTGACGTGAGTGGAGAATACTGTAAGGTACCACGATTCTTCTGCAAGTGTGATTTGATGATAGCCTGCATTGAAGTTAAGTTTAGCAAAGTGCTCAGCACCATTCACTTTCTCTATGATATCATCAATTATGGGTGTTAAATGCCTTTCTCGTTGTATGGCTTGGTTTAGTGACCGTATATCAAATGCTGATTCTAATCTAGTTCTCCCTCTTGGGTTTCTTGACTTATTTGGATGAGACCCAAGTGGTAAACTCATCCCTAACTTTCTCAATAACGTTAAGGTCAAGTATGTGACTGCAATCATGTGCAGATCTGTTGCTGTGTGGAAACTGATAAGTGTATCACATTCTTCAGATATGAAATAGAATGCAGCATTTGATCTGGTGTCTTTGAATGAGACAGGCACTTCAAAAGTCCTGAAAACTTTCCAGTGATTTGTAACTGTTATAAGGGAAAATTTTCCTATTCCCTAGTTTGCAGTAAATGGGGCAATCCTGAAAGAGAGCTGTGCCTGAAAGAGAGCACCTCTACATTGGCTACCTTCTCTTGACCTCGTACTGTGGTATGGCACCCTTTGTTAACAGGATCCAAGTCGGTTGTTAAAGCAGAAACCAAGATGCTGAGGTTTTCTTTGTTGAGAGAGTTTATTGACTTGTTCAGTCTCAGATCTTCTCCCACACAACCCACTGTCCTAGCTATCCCCCATTTATGTGTGCTCAAAGACAATTGATACCCATCGCCTCTTAAGCTTAATAATGTAATTCATATTAACAAACCTTAACAATGTAATTGATAAGATATTGACACCCTTCTGTTGGTATTGATCTTAATAGTTGATTTTGCTGATGAGCCACAGACAAGCAAAATAGTTGAGTTTTTCACAAGCTTTTGTTTAGCAGTAGAAGGACACTCTGCCAGTGTGGGTAAGCACCATCATAGTACAAACATTCTTTGGACAGCTCACAGCTCTGTTTGTGAGACTGCTGTTGTTGCTTTGCACATGAGCAATGAATAGTGTTCACAGTAGTTGGGGTGTGGTAGTTACTGTTAGCAGCTCTGGACCCTGAAAGCAATAGAGATCTTGCTAATTCCAATAGCTCAGAAAACTTTCTGTCTTTCTCGAGTGCTTTTCGGTGCAGTTGACTAGAGAACCAACTTTTGATTATTTGTTTTTTGATTTCCTGTTTGACATGTTCAAAATCACGGGTTGCTAGTTGCCTCAATCGTGTGCAATATTGGTCACTTGTCTCACTTTCTTCTTGCTTGGCGCGTCAGAAGACAATTGTTTCATATATTGTATTTTCCTTGCATGTGAAATAGGTTGTGTGTGCAGTTTTTCTGAGTCATAGTCAATTTGCTTGGGTGCAGGTGTCTCAAAAACATCTTCCAATTCTTCATCTCCACAGTGGAGAAGTATGCCTTTTTTCTTTTGCCATCTGTGATTGCAAAATCCACCATCACTCCTTTGAAATGTCACAGTCACTTTTGCCATGCAAAATACAGTTGATGGCTCAGCGCACACCAAAAGGTGGTAGACTGGGCATAGACAATGCCATTTTGACCTGCATCAAGGATCCAGAATCATGTTCCTTTCGAAGAGAAAACTCCTCTGTAATGATTTGAGATTTTTCTTTTGATTGGATGGTTATTTTGATGAGATCAGAGTGTTTTTGTGTGTGTGTGTGTGTGTGTGTGTGTGTGTGTGTGTGTATTTGTATGTGCATTGTGCAGGTTTTCCTGTTGCTAATATCGTGCTGGAGTGCCTCCTGTGTCTGTCTAACACAACCTCAATTTTTTCCCTAAATCTTCATCTTAAAATGTTGTACTGTCTGCACAAACACCTTCCAAAAGTTTTGTACCTGAAAGCAATGTTTCTCATTTCTCACAAGCCTCATTGCCATTGTGAAGTTCTTGGGAAGGAACACAAAGATATTTAGTGAGAAGCGTTCTGAATCAGAGCTGCACATGCTGTTAAAACAATGGATTCCTTAATTTCCTTCTCCAGACTTGCTCTGTTGGTACAAAAGAGAAGCCAGAGCAGGCAGTGCTCAAACTGCAGAAGTACCTCACCCTGTGGGGAAGACAGGTGAGAAACCTCCAGGAATCGCCAAAACACAGACACACAAAATGGAGAATGCTTGACCAAAATGGAGGAAGTGGACTGAAGTGAAGACACTATGGAGGAATAACTGTTTCACTCGATTTTTTAGTGGAACAGGTCAATTCCATTAACAGAATGTAATCTTTTGCAACACTCCAGATCATCTGCCCCAACAGGCCTGGCAAGTTTGCAGATGACATGAAAATTGGTGGTGTTGTAACTAGTGAGGAGGAAAGCCTTAGATTACAGGATAATATAGATGGGCTGGTAAAATGGGCAGAGCAATGGCAAATGGAATTTAATCCTGAGAAGTGTGAGGTGATGCATTTTGGGAGGATTAACACGGCAACGGAATATACAATGAATGGTAGGACCCTAGGAAGTACGAAGGATCACAGGGACCTTGATGTACATGCCCATAGATCCCCGAAGGCAGGTAGATAAGGTGGTTAAGAAGGCATATGAGATACTTGCCTTTATTAACCAAGGCATAGAATATAAAAGAATGGTGATTATTTTGGAGCTGTATAGAATGCTAGTTAGGCCACAGCTGGAGTACTGTGTGCAGTTCTGGTCACCACACTATAGGAAGGATGTGATTGCACTGAAGTGGGTGCAGAGGAGATTCACCAGGATGTTGCTTGGGCTGGAACGTTTCAGCAATGAAGAGAGGCTGGATAGGCTAGGGCTGTTTTCCTTAGAGCAGAGAAGGCTGAGGGGGGACCTGATAGAGCTATACAAAATTATGAGGGACATAAATAGGGTAGATAGGAAGAAACATTTCCCCTCAGAGGAGGTGTCAATAACCAGGGGATATAGATTTAAGGTAAGGGGCAGGAGGTTTAGGGGGGATTTGAGGACATTTTTTTTCACCCAGAGGGTGGTTGGCATCTGGAACACACTGCCTGAGGGGGCGGTAGAGGCACCCTCAGGAGCCTTCACAACATTTAAGAAGTATTTAGATGAGCACGGGAAACACCATAGCATACAGGGCTACAGGCCAAGTGCTAGAAAATGAGATTAGAATAGATAGGTACTTGATGGCCGGCATGGACACAATGGGCCGAACGGCCTGTTTCTGTGCTGTATAACTCTATGACTCTATATTTATGGTAGCCTTAGGTGGATAAAATGTATAATGCAATTTTCAATATACTACAATGACCGCTCAGGGAAAGAGGGCATGGGTTTCACCTCCATCACTGGATTACCACATGCAGGATATCATCAATTGCACCCATGTGGTCATCAAGGTGACCAGTGATCAGCCAGTGAGATCCATCAACAGGAAGGGCTTCCACTCTTTCAATGTCCACCTGGTCTGCAACTACAATAAGAGCTTCCACAAAATGTGCACTCACTTTCCTGGCAGCTGCCATAACTCTTTCAATCCAGACTGCCTCAGATCTTCACTCCAACCCTCAAGATGTGTGGATAGATCCTAGGGTACAATGGATATTTCTTGAATTAATGTCCACTCACCCCTCAAAGGGAGCCCCAAACAGATGCACAGTGATACAACCAATGCCATCTGCTCAGTGGGATAACCATTAAGCAGGCCATTGATTTTCTGAAGATGCAGTTCCAGTGACTAGACTGGTCACCCTTCAATACCCTCCTGCATCAGTGTCAGTCGTTGTGGTGGTCTCTTGCATTCTTTATAACATTACCCTCAAGAGAGGTGTGGACCTTCAGGACATTGAGGTTCTGGAGGGAACATCTCATCGGGTGAAGATCAGGGGCAGGAATTAAGAGAAAAGAAGGAATTGCAGATGGAGGGAGATGAAACTGAACACAGTGGTGCCTCTGCTACATGATGAGGTAACCAGGAATAGCTCAGGGCGTGAATGACTCATGAGAACGCCATGAATGTCAGGAATCTCCTGATTCAGGAATGCTTCAATTGAACCCCTCTGACCCACACTGAGGGACATGACATGGAAGGGAGTGTGAGATACATGTGCTAACTCATGCATGGAAGACACAACCTGGAATATCTAATCGCTTACTGCTAATAAAGCAAGCACATCTGCTCAGAGGCTTTTCCCTCACCAGAGAAGATCCCATTATTTCTTTCACCATTACATACTGCATTTCCTGTCACAGCAGCACACTAAAAGGAGTCCCAAATGTAGGGCTTAAAGTGTCATCAATTATACAGTCCAAGTAGAGGAAACATTGGGCACAGGCAGTAAGAAGGTACAACAGTGACCCGCTTAGTACTCTGCATGTTGCAGTGTCCTACCAGTGCCCCAGCCCTTGGGGTAGAGGACCGTCCTCCTCTCTCTCACGGTTCTAACTTTCAATCCAGGTCAACATCGATGAAGTGAGGGGCAGTCCTGCCGCCAGACCTCCGGCCCCCCTGTGACACTTGGCTTATCTCTAGTGATGCGGAGGTACAATCAGCAAATCTCTCCCTTAGGACAACCAGCAGCCTCAGGGATGGCTGCCATGGGGAGTCTAAATCAGTCTCAAATTTCATCTGTCTCTCCTCCGTTCCACTCCTACTGGCTCTAACCATTTACATAACCATTTGTCATCAATTGTCTCTTGAGCCAAGTGGGTTAGTGGATATAGATGGGAAGTAGGAAAGCTGCCTGATTTATTTTTTCCTCTCAATAGCCCAGAGGCATTGCACTACTACCGCCATGAGTGAGATCAGCTAACTCAAACAGACTGAGCTGAATTAACATGTGATATTTAGCACAGAAGACAAGTTTTGAGAAAGGCTTGAATGTACTGGAAAAGATTATTGTCCCATTTAGACCAAAGGCAACTCGGCATGCCATTGCAAATACTCAGAATGAGACTTCATGAGATGTTCCTGTATTTCAATTGGCAGAAGTGTAGAAACTGATATGCCAAAGTAAACATTAGAAAATGGAGGGCTACACCTCAGAACATTGTACATCTCATATATACTTTGTTCACTGGTGATTAATGTTTTGAAAAACATATAAACTCTTTGAGATATTTTAACTTTTAGTGGAATCAATTTTTCTTTGGCTTCAAGCTACATCAAACCTCTTATAGTTTAACATTACAGCTCACATTGTTTCAGTACTAAATATCCTGGATACTTAATTAAGTATTTGAATCTATAAGGGTTAAGAATTAATGGCATCCAGCCCGTTTTGGTCATTAGGTGCAACAGTTGCTCATTTTTACTTGAAAAATGTACCTTAATTCAATGATATATTGAAAAATAAACTTGTGATATTTTTGATTAACCTTGCAGTGATAGCACTTACTAATGCTAGTTGGAAATGTTGCTCCTCTAATACTTGTGAACCAAACTGGCTCCAAAGAAATTGAATTGTTAAAAAAAAGTGCACATTGTCCAGATTTGCTTTGCTTTTAATTTAGGTACACTAGAGGCAAGTTTAACCTAACCCACTGATCAGGAAACAGTTTAATATTGCTCTCTGTTTACATCAGCGGAGATATATAAGATATATATAAGACAAGGCCCCATAAACCACTGTTCTGCCCAATTCCATCAGTTTCCCAATCTGCTAATTAGGTTAAAATTGCCCCATTCTTTTCCATAACAAAACTAGCCAAAGGTATCTACGGGATAGAATTTGCTTAGACTTTTTAGAACACATTTGGTAAAGTTCCACACATGAGACTTTTAAAAAGGTTTAACGTTCATGGAATTAATGGCATATTAGTGGTTGTTTGGATTATACATTAGATCTCGGGAACAGGCTTTCTTTGGATATGATGAACAAAATTTGCCATTCAAAAATAATATAGCTTTAAGTTTTACCAAAGGTTCTCTTTTTTTATTTCTAGGCATTCTTACAAAGGGTAATTGTGCCATCACAGACCTCCTTCATTTATAAATTTTGTACATCTTTGTACTCATCTATTCTGCCTTTAGTGTTTACTGATTTTTATACTTCATATTACTATTTAATTCTTGATAAATGTATTAGAAACATCAATCAGTATAATCTGTTCTGTGTATAAGATCATAGAATCAAAGAATCTTACAGTGCAAAAGGAAACCATAAGCCTATCACGGAGTGATCTAATTAGTCCTGCTCACCTGCTTTTTCTATATAGCTCTGCAAATTTTTGCTTTTCATTTATATATCCAACTTCCTTTTGAAAGATATGATTGAATCTGTTTTCACCACACTTTTAGGCAGTTTGTTCCAGATCATGATAACTCATTGCGTATAATATCTTATTTTCCCCCAGATTTGTTTTTGCCAATTATCTTAAACCTGTCTACTCTGATTACTGACTGTCCTGCCAGTGGAAACAGTTTTTTTTTCTCAGAACGATCAAATCCCCTTAATTCAAGATCTTTTCATTTTGAATAGTGTAGTGTGTCGGTAAAAAAAACATTAAATCCAGCAAGCAGAATAACCCATGTGAGATAGTTACCACTCCTTATTATGACCCTCTGTTCAGGGTGAAGTTCCTGCAAATAAAATCCCACAACAACACATGAGCAAGAGTTCGTATTTTTAACAACCTAACATGCCTGACTTTAATTTTTTTATTCTTTCATGGAATGTGGGCATTGCTAGCAGGACCAGCATTTGTTGCCCATCCCTAACTGCCCATGATTTGAGTGGCTTGCTAGGCCATTTCAGAGGGCAGTTAAGAGTCAACATGTAGGCCAGATAAGGACAGCAGATTTCCATTCCTAAAGGACTTTAGCAAACCAGATGGGTTTTTTACAACAATCAACAATGTTTTTGCAGTCACTATTATTGAGACTAGCTTTTAATTCCAGATTTTAATCGAATTTAAATTCCACCAGCTGACATGTTGGAATTTAAACCCACGTATTCAGAGCATTAGCCTGGGCTTCTGTCCAATGACATTACTACTACACTACCACCCCCCCTCATCTTTGTAAAGCACAGTGTTGATCTTTCAGATGGAATAGTGAAAGCGAGAAATGTTTCTGGGGCCTGGATTTCAATCTTCTCTATCCTGTGCACTGTAAAGAAAGTAGATGAAAGTGTTTTCATATCATAGCTAACCTGGTTTACAAACGTTTCCTTTCTATATCATTTCTAATTTATTATCTTCTCTAAGGTCACGTACAAACCATGCTCTTCAATTATTTTTACTATAAAATCTCGTATTCCAATGCAGTCAATATTCTGGTAACTTGGCCATAATAGACAATAAACCTACCGTCCCAAAGAAAACAAACTTGTATTTCTATTGTACATTTCTCAACCTCAGGACACCCCAAAGTACTTCATTGGCTCTAAAGTGCTTTTGAAATGCAGTTACTATTGTAATGTAGGAAACAAGGCTGCCAATTTGGGTACAGCAATGCCCCATAACAGTTATGAAATAATGACCAGATGGTCTGTTTTAGTGATAAATGCTCAGCAGGACATTGAGATCATCTTTAAAATAATGCAATGGGAAACTTTTACATCCATATCAGAGGACAAATGATTACCATCTCATCCAAGAGATGCTCATTCAGTACTCTATTGAACTATCAGCTTCTGGAGTAGGACTACAAACCACCACCTTCTAACTAAGCGGTAAGAGTGTTACCCACTGAGCCACAGCTGACGCCTCACATCTTGTGTTTTTCCTGCCAATGTAAATATAGCCAAATCTTCAAGTGATGACCGGTTTCTCTTGTCTTCAATGACTGTCAGGTGGAGCACCTGGAGTGAGGTTGGATAATCCCTTGAGTCGTCAATGAGGTCCAAACACAAAATCAGTAAGAAAAAAACAAGCCAAACAAAAAAGAAGTGAATTTCCAGTTGTTGTGAGCTCCACCTCAAACAGTTTGCCACAGTTGACACATTAAGTGTGATAATTTTAACAGGATATTTGATAATGCCCTATAAGGTGACAATTGGTGCTAATGTAGTGCCGAACCAGACTTGCTTTGAGACCTACAAAACTACCTGGAAATAGTGATATATGTGCACATGGGAAGTACTGGCATTTGGACTACAAAGTGTAGAAGGACTTACACATACAAATACACACACACTTCACTCTCACTCAAACACACTCACTGTCTCACTCATACACACACACACTCACTCTCACACACATATTTACACTCTCACTCCCAAACACTCATATGCACAAACACACACACACTTTCTCTCTTCGCTCCCATACACACACTCACCCTCTCACTCCCATAAAAGCACACACGCACACACACTCACTCACTGTCTCACTCACAATACACACACACACACTCTCACACTCTCTCGCTCACACTCTCTCACTCACTCACACACTCTCTCACTCACACTCACACATTCTCTCTCACTCACTCACACTCTCTCTCTCACTTATACACACACACACACTCACTCTCTCTCTCTCTCACACACACACACACACACACACTCTCTCTCACACACATATACACTCTCTCCCTCACATGTGCACACTCTCTCTCTCACACACAAACATGCTATCACTCACTCCCTGCCTCCCAACCACACACACTGTTCCCAACCACACACACACACTCACTCACTCCCACACACACATACACTCACTCACGGTCTCACTCCCACACACGCACTTACTCCCTCCCACACACACACATTCTCACTCCCACACACACATGTTCACTCTCTCACTCCCACGCACACAGTCACACAATCTCACTCTCTCACACACTCACTGCCTCACTCCCACACACACTCTTTTTTTGCAAAAATACACTTTATTCATAAGTCTTCAAAAACATTTCGAAACGTTTCAAATCACCATTACAAAAATACAAACAGGTTCAACTTTTACAACATGAAACACAAGGTGTATCAGAAAAATCAATGAATATTTCAATCATTGGCAGATATACATTTTAATCTGTACAGCCTGAGGGGCTCTTTACAGTTCCCAGCCCCCCAGTGCACTGTGGCAGAAAGGTCTTAGGCAGCGACCCTTCCCCATTGCGCCTTTGTGGCGGCTGCCCCAAGCTTAACTGTGTCCCTCAGCATGTAGTCCTGGACCTTCGAAAGTGCCAGTCTGCAACACTCGGTCAGGGACAACTCTTTGCGCTGGAAAACCAACAAGTTTCGGGCAGACCAAAGAGCGTCTTTCACCGAGTTGATGATCCCCCAGCTGCAGTTGATGTTTGTCTCGATGTGTGTCCCTGGGAACAGCCCATTCACTCCCACACACACTCATTCTCTTACTCCCACACATGCACTTTCTCTCTCACTCCCACTGTTACTTTCTACTATGGGGTCTCTTTTCTTGCAAACCAGTTTTACACTTCTCTGTCAGCAGATGAGTTGATAACAAGGCGCAATATGAACTGAAGCGCATACTATTTATTTATGCAAACAACAGAGCACTAACATGACATGTGCTTCTCTAGCCAGACCCTACTCTAGACTAAAATTAACATGGTAGCCCAGGCTACACAGCTATTGGGTCTTACAGTCACATGGTCAATATGCTCACATTCTCTTAAAGGTGTATTACACCTCAGATTACCACACCCACAGACACACACACTCTCCCAGTCCTATACAGTCATGCACACACTCTCTCTCTCACTCCCACACACATTCACTAACTCTCACTCACACACATAAACTCACGCTCTAACTCCCGCCCCCCCATACATACATACCTTCTCAATTTCACGCACCCTCTCACTCACTCACATGGACACTCACTCAGACTGTCTCACTCACACATACACATTCACTGTTTCACTCCCATACACACGCACTCACTCTCTCTCACTCCCACACACGCGCACTCACTCTCTCTCACTCCCACACACGCACACTCACTCTCTCTCACTCCCACACACGCGCACTCACTCTCTCCCACTCCCACACACGCGCACTCACTCTATAAATCTCCCACATGTGCCAGTCAGCCTCTTCCCCACCCACCTCCTCCAATCTTGGGCTCTGCAGTGACTCACTCCCAGGCCTAGCAGTCAGTCTTTTGTCCCTGGGGTCCCGGCACTCCAGTTCCCTGCCCCCAGGCTCCTGCACTATGGTTCCCACCGCCGGGCCCTGGCACTCTGGTTCCTTCCACTGGGCCCCGGTACTCATGTTCCCACTCCCTGTGGCCTGGCATTCTGCTTCACTGCTGCTGGGCTCCAGTTCTCATGTTCCCAGTCCCCAGCACTCGTGTTCCTGCCACTGGGCCACAAGACCATAAGATGTAAGAGTAGAAGTAGGCCATTCGGCCCATCGAGTCTGCTCCGCCACTCAATGAGACCGTGGCTGATCTGATAATCCTCAACTCCACATTCCTGCCTTTCCCCCATAACCCTTGATTCCCTTACTGATTAAAAATCTGTCTAGCTCAGCCTTGAATATACTTAATGACCCAGCCTCTAAAGCTCTCTGTGGTAAAGAATTCCACAAATTAACTACCCTCTGAGAGAAGAAATTCCTCCTCATCTCTGTCTTAAATGGGTGACCCCCTTACTCTGAGATTATGCCATCTGGTCCTAAACTCTCCCACAAGGGGAAACAACCTCTCAGCATCTACCATGTCAAGCCCCCTAAGAATCTTATATTTTTCAATAAGGTTGCCTCTCATTCTTCTAAACTCCAATGAGTACAGGCCCAATCTACTCAACCTCTTCTCATAAGAAAATCCCTCCATCCCAGGGATCAACCTAGTGAACCTTCTCTGGACTGCCTCCAATGCCAGTATACCTTTCCTTAGATAAGGGGACCAAGACTGTTCACAGTATTCTAGGTGTGATCTAACTAGTGTCTTGTTAAGTTTTAGTAAGACATCCCTATTTTTATACTCCATTCCCCTTGAAATAAAGGCCAACATTCCATTTGCCTTTCCTATTACCTGCTGAACTTATATGTTAGCTTTTTGGGATTCATGCACAAGAACTCCTCTGTGCTGCAGCTTTCTGCAGTCTTTCTCCCTTTAAATAATATTCAACTCATCTAATCTTCCTGCCAAAGTGCATAGCCTCATATTTTCCCATATTATATTCCATCTGCCAAGTTTTTGCCTACTCATTTAGCCCACCAATATCCCTCTGTAGACTCTTTGCGTCATCCTCACCACTTGCCTTCCCACCTATTTTTGTATAATCTGCAAACTTGGTGATAGTACATTCACTTCCCTCACCCAAGTCATTAATATATATTGTAAATAATTGTGGCCCCAACATTGATCCCTGTGGCACTCCGCTAGTTAGAGCTTGCCATCCTGAAAATTCTCCCCTTATCCCGATTCTCTGTCTTCTATTAGTTAGCCAATCCTCTGTCCACGCTAATATACTACCCCCAACACCATGGGCTGTTACCTTGTTACATAGCCTTATGTGCCGTACCTTATCGAACGCCTTCTGGAAACCCAAATATATTACATCCACTGGCTCCCCTTTATCTATCCTTCTTCTTACCTCCTCAAAGTATTCTAAGAAATTTGTCAGGCAAGATTTCCCCTTCATGAAGCCATGCTGACTTTGCTTGTTTATATTATGCATTTCTAAATACTCTGCTATTTCATTCTTTATAAAATACTCTAACATTTACATGACAGATGTTAAGCTAACTGGCCTATAGTTACCTGTTTTTTGTCTCCCTCCCTTTTTGAATAAGGGTGCTTTCCAATCCTCTGGGATTTTTCCAGAACCTAAGGATTCTTGGAAGATTACTACCGGTGATCTACTATCTCTGTAGCTACTTCCTTTAATATCCTAGGATGCATCCCATCAAGTCCCGACTCTCCAGGCCCTGGCATTCATGTACCTGCTCCCCGGGCACCAGCACTTGTGTTCCCCCACTGCCTTCCCTGAAAGAAAACCTCTTGCCAGCAAACTTACTGCCATTGGCCTCTAATCAGAGACCATTTCTCTCCCACATTTACTGCTGATATGCTCGCCAGTGAGCCTATCAGCAGCTAACTTGAGAGAGGACTGGCCTATGATTGGAGGAGCAGCTCTTTGCAGAATCTTCCACTCCAACTTACTTGTGTGATTGGCAGTTTAAAAGCTGGCTCTGGGGATCATGTAGAACAGCTTCAGCGACTGCATCCGGCCTGTTGGACAAGCCTGAGAGATTAGAGAAGATGTGATTGTTTTCCTTAGAGCACAGAAGGTTAATGGGGGGCTTTGCCAGAGGTGTTCAAAATCATGAAGGGTTTTAGAAAAACTGTTCCTAGAGGCAGAAATTTTGGTAACCAGAAGTGACATATTTAAGATAACTGACAAAAGAACCAGAGATGACATGAAGAAAAAAACTATGCAGTGAGTTGTTATGATTTAGAATGCACTGTCTGAAAGGGTGGGGGAAGCAGATTCAATAATAACCTTCAAAAGGGAATTGGATACATACTTGAAGGGGTTTCCAGGGTTATGAGGAAAGGGCAAGGGAGTGGGACTAAATGGATAGATCTTTCAAAGAATTGGCACAAGTACGATTAGCCAAATTATCTCAGTCTATGCTGCAAGATTCTATGATCATAATAGGGAATCTAAACAGGCAAATATTAAACCACATTCAAATGTAGATGCTCTTTATCTGTTTAATGCCATGAGTACTGTGAGCTGCTTGTATATTTTATATTAGCAAACTGCATTGCCTGTATGGTGTTCTAGCTGTGATTGTATGTTTGTTAGAGAGTGTGAGGCCTAGTTAATTTTCTAGAGAGAAAGACAGACTTTCATTTATATAAAGTAAAAGCAAAATACTGTGGATGCTGGAAATCTGAAATGAAAACAGAAAATTCTGGAAATACTTCATAGGTCAGGCAGCATTTGTAGAGCGAAAAACAGGGTTAACTTTTCAGGTTGATGACCTTTCATTAGAACTGGAAGAAGTTAGAGATATAACACTTTATAAGTAAGCTCCATACCAGGGGAAATGAAAATGGGTGAAAAGACAAAGGGGAAAGTCTGTATATGGCAGAGGGCAGGAATGATTATGATGAAAATACTAATGGAGCAAGGCAAAAGGGAATTAACGTAAGGGAGGTTAAGTTAAAATATGTGTTATGACATAGCAGGTGATGTGTGGATTGTAAGGCCACACTATCACAATGATTTCACAATTTGTATTTATTGCGAGAACTTTTGTGCTCTGAATTCAGAAGTAATGAGTCTACTAAGACCTTTAGAGATTTTAAAACATTAAATTGAAACATTTATTAACAAAAGAAAAGATTTCAAGCACATACATAGGATTACAATTACTTAATACAATAACAAATCCCAAAATTCCTAATTAACCTGACTCTCAACTACATACCCCTTTAAGGCAACAGTCCAATATAGATTTAAATTTAAATAACAAGACAGCAGGTTTACCACAGCACCCAGTTGACAGTGGAATTCCAAAGGCTTTTCTCCAACTTTAGTTACTGGACGCAGCAGATTTTTGTTAAAATGGCTGAAGGCTCCCCCAAGGCTATTTCACATACTCCTGTTAGGTCTTACATGCCCTCCACCCCCAACATAATCTTTACTCTGTATATTCCATTGTTCTATATGTCTTTGGAAATATACTTTTCCCATAATATAAAAATATTTCATATTGATAATATGGTCAGTACTTTCTGCAAAAAATAAATAAACATAATAACTTTGCCCTATTTATCTCATTAGTTGTAAACATCCTATCATCCTTTGAAACCCAAACAACTCCTTCATTTATCTAAAAATGCAAATTTCCTTCACACCATACATGCTAAGATCTCACCCATGTTTGCTCATTAGCATTTCAAATGCCTTTTACCACTAACTTCTTTTGATAATTTCAATCTTGAAGTCTACCTGAGTCTAATTTAATTAAATCATACAGACAGAATCATCTGCATTCAGACCCATAAACCTACTTTACAATAAACCTCAACAATATTATGAAAATTATTATAGTTTCATGACACATGGCAGGGCACCTTGGTCATGTGGCATGTGTGTCCTGTAATATGTGAGAAGTTGTGGACATTGCTGGTGTCCTAGACAACCACATGTGCAGGAAATGCCGCCAGCTGCAGAAACTTGAGCTCCAGATTTTGGTGGCTGGAGCCACTGTGGCACATTTGCAAGGCTGAGAGCTACATGGATAGAACATTCAGAGAGCTCATCACACCACAGGCTGAGAGCATGCAGGCAGAAAGAGAATGGGTGGCTACCAGGCAGTCCAAGAGAACCAGGCAGTAGCGCAGGAGTGCCCTGGGATTCTGGTCACAAATTGGTTTTCTGTTTTGGATACTGGTGAGGGCATTGGTCCCTCAGAGGAGTGCAGTCAGAGCCAAGTTTGTGGTATTACGAACAGTGGGCAGGAAGAAGAGTGGAAGGACAATAGTGATGGGGATTCATTAGTCAGGGGAACAGGCAGGCATTTCTGTGGCTGTAGACATGATTCCAGGATGGTACATTGCTTCCCTGGTGCCAGGGTCAAGGATGTCACCGAGCAACTGCAAGACATTCTTCTGGGGGAGGGTGATCAGCCAGAGGACATGGTCCGCATTGGTACCAATGACTTAGGTAGAAAGAGAGATATGATCCTGTGATCAGAATTTAGGGAGCTAGGTCAAAAATTGGCAAGCAGGACTCCAAAGTAGTAATCTCTGGATTACTCCTTGTGGCATATGAATGCGCGGTTGGAAAGACGGTGCAGGAGGGAGGGATTTAGATTCCTGGGACACTGGGACTGGCTCATGGGGAGATGGAACCTGTACTAGCTGGATAGTTTGCACCTGAACAAAGCTGGGACTGAGTTCCTTGTGGGGAATTTTGCTAGTACTATTGGGAGCACTTTAAACTAATTTGGCAGGGGTGTGGGAACCAGGAGAGAGCATTAGAAAGGAATACCAGACAGCACAAAATACTGGGAGAGACAGATAGCACTAGTATGGAGAATAGTAAGTTAATAGGTGGAGTCAGAGTAAGAGAGAAATTTATGAAGTCTAAATCAGGGTTACTGTACATGTATGTGAATACATGGAGTAGAGTAAATAAGACTGGGGAGTTATAGGTGCAGATTGCCATGTGGAAATATGATATTGTGGCGAAAGCAGAGACCTGGCTCAAGGAAGGGCAGATGGAGTGTTAAATATTCCCAGGTACAAGGTGTTCAGAAAAGATAGGAAAGGAGGAGGGGTGGCAGTATTGGTTAAGGAAAGCATTGCAGTGCTGGAGAAGGAGGATGTCCTAGAGGGTTCAAGGACAGAATTAATTTGGCTAGAGATAAGTAATAAAAAGGGTACAATTACATTGCTTGGTATAGTCTACAGATTGCCAACTAGTGAGAAGGATGTGGAGGAACAAATCTGCAAGGAAATTACAGAGAGATGCAGACATTATAGAGTAGTTATAATGGGGGACTTTAATTACCCGAATGTAGACTGGGACAGTGGTAGTGTAAAGGGCGGAGAGAGGCAAGCGTTCCTAAATTGTGTTCAATGGAATTTTCTACAGCAGTATGTGTCCAGTCCAATGAGAAAGAATGTACTGTTGGAGCTGGTTCTTGGAAATGAAGTAGGCCAAGTGGATCAAGTGTCAGTGGAGGAACATTGAGGAGACAGTGATCATTGTATCATAAGGATTAGGATGATAGCAGAAAAGGACAATGTGCAAGCCAGAGTAAGAGTAATTAACAGGGGGGGAGCCAACTTCAATGGCGCAAGAACGGAGCTGGGCCGGATAGACTGCAACCAAAGGCTGGCGGGAAAACTAGTAGCTGAGCAATGGGCTACCTTCAAAGAAGAAATGTTTCCGGCACAGCCAAGGTATATTCCTTCAAAAGGGAAAGGTAGGGCAAACAAATCCAAAGCTCCTGGATGAAAAAGGAGATACAAATTAAGATAATAAGAAAAAGTGTGCTTATGACAGGTGTCTGATAGAAAATACAACTGAGAACCAAACAGAATACAAAAGGTTCAGCGGGGAGGTGAAAAAGCAAATAAGAGAAGCAAAGAGGGATCATGAGAAAAGACTGGCAGCCAACATAAAGGGGAATCATAAATTATTCGATCAGCACATAAATAGTAAGAAGGTGGTAAAAGGAAGAGTAGAGCAGATTAGGGGCCAAAAAGGGGATTTACACATGGAGGCAGGGGGCATAGCTGAGGTGTTAAATACTTTGCGTCTGTCTTTACCAAGGAAGCAGATGTTACTGAGGCCACAGTGACAGAGGATGAAACTCTGTCACTAGAATGGTTCAAAATTGATAAAGGGGAAGTGCTGGATAAACTGTCAGTACTTAAGGTTGAGAAGACACTGAGACCGGATAAGATGCATCCAAGAATATTGAAGGAAGTAGAAGTGGAAATTGCAGGGGCATTGGCCATAATCTTTTAGTCTTCCCTCGACTCAGGGAGGTGCCAGAGGACTGGAGAATTGCAAACATTACACCCTTGTTCAAAAAAGGTTGTAAGGATAAGCCCAGCAATTACAGACCAGTCGGTTTAACTTCAGTGGTGGAAAAGCTTCGAATGAAAATTATTCCAGGTAGAATTAGTAGTCACATGGATAAATGTGAGTTGATTAGGAAGAGCCAGCATTAATTTCTAAAGGGGAAATCGTGTCTAACTTGCTGGAGTTTTTTGAAGAGGTAACAGAGAGGGTTGATGAGGGTAATGTTGTTGATGTGATGTACATGCACTTTTGACACAATGCCACATAAAAGACTTGTGAGAAAAGTTATAGCTCATGGAATAAAAGGGAAAGTAACAGTGTGGATACAAAATTGGCTGAGTAATAGGAAACAGAGGGTAATGGTCAATGGATATTTTTCAGGCTGGAGGAAGGTTTGTAGTGGAGTTCCCCAGGGGTGGTATTGGGACCCTTGCTTTTCCTGATATATATTAATGATTTAGATCTAGGTGTGCAGGGAACAATTTCTAAGTTTGTGGATGATACAAAACTTGGAAGCATTGTAAATTGTAAGGAGGACAGTATATAACTTCAAAAGGACATGGACAAGTTGGTGGAGTGGGCAGATAGGTGGCGGGTGAAATTCGATGCAGAGAAGTGAGGTGATTCAATTTGGTAGGCAGAACTGGAGAGACAATATAAAATAATGGGTATAATTCTTAAGTGGGTGCAGGAGCAGAGAGACCTGGGTGTATATGTGCACAGATCATTGAAAGTGGCAGGACAGGTCGAGAGAGCAGTTAATGAAGCATACAGTATCCTGGGCTTTATTAATAGGGGCACAGAGTACAAGAACAGAGAGGTTATGCTGAGCTTATCTGAGACACTAGTTAGACCTTAGCTGGAGTATTGTGTATAGTTCTGGTTGCCACATTATAGGAAGGATGTGAATGCATTGGAGAGAATGCAGGAGAGGTTTACAAGAATGGCTCCAGGGATGAGAAACTTGTGTTATGAAGATAGATTCGAGAGGTTAGCACTGTTTTCCTTAGAGAGGAGAAGGCTAAGAGGAGATTTGGTGGAGGTGTTCAAAATCATGAGGGGGCTGGATAGAGTAGATAGGGAGAAGCTGTTTCCTCTTGCCAAGGGATCAAGAACAAGAGTGATTTGCAAAAGAAGTAAATATGACGTGAGAAAAATACTTCTTCACACAGCAAGTTGTTCGAGGCTAGAATGCGCTGCCAGGAATTGTGGTGGAGGTAGGCTCAATCGAGGTATCCAGGAGGGTATTCGATGATTATTTGAATGGAAACAATGTGTAGGGGGAAAAGGCAGGCAGGGCAATGGCACTAAATCATGATGCACATTTGGAGACCCCAGGCACGATGGGCCAAATGGCCTCCTTTTGTGCTATAACGATTCTGTGATAATGGGCCAATTAAAAGAACAAAAGTTAGGTCTAGAGGATATTTAAATGAAGAACCATTTACAGCACCCACTGCCTGAGAAAATGTGAGGAGTGCTTATGATTTGATGCTGTTGAATTCAGTGTTAAGACCAGAAGGTAGTAAAGTGCCTAAACAGTAGATGAGATACTGTTACTCATGCTTGCGTTGACTTGCATTGGAACAGTGTAGGAGGCCAAGGATAAAGAGTGGGAATGGAATGGAGAATTAAAGCTGCTAACAACTGGAAGCTCAGGGTCATGTTTATAGACTGAATGGAAGTGTTGGATAAAGCAATCAGCTAATTTACTTTAGGCCTTCCCAATGTGAAAAATGTATTGTGAGTAGCAAGTGAATAAAGGACATAGATTAATAATCATGGGAGATTTTAGCTAACATCACCCCCCCATCCCACCACCCAATAAATTTTCATGAAGAGGCATCTACAGGAAGACAGGAAATGCAATTTTTACAATGTGTGCAAGGCTCCTTTCTTACCCAGTAAGCTATCCAGAGGAGTTGAGAGAGGAAATTGGAATTTAAATGATGGATGTTCCTCCATACTGCATGTATTGCAATGCCCGAGTAATGAAGGTCACAAATGGCGCCTGTCTCTGACTGCATTTGACCACCACACTTATAACACAATATTCTTTTCACATTGCAATATTTATTGGTTCGTATTGATTTCCCAAGATGTACACGGGAACAGAAGGCCATTCAGCCTCTTGAGCGATTCAATTAGATCAAGGCTGATCTGTGTCTTAGCTCCACTTACCCACCTTGGTACCGTATCCTTTCATAACCTTAATGAACAGAAATCTATCTATCTCCAGAATATCCACTCACTTTATCAACAATGAAGAATTGCGCGATTAAAATCAACTCATTTATTTTGCTTATAATTTAAGTAACCATGCATCTGTTGGCTCTTAAAAAATGGATGGAAACAAATTCACTGATTAAACATTTCTGAGAAAATGTAACCAGTGCAGAACAGGAAAATGCTGAGAGAAGATGGGCTGGAAGCCAGGAAACAAATTTATAAGATTGAAAGAACAAAAGTCTAGGGTTGAATAAAATCCCACAGTCAACCACGGCCATTTCTACGTACTTGTGCGTAGGCAGAAAGTTAGCGGTTGCAAGTCGCTCAATTGTCCTTCTCACAGAAAAAAAATCTGGGCGTGAGGAACATAATGACCAGGATGTCCTGGCCCCATCACGGGTGGGACCCACTGTGGGTGAGGCGGTGCCCCAGCCAGAAGCCCATTGACTTGTGGTGGGACCGGAAGATCACAGCGGTGGGCGGGTGTGGAAAATCCTCCCAATGTGTGGCTGATTCACAACTGCCAACTTTCCACCCATACCCTCAGTAAAAAATACCCCTCCTAAAGGACATAAAAAATCCCATGCCACTATATTTGAAGAAGAGCAGGGGAGTTCTCCACAGTGGCCAATATTTATCCTTCAATCAACTTGACTAAAACAGACTATAGGGACATTGCTGATTGTGGGAACTTGCTGTATGCTATTGGCTCCTGCACTTCACACTTTACAACTCGTCAAAGCACTTCATTGGCTGTAAAGTACTTTGGGAAACTTGAGATCATGAAAGTTGCTATATATGTAAATTCTTTCTTCAACAACAGCAAATTTCATTTATATAATGCCTTTAATGTAACAAAGTACCATAAACATTATCAAACAGAAATATGACACTGAGCCACATTAGGAGATATTAGGTCAGATGAGCAAAAGCTTGGTCAAAGAGGTAGGTTTTAAGGAGTGTCTTAAGGGAGGAAAGCAAAGTAGAGAGGAGGAGAAGTTTAGAGAAGGTATTCCAGAGATTAGGGTCTTGACAGCTGAAGGCCAACAATAGTAGAGCAATTAAAATCGGGAATGCTCAAGAAGTCAGAATAGTGAGTGCAGATATCTTGGGGGACTGTGGAACTGGAGGGGATCACAGAGATAAGGATGGGTGAGGCCATGGTGGGATTTGAAAGCATGGATGAGAATTTCAAAATTGGGGAGTTAATTAACTTTGAGCTGTTGTAGGTCAGTAAACTTGAGGGTGATAGGTGAACGGGATTTGCTGCAAGTTTGGACATATAAATATATAAACTGTCTTGTATGGATCTCCAACATTAGCACTGGTTCTTCAAGTCCCCATACTGGGGTTTGGTGGTTAACAGTGAGTTGCAACTCCAATGTGTTGTCCAAAGATATATTTGACACAAAGTCACACCCACAGTGTTCCCTGGGCTAAGATTCTGATCCCTGTTGTGGCTAGCTGCAGATGTCAGCCTTCTATATAGCAGGAAAATAAAAAAAGATGGAGTGAGCATTGGCTGTTCCTTGTGGAGAATTTCCAAATGTCATTTGCAGGGGCCAATGAGCAGATCACCCACTCACTGTCTGATCCAAACAGATGTGTGACACACTGGGCCAACTCTTTTCCCATCCTTGGGGAGCTGCTCCTCAGTTAACTGGAAATCTTGTTACGTAAGCTAACAGAGACATCAAACATTTAGCTCAGCCAGGACAGAAATCTTTACAGCTTAGGTCCTGAAGAATGATTTGAGAACCTAAACATATTGTATTATTGATCAGGCTAGAGAAATTGATAGGGTTCATAACACATTTGAAAAAGACTTATTCAAATGTCAGAACAAACTAGAACCATATAGTTCCATGTGACTCATGACACATTGATTAGAACATCCAGGTCAGCATTTGCTCCATTGCCAAAAGAATAAATGTGCTGCATGATATTAGTCATGAACATTTAATCTATTTATGTCAACTTGGTATCACTGCCACCTTTAACAAGGTGTTGGCCTGTTTATTTGAAATGGATTAGTGTTTTTATTAGGAAGCAGAATGGACGATACAGAGGGGCCTAATTTCACCGTGGACGTCAGATGAGCAGCAATGGTTGTGGATCTGACACCCAGTATATGTACTACCATCACTCATTATACAAGGACAGGTTATACGCACCACTGATTATAAACGAGGCCTATTACACACCCTGCCCGTTACACACCCTGCCCGCTATATACTCCGCTCGTTATACACCTTGCCCGAAATATACCCTACCTGTTATTCACACTGCTCGTTACACGTCCTGCCCATTACACACCCTGCCCGTTACATGTCCTGCCCGTTACACGTCCTGCCCGTTATACATCCTGCCCGTTATACATCCTGCCTGTTCCACACCCTACCCATTATACATCCTGCCCATTACACACCCAGCACGTTATACACCCTGCCCATTATACACCTTGCCCGTTACACACCCTGCCCGTTATACACACAGCTGTTCTACACCCACCTGTTAAATACCCATCCATTTTCTACCCAACTGCCTGTTATACGCCCACCAGTTATACACCTACCTGTTACACACCTGTCCATAGAAACATAGAAACTAGAAAATAGGAGCAGGAGTAGGCCATTCGGCCCTTCGAGCCTGCTCTGTCATTCATCATGATCATGGCTGATCATCCAACTCAATAGCCTGCTCCCGCTTTCTCCCCATATCTTTTGATCCCTTTTGCCCCAAGAACTATATCTAACTTCTTCTTGAAAATAAACAATGTTTTGGCCTCAACTACTTTCTGTGATAGCGAATTCCACAGGCTCTCCACTCTCTGGGTGAAGAAATTTCTCCTCATCTCAATCCTAAATGGCCTACCCCATATCCTCAGACTGTGACCCCTGGTTCTGGACTCCCCCACCATCAGGAACATCCATCCTGCATCTACCCTGTCTAGTCCTCTTAGAGTTTTATAGGTTTTTTTGAGATCCCCCCCTCATTCTTCTGAACTCCAGCAAATATAATCCCAACCAACTCAATCTCTCCTCATATGTCAGTCCTACCATCTCAGGAATCAGTCTGGTAAACCTTTATTGCACTCTCTCTGTAGCAAGAACATCTTTCCTCAGATAAGGAGGCCAAAACTGCACACAGTATTCCAGGTGTGGTCTCACCAAGGCCCTGTATAATTGCAGCAAGACATCCTGCTCCTGTACTCGAATCCTTTCGCTATGAAGGCCAACATACCATTTGCCTTCTTTCCTTCTTTACTGCCTGCTGCACCTGCATGCTTACCTTCAGCAACTGGTGTACGAGGACACCCAGGTCTCGTTGCACGTTTTCCTCTCTCAATTTATAGCCATTCAGATAATAATCTGCCTTCCTGTTTTTGCTACTAAAGTGGATAAGCTCACATTTATCCACATTATACTGCATCTGCCATGCATTTGCCCACTTATTCAGCTTGTCCAAATCATACTGAAGCATCTCTGCATCCTCCTCACAGCTCACCCTCCCATCCAACTTTGAATCATCTGCAAATTTAGAGATATTATATTTAGTTCCCTCGTCTAAATCATTCATATATATTGTGAACAGCTGGGGTCCCAGCACCGATCCTTGCGGTACCCCGCTAATCACTGCCCGCCATTCGGAAAAAGACCTGTTTATTCCTACTCTTTGTTTCCTGTCTGCCAACCAGTTTTCTATCCATCTCAATACACTACCCCCAATCCCATGCGCTTTAATTTTACATGCTAATCTCTTATGTGGCACTTTGTCAAAAGCCTTCTGAAAGTCCAAATAAACCACATCCACTGCCTCCCCCTCATCAACTCTACTCATTACATCCTCAAAAAATTCCAGTTGATTTGTCAAGCATGATTTCCGTTTCATAAATCCATGCTGACTCTGTCTGATTCTGCCACTGTTTTCCACGTGCTCAGCTATTAAACTTTTTATAATGGACTCTAGAATTTTCCCCACTACTGACGTCAGGCTGATTGGTCTATAATTCCCTGTTTTCTCTCTACCTCCCTTTTTAAATAGTGGGGTTACATTAGCTACCCTCTAATCTGTGGGAAATATTCCAGAGTCTATAGAATCTCTGAAGATGACCACCAATGCATCCAATATTTCTGGGGCCACTTCCTTAAGTACTCCGGGATGTAGATTATCAGGCGCTAAGGATTTATCGACCTTCAATCCAATCAATTTCCCCAACACCATTTCCCTACTAATACTGATTTCTTTCAGTTCCTCCCTCTCACTAAACCCCATGTTCCCCAACATTTCTGGTATGTTATTTGTGTCCTCCTTTGTGAAGACAGAACCAAAGTATGTATTTAGTTGGTCAGCCATTTCTTTGTTCCCCATTATAAATTCCCCTGCTTCTGACTGTAAGGGACCAACATTTGTCTTCACCAATCTTTTTCTCTTCACGTACCAATAGGAACCTTTACAGTTAGTTTTTATGTTCCCTGCAAGCTTACTCTCATACTCTATTTTCCTTTTCTTAATCAATCCCTTGGTCCTCCTTTGCGGAATTCTAAAGTGCTCCCAATCCTCAGGTCTGTTGTTTATTCTGGCCAGTTTGTATGCCTCTTCCTTGGATCTAATACTGTCTCTCATTTCCCTTGTAAGCCAGGGTTTGGCCACCTTTCCTTTTTACTTTTGCGCCAGACAGGAATAAACAATTGTCGCAATTCAGCCATGTGCTCTTTGAATGTTTGCCATTGCTGATCCACTATCATCCCTTTAAGTAACATTTCCCAATCCATCATAGCCAACTTGCACCTCATACCATCATAGTTTCCTTTATTAAAATTCAGGACCCTAGTCTCAGAATCAACTATGTCACTTTCCATCTTGATTAAGAATTCTATCATATTATGGTTGCTCATCCCCAAGAGGCCTCGCACAACTAGATTGCCAATTATTCCTTTCTCATTACATGATACCCAGCGTAGGATGGCCTGTTCTCTAGTTGGTTCCTCAATGTATTGGTCCAGGAATTCCTCCTCTATGTTATTGTTACGAATTTGATTTGCCCAATCAATATGCAGATTAAAGTCACTCATAATTACAGATGTTCCTTTATTGCATCCATCTCTAATTTCCTGTTTAATGCCATTCTCAACATCACCAGTACAGTTTGGGGGTCTATATACAACCTCCAATAATGTTTTTGCCCCTTAGTATTTCTCAGCTCTATCCATACAGATTCCACATTGTCGGAGCTAATATCTTTCCTTACTATTGCATTAATTTCCTCTTTAACCAGCAATGCAACTCCACCACCATTTCCTTTTTGTCTGTCCTTCCTAAATACTGAATGCCCCTGGATGTTCAGTTCCCATCCCTGGTCACCCTGCAGCCATGTCTCCGTAATCGCAACTATAATATACCTGTTTACATCTATTTGAGCGGTTAATTCATCCACTTTATTGCGAATGCTCCTCGCATTAAGGCACAAAGCCTTAAGGTTTGTCTTTTTAACATTACTTGTCCCCTTCCCACTATTTTCCACGGAGGCCCTGTTTGATTCTTGCCCTTGATTTCTCTGCCTATCACTTTTCTTATTCCCCTTTCTGTCTTTTGTTCTTGTCCTTGATTTCCCCTCCTCTGACTCCTTGCATAGGTTCCCATCCCCCTGCCATTTTAGTTTAAACCCTCCCCAACCACTCTAGCAAATATTGCCCCTAGGACAATCTAATCTCAGTCCTGCCCAGGTGTAACCCGTTCAGTTTGTACTGATCCCAACTCCCTAAGAACCAGTCCCAATGTCCCAGGAACCTGAAACCCTACCCCTTACACCATCTCTTCAGCCACGTATTCATCCGATATATCCTGCTATTTCTACTCTGACTAGCACGTGGCACTGGTAGAAATCCTGAGATCACTACCTTTGAGATCCTACTTTTCAACTTACTTCCTAACTTCCTATATTGTGCTTTTAGGACCTCATATTTTTTACCTATGTTGTTTGTACCATTGTGTACCATGACCACTGGCTGTTCACCCTCCCCGTTCAGAATGTCCTCTAGCCGCTCTGAGACATCCTTGACCCTTGCACCAGGAAGGCAACATACCATTCTGGAGTCTCCTTTGCGGGCCACAGAAATGCCTATCTATTCCCCTTACAATTGAATCCCCTACAACTATTACATTTTTTACTCCTCCCCTGTGCAGCAGAGCCAACCGTGGTGCAACGAATTTGGCTTTTGCTGCTTTCCCCTGAGAGGCTATTCCCCTCAATAGTATCAAAAGCATATCTGTTTTGCAGGGTAATAGCCATAGGAGATTCCTGCACTACCTGCCTAGTCCTCTTGCTCTGTCTGGTGGTCACCCATTCCCTTACTGCCTGTGGACTCCTAAACTGCGGCATGACTACCTCTCTATACGTGCTATCCACTATACTCTCTACCTCACGAATGCCCCACAGTATCTCCAAAACCCAGCCTTCCAGGAGCTGCAGCTGGAGACACTTCCCGCACATGTCCTGGCCCCGGGCACTGGAAATGTCCCCGGATTCCCACATAGAGCAGGAGGAGTGCACCACGGCTTTGAGCTCTCCTGCCATGACTTATCCATTTAAATTAAATTAAATCTTTTGGAAGATACTTAATATCAAATAATATCAATTACTCAAGGGCCCTTCTTCCCTGCTCCTCATTGTTACAGAATATAGCCCTTACAAATGATGAACCTTAGACCTTAAAAACTATAAGCGATAAGAGTAGTAAATACTTACCCAACCGTACTCGCGGTACTCAAAGGATCATCTCGCTCCCTCCTCACCGAACTCCCAAAGCAGCACTCTAGTGCAAACTGTGATGCTGACTGCAGGACACTCTTACCAGGCTCCATTATAGACTGACCAATTGTACATCAGCCTGTTACACATTCACCTGTTATACACCCAACTGTTATACACCTGCCTCTTATACACCCATGCATTATATATCTGTCCATCATACAACACCTTCACTGTTGCCTGGTCAAAATCCTGGAACTCCCTCCCTAACAGCATGGTGAGTGTACCTACACCACATGGACTGCAGCGATTCAAGAAGGCAGCTCCCCGCCACCTTCTCAAGGATACTAGGGATGGGCAATAAATGCTGGCCCAGCCAGTGATGCCCACATCCCTTGAAT
Organism: Carcharodon carcharias; assembly: GCF_017639515.1. NCBI lineage: Eukaryota > Metazoa > Chordata > Chondrichthyes > Lamniformes > Lamnidae > Carcharodon > Carcharodon carcharias. Next base: position 132,707,556 of record NC_054478.1, on the reverse strand, counting down.
GAATAATAAAAAAAACCCTCCTGTTACGCACCTGCCTGTTATACACCCTTCTGTTATGCACCAGCCCATTATACACCAAAACAAAAACAGAATTACCTGGAAAAACTCAGCAGGTCTGGCAGCATCGGCGGAGAAGAAAAGAGTTGATGTTTCGAGTCCTCATGACCCTTCGACAGAACTTGAGTTCGAGTCCAAGAAAGAGTTGAAATAAAAACTGGTTTAGGTGTGTGTGTGTGTGTGTGTGTGTGTGTGGTGGGGGGGGGGGGGGGGGGGGGGGGGGGGGTGGGGGTGGTTGGAGAGAGAGAGAGAGAAGTGGACCATTATACACCAGCCTGTTTTAACCCTGGTTGTTTTTGTCACGTTATTATAATGATATAATACCTTGGGCTTATTTATTGAACAAAACATAAGGCACCAATTGTTCATAAGGGATTGGTTAAACACATGTGGGTTCATTTATTAAGACTCGGCCAGGCTTGTCCAACAGGTGGCCCGCGGGCCAGATGTGGCCCATGAAGCTATTCTGTGTGGCCTCCTGCCCAAGTCAGTTTTTAAAATGCTGGTCAAACAGGTAAGTTGGAGTGTAATGTTCTGCAAAGAGCTGCTCCTCCAATCATAGGCCTAGTGAGCCTATCAGCAGCAAATGTGAGAGAGAAACACTCTCTGATTGGAGGAACAGTGAACACCAGCTGCAGTGAGTTTGCTGGAAAGAGGTTTTCTTTTTTGGGGGGCGGTGGTGGGGCCAAGTGCCAGGGCCAAGGGAGTGGGAAAATGAGTGCTGGGGTCTGGGGAGTGGGAACATAACTGCCAGGGCCTGGAGAGTGGGAGCAGGAGTGCCAGGGTCTGGGAGTGGGGAACCAGAGTGTCGGGCCCTGGGCAGGAGAGGCTGGCTGCTAGGCCCAGGAGTGAGACATTGCAGAGGCCCAAATGGAGGAGGTGGCTGGGGAAGAGGCTGGCCCGGCATGTATGGAAGATTGAGTGTGTGTATGTATATTTGTGGGAGTGAGAGACTAAATATGTGTGAGTGAGTGTATATAAGAGTGAGTTAGTGAGTGAGTGAGTATACGTGTGTTTGTGTGTGAGAAATGTGTGTGAGAGTTAGTGAATGAGTGTGCATTTGTTAGTGTGAATGTGTGGGAGTTAGTGAGTGAGTGTGTGTGGGAGTGAATGAGTAGGGATGTGTGTGAGTGTGTGTGTGGGATTGAGAGAGTGAGTGAGTGTGCATGTGTTTGTGTGAGTGAGTGCGTGTGTTTGTGTGAGTGTGCATGCGCATGTGTTTGTGTGAGTGAGTGTGCGTGTGTTTGTGTGAGTGAGTGTGCATGTGCATGTGTTTGTGTGAGTATATGTGAGTGAGTGAGTGAGTGTGTGTGTTGATTGAGAGAGTGAGGTGTGTGGGAGTAACAGGTGTGTGAGTGGGAGTGAGAGATGTGTGTGGGAGAGAGAGAGTCAGGGTGTGTGTGTTGTGTGTGTGGGAGTGAGAGAGTGAGTGAGTGTGCATGTGTTTGTGTGAGTTTTTGTGAGTGAGAGAGTGAGTGTGTGTGTGGGAGTGAGAGATGAGTGAATATGTGTGTGTGGGAGTGAGAGATGAGTGAATGTGTGTGTGTGGGAGTGAATGAGTGTGTTTGTGTGGGAGTGAGTGTGTGTGTGTGTGTGTATTGGAGTGAGAGAGTGAATGTGTGTGTGTGGGAGTGAGTGAGTGTACATGTGTGTGGGAGTGAGAGAGTGAGTGAGCGTGTATGTGTGGGAGTGAGAGAGTGAAGGCGTGTGTGTGTGGGAGTGAGAGAGTGAGTGAGCCTGTGTGTATGTGAGAATGAGAGAGTGAGTGTGTGTGTGTGTGTGTGTGTGGGAGTGAGAATGAATGTGTGTGTGGGAATGAGAGAATGAGTGAGTGTGTGTGTGGGAGTGAGAGTGAATGTGTGTATGGGAGTGAGAGAATGAGTGAGCGTGTGTGTGTGTGGGATTGAGAGAGTTGGTGAGTGTGTGTATTTGGGAGTGAGAGAGAGTGTGTGTATGTGTGTGTGTCTATGTGTGTGAGGGGTTTGGGGATGAGTGAGAGAGTGAGTGTCTGCCTTACTCCCAGTCTCTTGTTTCTCACTCACTCTCACCATCACACACCAACACACACACTCAGTGGGTGAGTGAGTGAGCATTTTGAGACTGGGAGTGAGCTGGATGCACACACATTGACCCTCTCACACTCCAGTCATTTTTAATAATTGCTCTTTTTTTAAACTTAACAATTTATTACTATGACATTGCTTTATTTTTGCTCAGCAGTCCGCTTGATTGGCACCCTATTCAGCAGCTTAGACATTCACTCCCTGCACCACTGACACACATTGGTAGCAGTATGTACTGCACAGGATGCACTGGCTTCTTAGACAGCACTTTCCAACCCCACAGCCTCTACCACCTAGAAGGACAATGGCAGCAAATGCATGGAAGCACCACCACCTGCAAGTTCTCCTTCAAGTCACATACCATTCTGATTTAGGAATATATCATCATTTCTACACTGTCACTGGGTCAAAATCCTGGAACTCCCTTCTTAACAGCACTGTGGGTATACTTACACCACATGGACGGACAGCTCCCCATCACCTTCTGGGATAGGCAACAAATGCAGGCCTTGCCAGCGATGCTCACACCTCATGAATGAATATACAAATCTCCACCTGTCATGCATATGACCTGTTAAACACAACAACTCCATTCATTATACACTCCGTCTATAATATGCCCCACCTGATATATGGCTTTCCATTACACACCTACTAAATCGACACCCTACTCATTTTACATCCCACTCAATCTACACCCACTCAATCTACACCCACTCAAGCTACACCCCATTCAATCTACACCACCCAATCTACACCCCACTCATTTTACACTGGACTCAATCTACACCCACTCAATTTACACCCTATTCAATCTACACCACCCAATCTACACCCCACTCATTTTACACTGGACTCAATCTACACCCACTCAATCTACACCCCATTCAATCTACACCACCCAATCTACACCCCACTCATTTTACACTGGACTCAATCTACACCCACTCAATCTACACCCAACTCAATCTACACCCACTCAATCTACATGCACTCAATTTACACCAACTCAATATACACACACTCAATCTAAACCGTCTCAATCTACACCCAATCAATCTACACCCCACTCATTTTACACTGCCCTCAATCTACACCCACTCAACCTACAGCCACTCAATCTACGCCCCACTAAACCTACACCTACTCAATCTACACCCATTCAATTTATACCTATTCAATACACATACTCAATCTACACCCACCAAAGTCTACACCCACTCAATCTACACCAACTCAATCTACAACCCCTCATTCTACACCGCACTCATTCTACATCCACTCAATCTACACTTGCTCAATTTAGACTTACTCATTCCAACACCCGACCCATTCCACACCCGACCCATTCTACATTCACTCATTCTACACTCACCCATTCTACACCCCACCCATTCTACGCTCACTCATTCTACACTCATCCATTCTATGCTCACCCATTCTACACCCACTCATTTTACAACATACCCATTCTACACTCACCCATTCTACACCCCACCTGTTCTACAATCACCGATTCTACACCTCACCCATTCTACACCCCACGCAGTCCACACTCACCCATTCTAGACCTACCCATTCCACAGCCCAGACAGTCTACACTCACCCATTCTACACCAGCCCATTCAACACTCACCCATTCTACACCTACCTATATTACAATCACTCATTCTACACCCCACTCATTCTACGCTGCACCCATTCTACGCTCACTCATTCTACACTCATCCATTCTATGCCCACCCATTCTACACCCACTCATTTTACAACATACCCATTCTACACTCACCCATTCTACACCCCATCTGTTCTACAATCACCGATTCTACACCTCACCCATTCTACACCCCACGCAGTCCACACTCACCCATTCTAGACCTACCCATTCCACAGCCCAGACAGTCTACACTCACCCATTCTACACCAGCCCATTCAACACTCACCCATTCTACACCTACCTATATTACAATCACTCATTCTACACCCCACTCATTCTACGCTGCACCCATTCTACACCCCAGCCATTCTACACCCCACTCATTCTACACTCACTCATTCTACTGGCAGCCATTCTACACTCCCCCATTCTACACCCCACCCATTCTACACCCCAACCATTCCACACACCTCCCATTCTACACTCACTCATTCTACACTCCACCCATTCTGTATTCACTCACCCAACATCCCACCAATTCTACAGTCAGCCATTCTACACCCTAGCCATTCTACACCCCACCCAGTCTACACTCACCCATTCTACACTGCACCGATTCAACAATCACCAATTCTACATACCATCCATTCTACATAGCATCCATTCTCCACTCGTTCATTCTACAACTCCCATTCTACACTCACTCATTCTACACCCCACTCATTCTATACTCACCCGCTCTACACCCCAACCATTCTACAACCCTCCCATTCTACACTCACTCTTTCTACACTCACTCCTTCTACACTTACTCCTTCTACACCCCACCCATTCTACACCCCACCCATTCTACACCCCAACAATTCTACACCCCACCCATTCTACACCCCACCCAGTTTACACTCACCCATTCTACACCCGCTCATTCAACACTCATCCGTTCTACATACACCCATTCTCTACTCATCCATACTACTCCTACCCATTCTACACTCACTCATTCTACACCCCAATCATTCTACACTCACCCACTCTACACTCACACCTTCTACAAGCACTCCTTTTACACCCACTCATTCTACAACACACCCATTTTGCACCCCAACCATTCTACATTCACCCAGTCTACACCCCACCCATTCTACACCCACTCATTCTACACCCCACCCATTCTACACTCACCCTTTCGACACCTGTTCATTCAGCACTCACCCATTTTCCAACTATCCATTCTACATACAACCCATTCTACATACAACCCATTCTCCACTCATCCATTCTACACTTACCCATTCTACACGCACTTATTCTAGACTCCATCCATTCTAGACTCACTCATTCTACACTCCATCAATTCACACTCACTAATTCGACACCCCACCCATTTCACACCCCACCTATTCTACATACCACCCATTTTACACCGCACCCATTCTACACTCACTCATTCTACACCCCACTCATTCTGCACTCACCCATCCAACACTGCACCAATTCTACACTCACCCATTCTACACCCCATGCAGTCTACACTCATCCATTCTAAACTTACCCATTTCACACCCGCGCATTCTACACCTCACTCATTCTACACTCACCCAGTCTACTTCACACCCATTCTACACCCCACCCTTTCTATACCTCACCCTTTCTACACCCCACCCTTTCTACACCCCACCCATTCTACACCCCACCCTTTCTACACCCCACCCATTCTGCACCCCACCCATTCTACACTCCACCCATTCTACACCCCACCCATTCTTCACTCACCTGTCCTACAGCCCACCCATTCTACACCCCACCCATTCTACACCCCACCCATTCTACACTCACCCATTCTACACCACACTGATTCTGCGCTCACCCGTTCAAAACACCATCCATTCTCCACTCATCCATTCCACACCTACCCATTCTACATTCACTCATTCTACACTGCATTCATTCTACACTCACCCATTCTTCACCCCAACCATTCTACACCGCTCCCATTCTACACCCCTCCCATTCTACACCCCTCCCATTCTACACCCCTCCCATTCTACACCCCAACCATTCTACACTCTTCCAATTCTACACCCACTCAATTTACAACTCACCCATTTTACACCCCACCCATTCTACACACCACGCAGTCTACACTCACCCATTCTATACCTACCCATTTTACACTCATTCATTCTACACCCCACCCATTCTATACCCCATGCAATCTACACACACACATTCTACACCTGCCCATTCTACTCCCCGCGCGTTCTACACCCCACGAGTTCTATATCCCACGTGTTCTATACCCCATGCGTTCTACACCCCACGCGTTCTACATCCCACACGTTCTACACACCACACATTCTACACCCCACGCGTTGTACAGCCCTCCCGTTCTACACTCACCCATTCTACACCCATTCCTTTCACACCCATTCGACACTTCAGCCATTCTACACCCCACCCATTCTACACTCATCCATTCTACGCCTACCCATTCTACACTTACTCATTCTGTGCCCCAGTCATTCTACACTCACCCACTCTACACACTCCTTCTATAGCCACTCCTTTTACACCCACTCATTCTACACCCCACCCATTCTACACCCCACCCATTCTACACCCCACCCATTCTACACCCCACCCATTATACACACCATCGATTTTACACTCACCCATTTTACATTCACATTTAACACTCACCCATTCTACACCCCACCCATTCTACACCCCACCCATTCTACAGCTGTTCATTCAGCACTCACCCATTCTCCACCTGTCCATTCTGCACTCACCCATTCTACATACCACCCATTCTACATACCACCCATTCTCCACTCATCCATTCTACACCTACCCATTCTACACATACCCTTTCTACACCTACCCATTCTACACTTACTCATTCTGCACCCCACTTGTTCTACACCTCACTCGTTCTACGCCCCACCCATTCTACACCCCACTCTTTCTACACCCCACTCTTTCTACACCCCGCTCGTTCCACACCCTACCCATTTCACACCCCACCAGTTCCACACCCCACCCGTTCTACACCCCACCCATTCTACACCCCACTTGTTCTACACCACACTGGTTCTACACCCCCCACTCATTCTAATATCACCCATTCTACACCCCACCCATTCTACCCCTCACCCATTCTGAACTCCAACCATTCTAGACTCACTCATTCTACACCCCATCAACTCACACTCCCTAATTCTACACCCCACCCATTCTACACCCCATCCATTCTGAACTCACCTATTTCACATCCCACCCATTCTACATACCACCCATTTTACACCACACCCATTCTGCACTCACTCATTTTACACCCCACTCATTCTGCCCTCACCCATCCAACACTGCACCAATTCTACACTCGCCCATTCTACACTGCACCCATTCTACACCGCATGCAATCTACACTCATCAATTCTACACCTACCCATTCTAGACCCGTACATTCTACACCTCACTCATTCTGCACTCACCCAGTCTACATTCCACCCATTCTATACCCCATCCATTCTACACCCATTCAACACCCGACCCGTTCTGCACCCCACCCATTCTATACTCCACCCATTCTTCACTCACCCATCCTACACCCTACAAATTCATCAATCACCTATTCTATATCCCACCCATTCTACACCCCACTCAGTTTACACTCAACTATTCCACACATACCCATTCTACACTCACTCATTCTACACCCACCCATTATACACTCACCCATTCTACACTCATCCATTCCATGTCCCACCCATTCCACAACCCACCCATCGTACGTTCACCCATTCTACACTGACCCATTCTATACTCACGGATTCTGCACACCAAGCATAATACACCCCACTCATTCTACACTCACCCACTCTACACCCCCACCATTCTACACGCCTCCCATTCTACACTCATCCATTCTACACCCCACCCATTCTACACCCACTTTTTTTTATCACCCACCCTTCTACTATCATCCATTCTACACTCACCCATTCTACACCCCACCCATTCTACACACTACGCAGTCTACACTCACCCATTCTGTACCTAGCCATTTTACATTCACCCCACCCATTCTACACCCCACAAGTCTACACTCAACCATTCTACACCCCACTCGAGTTACACCCCACTCGTTCTACACCTCACTCGTTCTACACCTCACTCATTTTACACTCACCCAGTCTAAATCCCACCCATTCTATACCCCATCCATTCTACACCCCACCAATTCAACACCCTGCCCATTCTACACCCAACCCATTCTACGTCCCACCCATTCTACACGCCACTCAGTTTACACTCAAGTATTCCACACATACCCATTCTATATTCACTCATTCCACACCCACGCATTATACACTCACCCATTCTACACTCATCCATTCCATGTCCCACCCAATCCACATCCCACCCATCGTACTTTCACCCATTCTACAACTATCCATTCTGTACTCTGTGATTCTGCACACCAATCATACTACACCCCACTCCTTCTACACTCACCCACTCTACAGCCCTCCCATTCTACAACCCTCCCATTCTACAATCATCCATTCTACACCCCACCCATTCTCCAGCCACTCATTTTACAACCCACCCATTCTACACTCACCCATTCTACACTCACCCATTCTACACTCACCCATTCTACACCCCACCCATCCTACACCCCATCCATTCTGATCTCACCTACTTCACACCCCACCCATTCAACATACCACCAATTTTACACCCCACTCATTCTGCCCTCACCCATCCAACACTGCACCAATTCTACACTCACCCATTCTGCACCGCACCCATTCTACACCCCTTGCAGTCTACAGTCATGCATTCTACACCTCCCCATTCTACACCCCTGCATTCTACATCTCACTCATTCTACACTCACCCACTCTACACCCCACCCATTCTACACATTATGCAGTCTACACTCACCCATACTGTACCTAGCCATTTTACATTCAACCCACCCATTCTACACCCCGCACATTCTACACTCAACCATTCTACACCCCACTCGTTTTACACCCCACTCGTTCTACACCCCACTTGTTCTACACCCCACTTGTTCTACACGACAGACTTTCTACACCCCACACTTTCTACACCCCACTTGTTCTACACCCCACTCGTTCCACACCCCACTTGTTCTACACCCCACTCGTTCTAATATCACCCATTCTACATCCCACCCATTCTACCCCCCATCCATTCTGGACTCCAACCATTCTAGACTCACTCATTCTACACCCCATCAATTCATACTCACTAATTCTACACCCCACCCATTCTACATCCCATCCATTCAGAACTCACCTATTTCACACCCCACCCATTCTACATACCACCCATTTTACACCGCACCCATTCTGCACTCACTCATTTTACACCCCACTCATTCTGCACTCACCCATCCAACACTACACCAATTCTACACTGACCCATTCTACACCACACACATTCTACACCCCATGCAGTCTACACTCATCCATTCTACACCTACCCATTCTAGACCTGTGCATTCTACACCTCACTCATTCTGCACTCACCCAGTCTACATTCCACTCATTCTATACCCCATCCATTCTACACCCCATCCATTCTACACCCTACCCATTCAACACCCTACCCATTCTACACCCAACCCATTCTATACTCCACCCATTCTTCACTCACCCATCCTACACCATACAGATTCTACAATCACCCATTCTACATCCCACCCATTCTACACACCACTCAGTTTACACTCAAGTATTCCACACATACCCATTCTATATTCACTCATTCCACACCCACCCATTATACACTCACCCATTCTACACTCATCCATTCCATGTCCCACCCAATCCACATCCCACCCTTCGTACTTTCACCCATTCTACAACTACCCATTCTGTACTCACTGATTCTGCACACAAATCATACTACACCCCACTCGTTCTACACCCCACTCGTTCTACACCTAATCGTTCTACACGACAGACTTTCTACACCCCACACTTTCTACACCCCACTCGTTCTACACCCCACTCGTTCTACACCCCACTCATGCTATACCCCACTCGTTCTACACCCCACTTGTATTACACCCCACTCATTACAATATCACCCATTCTACCCCCCACCCATTCTGGACTCCATCCATTCTAGACTCACTCATTCTACACCCCATCAATTCAAACTCACTAATTCTACACCCCACCCATTCTACACCCCATCCATTCTGAACTCACCTATTTCACACCCCACCCATTCTACATACCATCCATTTTACACCGCACCCATTCTGCACTCACTCATTTTACACACCACTCATTCTGCAATCACCCATCCAACACTGCACCAATTCTACACTCACTCATTCTACACAGCACCCATTCTACACACTACGCAGTCTACACTCACCCATTCTGTACCTTGCCATTTTACATTCAACCCACCCACTCTACACCCCGCACAGTCTGCTTGCAGGCTACAATCATCCATTCTACACCTACCCATTCTAGACCCGTGCATTCTACACCTCACTCATTCTACACTCACCCAGTCTACATCCCACCCATTCTATACCCCATCCATTTTACACCCCGCCCATTTAACACCCTACCCGTTCTACACCCCACCTATTCTATACTCCACCCATTCTTCACTCACCCATCCTATACCCTACAAATTCTACAATCACCCATTCTACATCCCACCCATTCTACACTCAACTATTCCACACATACCCATTCTACACTCACTCATTCTACACCCACCCATTATACACTCACCCATTCTACACTCATCCATTCCATGTCCCACCCATTCCACATCTCACCCATCGTACGTTCACCCATTCTACACCTATCCATCCTATACTCACTGATTCTGCACACCAATCATACTACACCCCACTCATTCTACACTCACCCACTCTACACCCCAACCATTCTACACGCCTCCCATTCTACACTCATCCATTCTACACCCCACCCATTCTACACGCACTCATTTTACAACCCACCCATTCTACACTCACCCATTCTACACTCACCCATTCTACACCTCACCCATTCTACACACTATGCAGTCTACACCCACCAATTCTGTACCTAGCAAATTTATATTCACCCCACCCATTCTACACCCCGCACAGTATATACTCAACCATTCTACCCCACTCATTTTACACCCCACTCGTTCCACATGCCTCTAGTTCTACGCCCCACTCGTTCTACACCCCACTCGTTCTGCACCCCACTCGTTCTACACCCCACTCGTTATAATATCACCCATTCTACACCCCACGCATTCTACCCCCCACCAATCCTGGACTCCATCCATTCTAGTCTCACTCATTCTACACCCCATCAATTCACACTCACAAATTCTACACCCCATCTATTCTACACCCCATCCATTCTGAACTCACCTATTTCACACCCCAACCATTCTACATACCACCCATTGGACACCGCACCCATTCTGTACTCACTCATTTTACACTGCACCCATTCTGCACCCCACCCATTCTACAGCCCTACCATTCTGCACCCCTACCATTCTGCACCCCTACCATTCTGCACCCCACGCATTCTGCACCCCACGCATTCTATACCCCACCCATTCTACACCCCACCCATTCTACACCCCACCCATTTTGCACTCACCCATTCTACACCCCACTCATTCTGCACTCACCCATCCTGCACCCAACAAATTCTACAATCACCTGTTCTACATCCCACCCATTCTACACCCCGCTCAGTTTACACTCAACTATTCCAAACATACCCATTCTACACTCGCTCATTCTGCACCCAAACATTATACACTCCCCCATTCTACACTCATCCATTCCATATCCCGCCCATTCCACATCCCACCCATCATACTTTCACCCATTCTACATCTACCCATTCTATACTCACTTATTCTGCAAACCAATCATACTACACCCCATCCATTCTACACCACCCATTCTACACTCAGCCATTCAACACCCCACCCATTATAGACACTAAAGAGTCTGCACTCACCCATTCTGTATCTAGCCATTTTATATTCAACCCACCCATTCTACACCCCACACAGTCTACACTCAACCATTCTACACCCCATTCGTTCCACACCCCACTCGTTACACACCCCACTCGTTCTACACCCCACACGTTCTACACCCCACTCGTTCTATACGCCACTCGTTCTACACGCCACTCGTTCTACACCCCACTCGTTCTATACACCACTCGTTCTACACCCCACTCGTTCTACACCCCACGCGTTCTACACCCCACTCGTTCTACTCCCCACTCTTTCTACATGCCACTCGTTCTACACCCCACTCGTTCTACACCCCACTCGTTCTACACCCTACTCATTCTAATATCACCCATTCTACCCCCCACTCATTCTGGATTCCTTCCATTCTAGACTCACTCATACTACACTCCGTCAATTCACACTCACTAATTCTACACTCCACCCATCCTACACCCCATCCATTCTGAACTCACCTATTTCACACCCCACCCATTCTACATACCACCCATTTTACACCGCACCCATTCTGCCCTCACTCATTTTACACCCCACTCATTCTGCACTAACCCATTCAACACTGCACCAATTCTACACTCACCCATTCTACACTGCACCCATTCTACACCCCTTGCAGTCTACACTGATCCATTCTACAACCACCCATTCTACACCCATGCATTCTACAACCCACTCATTCTACACTCACCCACTCTACACCCCAGCCATTCTACACGCCTCCCATTCTACACTCATCCATTCTACACCCCACCCATTCTACACCCACTAATTTTACAACCCACCCATTCCACACTCACCCATTCTACACTCACCCATTCTACACCCCACCCATTCTACACATGACACAGTCGAAACTCACCCATTCTGTACCTACCCATTTTACACCCCACTCATTCTACACCCCACTCGTTCTAACGCCATTCGTTCTACACCCCAGACTTCCTACACCCCATGCATCCTACACCCCACGTGTCCTACACCCTACGCGTTCTACACACAATGCGTTCTACACCCCACGCATTCTACACCCCACGTGTTCTACACACCACCCATTCTACACCCCACCCGTTCTACACCACACCCGTTCTACACCGGTTCATTCAGCACTCACCCATTCTCCAACTATCCATTCTGCACTCACCCATTCTACATACAACCCATTCTAGACACCACCCGTTCTACACCCCACCCGTTCTACACCCCACCCGTTCTACACTCCACCCGTTCTACACCCACTCATTCTAATATCAGCCATTCTACTCCCCACCCATTCAACACCCTGCCCATTCTACACCCAACCCATTCTACGTCCCACCCATTCTACACGCCACTCGGTTTACACTCAAGTATTCCACACATACCCATTCTATATTCACTCATTCCACACCCACCCATTATACACTCACCCATTCTACACTCATCCATTCCATGTCCCACCCAATCCACATCCCACCCATCGTACTTTCACCCATTCTACAACTACCCATTCTGTACTCTGTGATTCTGCACACCAATCATACTACACCCCACTCCTTCTACACTCACCCACTCTACAGCCCTCCCATTCTACAACCCTCCCATTCTACAATCATCCATTCTACACCCCACCCATTCTCCAGCCACTCATTTTACAACCCACCCATTCTACACTCACCCATTCTACACTCACCCATTCTACACTCACCCATTCTACACCCCACCCATCCTACACCCCACCCATCCTACACCCCATCCATTCTGATCTCACCTACTTCACACCCCACCCATTCAACGTACCACCAATTTTACACCCCACTCATTCTGCCCTTACCCATCCAACACTGCACCAATTCTACACTCACCCATTCTGCACCGCACCCATTCTACACCCCTTGCAGTCTACAGTCATGCATTCTACACCTCCCCATTCTACACCCCTGCATTCTACATCTCACTCATTCTACACTCACCCACTCTACACCCCACCCATTCTACACATTACGCAGTCTACACTCACCCATACTGTACCTAGCCATTTTACATTCAACCCACCCATTCTACACCCCTCACATTCTACACTCAACCATTCTACACCCCACTCGTTTTACACCCCACTCGTTCTACACCCCACTTGTTCTACACCCCACTTGTTCTACACGACAGACTTTCTACACCCCACACTTTCTACACCCCACTCGTTCTACACCCCACTCGTTCCACACCCCACTTGTTCTACACCCCACTCGTTCTACACCCCACTCGTTCTAATATCACCCATTCTACACCCCACCCATTCTACCCCCCATCCATTCTGGACTCCAACCATTCTAGACTCACTCATTCTATACCCCATCAATTCATACTCACTAATTCTACACCCCACCCATTCTACATCCCATCCATTCAGAACTCACCTATTTCACACCCCACCCATTCTACATACCACCCATTTTACACCCCACTCATTCTGCACTCACCCATCCAACACTACACCAATTCTACACTGACCCATTCTACACCACACACATTCTACACCCCATGCAGTCTACACTCATCCATTCTACACCTACCCATTCTAGACCTGTGCATTCTACACCTCACTCATTCTGCACTCACCCAGTCTACATTCCACTCATTCTATACCCCATCCATTCTACACCCCATCCATTCTACACCCTACCCATTCAACACCCTACCCATTCTACACCCAACCCATTCTATACTCCACCCATTCTTCACTCACCCATCCTACACCATACAGATTCTACAATCACCCATTCTACATCCCACCCATTCTACACACCACTCAGTTTACACTCAAGTATTCCACACATACCCATTCTATATTCACTCATTCCACACCCACCCATTATACACTCACCCATTCTACACTCATCCATTCCATGTCCCACCCAATCCACATCCCACCCTTCGTACTTTCACCCATTCTACAACTACCCATTTTGTACTCACTGATTCTGCACACAAATCATACTACACCCCACTCGTTCTACACCCCACTCGTTCTACACCTAATCGTTCTACACGACAGACTTTCTACACCCCACACTTTCTACACCCCACTCGTTCTACACCCCACTCGTTCTACACCCCACTCATGCTATACCCCACTCGTTCTACACCCCACTTGTATTACACCCCACTCATTACAATATCACCCATTCTACCCCCCACCCATTCTGGACTCCATCCATTCTAGACTCACTCATTCTACACCCCATCAATTCAAACTCACTAATTCTACACCCCACCCATTCTACACCCCATCCATTCTGAACTCACCTATTTCACACCCCACCCATTCTACATACCATCCATTTTACACCGCACCCATTCTGCACTCACTCATTTTACACACCACTCATTCTGCAATCACCCATCCAACACTGCACCAATTCTACACTCACTCATTCTACACAGCACCCATTCTACACACTACGCAGTCTACACTCACCCATTCTGTACCTTGCCATTTTACATTCAACCCACCCACTCTACACCCCGCACAGTCTGCTTGCAGGCTACAATCATCCATTCTACACCTACCCATTCTAGACCCGTGCATTCTACACCTCACTCATTCTACACTCACCCAGTCTACATCCCACCCATTCTATACCCCATCCATTTTACACCCCGCCCATTTAACACCCTACCCGTTCTACACCCCACCTATTCTATACTCCACCCATTCTTCACTCACCCATCCTATACCCTACAAATTCTACAATCACCCATTCTACATCCCACCCATTCTACACTCAACTATTCCACACATACCCATTCTACACTCACTCATTCTACACCCACCCATTATACACTCACCCATTCTACACTCATCCATTCCATGTCCCACCCATTCCACATCTCACCCATCGTACGTTCACCCATTCTACACCTATCCATCCTATACTCACTGATTCTGCACACCAATCATACTACACCCCACTCATTCTACACTCACCCACTCTACACCCCAACCATTCTACACGCCTCCCATTCTACACTCATCCATTCTACACCCCACCCATTCTACACGCACTCATTTTACAACCCACCCATTCTACACTCACCCATTCTACACTCACCCATTCTACACCTCACCCATTCTACACACTATGCAGTCTACACCCACCAATTCTGTACCTAGCAAATTTATATTCACCCCACCCATTCTACACCCCGCACAGTATATACTCAACCATTCTACCCCACTCATTTTACACCCCACTCGTTCCACATGCCTCTAGTTCTACGCCCCACTCGTTCTACACCCCACTCGTTCTGCACCCCACTCGTTCTACACCCCACTCGTTATAATATCACCCATTCTACACCCCACGCATTCTACCCCCCACCAATCCTGGACTCCATCCATTCTAGTCTCACTCATTCTACACCCCATCAATTCACACTCACAAATTCTACACCCCATCTATTCTACACCCCATCCATTCTGAACTCACCTATTTCACACCCCAACCATTCTACATACCACCCATTGGACACCGCACCCATTCTGTACTCACTCATTTTACACTGCACCCATTCTGCACCCCACCCATTCTACAGCCCTACCATTCTGCACCCCTACCATTCTGCACCCCTACCATTCTGCACCCCACGCATTCTGCACCCCACGCATTCTATACCCCACCCATTCTACACCCCACCCATTCTACACCCCACCCATTTTGCACTCACCCATTCTACACCCCACTCATTCTGCACTCACCCATCCTGCACCCAACAAATTCTACAATCACCTGTTCTACATCCCACCCATTCTACACCCCGCTCAGTTTACACTCAACTATTCCAAACATACCCATTCTACACTCGCTCATTCTGCACCCAAACATTATACACTCCCCCATTCTACACTCATCCATTCCATATCCCGCCCATTCCACATCCCACCCATCATACTTTCACCCATTCTACATCTACCCATTCTATACTCACTTATTCTGCAAACCAATCATACTACACCCCATCCATTCTACACCACCCATTCTACACTCAGCCATTCAACACCCCACCCATTATAGACACTAAAGAGTCTGCACTCACCCATTCTGTATCTAGCCATTTTATATTCAACCCACCCATTCTACACCCCACACAGTCTACACTCAACCATTCTACACCCCATTCGTTCCACACCCCACTCGTTACACACCCCACTCGTTCTACACCCCACACGTTCTACACCCCACTCGTTCTATACGCCACTCGTTCTACACGCCACTCGTTCTACACCCCACTCGTTCTATACACCACTCGTTCTACACCCCACTCGTTCTACACCCCACGCGTTCTACACCCCACTCGTTCTACTCCCCACTCTTTCTACATGCCACTCGTTCTACACCCCACTCGTTCTACACCCCACTCGTTCTACACCCTACTCATTCTAATATCACCCATTCTACCCCCCACTCATTCTGGATTCCTTCCATTCTAGACTCACTCATACTACACTCCGTCAATTCACACTCACTAATTCTACACTCCACCCATCCTACACCCCATCCATTCTGAACTCACCTATTTCACACCCCACCCATTCTACATACCACCCATTTTACACCGCACCCATTCTGCCCTCACTCATTTTACACCCCACTCATTCTGCACTAACCCATTCAACACTGCACCAATTCTACACTCACCCATTCTACACTGCACCCATTCTACACCCCTTGCAGTCTACACTGATCCATTCTACAACCACCCATTCTACACCCATGCATTCTACAACCCACTCATTCTACACTCACCCACTCTACACCCCAGCCATTCTACACGCCTCCCATTCTACACTCATCCATTCTACACCCCACCCATTCTACACCCACTAATTTTACAACCCACCCATTCCACACTCACCCATTCTACACTCACCCATTCTACACCCCACCCATTCTACACATGACACAGTCGAAACTCACCCATTCTGTACCTACCCATTTTACACCCCACTCATTCTACACCCCACTCGTTCTAACGCCATTCGTTCTACACCCCAGACTTCCTACACCCCATGCATCCTACACCCCACGTGTCCTACACCCTACGCGTTCTACACACAATGCGTTCTACACCCCACGCATTCTACACCCCACGTGTTCTACACACCACCCATTCTACACCCCACCCGTTCTACACCACACCCGTTCTACACCGGTTCATTCAGCACTCACCCATTCTCCAACTATCCATTCTGCACTCACCCATTCTACATACAACCCATTCTAGACACCACCCGTTCTACACCCCACCCGTTCTACACCCCACCCGTTCTACACTCCACCCGTTCTACACCCACTCATTCTAATATCAGCCATTCTACTCCCCACCCATTCAACACCCTGCCCATTCTACACCCAACCCATTCTACGTCCCACCCATTCTACACGCCACTCGGTTTACACTCAAGTATTCCACACATACCCATTCTATATTCACTCATTCCACACCCACCCATTATACACTCACCCATTCTACACTCATCCATTCCATGTCCCACCCAATCCACATCCCACCCATCGTACTTTCACCCATTCTACAACTACCCATTCTGTACTCTGTGATTCTGCACACCAATCATACTACACCCCACTCCTTCTACACTCACCCACTCTACAGCCCTCCCATTCTACAACCCTCCCATTCTACAATCATCCATTCTACACCCCACCCATTCTCCAGCCACTCATTTTACAACCCACCCATTCTACACTCACCCATTCTACACTCACCCATTCTACACTCACCCATTCTACACCCCACCCATCCTACACCCCACCCATCCTACACCCCATCCATTCTGATCTCACCTACTTCACACCCCACCCATTCAACGTACCACCAATTTTACACCCCACTCATTCTGCCCTTACCCATCCAACACTGCACCAATTCTACACTCACCCATTCTGCACCGCACCCATTCTACACCCCTTGCAGTCTACAGTCATGCATTCTACACCTCCCCATTCTACACCCCTGCATTCTACATCTCACTCATTCTACACTCACCCACTCTACACCCCACCCATTCTACACATTACGCAGTCTACACTCACCCATACTGTACCTAGCCATTTTACATTCAACCCACCCATTCTACACCCCTCACATTCTACACTCAACCATTCTACACCCCACTCGTTTTACACCCCACTCGTTCTACACCCCACTTGTTCTACACCCCACTTGTTCTACACGACAGACTTTCTACACCCCACACTTTCTACACCCCACTCGTTCTACACCCCACTCGTTCCACACCCCACTTGTTCTACACCCCACTCGTTCTACACCCCACTCGTTCTAATATCACCCATTCTACACCCCACCCATTCTACCCCCCATCCATTCTGGACTCCAACCATTCTAGACTCACTCATTCTATACCCCATCAATTCATACTCACTAATTCTACACCCCACCCATTCTACATCCCATCCATTCAGAACTCACCTATTTCACACCCCACCCATTCTACATACCACCCATTTTACACCCCACTCATTCTGCACTCACCCATCCAACACTACACCAATTCTACACTGACCCATTCTACACCACACACATTCTACACCCCATGCAGTCTACACTCATCCATTCTACACCTACCCATTCTAGACCTGTGCATTCTACACCTCACTCATTCTGCACTCACCCAGTCTACGTTCCACCCATTCTATACCCCATCCATTCTACACCCCATCCATTCTACACCCTACCCATTCAACACCCTACCCATTCTACACCCCACCTATTCTATACTCCACCCATTCTTCACTCACCCATCCTATACCCTACAAATTCTACAATCACCCATTCTACATCCCACCCATTCTACACACCACTCAGTTTACACTCAAGTATTCCACACATACCCATTCTATATTCACTCATTCCACACCCACCCATTATACACTCACCCATTCTACACTCATCCATTCCATGTCCCACCCAATCCACATCCCACCCTTCGTACTTTCACCCATTCTACAACTACCCATTCTGTACTCACTGATTCTGCACACAAATCATACTACACCCCACTCGTTCTACACCCCACTCGTTCTACACCTAATCGTTCTACACGACAGACTTTCTACACCCCACACTTTCTACACCCCACTCGTTCTACACCCCACTCGTTCTACACCCCACTCATGCTATACCCCACTCGTTCTACACCCCACTTGTATTACACCCCACTCATTACAATATCACCCATTCTACCCCCCACCCATTCTGGACTCCATCCATTCTAGACTCACTCATTCTACACCCCATCAATTCAAACTCACTAATTCTACACCCCACCCATTCTACACCCCATCCATTCTGAACTCACCTATTTCACACCCCACCCATTCTACATACCATCCATTTTACACCGCACCCATTCTGCACTCACTCATTTTACACACCACTCATTCTGCAATCACCCATCCAACACTGCACCAATTCTACACTCACTCATTCTACACAGCACCCATTCTACACACTACGCAGTCTACACTCACCCATTCTGTACCTTGCCATTTTACATTCAACCCACCCACTCTACACCCCGCACAGTCTGCTTGCAGGCTACAATCATCCATTCTACACCTACCCATTCTAGACCCGTGCATTCTACACCTCACTCATTCTACACTCACCCAGTCTACATCCCACCCATTCTATACCCCATCCATTTTACACCCCGCCCATTTAACACCCTACCCGTTCTACACCCCACCTATTCTATACTCCACCCATTCTTCACTCACCCATCCTATACCCTACAAATTCTACAATCACCCATTCTACATCCCACCCATTCTACACTCAACTATTCCACACATACCCATTCTACACTCACTCATTCTACACCCACCCATTATACACTCACCCATTCTACACTCATCCATTCCATGTCCCACCCATTCCACATCTCACCCATCGTACGTTCACCCATTCTACACCTATCCATCCTATACTCACTGATTCTGCACACCAATCATACTACACCCCACTCATTCTACACTCACCCACTCTACACCCCAACCATTCTACACGCCTCCCATTCTACACTCATCCATTCTACACCCCACCCATTCTACACGCACTCATTTTACAACCCACCCATTCTACACTCACCCATTCTACACTCACCCATTCTACACCTCACCCATTCTACACACTATGCAGTCTACACCCACCAATTCTGTACCTAGCAAATTTATATTCACCCCACCCATTCTACACCCCGCACAGTATATACTCAACCATTCTACCCCACTCATTTTACACCCCACTCGTTCCACATGCCTCTAGTTCTACGCCCCACTCGTTCTACACCCCACTCGTTCTGCACCCCACTCGTTCTACACCCCACTCGTTATAATATCACCCATTCTACACCCCACGCATTCTACCCCCCACCAATCCTGGACTCCATCCATTCTAGTCTCACTCATTCTACACCCCATCAATTCACACTCACAAATTCTACACCCCATCTATTCTACACCCCATCCATTCTGAACTCACCTATTTCACACCCCAACCATTCTACATACCACCCATTGGACACCGCACCCATTCTGTACTCACTCATTTTACACTGCACCCATTCTGCACCCCACCCATTCTACAGCCCTACCATTCTGCACCCCTACCATTCTGCACCCCTACCATTCTGCACCCCACGCATTCTGCACCCCACGCATTCTATACCCCACCCATTCTACACCCCACCCATTCTACACCCCACCCATTTTGCACTCACCCATTCTACACCCCACTCATTCTGCACTCACCCATCCTGCACCCAACAAATTCTACAATCACCTGTTCTACATCCCACCCATTCTACACCCCGCTCAGTTTACACTCAACTATTCCAAACATACCCATTCTACACTCGCTCATTCTGCACCCAAACATTATACACTCCCCCATTCTACACTCATCCATTCCATATCCCGCCCATTCCACATCCCACCCATCATACTTTCACCCATTCTACATCTACCCATTCTATACTCACTTATTCTGCAAACCAATCATACTACACCCCATCCATTCTACACCACCCATTCTACACTCAGCCATTCAACACCCCACCCATTATAGACACTAAAGAGTCTGCACTCACCCATTCTGTATCTAGCCATTTTATATTCAACCCACCCATTCTACACCCCACACAGTCTACACTCAACCATTCTACACCCCATTCGTTCCACACCCCACTCGTTACACACCCCACTCGTTCTACACCCCACACGTTCTACACCCCACTCGTTCTATACGCCACTCGTTCTACACGCCACTCGTTCTACACCCCACTCGTTCTATACACCACTCGTTCTACACCCCACTCGTTCTACACCCCACGCGTTCTACACCCCACTCGTTCTACTCCCCACTCTTTCTACATGCCACTCGTTCTACACCCCACTCGTTCTACACCCCACACGTTCTACACCCTACTCATTCTAATATCACCCATTCTACCCCCCACTCATTCTGGATTCCTTCCATTCTAGACTCACTCATACTACACTCCGTCAATTCACACTCACTAATTCTACACTCCACCCATCCTACACCCCATCCATTCTGAACTCACCTATTTCACACCCCACCCATTCTACATACCACCCATTTTACACCGCACCCATTCTGCCCTCACTCATTTTACACCCCACTCATTCTGCACTAACCCATTCAACACTGCACCAATTCTACACTCACCCATTCTACACTGCACCCATTCTACACCCCTTGCAGTCTACACTGATCCATTCTACAACCACCCATTCTACACCCATGCATTCTACAACCCACTCATTCTACACTCACCCACTCTACACCCCAGCCATTCTACACGCCTCCCATTCTACACTCATCCATTCTACACCCCACCCATTCTACACCCACTAATTTTACAACCCACCCATTCCACACTCACCCATTCTACACTCACCCATTCTACACCCCACCCATTCTACACATGACACAGTCGAAACTCACCCATTCTGTACCTACCCATTTTACACCCCACTCATTCTACACCCCACTCGTTCTAACGCCATTCGTTCTACACCCCAGACTTCCTACACCCCATGCATCCTACACCCCACGTGTCCTACACCCTACGCGTTCTACACACAATGCGTTCTACACCCCACGCATTCTACACCCCACGTGTTCTACACACCACCCATTCTACACCCCACCCGTTCTACACCACACCCGTTCTACACCGGTTCATTCAGCACTCACCCATTCTCCAACTATCCATTCTGCACTCACCCATTCTACATACAACCCATTCTAGACACCACCCGTTCTACACCCCACCCGTTCTACACCCCACCCGTTCTACACTCCACCCGTTCTACACCCACTCATTCTAATATCAGCCATTCTACTCCCCACCCATTCAACACCCTGCCCATTCTACACCCAACCCATTCTACGTCCCACCCATTCTACACGCCACTCGGTTTACACTCAAGTATTCCACACATACCCATTCTATATTCACTCATTCCACACCCACCCATTATACACTCACCCATTCTACACTCATCCATTCCATGTCCCACCCAATCCACATCCCACCCATCGTACTTTCACCCATTCTACAACTACCCATTCTGTACTCTGTGATTCTGCACACCAATCATACTACACCCCACTCCTTCTACACTCACCCACTCTACAGCCCTCCCATTCTACAACCCTCCCATTCTACAATCATCCATTCTACACCCCACCCATTCTCCAGCCACTCATTTTACAACCCACCCATTCTACACTCACCCATTCTACACTCACCCATTCTACACTCACCCATTCTACACCCCACCCATTCTACACATGACACAGTCGAAACTCACCCATTCTGTACCTACCCATTTTACACCCCACTCATTCTACACCCCACTCGTTCTAACGCCATTCGTTCTACACCCCAGACTTCCTACACCCCATGCATCCTACACCCCACGTGTCCTACACCCTACGCGTTCTACACACAATGCGTTCTACACCCCACGCATTCTACACCCCACGTGTTCTACACACCACCCA
Source organism: Carcharodon carcharias (assembly GCF_017639515.1). Taxonomy (NCBI): domain Eukaryota; kingdom Metazoa; phylum Chordata; class Chondrichthyes; order Lamniformes; family Lamnidae; genus Carcharodon; species Carcharodon carcharias. Next base: position 132,683,595 of record NC_054478.1, on the reverse strand, counting down.
TTCTACACCCCACCCGTTCTACACCACACCCGTTCTACACCGGTTCATTCAGCACTCACCCATTCTCCAACTATCCATTCTGCACTCACCCATTCTACATACAACCCATTCTAGACACCACCCGTTCTACACCCCACCCGTTCTACACTCCACCCATTCTACATCCCACCCATTCTACACCCCACCCGTTCTACACCACACCCGTTCTACACCGGTTCATTCAGCACTCACCCATTCTCCAACTATCCATCCTGCACTCACCCATTCTACATACAACCCATTCTAGACACCACCCATTCTACATCCCACCCGTTCTAATATCAGCCATTCTACTCCCCGCCCATTCTACCCCCCACCGATTCTGGACTCCATCTGTTGTAGACTCACTCATTCTACCCCCCATCAATTCACACTCACTAATGCTACACCCCACCCATTCTACACCCCATCCATTCTGAACTCACCTATTTCACACCCCACCTATTCTTCATATCACCCATTTTACACCGCACCCATTCTACACACACTCATTTTATACCACACTCATTCTGCAATCACCCATCCAACACTGCACCAATTCTACACTCACTCATTCCACATCGCACCCATTCTACACTGCTTGCAGGCTACAATCATCTATTCTACACCTACCCATTCTAGACCCATGCATTCTATACCTCACTCATTCTACACTCACCCAGTCTACATCTCACCCATTCTATACCCCATCCATTCTACACCCCACCCATTCAACACCCTACCCGTTCTACACCCCACCCATTCTATATTCGACCCATTCTTCACACATCCATCCTACAACCTACAAGTTCTACAATCACCCATTCTACATCCCACCCATTCCAAACCCCACTCAGTTTACACACAACTATTCCACACATACCCATTCTACACTCACTCATTCTATACTCATCCATTCCATGTCCCACCCATTCCACATCACAGCCATCGTACATTCACCCATTCTACACCTACCCATTTTATACTCACTGATTCTGCACAGCAGTCCTACTACACCCCACTCATTCTACACTCACCCACTCTACACCCCAACCATTCTACACGCCTCCCATTCTACAATCATCCATTCTACACCCCACCCATTCTACACCCACTCATTTTACTAGCCACCCATTCTACACTCACCCATTCTACACTCACACATTCTACATCCCACCCATTCTACACACTACGCAGTCACCCATTCTGTACCTAGCCATTTTACATTCACCCATTTTACACCGCATCCATTCTACACCCCACACAGTCTACATTCAACCATTCTACACCTGCCCATTCAACACTCACCCATTCTGTACCTACCCATTATACAACCCACTCATTCTACACCCCTCGTTCTACACTTCACCCATTCTACACTCCACCCGTTCTACACCCCACCCGTTCTACACCCCACCCGTTCTACACTCCACCCATTCTACACCCCACCCATTATACACCCCACTCAATCTACACCCCCCCCATTCTTCATCTCTTCATTCAGCACTCACCCATTCTCCAACTATCCATTCTGAACTCACCCATTCTACATACCAGCCATTCTACATACCAGCCTTTCTACATCCCACTCGTTCTACACCCCACCCGTTCTACACCCCTCCCGTTCTACACCCCACCCATTCTACATACCACCCATTTTACACCGCACCCATTATGCACTCAGTCATTTTACACCCCACTCATTCTTTTACTCACCCATCCAACGCTGCACCAATTCTACACTCACCCATTCTACACCGCACCCATTCTACACCCCTTGCAGTCTACACTCATCCATTCTACGCCTAACCATTCTAAACCCGTGCATTCTACACCTCACTTATTCTACACTCACCCAGTCTACATCCCACCCATTCTATACCCCATCCATTCTACACCCTACCCACTCAACTCCCTACCCGTTCCACACCTCACCTATTCTATACCCCACCCATTCTTCACTCACCCATACTACACCCTACAAATTCTACAATCACACATTTTACATCCCACCCATTCTACACCCCACTCAGTTTACACTCAACTATTCCACACATACCCATTCTACACTCACTGATTCTACTCCCACCCGTTATACACTCACCCATTCTACACTCATCCATTCCATGTCCCACCCATTCCACATCCCACCCATCGTACATTCGCCCATTCTACACGTACCCATTCTAGACTCACTGATTCTGCACACCAATCATACTACACCTCACTCCTACACTCACCCACTCTACAGCCCCCCCCTTTCTACACCCCTCCCATTCTACACTCATCCATTCTACACCCCACCCATTCTACAACCACTTTTTTTACAACCCACCCATTCTACACCCCCCATTCTACAATCACCCATTTTACACCCCGCCCATTCTACACACTACGCAGTCTACACTCACCCATTCTGTACTTAGCCATTTTACATTCACCTCACCCATTCTACACTCCACACAGTCTACACTCAACAATTCTACACATGCCCATTCAACACTCACCCATTCTGTACCTACCCATGATACACCCCACTCGTTCTACACCCCACTCATTCTACAACACGCCCATTCTACACCCCACTCGTTCTACACCCCACTCATTCTAATATCACCCATTCTACACCCCACCCATTCTACCCCCCACCCATGCTGGACTCCATCCATTCTTGACTCACTCATTCTACACCCCATCAATTCACAGTCACTAATTCTACACCCCAACCATTCTACACCCCATCCATTCTGAACTCACCTATTTCACATTCCACCCATTCTACATACCATCAATTTTATACTGCACCCATTCTGCACTCACTCATTTTACACCCCACTCATTCTGCCCTCACCCATCCAATGCTGCACCAATTCTACACTCACCCATTGTACACCACACCCATTCTACACCCCTTGCAGTCTACAATCATCCATTCTACAGCTACCCATTCTACACCCTTTGCATACTACACCACACTCATTCAACACTCACCCACTCTATACCCCAACCATTCTACACGCCTCCCATTCTACACTCATCCATTCTACACCCCACCCATTCTACACCCATTCATTTTACAACCCACCCATTCTACACTCACCCATTCTACACTCACCCATTCCACACCTGCCCTTTCTACACTCACCCATTCTGTACCTACCCATTTTAAACCCCACTCATTCTGCACCCCACTCATTCTACACCCCACTCGTTCTACACACCACGCATTCTACGTCCCACGCATTCTACGCCCCACCTGTTCTACACCCCACCCATTCTACACCACCCATACTACACCTGTTCATTCAGCACTCACCCATTCTCCAACTTTCCATTCTGCACTCACCCATTCCACATACCACCCATTCTACATACCACCCGTTCTACAACCCACCCGTTCTACACCCCTCCCATGCTGCACCCTACCCGTTCTATACCCCACCGGTTCTACCCCCCACTCATTCTAATATCACCCATTCTACCCCCCACTCATTCTAATATCAGCCATTCTACTCCCCACCCATTCTACCCCCCACTGATTCTGGACTCCATCTGTTGTAGACTCACTCATTCTACCCCCCATCAATTCACATTCACTAATGCTACACCCCACCCATTCTACACCCCATCCATTCTGAACTCACCTATTTCACACCCCACCTATTCTTCATATCACCCATTTTACACCGCACCCATTCTACACACACTCATTTTATACCACACTCATTCTGCAATCACCCATCCAACACTGCACCAATTCTACACTCACTCATTCCACACCGCACCCATTCTACACTGCTTGCAGGCTACAATCATCTATTCTACACCTACCCATTCTAGACCTGTGCATTCTATACCTCACTCATTCTACACTCACCCAGTCTACATCTCACCCATTCTATACCCCATCCATCTACACCCCACCCATTCAACACCCTACCCGTTCTACACCCCACCCATTCTATATTCGACCCATTCTTCACTCATCCATCCTACAACCTACAAGTTCTACAATCACCCATTCTACATCCCACCCATTCTACGTCCCACTCAATTTACACTCAGCCATTCCACACACCCATTCTACACTCACCCATTCTACATTCATCCATTCCATGTCCCACCCATTCCAAATCACAGCCATCGTACGTTCACCCATTCTACACCTACCCATTCTATACTCACTGATTCTGTACACCAGTCCTACTACACCCCACTTATTCTACACTCACCCACTCTACACCCCAACCATTCTACACGCCTCCCATTCTACAATCATCCATTCTACACCCCACCCATTCTACACCCACTCATTTTACAAGCCACCCATTCAACACTCACCCATTCTACACTCACCCATTCGACATCCCACCCATTCTACACACTACGCAGTCTACACTCACCCATTCTGTACCTAGCCATTTTACATTCACCCATTTACACCACACCCATTCTACACCCCACACAGTCGACACTCAACCATTCTACACCTGCCCATTCAACACACACCCACTCTTTACCTACCCATTTTACAACCCATTCATTCTACACCCCACTTGTTCTACACCCCACCCGTTCTACACCCCACCCGCTCTACAACCCACCCGTTCTACACCCCACCCGTATTACACCCCACCCGTTCTACACCCCACCCGTATTACACCCCACCCGTTCTACACCCCACCCATTCGACACTCCACCCTTTCTACACCCCACCCATTCTAAACCCCACCCAATCTACACCCCCCATTCTACACCTGTTCATTCAGCACTCACCCATTCTCCAACTATCCATTCTAAACTCACCCATTCTACAAACCACCCATTCTACATACCAGCCATTCTACACCCCTCCCGTTCTACACCCCTCCCGTTCTACACCCCAACCATTCTACACCCCACTCGTTTTACACCACATCCATTCTACATCCCACCCAATCTACACCCCCCCGATTCTACACCTGTTCATTCAGCACTCAGCCTTTCTCCAACTATCCATTGTGAACTCACCCATTCTACATACCACCCGTTCTACACCCCACCCATGTTACACCCCACCCGTTCTACACCCCACCCATTCTACACCCCACACGTTCTACCCCCCACCCATTCTACATACCACCCATTTTACACCGCACCAATTCTGCACTCACTCATTTTACACCCCACTCATTCTGCACTCACCCATCCAACACTGCACCAATTCTACACTCACCCATTCTACACCCCACCCATTCTACACCCACTTTTTTTACAACCCATCCATTCTACACTCACCCATTCTACACTCACCCATTCTACACCCCACCCATTCTACACCCCACACAGTCTACACTCAACCATTCTACACCTGCCCATTCAACACTCACCCATTCTGTACCTACCCATGTTACACCCCACTCGTTCTACACCCCACTCGTTCTACAACCTGCACGTTCTACACCACGCCCGTTCTACACCCCACCCATTCTACATCCCACCCATTCTACCCCCCCACCCATGCTGGACTCCATCCTTTCTAGACCCACTCATTCTACACCCCATCAATTCACAGTCACTAATTGTACACCCCACCCATTCTACACTCCATCCATTCTGAACTCACCTATTTCACACCCCACCCATTCTACATACCACCCATTTTACACCGCACCCATTCTGCACTCACTCATTTTACACCCCACTCATTCTGCACCCCACCCATACTACACCTGTTCATTCAGCACTCACCCATTCTCCAACTATCCATTCTGCACTCAACTATTCCACATACCACCCATTCTACATACCACCCGTTCTACACCCCACCCATTCTACACCCCACCCGTTCTACATCTCACCTGTTCTACACCCTACCCGTTCTACAACCCACCCGAACTACACCCCACCTGCTCAACACCCCACCCAAACTACACCCCACCCATTCTACACCTGTTCATTCAGCACTCACCCGTTCTCCAACTATCCATTCTAAACTCACCCATTCTACATCCCACCCATTCTACTTACCACCCATTCTACACCCCACCCATTCTACACCCCAACTTTTCTACACCCCACCCATTCTACACCCCACCCGTTCTACACACCACCCATTCACCACCCCTCCCGTTCTACACCCCACCCATTCTACATACCACCCATTTTACACCGCACCCATTCTGCACTCACTCATTTTACACACCACTCATTCTGCCCTCACCCATCCAACATTGCACCAATTCTACACTCACCCATTCTACACCACACCCATTCTATACCCTTGCAGTCTACACTCATCCATTCTACACCTACCCATTCTAAACCCGTGCATTCTACACCTCACTCATTCTATACTCACCCAGTCTACATCCCACCCATTCTATACCCCATCCATTCTACACCCCACCCACACAACACCCTACCTGTTCTACACTCCACCTATTCTATACTCCACCCATTCTTCACTCACCCATCCTACACCCTACAAATTCTACAATCATCTATTTTACATCCCACCCATTCTACACCCCACTCAGTTTACACTCAACCATTCCACACATACTCATTCTACACTCACTCATTCTACTCCCACCCATTATACACTCACCCATTCTACACTCATCCATTCCATGTCCCACCCATTCCACATCCCACCCATCGTACGTTCACCCATTCTACTCGTACCTATTCTATACTCACTGATTCTGCACACCAGTCTTAGTACCCCCCACTCCTTCTACACTCACCCACTCTACACCCCCCCTTTCTACACCCCTCCCATTCTACACTCATCCATTCTACACCCCATACAATCAACACCCCCCATTCTGCGCTCACCCATTCTACACCCCACCCATTCTATACACTACGCAGTCTACACTCACCCATTCTGTACCTAGCCATTTTACATTCACCCATTTTACACCCCACCCATTCTACACTCCACGCAGTCTACACGCAACCATTCTACACATGCCCATTCAACACTCACCCATTCTGTACCTACCCACGTTACACCTGACTCGTTCTACACCCCACTTGTTCTACACCCCACTCGTTCTACACCCCGCCCGTTCTACACCCAGCCCGTTCTACACCCCGCCCATTCTACACCCCACCCGTTCTACACCCCACTCGTTCTACACCCCATTCATTCTAATATCACCCATTCTACACCCCACCCATTCTACCCCCCACCCATGCTGGACTCCATCCATTCTAGACTCACTCTTTCTACACCCCATCAATTCACAGTCACTAATTCTACACCCCACCCATTCTACACCCTACCCATTCTACACCCCACCCATTCTACACCCCATCCATTCTGAACTCACCCATTTCACACCCCACCCATTCTACATACCACCCATTTTACACCGCACCCATTCTGCACTCACTCATTTTACACCCCACTCATTCTGCACTCACCCATCCAACACTGCACCAGTTCTACACTCATCCATTCTACACCGCACCAATTCTACACCCCTTGCAGTCTACACTCATCCATTCTAAATCTACCCATTCTACACCCCTGCATTCTACTCCCCACTCATTCTATGCTCACCCAACCTACACCCCAACCATTCTACATCACTCCCATTCTACACTCATCCATTCTACACACCACCCATTCTACACCCACTCATTTTACCACCCTCCCATTCTACACCCCCCTTTTACACTCACCAATTCTACACCCCACCCATTCTACATCCCACGCACACTGCACCTGCTCATTCAACACTCACCCATTCTACATAGCACCCATTCTACACCCGATCCAGTTTACACTCCTCATTCTACACCTACCCATTCTACACCCACTCATTCTACACCCTACTCAATCTATAATCACCGATTCTACACTCCACCCATGCTACACCCCAGCCATTCTATACTCCACACAGTCTACACTCTCACATTCTACACCTGCCCATTCTACACCCCACATAATCTACATTCACACATTCTACAACTGCCCATTCAGCACTCACCCATTCTATACCTATCAATTTTACACTCACTCATTCTACACCCCATCCATTCTGCGCCCCAGCTATTCTACATCCCACTCATTCTACACTCACCCATTCTACAGTCAGCCATGCTACACCCCACCCATTCTACACCCCACCCATTCTACACCCCACCCATTCTACACCCCACCCGTTCTACACCCCACCCGTTCTACACCCCACCCGTTCTACACCCCACCTGTTCTACGCTCACCCATTCTACACCTACCCATTCTATACTCACTGATTCTGCACACCAATCATACCACACCCCACCCATTCTACACCCCACCCATTCTACAACCCACCCATTCTACGCCCCACGCATTCTACACCCCACCCATTCTACACCCCACCCATTCTACACCCCACCCATTCTACACCCCACCCAATCTACACCCCACCCAATCTACACCCCATCCAATCTACACCTGCTCATTCAATACTGACCCATTCAACATAACACGTATTCTAAATTCCACCCATTCTCCACTCATCCATTCCACACCTGCCCATTCTACCCTCACTCATTCTACACCCCACTCATTGTACACTCACCCACTTTACACCCCAACCATTCTACACCCCTCCCATCCTATGGTCACCTGTTCTGCATACACTCCTTCTACACCCACTCCTTTTACACCCCTCCCATTCTACGCTCACCCCCGCTACACCAATTCCTTGTACACCCTCTCCTTGTTCATCCCACCCATTTTACACGGCAGCCATTCTAGATCCCACCCATTCTACACTCACTCATTCTACACCCCACCCATTCTACACTGTCTCATTCTACACCCCACGCAATATACAGTCACTCATTTTACACATCACCCATTCTACACCCCTCCCATTCTACACTCATCCATTCTACACTCCACCCATTCTACACCCACTCATTTTACCACCCTCCCATTCTACACCCCACCCATTCTACATCCCATGCAGTCTGCACCTGCTCATTCAACACTCACCCATTCTACATACCACCCATTCTACACCGCACTGATTCTACACTCACTCATTCTACACCCCACCCATTCTACACCCCACCCAGTTTACACTTACCCATTCTACACCTGCTCATTGAACACTCACCCATTCTACATATCACCTGTTCCACATGTCATCCATTCTCCACTCATCCATTCTACACCTACCCATTCTACACTCTACCCATGCTACACCCCACCCATTTTATACCTCATGCAGTCTACACTCACACATTCTACACCTGCCCATTCTACACCCCAGCCATTCTACACCCCACATGGTCTACTCTCACACATTCTACACCTGCCCATTCAGTACTCACCCATTCTATACCTATCAATTTTACACTCACTCATTCTACACCCCTCCCATTCTACATTCCGCCCATTCTATGTCTCGCTCATTCTACGCCCCGCCCAGTCTTTGCCCCCCGAGTCTTTGCCTCGCCCAGTCTACACCCCGCCCATTGTACACCCCGCCCATTCTACGCCCACCCCCTCTACACCTATTCCTTGTACACCCCACCCATTTTACACCCCAGCTCTTCTACACCTCACCCATTCTACACCCCACCCAATCTACATTCACTCATTTTACATCCCACCCATTCTGCACTCACCCATTCTATGGTCACCCTTCCTATACCCCACCCATGCTACACCCCACCCATTCTACACTGTCTCATTCTACACCCCACCCATTCTACACACACCCATTCTACAGTCAGCCATGTTACACCCCACCCATTCTACACCACACCCATTCTACACCCCAGCCTGTCTACAGTCACCTATTCTACACCTGCTCATTCTACACTCACCCATTCTACACTCACCCATTCTACACTCACCTATTTTACATCTCACCCATTCTACTCCCCACACAATCTACTTCCCACCCATTCTGCACCCAACCATTCTACACCCCACGCATTCTACACCCCACGCATTCAAAGCCCCACCCATTCTACACCCCACCCATTCTACACCCCATCCTTTCTACACCCCATCCATTCTACACCCACCCATTCCACACCCTACTCATTCTACATCTCCACGTGTTTTACTCCCAGTCCTGTTTTCCCTTATCATTGACTTTGAAAGTGTAAGTTACCCCCTTGCACCTCTTCAGCCTTTCCATGAATATCTTCATGAATTATTTTCAATACATGTCCTTTTTGTTATCTGCAGTAAAATAGCCATTTTGCCGCTGCAAAACCCTGGAAAATGGGCTTGCCAACCCCACAATTAGTCTTTCAGTGGTTTTCCCTGAGTGAGGAATTTTGGGATGTATATCAGGAGATTGTCATTGCTGTTTTTGTTATCACATCATGGGTACTTTAACCGGAAGCAGGGAATGGGCATCAGAATAATACCTGATCCATTGAAAGTACCTCTGATAATGCAACATTTAGCCTAGTGTCATTGCTCTAGAGACTGACACTGAGGTGGGAGTGCTGCCAACTATGCCAAGCTGAGAATTCAAGTGGTGAATTGCTGGTAAAAAGCCATGTGGCTAATTCATCCTCAGTAAACACACAGCTCTGCCCTTTGTTACGCCTCTGAAAATGGGTTAATTAGTGTTAATTAGTGTCTGGCCCATCTCCCGCGCATCCACCCTCACACCTTCCTCTCCCTCCCAGAACCATGATAGGGTCTCCCTTGTCCGCACCTATCACCCCACCGGCCTCCGCATTCAAAGGAACATCCTCCGCCATTTCCGCCAACTCCAGCATGATGCCACTACCAAACACATCTTCCCTTCACCTCCCCGCAACCCCCCCCCACCCCCCCACCCCCCCAACCTCACTGGCGGCTTTCTGCAGGGATCATTCCCTCTGGGACGCCCTGGTCCACTCCTCCACCACCCCCTACACCTCAACCCCACCCCCCGACGGCACCTTCCCATGCAACTGCAGAAGGTGCTACACCTGCCCCTTTGCTTACCCCCTCTTCACCGTCCAAGGGCCCAAACACTCCTTTCAAGTGAAGCAGCATTTCACTTGCACTTCTCTCAATTTAGTCTACTGCATTCGTTGCTCCCAATGTGGTTTTCTCTACATTGGAGAGACCAAACGCAGACTGGGTGACCGCTTTGCGGAACTCCTTTGGTCTGTCCGCAAGCATGAACCAGACCTCCCTGTTGCTTGCCATTTCAATACTCCACCCTGCTCTCACACCCACATGTACATCCTTGGCCTGCTGCATTGTTCCAGTGAAGCTCAACGCAAACTGGAGGAACAGCACCTCATCTTCCGACTAGGCACTTTACAGCCTTCCAGACTTAATATTGAGTTCAACAACTTCAGATCATGAACTCTCTCCTCCATCCCTACCTCCTTTCCGATCCCCCTTTGTCTAATTATTTATAATTTAAAAAAAATATATTTTTCTTTTCCCTCCTATTTTTAAATTTATTTCAATCTATTGTTTTATCTCCACCTTTTAGCCCATTTCGATCTCCTCCCCCCACCCCACCCCCACTAGAGCCTTCTGCCACTTGCTTGTCCTGCTTGCTACCCTTAATATCCCTAATAGCACATTCCTTAGACAATATCACCACGACAACACCCTTTCATCCTTTTGTCTATGACATCTTTGACAATCTCTTCTTTGCCTCCACCTATCACTGGCCCTCTATCCAGCTCTATCCTCCTCTACCAGCTTATATTTCACCTCATTTCTCTATTTCCTTAGTTCTGATGAAGAATCATACGGATTCGAAATGTTAACTGTGTTCCTCTTCGCAGATGCTGTCAGACCTGCTGAGTTTTTCCAGCTATTTTTGTTTTTGTTAAACTCTGAATGTCTTGAACAACAATTATACTTCATACCTTAAAGGGACACAAGCCTGGCAGCATGGACACAATGGGCTGAACGATCTCCTTTTGTACTGTAACTATTCTACGGATGTTACAAACCTTTTATTCAACTTTAGACATTTCAACTACTTGGAAAAAAAAACAAAGCTATGTTGGCCAATTTGATTGATTCTGTTTCTGCTTTTGTTGCGTTTTTCTCATTCCCCTGTGGGCTTGATCCTGCTGCAGTTGAATAGAGTATCAACAACATTTCTATTATTGATGCACAAATCTGTCAGAAAACTGAGGAGGTTAAGAGATATGCCTTGAGTTGTGAATTCCAGTGAAATTGTGAAGTTTGTGAACCTTCTAGTCGATTTATACCACTCCACTGTGGAACCCTCTACCCCAGAGAGTGGTAGAGGCAGTGTCATTGAATATTTCTAAGGTAGAGGTAGATAGATTCTTGACTAACAAGGGAGTCAAAGGTATTGGGCAGGAAAGTGGTGTTGAGGTCACAGTCAGATCAGCCATGATCTTATTGAATGGCAGAACAGGCAAGCCCGAGGAGCTGAATGGCCCTTCTTGCTCCAAATTCATATGTTCTTTGTTTGTTTTGCACAGATGGAATCTCGCTCCAATTGTGTTTAAGAACTTGCTGTATTTGCAGTCCAATTGCCCATTGCCCAATTGCCCTCACTGCAAATAGTTAAGTCTGGTCATTGATGGTGCAAGTACATTTTTAACAATCTGAAAATTGTTCATGCAATGTCAATCAAATTCTCTCGCCCAGAAAGCAAGCTCATTCCTGCATACAGTAAATTGCTACTGGAGATTTTACAAGCATCAAATCTTCCTTTTCCTATCTTAATTTCTTTTTCTTGACCTAATTCACCTGATTTCCTGTTTTGTCATTCCTCTGTTTCCTTCTCCATTCTTAAATCTTATTGGTTCAGAATACAAGGACACAGAGTTAGAAGCAGGAGTAGGTCATTAGGCCCTTCGAGCCTGCTCCACTATTCAATAAGATCATGGCTGATCTGATTGTAGCTTCGACTCCACTTCACTGTCTGCCCCATAACCTTCGTCTATCAAAAACCTGTCAAACCCTGTCTTGAATATATTCAATGATCCAGCATCCACTGCTCTCTGTGGAAGAGAATTCCATAGTCTAATGACCCACTGAGGGAAAAAAATTCTCCTCATCTCAGTCTTAGCTGGGAGGCCCCTAATTTTTAATCTGTGTTCCCTAGTTCTAGACTACACCACAAGGGAAACCTCCTCTCAGCATCCACCCTGTCAAGTCACATCAAGATCACCTCTCAATCTTCTAAACACCAATGGGTATAGGCCCAACTTGCTCAACCTTTCTTCATAAGAAAACCCCTTTATCCCAGGAATCAGTCAAGTGAACATTAATTGCCTAATTAAAGGCTTCAATTGGCGGTAAGGTGATAAGGCTGTCCAAGGGCCTTCCCATCCCAGACTTAATCATGGTGGAGACGGGAAGGTGGTGGAGACCCCACCCATCACCCTCCTGCTTGATGAAATGCCTACCATGCCACAAAACTCTCTATGGAGGAGGGCACAGGATTCTAAAGATGCCTAAAGGGTGCAGGATAAAGTCTAATTAATTTTATGAAATACCGCGCTCAGCAAAACACAGCCCGTACTATGTTCTGATTCACTGTGGTTAGAGCTTAAAAAAATATAATAAGTTGAATGAATTGATTGAGAATTTGAAGTTTAAGTCAATCAGATGTAGTATGTGGGAAAGTATAAAGTATGATGCTAAAGTATAAGGCACAGGAAGTGGATTTATAGTGTGTTCTGATTGGGTGTTTGGGACCAATTAGATTCTACACCGCTTTTCGTTCCCCCTCCATTGCCTCAATGGTGTCAGACTGCCTGGCTAACATCCAGTTTTCAATGAGTCACAAGTTCTTCCAGATCAGGAAGGCCAGAGCCACAGGGCAGAATTGTCCCAGATTTACATTAAGTGCAGTAACTTCCACACTCCAGGCACCATATTTAAAGCACAACAGAGCACATGCCAACTTCATATCTACAGACCAGGGCTACTCCAGGCAACAAATGGCCCCAAAAGCAAAGCAGACAGCAGCCCCCAATTTTACTGATGCCTCGCTAGGGCGCCAGCTGGATGCAGTGGAAGGCCGCCGCAATGTCCTCTAGCCTGCTGTGGCCGCAGGAGGTCACCAGAGTCTCCAGTCGGGCCTGGGAGGTGGTAGCAGTGGTGTTCAACGCCACTGGAGCACAGAAGAGGTCAGCTATCCAGTGCAGTTAGGGGATGAATGCCTTCATCTGTTCTGCCAAGGTAAGTTAGCCATCTCATCACTCTCAACTCACACGCTCCCAAACCCATCACACATCCACAGGGATCTCACAACTCAAGGGGCAACACCACTAACTCTCACACACACCCACACATCTCCATCAGGCTCATATCCTCTGGAGTTCATGTCCTTATCCCATCTATGGCTCCGCTTACTATACAAACATTCCATGCAGTGCCATATGTCCTCCTCACACTCTGTCCATCTGTTTTCATGCAGGAGAAGCCTGCTCACATCAGCAGTGAGAGGTCCCAGACCGCAGGGGGTGGGGGGGTGGAGGGGGGGGGGGGTTGGTGGGGGGTGGTTGGTGGAGTGACCCACATTAGATCCCTCACTCACTTTGAGAAGTGTGCCATCACGCTGACTGGTGAGGATGTGGACCCTGCCTATGGCAATGGTGAAGCCGGTGGCGAACACCCACCTGAAGTTCCTGCACCACATCACCCCTCTCTCAATGGAACTATGAGTGCTCTCTCTCCTGCTTTTGACTCTGCTACCATGCACTAATTATCTCTAAGATAAAAGCAAAATACTGCGGATGCTGGAAATCTAGAACAAAACCAAAAATATCTGGAAAAACTCAGCAGGTGTGACAGCATCTGCGGAGAGGGATACAGTTGACGTTTCGAGTCCATATCACCCTTCATCAGAACAGACTTGAAACGTCAATTGTATTCCTCTCCGCAAATGCTGTCACACCTGCTGAGTTTTTCCAGGTATTTTTTTTGTATTAATTATCTCTACTTTGGCACACAGGGGGCTTTGCCAAGTGACCGACACCCTCAGCCAGCCAGTCTCTCAGCTCCATCCACGTTCTTACCTCCAGCCAAGAGGACTCCCCCTTCATTGAAGGGCTGGAAATAAGCAGCTTGCAAGACCCATCACAGCGCTTAGCCTCACCCTCCATCAGTGCAGAGACATGAACCTCGGTGGGATCTAGATCGAGACCAGGCTCAGGTTCGCAATCTGGTGGTCACCACATGGACATGTGTCTGCAGCAAGAGGAGTCAGCTTCAGCCAGATGCCCCACCACTCGGGGGACTGCTGGGAAAGAGGCATCTGTGAAGTCCGAGTTAGATGTCGAACCTCTGGATTCGGCCTTCCAATCCATCATGGAGAGTCAGCAGAAGGCGGGGAAATGTTGGAAGCCTTTAACAGAGTGGCATACGAGTCAGAGAAGTGTGTCCGCCTGCTGTCTGGTGAAGTTATGCCCACATGTGCACCTATGGAGGTTTCCATGGAAGGATGGCAGATGACAGGTCCAGCTGAACACACAGATGTGTGCAAACCTGCACTCCATCACTGTAGCTGGGTGAGTTCCTGCAGTGGCAATGTGAGGGGGAAACGGGCCACCTCATGTCCCTCCAGGTGCTCCTTCCCCTCTAGGACTCAGGTCGGGACCCTCGGGCACCTGAGTGGAGGAAGAGCGGCAGCTGGACATCCCTGGGTCATCCACTCAAGAATCTTTTTTTTTATTCATTCATGGGATGTGGGCATCGCTGGCTGAGCCAGCATTTATACTCATCCCTAATTGCCCTTGAGAAGGTGGTGGTGAGCTGCCTTCTTGAACCGCTGCAGTCCATGTGCTGTAGGTACTCCCACAGTGCTCTTAGGGTGGGAGTTCCAGGATTTTGACCGAGTGACAGTGAAGGAATGGCGATATTTCCAAGTCAGGATGCTGAGTGATTTGAGGGGAACTTCCAAGTGGTGGTGTTCCCATGTGTCTGCTACGCTTGTCCTTCTAGATGATAGTGGTCGTGGGTTTGGAAGGTGCTGTCTATGGAGCCTTGGTGAATTCCTGTGTGGCACAGATGTTACTTGCTACTTGTCAGCCCAAGCCTGGATATTGTCCAGGTCTTGCTGCAATTGGACTTGGATGCTTCAGTGTCTGAGTTGTGAATAGTACTGAACATTGTGCAAACGTCAGCGAACATCCCCACTTCTGACCTAGTAATCGAAGGGAGCAGCTGAAGATGGTTGGGTCGAGGACACTATCCTGAGGAACTCCTGCAGTGATGTCCTGGATCTGAGATGTCTGAATTTCAACAACCACAGCCATCTTCCTTTGTGCAAGGTATGACTCCAACAAATGGAGAGTTTTCCCCCTGATTCCCACTGACTCCAGTTTTGCTAGGGCTTCTTGATGCCTAGGTCAAATGTGGCCTTGTTGTCAAGGGCAGTCACTCTCACCTCACCTGTGAAGTTGAGCTCTTTTTTCCATGTTTGAGCCAAGTCTGTCACGAGGTCAGAAGCTGAATGGCTCTTGCAGAGGCTGCCCTCTCCCTTTGATTCCCCTTTGCCTGTGACCCCCTCAACCTCATTTTCTGTCAACCCAGAGGGAGCAGCTGGCCCACAGGAGGACAGCCAAAGCGAGCGGGGGGCCCCCAATGCCTCGCCTCTCCAAAGGATTCACGCCAAAATCATCAGAGGCAATAGGACCAACCATTGCAATGCAGGCTGACTCCATCCCTCCTGCTGATATCAGGGCAGCACCTAGAAGAAGTGGTAGGCCTAGAAATGTTAGAAATTTCTGATCACAAGTGGTTGCATGGGTGAACACATTGTCACTTTATAATCTGAAAATATATTCACTTTCACTGAATAATGTATAATGGTGTCATTCCGCTACATTTACAGGCTCTGCAAGTCCTCCCCCTGCAGCCGCCCCACCCACTGGCAGCTCAGCTGTACGCAGTCGGACCATGGGTGATTCTCGAGGTAGAAGTGTGTGTGTGGCAGGGTCTATCGGAGCCTCATGCAAGCATCTCCCACACACACAGAGCCTTCCTCCACCACACTCGTCTCAATATCCCGAGCATTTTCAATGCTGCCTGCAGGAGTTCCCTTTCAGTTGTCCATCTGAGCTGACCAGCGTCTCCACCCACTCCCTGATCACACTCCCATGCAGCACCTGTGTCTGTCCAACATGAGGCTCCGCTCACTTTCCATTTCATCAACCATGGTGGCCGTTAAGTTTCTTCTCAGCTCCCTCGCCCTTACCCCTCCCCCAGTCACCCGTGTCCTTTCCCCCATCACTATTGACCCCCCTGGCATCACCTTCCACCTCCCCACCGTCACCTACCAGCCAGAATGCTTTTCTTTCCAGGATGTATAGGTGAATGTGAACATTCCCTACCTTCCTGAGAATCCTGCCCCCATCCACACTGACCTCCCCAATGTCATCCTTCCCACCACCAGGGTCCAAGTCTCTACCATCCACCCTTGCTGTCCCTTCTACAGCTACTGTTGCACCCTCATCCTCCCACTCTTTCGAATCACTGTACCCCCTCTCACACTCACCATTCCCAAGTACCACGCCAACCCTCAGTTTGACCCCCAGGAGGCAGTCATTGATTCCACAGATCTCTCCCTTGCACATTCAGCTGGACATCCCCCCTCCCTTACTCCCTCCTCCACCCTTATTCGCTCCTCCACCCTTACTCCCTCCTCCCCTGAGACTCCTTCCTCCCCCCAGACTCCTCCTTCCCCCGGACTCCTTCCCCCTCCAAAGTCCTGCCTCCCCTCAACACCCTTCCCCCCCACTGAACTCCTTTCCCCACCCCGAACTCCTTCCCTTATATCTTCCTCCTGCCTTAAAGTACCTGCCCAGATGCCGCATTCTCCCCCATTACACCCTCCTCCACCCATACTCCCTCCCCCCCTCACCCTGCCGATACCTTCCTTCCCCCCACCCAACTTCACCCCCCTCCTCCCCCCACTCTCACCCCCACTGGTACACCTTCCTCTCCCAGTCAAATCTAGACCTTCCTCTCCCACCCACCCACCCCGGTACACCTTCGCCTCCGACTCACAGTTGGCCCATCCTCTCCCCCCCTTCACCGATCATCTGTAGCAGCCCATGGTTAAGACCCTGATGCCCCGAAGCAGACCCCAGACATCAACGGTGAACTTCTAATTTCCGTGAGCTGCTTCGCAACGGAGCCATGCCCATGAGAATCCACTCAGCATGTGGTGCATGTTTTTCTCTGGGGTCCAGTAGCTGTTGAACTCCAGCATCCTGTGCTCCTCAGATATCCATGATGTGAGCAAGGCCCTCACAGTAAGTCCCGGCTTCTGCACATAACACTTGTCCAGACGTGTTCTGGGCTGATGCGTTTTCCCGCTGATGTGGGTGGTAAATTTGACGTGGTGGGGTGATTCCGGCAAGCAGGTAGGATGATGAAATGCAAATGCATTGAAATTAGGTTCCCAATGTTGGATGACAGGAAAGGCGGCCTGCCGTTAATGGGTGGAGGGGACGACTGCAAACTGGTTTCACAGCGGTGTAAAACTGATTTTTGGTCTTCTCCCCATATTGTCCACTCACGCCTGCCATGATCCCCGATGCCAACGGGAGCGGAAAATTCCAGCCATTGTCTTCAGCCCTGCAACAAATTCTATAACCGTGCACACATCACCAGCAGCCACCATAATTAATACAGATTACCTGATCATTGCCTCATTGCTGATTATGGGATCTTGCTGTGCACCTTGCAACAGTGACTATGCTTCAAAAGCATTTCATTGGCCGCAAAGTGCTTTGGAATGTCCTGAGGCTGTAGAAAATGTTAAATTTTCTTTCTTCCATTATTTAATGCCATCCAGTAGTATCTTAGTATTTGTTATAATCAACAGTATTTAAATGAAAGTCTGGTGTTAAAATTGTATAATATCCCATATAGAGTATTGCACTGGGCAATGGATCCATGTCACTCTAGTAACCAGTGTTTTGCTTATTTGCTGAAACACAGTTTCCTGCAACCTATCTACAAACACTCATTTCCAGAGAAGTCGGAGAAAACTATTTTAGCAAGTCAGCAGAGGATTTATGAGCGGGGACTGATAGTGCAGTTTCAAGTACAGTTATTGTTTGGGCAGACAGCAGTGGAAGCCAAGCAGTAGACAGAAATTGTGCCAACGCAGGGAACAAGAAGAGTCTGGCTTTCCCAAAATCACTGCAGAACTCTCATCTGCTCTGATTTGTTAGAACCTCCGATAAATGACATTACTGATCGGAACAAAGCCCACCAGCAACATCAGCTGAACAAATAAAAGAGGCTCTGATGGATTAAACTGTTGACTTGGCTTTGAAGAAGGTAAAGGCAGAAGCAGAAAGTTTTTCCACATGGAAAACCAGACACTAGTCTGAAGGAAACTGATTACTGGGAATTTCCAGCAAGTGGCAGCCAAGAAGCATCAATTAAAGCTCCACTTGGAGTAGATAAAGTCAGTGGATCATTGATACCTCTCTGCCCATATATGATGACTGTGTAGGCTAATAATTACCATGGAGGCTACTTACCCCATATAAAATATCAAAAATGAATTAAATATTTCATATGGTTGTTAACATTACTTATCTATGAAAGGAATGTACATTTGGCAGATGACAGGCTCCCAATTGCAGAGTTCTAAGAAATACAGTTGAAAGGAATAACATTGTGAACATTATTCAAAAAGAGATACTTTGCAAATCTGCAGTGACTTTGTTCAGTTACTGCTATAGCCCAATGGCCTGGTAGATAAAGAAACAATTTAGTGTGGAATGAGGGTTGCCAACTCTGTCTGGATGCATTCCTGGAGGTTTTGTCACATGAATTCCCACATCCAAACACCCCACCCGGTCAGCCAGATCTTTATTCCCCTTCCCAATACTTTTCCAGCTAATAAATCAAAGTACTCAAGGGGAATTTAAAAAAAACACAAGGTTGTCTTTAATTCTCCTATGTTGTTATTCACAGCAGTGTCCATCAGATTAACCTGTAATCGTTGGCAATTCGATGCAGAACTAACCAACCCATCTGCAGTAGGATCTTCCAAGCTCCATTCTTTGGATGTTGTTGGTAGTAATCTTGCCTCGGGTCAAAAAATTGTGAGTTCAATTCCCAATCCAGGGACTTCAGTCCATCACCTTGTCTGCCACTCCAATCCAGTAATGCACGATGAGATGACATCTGATGTCATGTCACCTCATGTCTTTCAGACGAGATTTTAAACTGAGGCCCCACCTGCCCTCTCAGGTGAACATAAACAATGTCCCATGACACAATTTGAAGAGCAGGGGAGTTTTCCTTGGCATTGTGGTCAATAATTACCTCATGAACAACCTGATTAAAACAAATTATCTGCCCATTGAGCGTGTGACCTTACTGTGCACAGATTAGCTACTGCGTTTCTTAATTATAACATATGAAACATTAAAAATCCTGAGGGGTCATGATTGGGAGAAGACACTTCCACTTGTGGGAGAATCTAGAACTAGGGGTTACTGTTTAAAAATAAGGGATTGCCCATTTAGGACAGAGCTGAGGAGAATTTTTTTCTCTCAGAGGGTCATGAGCCTTTGGAACTCTGTTCCTCAAAAGGCAGCAGAAACAGAGGGGAGAATTTTTAGCTCGTCGGGCTGGCACGTGCCCAGACCGAGTGTAAAATGAAGTGCGATGGTGAACGACGAGTGTCCCGACATCATTGTACATTCGCGCAATATTTTGGCCGCCGGGCGGGCGCCGGAGTCAGCAGTGTACCTGGCGACAATTAAAAGGCCTATTAAGGCCATTAAAAAGTTAATCAAAAGAAATTTTTCGCTGCCCGTCAAACTTTTCAGTTGGCGGGCAGGCGAAAAGGCCAAGCGGCCTTTGCATTTTTTAGGGAACCTCGTCCACGGGTGGGATGAGGTTTCCAATAGCAAATGAAAATAAAATAACAATTTTAAAATTTAATTAGTAGCATGTACCCGGCTCATGTGACAGGGTCACATGAGAGGACATGTTTTATAAAATTTTAGAAGCCTTTATTTTTTATTTTGAAAAATGCTCATCTCCCTGAGGCAGCTCTAGGCTTCAGGGAGCTTTTCCAGCACAGTGTGAACCTGCCTGCATGAAGTTCGTGCTCGCCCTCCTCTCCCCCACCCCCCCCACCCCCCCCCACCCCCCCACCCCTTCCCGCACCCCCCCCCCCGCCCCCCCCAGCGCTAATTGGCCCGCCAGCATGAAATCGCGGCCCAGCCCCAATCGCAGGCAGCGGTCGGCTCCCAGAGCCCGCCTGACAAGTGAAAAATCCTCTCCAGAGTCTTTGAATATTTTTAAGGCAGAGCTAGATAGATTCCTGATAAGCAAGGGGGTGAAAGGTTATCGGGGGTAAGTGGGAATGTGGAGTTGAGGTTACAATCAGGTCAGCCATGATCTTATTGAATGGTGGAGCAGGCTCAAAGGACCAAGTGGCCTACTCCTGCTCCCAATTTTTATGTTCATATTCCAACAGTGGCTATATAATTATAAATATACTTTATTGTCTGTAATGCATTGAGTTTGTAAAAGGGGCTATAGAAATGCAAGTCTTTATTTTTGTCCTTCTTAATTGCACAGTGCAGCTACCTATACCTCTCCCTCTTTTCCACTTCCTTCTCTCTTTTAATAACTGCTCCAAATGCCACTGCACTTTTAATTGAGCTCCCACCCCCCACTCCCCCGCTGCCCCACCCAACCTTTCTTTATTTGGTTCAGGGATCGATCTTTGCCTGAAATATTTTTTGAACTTTTTTATGTTAAAGGCATTGAAAACACATGATCGCTGATTTCCCAAGATGGATGCTTTAGTCCTGATGACTGTGAGCTGAGGGGCTTTTGTTCCAAATGTCAGCTGGATGTTCACACAGCAGCTGTCCACAGATTGCAGCAGGTCATCGTCAGGGTAAAGATGACCGATTCAGCCTGGTAAGATACACTAGCAGAGGACGCAGTTCCCTGTGTTTCAGCTTCTTCCCAAAGCAGTGTTTTGGGTGATTCTAAGACTGTAGCCTTTTCTTTTCCATTATTCTCTTTTCTATGTTTTTTATGTCAATTTTTTGGGTGCCGCCGTGCAATATATATTCACTCATTTAGTGTTCTGTAGCTTTTACAGGAGCAAACCTAACATAAGGCCCATGTCAGACTGGTCCTTGAATATGGTGAACAGAAAAAGCTGGTTTCTGTTTTGAGGTTCAATGCATGCCAAAGTTAATAGGTGCCTGATTTCAATGCATGTCTGAGTTAATGCATACCTGAGTCCATTGCATGTCTGAGTTAATGCATGCCTGATTTCAATACATGTCTGAGTTAATGCTTGTCTGAATTCAGCGCATGTTTGAGTTAATGCATGCCAGAGTTCAAATCATGTTTGAGCTAATGCATGCCTGAATTCATTTCATGTCTGAGTTAATGCCTGCCTGAATTCAAATCATGTCTGCGTTAATGTGTGCCTGAGTTTAATGCAGATCTGAGTTCATGCATGCCTGAATTTAATACATTTCTGAGTTAATGCATGCCAGAATTTATTGCATGCCTGAGTGAATGCCTGCCTGAATTCAACACATATCTCAGTTAATGCGTGTCTGAATTCAATGCATGTCTGAGTAAAACATGCCTGAATTCAACACATGTCTGAGTTAATCTGTGCCTGAGTTTAGTGCATATCTGAGTTAATATGTGCCTGAGTTCAATGCCTGCCCGGGCTCAATGTGTGCCTGCTTTCATTAGGCTATGTAGCTTTATTTTTGAAAATGTGACTTTTCAACTGACTGGAAATGTTGCAATTTGAAATGAGACAAAACAAACTATTTAAAATTACAAGGCCGCCTTCCAAGGTGAAGCTGTAAAAGCAAACAGGACACACTCAGATGAGTCTGAAGAGAGGGACATTTCATATAATTCAAAGATCCATTGAAACTCGTCACTGTCTAAGGAGGAGACATTAAAATACAAAGTGCTAGATATTGAAACAATGACTGCCCCAGACATACTGGCCTAAAACCCCTTGGAGATACACAACGGGTGAAGTATAACAGGCCAGGCTGCAGCCACTGCAGAGGGATTGCAAGAAAGACTTCAGCAGAACAGAACAGAAAGGTCTCTCTCTCTCCCTCTTTTGGAACAAGTTTGTTATCCAGTTCAGAAGCCAACGTTACTAGAAGTCTACCAGTGAACCGAGATTGTGTAATAATTGCAACGCCTTCTACATCTGACTGCATTCACGAAACCAGCTAATCCAAATTGGCCGCAACTTTTAAACATCTACACCTCAAGGACAATCAAAGGACACCTAACTGCATATTTTGTTAACCTTTTTTTATTGGGCTGTAACTTCCCTCACATGCAGCTCATTTTTGATTGGTGGATAAAGCGCTTAAAATTGAGGCCATCTACGTTTGTGAAATAATTCTCCTTGAGGAGTTCAAAAACACTGTACCCTTCCCAATAAGAGCTTCCATGGAGTATATTTTTATTCATTCATGGGATGCGGGCTTTGTTGGCTGGGTCAGCATTTATTGCCCATCCCCAGTTGTCCTTGAGAAGATGGTGGTGGCGAGCTGCCTTTTTGAAGGCAGGGGCAATGCTGGCAGCAACTGTAGCTGACGTTTATGAGCTTATCCACAAATCGCCATCCCAAAGGAAGTCCTTCCCTAGTCACCCCCAACCAACTGAGAAGGATTGAAGGTGGTAGAGTGGCAGGAAACTGAGTACCCCGGGAGCAGAAGGGACAGGCTGAAAGCTCTTGTTCTCTCTCTCATTTGGAAGAAGTGAATTAATCAGTTCAGAAGACAATGTTGCTAGAAATCTACCAGCGAACCAAGATCTGAAAATTATCCAAATCAGCTGCAACATTTAAAAACCTATGCTTCACAGACAATCAAAGGACACTTAACCATCTATTCTTTTAACTTTTTTTTTACTGGACTCTAACTTCCCTTACTTTTGACACCTGTGTGTTTGTGACGTCGCGTGTTTATTATTTTTTCCCCTCAAGTTTAGTGGTTGATAAATTTGTTATTTCTTTAACTTCAAGCAAACCTTGTTTTATTGGCTCCTTATTGCTCAGAGTTTAAATAGTTAAAAACATTTGGATTTGGAAAAGGCATAACCTCGTGAACAAGAAACTTAAACCTTTGTTGTGACCAGGCAAGGAGGCTGAAGGGAGGGGAGCCAGCCCATTCCTTGTCACCTGATCATAACACTGCATTCACCTAAATTCAATGCATGCCTGTGGTTTAACAACAGCCTACGATTCAATGCACCTCTGCAGTTCAATGCATACCTGTGATTCAATGCAATGCTGTAATTCAATAAACTCCTCCACTAAGTGCACCATGTGGTAGCAGAGTGGTTATGTTACTGGATAATTAATATGCAGAGGTATGGACTATTAACCTGGAAACATGAGTTCAAATCCCAACAGAGCAATTGGGAAATTTAAATTCAGTTAATTAAATAAACTTAGAATTTCAAAGCTAACATCAGTAATGGTGACCATGAAACTATCAGATTATTGTAAAAACCTAACAAGTTCACTGCTTCTCCTTTCGGAGAGGGAACCTGCTTTCCTTACCAGGTCTAGCCTACATTTACACAAGAGTGGCGGTGGGTTATAGTTCAATCAGGCAATCCAAGTTGCTCTGGCAACATGCAGTTTTACCTGTATGTTGTAGCCTTGGGGCTATGGATAGTGATGGTAGAGGCTTCAATGTACTTTCTATCACATGGCTGACCAGGAATCTCTACTGCTCCTACTGCCTGCCATTTTCTTGGCCAAGCATTGATGATGGAATGAATATTATTCAAAAACAACTTGGCTCTTGTTATGTTCTAGTCTAAACACCCAACTGAAATTCAATTTTAAAAAATTTTCACAATGATGACTTAATGCAGTGGCATATTTTGTTTGGATTCATATTGGGGTTGGCTGGAATCAACATGATACTTGCCAGTCTTCGGAAATTATGCTGAAGGATTGATATTTTCCATTAGTTCCATAGAAGTGGAGATAAACTCTAATATGGTCTCATTTTGTTTCCTGTGCAATAAGGACAAGCAGGAAAACGGAGCAATGTTAGGCCCATCATTAGGCCCAACACCATCTAAACTTCTTCTTACAATTTTCTGGAACGAGTTGTCAAGAAGTGTGTTTTAGGCTCAGATACTAGTCTCATCCAAGTAACAGTTGAACGGGGAGATGGTAGGGCTGACATCCTCCAAAGATTAGATAATTGGCCAATGGTCATCTTTATCCATGCCTATCATGACACTTGCAATGATTCATCCCAGAATCACAGAATGTTTACAGCATAGAAGGAAGCCATTTGGCCCATTGTGCCTGTGCCAGCTCTCTGCAGGAGCAACTTATCTAGTGCCACTACCACCATCCGATTTCTCTCTGTAGCCCGACTATAGGAGGAAGGATAGGGAACTGGGAAAAAATTACTAAAGGCAGGATTTTCCCTTCATCAGGTGTGTACAACAGATCGCCGCCCGCGATTCAACTCTGAACATGGCTCCACACTGGCCAGGAAGGGCCAAATGGGGCAGGGGCTTGTAGGCCACTGGGCCCAATGGCGACCTGGCAGCTGATTTAAAAGTGGCCCAGGCAGCCCCTGGAAGGCTGCCACGGAGGACGTCCCCTGAGACTTCGCAATGGATCCAAGTGAGGCTGGACGCAGCAGACAGGGGGGGCAGGTCGGATGGACACTTGGCCCTCTGCTTTTCTGATGAGTGCCTTGCCAACTTCCTGGAGGAGGTGACTGCCAGTGTTAAGGTCTGGTCCGCCCCATAGACTGCAGAAGTGCTAGAGCCTGAGTGCCAACTGTCAATCACACTGGAGCTGGCCAAGGGGTTGAGTCCTGGCTGCTTGGACTGAGTGTCTGCAGCCTGAGGGCCACAACTCGGATGTGCCCTGCCAGGTGTTCCTCAGCTGGGGTTGGCCAGGCTGCAATGGCATTGCAGGTAGAGAGTGGACTAATTAATGCTGCTCTGTTGTTTCAGGAGAAGACTGCCCAAAACAATATAGAAAGGTTGCTGACTGTCGGAGGTCCTGCTAACCTTCTAACCCTCTCGTGATATGAACAACATGCCCTGGAGCTCAAGAGTCGGCACACCCCACATGCAAAAGGGCGTGGAGAGGCGGGGATATCAGACGAAGGTAAGAGTGCAGTGCACAGAGGCGAGACTTTCGGCTTGTGCAATCATTCTAGTGTAGCCTCTTCATTGATGTGAGCCTTGAACCTGGAGTTCCCACTGATCATTGGAAGATGATGGCACCAAGTTGCAGATCTCCATTGTCTCACCAGGGTGCGTGGCATGCACAGTGACAGTGTGATGACTTTGTAACTAATGACATCTCTTTGTTCTTCCTTTTAGGTTTGCCAGCAGCTTTTCACTCTCCGGACACCGAAGGGCCACCCCTGACACCGGAGGTCCACCGGGCATCATTTTCACCAGCGTCACACCCGTTCTCTGAAGCAGGCATCAGCACAAATATCAGCACCTCAGTGGGCATTAGAGCGGCAGCTAGTATCTCAGTGAACATTAGTGAGGATGCTTCACAAAGAGTGCCTGAGGTGCCAGAAGTCGGAGGGCTGCTGGGGACCAGGACGATGCTCAAGCAAAGGCTGATGATGAGCCTCTGGAGTTGTCAATTAAGCGGCAGATGCTGGGTGTCCAGCAGGATATGCAGGAGGATCAGGCGGTGATCCATGAGGGCATGTGTGCCATGGTCTCTGTGATGGAGGAGTCCATGCGGACTGTGAGCACTGCGTTGACCATCATGGCCAAACGCACTTCCTCCTCCGTTGAGAGAGTGGCGACTCTCATGGAGTTCAGCTCCGGGGACAGAATCAGGAGTTCCTAGGGTTGCGCTTGGACCTTAGTCAGTTTCAGTGTGGGAGATGGATGAGGCATCCAGTATCCCAGCTAGATGCCCATCCATTAATGGTGTGCAGGCAGCTTCTCCGCCCCTCCACCAGTGACAATGACATCTGATGAGGCTTTGGCAACTGGGGAGATGCCAGCCATGGCACTCTCTCCCAGGCAGAGCCAGGCACAGGCTCCACTGGCCAGAGGACCACCAAGGTCATCAAGGCCAATAAGACAGCAGAATCAGCAGGCTGTCTCCAATGCCGGTGTCAGTGAAGAGGGAGCACCAAGGTGTAACACTCACAAACATAAGTTAAAGGCACCATGAGCACAAGAGGGTCAGGTCATGGGTAATTTTATGTTCATTTATGTTTATTTTATGTATAGTGGTCTGGGGTTGAATATCAGAAAAGTTTTTGTTAAGGTATATTTGAACTGTCAGAATGACATAAATTGCATTTTTGTCATCATTGCCTGAGTATGCTTCACCTTTTTATTTCATTGTTGTGGGGAACGCTAGCATGTAATGCTGGACGGAGGTGGCTCTGAACTTTATTGCACAGGCACTGAGTATTCTTTGTGTTCAAATGAGAGAGTCCTTTCAGACAACTTGGATGGAGACGGCAGTCCTGGCATGCATTCGAAACTGATCTCTGGTAGCCTAGCTGAAGGAGGGTTGGATCAAGGTGTCCCTGGTGTCCCAGCCTCCCTGGAGGTTAGCAAGGCCTTGATCCATGCCCTCAGCGCTCTATTCCTTTTACCATGCTTCTCTTCGGACTCATTACTGGATTCATCCTCTGTGGCCTGTGCAGCTGCGTCAAGATCCTCTTCCTCCAGTGGGTCCCCCCTTGCCAATGCCAGATTGTGGAGAGCACAGCCTGCAACCACTACCAGTGACACCCACTCTAGGCTGTATTGCCATGCTCCCCCTGAACGGTCCAGACATCGGAAGCACATCTTGAGAAGACCTATGGTCCCCTCTACCACCACCCTTGTGGAGACATAACTCATATTGTAATGCTTCTCTGTCTCTGTTCTTGGAT
This sequence comes from Carcharodon carcharias, assembly GCF_017639515.1. Taxonomy (NCBI): domain Eukaryota; kingdom Metazoa; phylum Chordata; class Chondrichthyes; order Lamniformes; family Lamnidae; genus Carcharodon; species Carcharodon carcharias. The sequence goes on along the minus strand of NC_054478.1, from coordinate 132,655,722 downwards.
GGCGGTTAGGCGTCATGAGCCACCTTTTCAAGGGGTAGTCCTTGTCACCCATCAGCCATCCAACCAGTTAGGTTGGAGCACTGAAGAGCTTTTGCATCTGGGAATGTCTCAGGATGTAAGCATCATGGGAGCTGCCAGGTGCCTTGCACAGACTTGCAGAATCTGCATCCTGTAGTCACACACTATCTGCATGTTCATGGTGTGGAATCCCTTTCTGTTGATGAAGGCACCCGGCTGACCTGTTGGCGCCTTGATGGCCACACGTGTGCAGTTGATGGCACCCTGGACGTGGGGGAACCCAGAAATTGTTGTAAAGCCTCCGCGTGCTCAGACTGGCTGGCCTCATCCGTATGGTAAAGGATAAATGTCAGTACTGCCTGACAGAGCTTCTGTCACCAGCTTGATGCAACTGTGGACCGCTGATTGGGAGACTCCACACAGATCCCCCACTGACCCCTGGAAAAAGCTGGAGGCATAGAAGTTGAGGGTCACTGTGACCTGCAGAGCCACTGGCATGGCGTGTCCTCCCACACAGTTGGAGCTGATCTTAGGCCCCATCATCTGGCAAATGAAGGTCACGCTCTCCCTTGAGAGGCGGATCCTACATCGGCATTGCACCTGGACATGTTGATGTGGCTGCATCGCTGCCTGTAAACCCCGGCAGCAGGATAGAGGCGTCTTCTGCAGCCCCTTCTGCCTTGGACATCCTGTTGGCCCTGTGCCCCTTGTGCCTGTGCCTCTCCTCCCACAGGTCCCTTCCCTGGAACCTGGCCCCCTCTCCCTTCTGCCCCTCTGTTCCTCCTCAAAGAGGTGCCTCTAGCGGAGATCACAATCCCCATTATCAGGATAATGGAAGAGTGTCTGATACCTGGAAGGGTCCACATGGTCTGAATCCTCCCAGGACCTTGCAGACCCCGATGAGTCCTGAAATGAAGCCTGGAAATGCTAAGAATGAAGCCCTGAACAGAGATGAGACTGCCAAGCACCAGTAAGCAACCAACTGCAAACTTTCTCCAAAACTCCTCACTACTCACACTGGCAATGCTGTTGACCCTTTTTATCCCACCCTTGGATGAGGTTTGTGAAAATGTTGGCTGGGTGCCTGCTTGCTTTGCCCATGTGACGAGTGCAAAGTTGCATAGGCAAGGAAAAATCGCATTCATTTGGACTCTTAAGAGCCTTAAGTGGCCGCTTAAATAATGGCGGGTGCCGCTCTGGCATACGGTGTGCCGCCAAGTGAAATATCACATGAGTGCTCAATGACATCGCCCAATGTCATCGCGTACTATGTTACCCCCGATCCGGTTGGGCGCGTTCGCACCCGTGGGACGTAAATTCTGCCCTAAGAGTTTGTATATCAGCTACAAAATCAATACAACCTTGCTCCCATTCTTAATAAAATTGAAATGGGTTAAGCAAAACAGATCAATGTTTTGTGAAGCTTTTTCATTTCATCATATAACACATTTCAGATGAAATGGTTTTTAAGAGGCCATTAAATTTTCCTGCTTCATTTTGGATATTGTAGCATGTAATTTCTTCTCAACCGTCAGGTTCTGAACTGTACTGGAAAAAATGTTTTAAAAGTTACTCATTTGTCATCAAGTAAGTTTTGTTATAAATGCACGTAAGTTAACTTACTAAAATGATTCACTCGAGCTTCTAGGAGGTATGTGGAAAATACATACTGACCATTGTGGTGAGAATTATGGTTAACCACACCTCCTTTGATCCCTTTAAAGAGTGATTTTAATGATGTACGGGATTAGCCAGAGAGTGGTCTCTTCCAGTTTGTACATTCCAATCTTTCTGTGACAAGATTCCGCCATGACGGCCCATTATTCACAGAGGAAGACACATCAGCTGTAGCTCAGTGGATGGCAGTCTCACCTCAGAGTGAGAATGTTAAAGTCACACTCCAGGGACTTCAGGGTGTAATCTAAGCTGACAGCCCAGTGCAGTACTGAAAGAGCACTGCATTGTCAGAAGTGCTGTATTTCGGATGAGAAATTAAATTGTGGGTATCTCTGGCCTTCTGGATGGGTGTAAAAGATCCCTTGGCACTGTTACAAAACTGAGCAGCTAGGTCCTCCTTGATATCCTGGCCAATATTTATCCCTCAATCAGATCATAAAAATCAGACCAGGTGATATGGTCATTATCATATTTGTGGGACCTTGTTACTGTGTTTCTTACATTACTACAGTGACCACACTTCAAAAGTACTTAATTGACTGTTAACACACTTTTGGGACATTCTGCAGTTATGAAAGGTGCTAGATAAATGCAAGTCTTTCTTTTACAGAATGGGTTGATCCCATTTGAAGTTTTGCTCATTGATCATTTTGTATTGATTTTACAAAGTATTATTTAAAAAAAGACAATGAAAATCGATCTGATTCACTTTACTGGAGAATTCCAAAATACTTGAAGGGGCTGGCAAACATTACCTAGAGCTGTTATCTTTTGAAATGCTTCACTAAATATCTTCCAATTCAAGTAGAATAATTAGACAATTACTACTTTGTATATCTTCTCCAGGGTGCTTATTGACCATTTCTTTTTTGTGTCTGCTCAACCATTTTCTTCTGGCAATGTTCATGATTCATTTTATGCTATGACTGCAACTTCAATCCAGACAGTAGCTCTCCGGATAAAAACCCTAAATCATAATTCACTGGTGTGATATTGCCATTTGGCACTTGTTGGAGATGCATCCATTTAATTTTAGCAAGCTAGCAATGGACAAAAGCGACAGGAGCTAATGTGCGTCAGGTACAGTAAACATGAATGGGAACGAGAAGCTAAAAGAAGCGAGCGTGTCTTAGCAGAAAGAATGATATTTTCACACTAGTGTTAGGAACAATGTATAGCTTTAACTTTAATTTATATTTCATATTTGGCTGTTAAGAAAGTTGAGGGCTGGTTTTAGTTTCATTTAGAGGCCTTTGCGAGCTGGGTGCCAGTAAGTCTTGGGCCCTGTTTGTATACATGCATTTTTAATGAGGTTTTACAACTCTTGAAGGGATGGGTTACCAAAGGGTTAGTAATTTAGTGAAGTTAAAAAAAAAATCGTAAAGTAGAGAAAAAGACTGTGCTGTTCCCTAGCGACGGAGCCCAGAGACACACAGGCAGACAGGAAACACAGAAGGGCGGTCAGTTAGTGTGTATACCAGAGAGTGCAGGCAGAAGGCCTGATCTCTCTAATAAGAAATCTTGTAAGCCTGCTGTGGAACTGAGTTTAGGGGATACATGTGTTTGCTCTGAAGTTGAAGTAATAGTGAGTTTAGATAGCAGGTTTTGGATGTCTCAGGGAGAGATATCAGCTGAAGAGCAGCTTTTATGAATGCTCAGAAGTCCGCCAGAAGAAAATTACTTGAAACTGAGCTAACCCAAGCAAGAAACCTTGGTGCTAAGAAAGTAGTAAATCTTCATTGGGGCTTTGTGTCTGTAAGGGTTGCTGGGATAAAAGGAATAGTGTGAGTTTGAATCATTTTTTGCCATTTGTATTGAAATCTTTCCAACATTTTTGTCTAGTCTAAAATGATTAATCTTTTCTTGTTTTATTCTTTGTGTTAACAATATACAGTAAGATTCCTGTGAATATGTTCAGTAAATACCTCCACAGTTGCCAAAAAAAAAGCAAAGTTAGGATCTACCAAACCAGGTTTCACTCTGGGATCTGACTTGTCTGGTATTAACAACAGCTGGGATCATAAAACTAGTGCACAAGCAATGAGTTTTTATATTTGCCAATGTAGCAGCCATTATGCACATCATTTTGGCTTTGAATAATGTTAAAGGATTTTTAACAACCGTCGGACAAAGCTGTTAGGGGTCCTGAACTAGCATTTTGTACAAAGCATGGCACTTCTGATAATGCACCACTCCCTAAATCATATGAACATATCAAAATAATGGGAAAAGACACATGTTTACTGAAGTATCATGGCCAGCCACTCAGCCACTTCCAACCTTTCCATCCCACCATTAAGTAATTGTTTTTAAAAATGTCTGAAAAGGACTTTTAAGAATTTGTACTAATTGTAAGCAGTTCAATTATAATTTTTGGATGATAAGAAATACTGGTCCATGTGACCTGGAAGCAGCACCTACAGGATGGAAGTTAAAATACAGAGGCCATGTGGCACAATATAGAGGAATAAAGATACCAGGAGAACAGAAGAGCTGGCTGCTGCCTGCGGAGAATTGGCTAACTCCTTGAAGGAAAGGAATTGGAATTCTGCTTGGAAGGACTGTGTGGCTGAAGCTGGGACTCCACAGGTTGGGGGGTGGGGTGGTGGCAGCAATGGGGGTAGCGGTGGGCGGTGTGTGGGAGGGGTACCTACTAATGCTGTGAAATAGTCTTTGTTGCATCTGCTATTCCATGTGTAACTTATAGTTCACAGTGACTGTGATTTGTCTATTAATTCATTTTTAATGTACATTGACTCTGACTCATGCTAAAATGAAAGTCACAAAAAGTTAAATCTTGTTGGTAATTTCTTCATTTTGGGGCCATTTGGTAGATTTGGTTCATTTAGTTTATGGATTCCCATGAGGACCATAACCATTTGGTGTTGGGGAGCTGGCGATGTGATTTGCCCCATTTGAATAGCCTGACGGGGGGCATGGTGGGGGGGTTGGGATCGGAGGGAGGCGTGTGGGAGTGAGTCATGCTGCCTGCAGCGCCCCACTGACACAATCCCCAAACAAGGTAAGTGAGGAAGGTAAGAGTGATCAGGGAAGCTTGCAGTCAGGGGAAGGGATGAAGCAGGGGTGAGAGAGACTTAAAGTATCCTTGTGACACCAGAATGAACACCCCAACTCCTTCACAAACTTTAGAAAAAGAACACTGATCTTCACTTCTTGTAGCCAGGATTCTGGCTACTACTAGCTCATAAGTTCATGACCATATGGCACTCTTAGTCGGACCGAAGTTAAAATGGCATGCGTGTGGTGGTGACATAATTGAGTTGCCACTTGCCCATTTTAAATTAAACCACCTCACTTTTGGGGTGGGCAGCTTTTTCATGCCCAATTTCAGGTGAGTTAGCTGAGTGCAATGTCTGTTGGCGTAGTGGTAGCATCCCTACCTCACAGCCAGAAGCTTTGGATTTAAGTCCACTTCAGGTCTTGATGGCCATGGAAATTGCATGCATAAAATAGCCAAACCGGTTTATTATAAGCCTGTAAATCCTTCCAATGCCTCTGATGGCAGGTGGTAAGAGTGGGAGAGTTTTTTGGTCAGCCATACTGCAGAAGGCAATGGCAAACCACTACAGTACTTTGCCAAGCATAACTATGGACCAATCCAATGGAAGTCCGTGGTTACCAACACCCTCTTAGGGCATGGTACCAAGAGGAGGAAGCTAGGGGGCGAGTGGGAATATGTTGGAAACGAGATGCATACAACCTTGGGATCTTAACTATCTGGCCGCACCTGCTGGTGGGTGAAAATACACCACATAGTGTAAAGGAGAGCTCAGTGTTATATTAGTTAATCTAACAGTGGGCTACGAGTTTGGTCACAGTTTAAAAAAAAGGGATTGGCTCGTAGGGTTAGACCAATCAGAAGAGGTTCATTTGTTGTAAAAAGTATTGATAAGACTTTGAATGGAGTAATGTGATCGATTCAGGTCAGTATAAAACAGTTCTGATTGAAGGGTGTAGGGGATTCACTTTGGTGATGGCATTGCTCTCATTTTATCTAAGTTCTCTCCAAATTTAGATCAGATTTCAAATTCAGCTTTCCAGATGTTTGAATCCCAAATTTGGATTCCTTGACTAACTTTCCATAATGCTGCCTACATATCTTTTTAAGCCGCAAATTCTGTGCTCAAATCACTTAAAACCGCAGCTATCTTTGCTGGCCACACATGACATCTGAATGCAAGTTGATCTAAGTACTATAGAGCACATTCAGAAAACTTGGAGTTTAGCCAACTTGGATTAAGATGGATTTGGCCAGTGTCATTGGAGTAACACTCTTTCTAACAGCCTCTGCCATCCAATCTTTATTACAGCTTTGTGTTATTAGCAAACAATTGGGTTTATACAGAACTTATCAGGCGGGAGGATCATTTAATTAAAAGAAAGATTTGCATTTCTATTGCACCTTTCACCACCTCAGGATGTTCCAAAGTGCTTTACAGCCAGTGAAGTACTTTAGGAGTGCATTCACTTGCAATGTAGGGAATGCAGTAGCCAATTTGCGCACAACAAGACCCCACAAACCAGAAATGTGATAATGAGCAGATAATCTGTTTTTAGTGATCCTTGTTGAGAGATAAATATTGGCCATGACACTGAATAGAACTCCCATGCTTTTCTTCAAATAATGCAATGGGATCTTTTACATCTTCCAGCAAGGATAGACAGGGCCTCAGCTTAATGTCTCACCTAAAAGACATCAGCACTGATAGTACAGATAGGAATTAAATATCAATCTCCAGGGTACTGTTATGAAGCATTCAGGGGGAACAAGCACAGGGATATTAAAAAAGGTGTTATAATCTTATTTTCTTTTAATGTTTATTAGTCATAAATGTGTTGCAGATGGGATAAAAAGACTGACAATGCAACCCCATCTAATCGGGTAATTAAAAACCTGTTTTTTCAAGTTGGAGTGGGAAGGCAGGGAGCTGTGACGGAGGGCTTGTCAGGCAGTTATTGACAAGAACCTTGAGGAAAGGGGAGAAGTGGTCAGAGATGCAGATTGTATGATGAAACCTCCAGGGACACTCCCAACCAGAGTTGGCAACCTTAGTCCCCGAAGTAGCTCTCGTGCCTGGGCCACAGTGTGGGGCTTCTAGTCTTAATGTTACGGTAACTGGCTCATGGTTTTATTCCACTTTGAACAAACAGTCCACCATTAGTTGTGCAGTAAACTGTGCATTATGCTGCACCAGCAAGGAGTAGGTGTGGCTGCCAAGTAATATAAACAGTTTAGTAAAGGAAATCCCTCAGACAAAAATGATTCCACTGATTAAAATATACAGAAAGCTGATGAAAAGCAGCTGAGGAGTTTTAAACATCAGAGGCACAGTTTATTCCTTCGGGTATTGAACATCCTGTGCAGATTTCAGAAGATATGTAATTGGATCACACTGTGTACCAGCAAAATGGCGATGGGTAGGGTTAATTTGTGTTCAGTTCCCATACTGTATGCTAAGTAGAAATACATAACCGTTCAGGATATTCTTTGCTTAAAAATAGTACATGTTTAATTTTTATATCTCACCCATGATCTCTCACAATTTTGATTACATTGGGATCCCTTGCTGGCTCAATGATTCATCCCTGTTGAATCATCCCTTTTGCCTCTTCCACTGAAGACAATGATTAATTCATTTTTGAGTCTAAACAATTGAAGGGAGGCTTCTCCTCCAGAGTTCTGCTGGTTTTCCTTTTACCCCCCATGTTAATCTTTAAATATCACATCTTAGCTGTGCTCCTGAAAGAAAGACTTGCATTTATATCAGATCTTTTACAACCTCAGGACATTCCTAAGTGCTTTACAGCCAATGGTGTACTTTTGAAGTGTTGCTAATGTAGGAAACGCAGCAGCTAATTGCGCACAGCAAGGTCCCATGACCAGTTCTTAGTGCGAGGGACTAGGGCATTGGCCAGGGCATCAGAGAGAACACCCCAGTTCTTCTTCCAACAGCAGCACAGGATTTTCTATGCCCACCTGAGAGGACAGACAGGGCCCTGATTTAATGTCCCATCTGCAAGACACCATGCAACACCCCCTCAATTCTGCACTGGAGAGTCAGGCCAGATTTATGTTTTCTAGTCTGTGAAATGGGACCTGAATCCGCAACTAGGGAGGAATTTACAACTAAAGATCTTCTAGAGAGTGAGTGGGGAAGCAATACTTTTTTTTTGCCTTAGCCATTCTTGGGTTGTGGGTATCACTGGCAAGGCCAGCATTTGTTGCCCATCCCTAATTGCCCTTGAACTGAACAGCTTGCTAGGCCATTTCAGAGGACAGTTAAGAGTCAACCACAGTGCTATCTCTGGAGTCACATGTAGGCCAGACCAAATAAGGATGGCAGATTTCCTTCCTTGAAACCAGGTGGGTTTTTACGACAATTAGATGATAGTTTCATGGTCACTATTACTGAGACAAGCTTTCATTTCAAGATTTATTAATAGAATTCAAATTCCACCAGCTGCCATGGTGGGATTTGAACCCATGTTCACAGAACATAGCCTGGGCCTCTGGATAACTGGTCCAGTGACATTATCACTACACACCATCTCCCTTAAATAATGGGAAATAAGGAAATGGTGGATGCATTGAAGAGGTATTTTACGTCTGTTGTCATTGTAAACGACACAAATAGCATCACATGAATAACTGTAAATCAAGAGGTGAAAGGGAGGGAGGAACTTAAAACAATTACAATCACAGGGAAAGGGTACTGAGAAAATTATTAGAACTGAAGGCTGACAAGTCCCCAGGTCCTACTGGATTTCATCCCATGGTCTCCAAAGAAGTGGCTGCTGAGAAAGTAGATGCATTTGTTGTAAATTTCCAAAATTCCCTAGATTCTGGAAAGGTTCCATCAGATTGGAAAATAGAGAATGTAACTCCTCTAAACAAGATAGGAGGGAGATAGAAAGCCGGAAACTACAGGCCAGGTAGCCTAACATCAGTCTTAAGGAAAATGCTAGAATCTATTATTAAGGAGGTTATAGCAGGGCTTGTAGAAAATCTTAATACAACCAGGCAGAGTCAACATGGTTCTATGAAAGGCAAATCATGTTTGATTAATTTATTAGAGTTCTTTGAGCAAGTAACAAGCAATGTGAATAAAGGGGAACTTGTGGATGCAGTGTGCTTGGATTTCCAGAAGGCATCATAGGTTACAACACAAAAGAAGGCCTCATGGTATTGGGCGTAACATATTAGCATGGATAGAGGATTGGTTAGCTAACAGGAAACAAAGAGTAGGGATAAATGGGTCATTTCCCAGTTAGCAAGATGCAACCAGTGGAGTGACACAGAGATCAATTTTAGGGCCTTAGCTATTTACAATCTATATCAATGACTTGGAGGAAGGGACCAAGCGTTTGGCAGCTAAATTTGCTGATGACACCAAGATAAGTAGAAGTGTAAGTTTGACATAAGGAGTCTGCAAAGGGATATAGATAGATTAAGTGAGTGAGCAAAAAATTGGCAGATGGAGTATAATGTGTGAAAATGTGAGTTTGTCCACTTTGGCAGGAAGAATAGAAAAGCAGCATATTACTTCAATGGAGAGAGATTGCAGAACTCTGAGATACAGAGGGTTCTAGGGATCCTGGTAGAGGAATCCCAAAAAAATTAGTATGCAGATACAGCAGGTGATTAGGAACAAAAATGGAATGTTGGTCTTGTTGCAAGGGGAATGAAATATAAAAGTAGGGATGTTTTGCAACTGTTGTACAGGGAGTTAGTGAGACCACATCTGGAGTATTGTGTATAATTTTAGTCTCCTTGTTTAAGAAAGGATATAATTGCATTAGAAGCAGTTCAGAGAAGGTTCACTCAGCTGATTCTGGAGTTGTCTTATGAGAAAAGGTTGAACAGGTTGCGTCTGTATCCACTGGAGTTTAAAAGAATGAGAAGTAATCTTATTGAAACATATAAGATCCTCAGGGGACTTGAGAGGGTGGATGCTGAAAGGATGTTTCCCCTTATGGGAGAGACGAGAACTAGTGGATACAAATTAAAAATAAAGGTTCTCCCATTTAAGACTAAGATGAGGAGAAATCTTCTCTCTCAGAGGGTTATTAATCTGTGGAATTCTTTTCCCCAGAGATCAGTGGAGGCGGGGTCATTGAATATTTTTAGGCTGAGTTAGATTGACTCCCTTGTCAATCAAGAATCTAAGGGCATGGAGGTGTGCAGGAAAGTAGAGGCCACAATCACATCAGCTTACCAAATGGCAGAGCAGGCTCCGGGGGGACTTGGCTTACTCCTGCTCCTAATTCCATATGTTTGCATTTTTGTATTTTCATTTCCCATTCACATTTTATGAGAAAAGTTAACCAACTGCAGATAACAACCACATTAAAAAGACCTAGTCTTTCTGAAAAACAAGCTTTCCCTGGTATTGCACAGTAGGGTTCAGGAAACAATGATTTCCTTTCCCTGCCATCATTCCTTCTGTGTGTCTAAGGTGGGCCATGAAGTAGCAGCATTGAGTGGAATACATAAAAGTAGCAACAGAGAAAGAGGCTATTCAACTCAGCTTGGACAACATTGACCCGCTAAGGGAGCAAATTACCCACCATATTCCCATCTCCCTTCTCCTTCAACCAGAGAAGATGGACTTTCCCTACAGGATGAAAGACAACATTGGAAGCTGACCAATCCCAGGTCACTCAGATGCACCTTCTACAAGAAGCACTAAGAGAAGTCCAAGGAACCTGTAAGTCTCTGCTACATGGTGCTTGATGCAACTGGTAACTCCAGGGATAAGAAAGGAATTATGAAAATTAGCATGCAATGATCTTTGTGTATGGGATAGGTGTAGCAAAATTTTAAATAGATTTACAGTTCCCCACCATACACAGAGAAAACTTTCTGTCTCAGATGGAACTAACAGTGGGTGTGTTGGGGGAATGTTATTACCTCTATTTCCATAAATCCACTTCATGTAATTATTTACAGATGAGAGAAGGACCCAAAAGATTATTGTCCCTTTTGTTTGGAACCCACATCCTAATGATATCCTTCAATCCTTTCTCTCCACAAACATATCTTCTTGTTCCTTGATCACTGGCTTTTTACTGGTTCCAGCAGTGTATATTTTCAATGAAACTCTGATCTTTGCTCAAAAATTTTCACTTCTATCTTTCGTGATCTCAGGACATTCCAAAATGTTTTGCAGTCAATGAGTTATTTTGAAGTGCAGATGCTGTTGACACGTAGAAAAGGTGGTCACATAGCCAGCATAATGCAAGGTCCCACAAGTAGCAATGTGATAACATTTTTGGTAATGCAGGATGAGAGATAAGTGTTGGCAAAGACACCATAGATGACTCCCTTGCTCTTCTTTGAAATAGCGCCATACGATCTTTTGGGTGCATCTGAGAAGACCGACAGCTCCTCAGTTTAATGCCTCATCTGAAAGCTAGTACCTTTGACAGGATAATACTTCCTCAGGCATTCCCTGGAGCATCAGCCTAGGTTATGTGCTGACATGTCATGATGTGGGGTTTTAACCTACAACCTTCTGAGCAGAAGTGTTAAGAGTACTACCCACTGAGGCACAACTGACACAAATTGGAAAGCAACTTTTGGCACTGTAATAGTTAAAAACCTTTCAGCTGCTTGGTATTATGTGGAAGGGGCTGAGAGCTTATGGGTGCTGCACCTCTCTGCAATCCTTTTAGCAGAGAGAGAAGAGGCTACAAAAGTTCCCCTATCTACCTGTGGCTTTTGAGGCAGCCAGGGCTGTTTGCAAATAGAAATGGGTTTCTATTTTTGCTCCAGGTCCGAAATGCAGCACGTGGTTTATGTCTTGGTATTAAGGGAGGGCCCCCTTCATTTGCAACATTTTTCTATTTCTGTAATCACACTCCCTTTTTCTCTTTCTAATGGTGCCCAGATGGGGCCACTAAAAGCTCATATTTCCCTTGCAAAGATCAATGGGTTCAAAACCACATCACGTGTGGAGTTACTCCTGGCTTTGGATCTGCTTAAATTCTGAAACAAAAGCATTGCAAGAAGGAAAACTGCCATGGATCTTAAAAGCTTCAAACGAGATTATTAAAAATTAAATATAAAACACACTTAGGGATTACAATGTCCTCTTGTTCTGAATGAATGCTCAAAAACGGAAAGGCTCTATTGACATCTAAAAGGATGAGTATGAATTACATTTTTAAATCCTTTGTGCTTTTCTCATGAATATTTTTGTGCGAGCTGGAGCTGGTTAGAAAGAGTTCCTCAGACAGACAGAGAGGATAACACTTTCATTTATGGATATGGAAGTGCAGTGACTATGTTCCTAGACCAACAGTCCAGAGAATGTAACTTAAAATTTCACTGTGGCAATTTTGGAATTTGATTTCAATTTTTAAAATAAAGTCTGAGGATATAATGTTAGTACCAGTAAAAACAATCATGAAGCTGTTGGACTGTTATAAAAACCCAACTGACTCAGCAATGTTCTTTAGGTAAAGAAACCTGCCATCCTTACCCTGTCTGCCTATATGTGACTCCAGTTCCACACCAAAATGATTAACTCTTAACTGCCCTCAGAAGTGACTTAACAAACCACTCAGTTGACAAATGCAAAGCCTGGGGTTAGAATAGCTGGAGATGGATAATAAATCCTGGCCTTTCCAGTGGCACGCACTTCATGAGAATGAATGAATAAAATAAAAAGCTGAATAACATCAGCAGAGATATTGTCAGTAGCCTTGGGCACTTCAGTGATGGGGCCAGCAAGCAGTAATTCAGCTGCCTCACCTTTAGTAACTCCTTCAATGCTGAATTCTCGATGCTCTCGTTTGCTACTGTAGTTATATTCAACAATCAACATTCTTACCTACAATCTGGAGACAAACCTTTATATAACTAGTCAAAGTTTGCACTAAAGTTGTTGAAAGAGGCATTGAATGTGAATGTTTTGTGTGGGAAATGTGCCTGTACTTACTTATGGAATTGATGAGAGATGCCCTCGCTGTGGGACGAGGAATTTTTTTTTACGCAGGAGAATAATGTTTCAAACATGTATTTTTTCTAAAATCCCATTATTCAGTTTAAGCCTAGCAATGTGTTTTATTTGTTCGCTGGCTAGGCCAGGATTTATTGCCCATCTCTAATTGCCCTTGAGAAGATGTTGGTGAGTCACCTTCTTGAACCGCTGCAGTCCATTTGGTGTGGGTACACCCACAGTGCTGTTAGGGAGGAAGCTCCAGGATTTTGACCCAGCAACACTGAAGGAACAGCGATATATTTTCACGTCAGGATAGCATGTGGCTTGGAGGTAAACTTCCAGGTGGTGGTGTTCCCATGTATCTGCTGCCCTTGTCCTTCTAGGCGGTAGAGGTCTTGGGTTTGGAAGGTGCTATTGAAGGAGCCTTGGGGAGTTGCTGCAGTGCATCTTGCAGATGGTACACACTGCTGCCACTGTGGGTCATTGGAGGAGGGAATGAATGTCTAAGGTGATGGATGGGCTTCCAATCAAGTGGGCTGCTTTGTCCTGGATTGTGTCGACTTTCTTGAATGTTGTTGGAGCTGCACACATCCAGGCAAGTGGGGGGTATTCCATCACACTCCTGACTTGTACCTTGTAGATCATGGACAGGCTTTGGGGGGTGGGGTCAGGAAGTAAGTTATGCGGTGCAGATTTCCCAGCCTCCGACGGTTAGATGATTAGATTGTCCCTTGTTAGAAATGCTCATTGCCAACAAAAAAAGAGTCTAACTTCATCCCCACGATATTCAACGAAATTACCCAAATTCTCCACTATTAATATCCTAGGGATCAGCAAGAATCTTAATTGGACCGGCCGTATAAATACTGTGGCTACAAGAGCAGGTCAGAGAGGGCAACGTTTTCCCCTGGTCAGTGGGGAAGTGTGGGAGCGGGTGTGGGCAGGTGGCCCTCCAATTGGCCCCCCCAATTGGGGGTGCGCCACTATTTTTTGTGGACAGGCCAATTAAGGCCCACCCAGCATGACGTCCGCATGGAACCGCTATGCGCTTCCTGTGTGGGAAGTGGGGGAGTGCCAAATGCGGAAGTGCGGAAGACTAAGTGCTGCCTCAGGGAGATCGATTCCCAAAGTGAAAATATTATTCTGTCAAAAATTTCATTTACCATCCATGTCCCCTCATGTGGCAATGTCACATGAGTTGGGACATGGACATAACTTTAAATAAAAGTGAATCTTAGTTTTTTAATTCAGTCATGAAATCTCATCCCATCCGTGGATGAGGTTTCATGCTTTTTCAGATGGGCAATAGCACTGCCAACCTGACCACCAACCTTAAGGCAGGTCCACTAATTGGTTTAATTGTTTTTTAAATGGCTTCAATAGGCCGTTGACAGGTCGGCGGGCACACAGCTGACTCGGCTGTTCCCTCACCAACCTGAAAATGTAAATGATGCAGGATGACATCAGGCCCCGCCCCCGCTCACTGACAGGAAAATTCTTCCCTGGGAATTTTGCAGAGAATAACTCACCTCCTGACTCCCCAGAGCCTGTCCACCATCTACAAGGCACAAGTCAGGACTGTGATGGAATACTCCCTACTTACCTGGATGAGTGCAGCTCCAACAATACTCAAAAAGTTAACACCAGGCTTTGCCAGGAAGAGGGATAGACTTAGCAGCTAGGACCAGAAGCAATGGCTTTGGTATTCCTATTATGTAGCAAGATGAAAATTTGAATCATCCAATAATAGATGTCAGATAAGCAGCCTAATAAGTTAGAGACAGTGGAGAGGTGGTGAGAATTGAGTGTCATCAGCGTACACCTGAACACTGATACCGTTTTCAGATGCTGTTACTAAGGGTCAGCATGCAGATGAGAAAAGGTGTGTGTGGGGATGGAGTGGTAAGGATAGATCCTTGGGAAACACCATAGGTAACAATGTGGAAGCAGGAAGAGAAACCATTGAAATCGATTCTCTGGCTATGATTAAATAGACAATAATGGGACCAGGCAGTTGCAGTCCAACCCAAGCTGGGGTGTAATCACCAGTGTCAAAGGCTCCAGATAGGCCAAGGTGAGGAGGGAAAGTTTAAGAACATCAGAAATAGGAGCAACAGTAGACCGTGGTTTATCTTTGTCACAGTCACAAAGGATGTCATCTGTGACTTTGTTAAGAGCTGTTTCAGTAATATGGGGGGAGGAAACCCAATTGGAGAGATTTAAAGATTGAGTTCTATGAAAGATGACATGGATTTAAGAGGTGACAGCATGTTTAAGGACTTTGGAGAGAAAAGAGAGGCTACAGATGGGATGGTAGTTTGCAAGGATGGAGGGGTCAAGGCTTGTTTTTTTCTGTGACGAGGGCAGGTTTGAAGGAGAGAGGGACAGCAGTACCTGAAGGGAGCAAACCATTAACAATATTGGCTAAAATGGAGACCAGCAATGGAAGCTGGGTGATCAGCAGTTCAGTGGGAATAGGGCCAACCACACAGGCTGCAGCAGTTTGGGAGGACTTGTGACCACCTTCTCAGGGGCAGCTAGAGATGGGCAATAAATGCTGACATTGATGGTCATACACTGAGAATTCATTTTTAAAAAGCATTGTGGGCAGGTCAGAAGTCAGGTTATAGGAACTCAAATAGGTGGGCATGATATTGAGTGGCAGTAGATATTCAAGGACGATGGTGAGGAAAGGGAGGCTAATGGCAGTTTGGATAAGGGGCAGGGCATGATGTCGTTAGAATTTATTTGACATGGCATTAAATATTTCAGGGGTGTTAATTGGGCAAGAGAAAAAGTGAAAAATCAGAGTACGTGTAATTTATTCAGCTGAGGTAACTTTAGTGGGTGCTGCAGTTTTCCAGTACTGCTGGTTAGGGAACAGAAATTGAACAAGTTTCCCATTCACGACTGCCTCCACTCACCCCTTGTGTGTGCAGGTGTGGATATTGTATTATGTTAACCAACCCATAACAGCAACACCCCCCGACTCCCACTGCCCGCCCCCTTAGTTTAATATCCTGCTGTTATCAGTTGCTGTCTAGACTCACACATGAAGGATGATGTTGGAGGGCGTAACACTGCCTGTGGGACTGTAATCGCAGGCGAGGAGTGGGGAAAATAGGAGAAGTAACAACAAAGTGTTACCTCCCACCAGCAGAGCCCATATAACTGGAAGGATTTTGGTACCTGTCAGGTGCCCAGTACTATGTGGAATGCGAACAGAAGCCTCAGTCAAGTATTATCCAGGCTTGTTTGGTTGCACAACCTTTGTCATGTGCTAAAGGCTTTCAAATGATATATATTGTCACCTGTGTTGCGATGAATTGATAGTGTGTCATGCTGTGCCTTACATAGATAGGTGGGTCATAAACATGTGAAATGACATTCTCGTTGAGAGAATAGAGTCGATGTAGAAAATGGTCTAGGAGGCATGTTTTCTTTCCTTTTTCTGTTCACCTACCAGAAATATTTGCTTAATTGGAGATGTCTGTGTTCTCTTGCCTGTGGGCTATAGGCTTACAACTGTAATGAAATCATAATTCCTGGCCATCTGCTCTGTGCAATGATAAATCTATCCCCAGTAGGCCCCGGACACAGTCTGCCTGCAGTTATTTCACAGGCCGGCTACATGGTTAACAGCATCGTTGCTGGAAACAGATGTGGCATTACCTCACGAAGGACTCTGCTGTTGAAGGCTGAGCGACATGTTTTCAGAAAGCGGCCTTCCAGCCAGTTTTGCAGCCGCATCCCTTCCTCCTGCTGATGGGTTTAACAGCTAACAACGTGAACAGTTTTGGCACGAGAATGTTACGTGTGGTACACTTTCTATACTTGTAGTAAAAGGACGGACAGCTCTGTTTTAATTGGACTCATTTTGCTGCTGGGGTTGCCAACTCAGTTTGGACAAATTTCTGATCACATGTTCCCCCCCTATTGGTCACCTTGCAGGCCCCATCTGGCCATGTGCCGCATTCCCACACAATAGATAACTAACGCACTTTGTTGGCTGACTCGATGGTTCATGACTCTCGGTCAAACAACCTCTTTTATCCCATTGCTGATATTTTTATAACTCATAAATACAAGTTTTCAAATAAATTGTAAGAAACATGATTTTTTTCAATGTTCTGAGATTTCTCTCCCTGGGTGGATTATAGAAGTTTCCTGAAGACTCCAGGCCAATACGACACAGTTGACAAGTTTCCTCCTTGCAAAGATAACATGGAGTTAGACATACAGCACGTATATCAAACTATTCAGTTTGGCATATATACTTCAAACAAGCCTCCTCCCATCGTTCCTCATCTTACACTATCAGCATAACCCTCTATCCCCTTCTCCCTCATATGCTTGTTTAGCATCCCCTAAAATGCAAGTATAAAATCCATCTCAACTACTCCCTGAAGTAGTGAGTTCCACATTCACATCAGTCTCTAAGGCCAGAATATTGGCTCGGCAGGAGGGAGCGAGAGCAGTTGGGAATCAGACCATCACCCGCGATTGGGCCGTGACTGTGATTTCATGCTTGCTGGCCAATTAAGGCCCGCCCAATGTGAAACACATGCTGCTGCACTCAGCGCTGCCTGTGTGTGGGAGTGGAGAGGAGGGTGAGCAGGAAACGCAGATGCATGCAGTAAAAACTCCTTGAGGCAGGTGAAGATCTTTGAAATTAAAAATAAAGAATTTTAAGATGTTAAAAAACATTTCCCCTCATGACTCTGTCACATGAGCATGGACATGTTAGAAATTAGTTTGAAAATGTTTTTCTTAATGATGGATTGAAACCTCCTCCCACCCGTGGATGAGGTTTTGCAAAAAATCCAAAGGCCGCTTGGCTTTTTCACCCACCTGCCAACCATAAGGTTGGACGGGCAGCGAAAAATTTAATTCAATTAGATCTTTAACGGTCTTAGTAGGCCTGTTAATTGTTGGTGTGCACACTGCTGACTTCCACTTGCGCCTGCTGACTGAAATATCGCGCGACTGCGCAATGATGTCGGGACACTTGCCCAATGTCATCGCACATCATTTTACGTTCGTTCAGGTCGGGTGCATGCCCACCCGATGAGCGCAATATCCTGGCCTAAGAATTTTTCTGAATTCTCTATTTGATTTCTGGGCAACTATCTTATATCAATGATCACTAGTTTCGCTCTTCCCCACAAGTGGAAATGTTGGGCTGGATTTCAGGGCAGGTGGGGAGAGCATACTGCTTCCCACCATCCCCCACCCTTTGCAAGAGTCGGCTGGCGGCTAAGGCACCTGAAAAAAACCCGTTCTGCAGACATAACGCGCTGCCGGCGGGATAATCAGGCTTAGAGTGGGAATTCCATCTCTCAGTAGGAGGAAAACCTGCCCTCGGGAGCTGCTGGCCAATCTGATTGGCCGGGAGCTCTAGTCAACCTGGCAGTGCCAGAACTCAGTGGTGGACACTGCTGGGATGGCAAGCAGGCTCACACAGAACTTCGATGGAGCTAGGTAACTCCCTTGCTTTTAGAATGGGAAGAAATGGGGCAGCCTAGGGAGATGGGTAAGGGGGGCTTGGGGCTTTTGGAGGGCAGGGGGGAAGGAACAAAGGCGGTTGCCCCAATGCGCACAGGGCATCCTCCCAACCCCCACCCACCACAGAGGACATCTCCCCCTTCTTTCCTGCCTTCAAACCACTTGTTTTTAAAAAATGGCCTGCCCTCTCCTACCCGCCTGCCCACACCAACTGTATTATGGCATGGGCTGCATAATCTTCAGGTCAATTGGCTTGTTAATAAGCTCAATTGATCGTCAATTATTTATTTAAAAATGGCAGCGAACTGCCAATTTTGGCACCCGCTTGCTTACTACACTAACAGGGAAAGCTTTGGATAAGCAACAAGGTGGTGGGCTTGCCACCCTTTGTACTATATGTGCCTGTCCACCTGCACTCCCCCCCACCACCGAAGACATGCCCGGCGGGGATGCCTAAAATCTAGCCCATTCTCTCTATGTCTTCTCTATCAAAACCTTTTCTATAATTTTAAAGATTTCTATTAGATCACACCTCAGCCTTCCCTTTCCAAAAGAAAAGAGATCCAGTCTGTTCACCCTGTCCAAATAAGTATGTCCATGCATTTCAGGTATCATCTTTTTTTGCACCCTCTCCAAGTGCCTCTATATCCTTTTTATAATATGGTGACCAGCACACAGCACTCCAAGCTTCATCCAACCAAAGTCCAATGCAAATTGCTACAATCCCCATAAAAAGCAATAACTTTAAACAAGTGATTTGAATTCCCAGTGACCAATTTAAAGGAATTGCATGACAAGATTTCAAATTTTAAGACTTTTATTGTAACCATCAAACTAAAGGCAACATCGACTAAATATTATCCAATAAGCAATTAATATTCTAACCTATAGAAATAATAGCAGAAATGCTTTAACATGACCAATAACCCCAAAACTGCATACATATATATTACAACAGGCTCTCCACAATCTTCTAGGAAACAATCCACAGTCACTCCCAGCTTCCAATGTTTTAAGTCTCCCTGATTTGCTGAGTCATAACTTCGACTGGCAGTTGAAATTCACTTCCCTCAGTTTTAGAAGAATTTCCAAAGTGACTACCAGCAGTAAGATCCACCCTGATCATTTCTCCCCCTAGCCTAGCCAGAGTCTTTAGATCACCACAGAGTGTATCTCTTTCACCAGAGAATGTCCGCTCTCCCGCATTCTGCCCGGTAGCTCGCAGAGAACTCAAAGCCTTCTTCTCTCTGCTGACCACATCAGCTGCAGCCTTTGTCTGTCTGTGAGATATCTCTTTCTCCTTTTCTGTCCAAAAACTTGGAGGCTAAACCCCTGTCCACAGTTAACTCAGCTGCTCTTGCTTTTTTTTTCAGGTGGTAACATTTGTACTTTACACCTAGCAAGTCTCAACCTGGACCCCCTTGTCCCAATGCTAGCCAAGCTTGTTCCTGGCAGAATTTGAAACAGATCACATGACCCTCTTCATTCCTCCATTTTACCTTGAATTAAAGAGAAAGTCCTAAAACATAATCATCTTATAAAGCCTCACATTCTTAACAAAGTTTATCATAGCTTCCCTACTTTTCAATTGTATCCCTCGAAATAAACTCTGGTCCTTGATTTGCTTTGTTTAATGGCCTTATTAACCTGGACCATTTACTTTCAGTGATTTGTGCTCCTAGATTCCTTTGCTCCCTGGCCTCATTTGGATTCTTATAGACCTATGGAAACATTTATAATTTGTTTTTATGTTTTTGCTAATCTACTCCCATCTTCTCTTTTCTCATTCTTTACTAATTTTCTTGGCCCTCCTTTGCTGATTTCCAAAAACCTCCCAACCATTAGGCTTACTATACTTTTTGGCAACATTAAAAGACCTGAACTTAGATCTAATACTATCTTTAACTCAGCCACAGTTGGATCAATTTTCTACAGGGCCTTTGTGCCTTAAAAGAATGTATATTTGTTGCAAATTGTGTATTAATTCTTTAAATAGTGGCCATTATTTGTCTACCATCTAGAAGGACAAGGGCAGCAGACATATGGGAACACCATCACCTGGAAGTTCCCCTCCAAGTCACTCACCATCCTGACTTGGGAATATATCACCGTTCCTTCACTGTCACTAAGTCAAAATAGTGGAACTCCCTTGCTAACAGCCTCCACCACATGGACTGCAGCGGTTCAAGAAGGCAGCTCACCACCACCTTCACAAGGGCAACAAGGGATCGGTAATAAATGCTGGCCTGGCCAGTGAAGTCCACATCCCGTGAATGAATAACAAAAAAAAAATCTCTAAATCTTAGCCAACTCACTCCTCAGACCTACATTGGTTGCTAGTTGAGGTTTAAATCTAGTTTTGGACTTAACTAAATCACTTTCAAACTCAATATTCAATTCTATCATATTTAATGGCCATAACCCCAGAGGATCCAACAAGATTATGAATTAATTGGACATTGCAAGATACTAAGTACAAAGTAGCCTGCTCCCTAATTGGCTCATCAACATACTGGTCTAGAAAATTACCTTCTATATATTCCATGGAAAAAAAATTTCCCCCCATTGTGGGGGAAGTGCGGGAGTGGGCGTGGGCAGGTGCGCCTCCAATTGGCGCCCCCGATCAGGGGCGCATCGCCATTTTATGTGGGCGGGCCAATTAAGACCCGCCCAGCGTGATGTCCCCCAGGAAGTGCTATGCGCTCCCTGTGCGGGCGGGGGGGTGGGGGGGGGGAATTCCCTCAGCCGGGAGTGCATTCTTTTGTGTATGTACGCGAAAGAGCGCGGTGATCTCCCTGAGGCTAAGTGCTGCCTCAGGAAGATCGGCTCCAAATTAAAATTTGCAATAAAAATGATAGAAAAATTTCCTTGTCACATGAGTTGGGACATGTCCATAACTTTTATTGAAAACTTTATTAACTATTTAAAAACACTCATGAAATCTCATCCCACCCATGGATAAGGTTTTATGCTTTTTCTGAAGCCCACCAGGGCTCCCGGCCTGCCCACCAACATTAACGTTGGGTGGGCAGGTCCATTAATGATTTTAATTAGTTTCTCAATGGCCTCAATAGGCCGTTGACAGGTCGGCGGGCACACAGCTGATTCGGCTGTGCCCCCACCAACCTGAATATGGAAATGATGCGGGGTGATGTCGGGAGTTCCACTCGACGTCATCCCGCATCATTTTATGCGTCAGCGAGCAGGACCCAATCCCGCTCATGAACTCATCATGCACTCCCACTATTACTGCAAATTCGGTTTGTCCAGTCTATCTGAATATTAAAGTTCCCCATGATGACCTTTGTTATATGTGCCCCTAAGTTCCTGATTTATACTCTGCCTGACATTAAAACTACTGAGCCTATAACCAATCCTATCAATGTTTTCTGCCTCTTGCTGTTTCTTAGTTTGACCCAAACTAATTTGACTTCTTGTTTCTCTGAGCTAATATCCTTTCTCTCGACTCTCTTTACCCCATCCTTTATAATCAGGGCTGCCATTTCCCCCTTTTCAATTT
This sequence comes from Carcharodon carcharias, assembly GCF_017639515.1. Classification (NCBI taxonomy): domain Eukaryota; kingdom Metazoa; phylum Chordata; class Chondrichthyes; order Lamniformes; family Lamnidae; genus Carcharodon; species Carcharodon carcharias. Next base: position 132,634,035 of record NC_054478.1, on the reverse strand, counting down.
GCCTATCTCTTCTAAAAGTTAAGTATTCGGGAATATTTAATTCCCAACCCTGATCACTTTGCAACCACTGTAATGGCAATTAGATTAAACCTATGAATTTTTATCTGCGCTATTTATCTAAATGATCTAAATTACCCTTAGCTTTAGCTTTTTCCTAACTTTTCCTGACATCACCTTAGTCATTAATACCATATTACCTTAGTTTCTCCGTCCTTTCCCGATCCACTCAGCTTATTTTTACCCAAAATGCTGCTCTCCTCCAAAGCCTTGACATTTCCCTTGCTGCTTTTGAATATACCCTTTTTTGAATCCTACCACCCTCCCTGTTAGTTTAAAGCCCTGTCTATTGCCCTAGTTATTCAATTGGCCAGTGCCCTAGAGCTATCCTGGTTTGATTGGAGCCTGTCCTAATGAAACAGCTCTGTCTTTCACCAGCGCTGGTGACAGTGGCTCATGAAATGAAACTCCCACCTCCCACACCACATGCATTTAAACTAATCTGTTTATCCCTCTGCCAATTGACTTATTTGGACTAGAACTTTGCTAGATTGGAAGTTCTAACTATGAGACAGGATGTGGATTCAAATGCTTCATTTAACAAGGACCAATTGACCTTTCAGTTCCAACATTCCTCCCACAACCACTTTGCTTTGCTACCTCTGCCCTTTGCCTGGTATTCACTTTCGTAGAGCCTCAAGAATGAGGACATTACATAGAGAGAGAGGAAGCCTCAAGATGTTTGTCTAAGTAAAAGGTTGTCTCTGATTTCAAATTATATTGGATGTATGGGCTTGGTTGTGAGGGTGGGTCTCCCTGTGAGGATCAGGGGTCTTAGCTTTAAGGATGGGGCTCCCTATATTGAGGGGGTGCTCCACATGAGGAGGAGATATAGCCTCCAAGGAGGGCGCAATCAGCTGTGAGAAGGTGGTTTCCCTGTGGGGAGAGGGGCTTGGTTGGGAGGAGGGGCTAAGGGTTGTGAGGAGGGGCTATTGGCTGTGAGGAGGCAGTATCAGTTGCGGGGAAAGGGTGCTCAGCTCTGCAGAGAGGGGCTCGGTTGTGAGGATGGGCTTCCTGTGAGGATGGGGTGTCCCTCGTAAGGGGGGGAAACTTGTGTGTGAGAGTGTGTTCCCTATGTGGAAGTGGGTTCCCTATGGGGAGGGGATTCTCTGTGAGGAGGCGGGGAATTCCCCATCCTTGTGAGGATGGATGGGCTCCCTGTGAGATAAGAGGAGGCTGGATTGTGAGGAGAAGAGGCTCAGCTGTGAGGAGAGGGGATTGTGATGGGTGTCTGGGCTGTGAGGGAGTTTTGGGTTGTGATGGGGGGCAGTTGAGAGTCGGGGGGACTGGGTTGTGAGCCATGGCTATGAGGGGAGGTTATCTTTTGTTGGGGACTGAACTGTGAGGAGAGGGATTTTTGGCTGTGAGGGGAAGGATGTGCTCGGTTGGGAGGTGGGCCTTCACTGTGAGGAAAGGGGTCTATTCCTGTGAGGAGAGTCAGGGATCCCTGAGAGGGCAGGAGGCTACAATATTTGAGGGTGCAGATCAGAAGACTCTTGATACCAATGATATAAACATTTGTGGATGCTTTCAGCTCTCTTTACAGAATGTCAGACTTGTACAGGCAGCATTGAGATAGGGGAAAGTAAGTTCACATTATACATGTTGAAAAGTAAATGCATCTATTTAACAAAAGATAAAAGACCCTTAGGGCACTATTTTGAAGAAGAGCTGGGGAGTTCTCCCTGGTTTCTTGCCTAATATTTATCCCTCAATCAACATCACTAAAAACAGATTACCTGGCCATTATCACAATGTTGTTTGTGGGAGTTTGCTGTGAGCAACTTGGCTGCTGTGTTTCCTATGTTATGACAGTTACTACACTTCAGAAAAGTACTTCATTGGCTGTAAAGCATTTTGGGACGTCCTGAGGTTCTCTTTGTTAGAATGCTCCATTTTCCCTATTCTGTAAGTGCCAGAGTCAATTGTTGAATGGCAGTGAGTTTACAAGCAGACTTAGCAAAAGTAATTCGCTTGAAGTAACTAGTGCATATGATCTCCCAATAAGGCATGGTATATAAATCCAAACATCTGCTCTTTCTTTCAGTACTTCCATTCTTGATTGACTATCCAGTGGCTTGTACAAGGGTTTGTACAAGGATGGCTGAGATAATGACAAGAACTTGCATTTATATAGCACCTTTGACATGGTAAAACATGCTAGGGCACTTCACAGGAGTGTTATCAGACAAAAATTGACATTGAGTCAAAGAAAGAAATGTTAGGAGAGGAGGCCAAAAGATTTGGTCAAAGAGGAAGGTTTTAAGCAATGCCTTATGGGGACTGGGAAGTAGAGAGGCAGAGAGGTTTAGGAGGAAATCCCACAGCCTCAGGCCTAGGCAGCTGAAGGCATGGCTACCAATGGCGGGGTGAAGGATGTGTGGGTCAATGAGAGACCAGAGATGGTGGAAGGCTGAATCCCCAGAGGCTCACAGATAGTTACAGAGAAAGTCAGCTTGAGTGCTCCCTATATTTGAATAAGATGCCAACAATTACTGGCCAGCTCACACATGAAGAATGGTTACTTGCGTGGAGTATCACTACGTCAAAATGATTCTTTGGTTTCAGGAAAGGCTGTGGGAGAAATTTAGGGGTGAAATAAAACTACACTTCTCACGTTGGGAATTGCTAAAAATAATTCCTGTGGAAAACTACTTTTTTATTGATTATTTTATTCACCAAGCAACCAGACCCTTATGAGTCACAGTTTCAGGACCAATTGGGATTCAAACTGTTGGTCTTTACAAGCTGAGTCTCATCTGATCTTGGCTGTGGCACTCGATGAGCAATCGACCTTGAGGTAGGAAAACCCAGCACTGCTATTCCTCAACACAGTCCCATGTGTTGCTTGCTCTGTGAGTGGTCTGACCACAACCCGTCCCACCCATATGTACAAAATGCCCATTCAATAAAAGTGGGAGAGTCACCCTCTCTCCCACAAGTGATGTCACTTCAGTGTTGCCTAAGAGCAAAGGAGCAATTTAAAAAACGGTTTCAAGCAAGATATTTCTAAATATACTATTGTATGACTTAGCAGACATTTCCAGGGCATCTCAAAGCCTTTTTTAGCAAATGAAATATTTGTTGAAATGTAGGAAAAATGGCTCACAATCTGCAGTCAGATCCCACAAACAGTAATGTAATAATGGCCAGATAACCTGTTTTAGTAATGGTGGTTGAAAGATAACTTTCAATGGGATCTTGGAATCTTTTACATGCACTCAAGAGGGCAGGCAGGACCTCAGTTTAATGTCTCATGTGAAAGGTGGCATCTCCAATAGTGCAACACTTCATCAATACAGTACTGGAAGTATCCCATTTAGATATATGCTCCAATCTAATCCCACAACCTTCTTAACTCAGCGAATACAAGACTCACAGAATCACCGAATCTTTACAGTGCATAAGCAGGCCATTCAGTCAATCAAGTCGCAATTTTCAATTTTCAGATAGCAATCCAATTCCCGTTTGAATACCCCAATCAAAGCTGCCTCCACCAACCTCTCAGGAAGAGGTGAGACTGTTCCCAACTGAGCCACAGCCGATATCTATTATTAGTTCCATTCATGTGCAATGCCATGAGACATCTATAAGTCTTTGAAAGTCTTCAGTAAACTTTGTTTCTAGTGTAAGTGGCCCTGTACAAATGGCTTATGGCTCTTAGAACACACATGCATGACTGTGGTGCGAGGAGGGTGGCTGGGGTGGGGGTGGGGGGTGGTTTTGTGGACCATGCAAGGATAGTAAACGTGGTATGCCCTGAATTAGGCGGGTGCCGAAATTTTGATTTCCCAACGGCAGTTGAGATGCAGATTATGGCAGTGGCGTTTTTGTGGCATGTCTGGACTCACGCCATCCTGTGGCGGGTTCTCATCTGCATTTGCATGCAATGAATACTTGTCAGCATAAAACTTTTTCTAATGCTGTCTTACCTTCAAGATACAGTCAGCAGTGCAGAATAACTTGATGGCACCTGGCTCGTTTAAAGGTGGCTTGCAACAGTCAGCTTTGTGCTGCTGTGTCTGAGGACAACGATTTTCCTTGTTGTACCCTGCAGCACAAGGGAGCAGGAGAATGGCAACTTGGATAGAAGTGCGAGACCGAGGGAAGGTACTGGCATCATGGGTGTGGTGGTAGGAATAATCAGACGCGGTAAGGAAATGAGGGACCTAAAGGGCAATGTCAGTACTGTCCACATGTGGGCCCACCTCACGGTGTTGGCTGGCAGAGAGTGATGAGAACAACACTGGACACTAACATGAACATTCAATAAAGAGCACATGCATAAACACAACATTGTTTCTTCCACAATAAATAAATGTTCCTAACTCCCCTGTAACCGTCAATGCATGCCAACAATAAGGCATGCCAGTACATTCAGCTCTCTGATTCAGCTAATCTCAACAAAAAACAATAGTACACGCATGAATAAAGTGAAACCAATGCAATGTGGAAAATTTACAAGTGACATTTAAATTTGAAAAACACCCTTGTCTACTTTGTGTTCTCAATAAGATGTACGTTAATGGAAATGGAGTTGGACAGGAAAGTTGTGGCCGTGATGCTGAGCTTCTGTGTTTGCCCAGGAGGCTTTTATAGCCCACCTGTACCTGTTGTATTGTCAACTGACAGTTGGTTTCGCCACTGAAAAGCTTCCTCTGCTATGTGAGCACACATATCTCCCATGCAAGCCGCCAGTACTTTACATTTTCATTGGAATAGCTTGGGAACCAGGAAAAAGGAAATGACACCTTCTTCCTGTCCTTGCATTAGGAATGGCACACCAGGGCTAAAATTCCACCCTACGTGTGCATTTTACATAGATTTTTTGGTTAAAATATCTCGCCTAGCAGTTTTTGCAAGTCCCATCAGAGGACAACTGCAGTGTACACTAAACATAGCCCTTAAGGAGCTTGGGCTCCAGAAGGACCTCAAATCATATTTTTTTTGTTATTTTGCTGCATCAATATTGCAGATAATAATTTTAAACAAACTAAAAATGTGACTTTTTTTGGATTAAGGGAGTTCTAAAAAAAAAGCGAAGGGCATTTTAAGTTGACGTTTTAAAGCTTGAATCATGAGCTAGATCTCAGGAGTTGATACACTGTTAAATGCCTGGTGAGATGTGATAGTATCAGATGATAAATCATTGCCTCTGATTCCTTCTAGCTGTTCCTTATAGAACATCAAGGAACATCCTCCCAGTAGGAACCCTTGGCTATGAAAACATTGTCTATTGGAAATCTCCACTCATCTTTGTGAAAGAGACAAGGTCATATAATGGACATCCCATGATCTTCCTTTCACTGGGAAAAGATTTCCTTATTTGTTCTGTGCTTTGATTGTTCTGAAAGTGCTTCATGATAACAAAAGATGTTGAGTGAAACATGTTATTGAGTTTATCCCCAGCTCGCAATTACTTGGAAAGGCTGTTGAGCTACACTGGCTGCTTCATTGTGTTCTATAGCTAAGGTAGCAGAAGGCTGAATGATAAGTGGTAAAAACAAAAAACTGCGGATGCTGGAAATCCAAAACAAAAACAGAATTACCTGGAAAAACTCAGCAGGTCTGGCAGCATTGGCGGAGAAGAAAAGAGTTGACGTTTCAAGTCCTTCAATAGAACTGATTTTTCTTTACAAGAAGAGGGGTGAAATATAAGCTGGTTTAAGGTGGGGGGCTGGGGGGGTGCAGAAGTGGAAGAGGGGGTGTTGTTGTAGGGACAAGCAAGCAGTTATAGGAGCAGATCATCAAAAGATGTCACAGACAAAAGAACAAAAGAACACAGAGGTGTTGAAGTTGGTGATATTATCTAAACGAATGTGTCGTTTAGATAATATCACCAACTTCAACACCTCTGTGTTCTTTTGTTCTTTTGTCTGTGACATCTTTTGATGATCTGCTCCTATAACTACTTGCTTGTCCCTATAACAACACCCCCCCCCTCCACTTCTCTCCCCCCCCACCCCCCCCACCTTAAACCAGCTTATATTTCACCCCTCTCCTTGTAAAGAAAAATCAGTTCTGTTGAAGGGTCATGAGGACTCGAAACGTCAACTCTTTTCTTCTCCGCCAATGCTGCCAGACCTGCTGAGTTTTTCCAGGTAATTCTGTGAATGATAAGTGATACCATTCTCAGCCTTTGTCTGTCTGTCTGCCTATCTTTCATTTGTCCTGCTTCTGAGGATTGGCCACACCATGAACAATCTTTCTCCACTGATTTCTATTCTCTCCTGCCCTCACTTCTTGTCCCATAGAGAGGCCACATTCTGATATTATCCATCCATGCCATCTTGGGTCTACAGGGCATTGGTGAGACCACATCTGGAGTATTTTGTACAGTACTGGTCTCCTTATTCTAGGAAAGATGTAAGTGCATTGGAAACAGTTCAGAGAATGTTTACCAGAATAATACCTGGAATGGGAGAGTTGTCTTATGAGGAAAGGTTAGATAAGCTAGAGTTTAGAAGAGTAACAGTCGACTTGATTGAAACATATAAGATTCTGAGGGGTCTTGACAGGGTGGATGTGGAGAGGATGTTTCCTCTTGTGGAAGAATCTAGAACTAGGGGAGACAGTTTAAAAATAAGGGGTCGCTTTTTAAAAACAGAGGTGAGGTGAAATTTTTCCTCCCAGAGGGTTGTGAGTCCTTGGAACTCTCTTCCTCGAAAGGGATGAAAAATTCTGCCTGTAGAGTTCAGGTAAAATCAGACCAGCCACGATCTTATTGAATGACGGAGCAGGGTCGAGGGCTTAATTGCCTACTCTTGCTCCTAATTTGTATGTTCATATGTTTGTGTCCAAAATATGTGAGCTTCTGTGATATCATTGCCTCAAACAAGTTCCTCTTAACACCAGCTTTCACGAGCACCTACTCTTTTGTCCGCTGGGCCGTCCATGAAACATGTAATATCCGTCCAAGTCTTTTTGTTTCAAACACTCAAGATGCTGTGGCTACTCCATACTCTTTGAAGGGGGTTCACAATACCATGACCCTTGTTAAGTCTAGCCCAAATTTCTTCTATAGACTCTGTGTTGGACCTTGGTCACCAGTTTGTTGAGATTTCTGGATCCGGGTTGCACGCTTATTTTGGGATGGCCGAGTTGGTACGATAGACAGAGTATATCAGTAGACACTTCTTAGGTGGAACACATTCTGTTTACTTACAAAGGTATTCAGCAGCCACAAACTCTGCCTCCACACTACAGACTCTAACTATGGACTACTGACTAAGGTAGCCCGCACTACTCCTCTATTGGATACTAAGATCATGTGATCTTCCATTATAACATTATTCTTAAAGGTATATTACAAATCAGATTACCACATCCCCCCCCCCCACCCCACCCCCCCCCCCCCACTTTACTCAGAATTACATTTTGCAGTTACAACCATAATTTTTCCAAAATATCAAATTATTTATCCAGATAAGTAATTTACAAATTCAGTATTTCTGGGGGTTTCCTTATATGTGTAGAACATCTCAGCTCTACAGTTTCAGATGCTTTGTCAGGAACCTCCTTTTCTGAAGTTGTTTGGACATCAGGTTCTTCAGTGGGCACCTGCAAATCTGTTTCCTCAACTCTTGCAGGTACAGCTGATCCTTGAGACACATCTGTACTCGGTTGAGTTCTCGTGACAGGAAACTTTGACTTGTATATGATCCACATATCTCCGTATGACTTGGTCTTCCTCCTTCACGTGGTAAGAAAGAGGTCCAGTCACTGCACTTATTTCACCCGATAACCACTTTGGTTCATCTCTAAAATTCATGACATAAACCGTCTCTTCTACAGTAAACTTCCTGTCATGACTATGCCAGTCATGTCTAGTTTTCTGACTTTCCTGATACCTTTCCACCTTCCCCCCGAAACTTGGCATTATTAAGCTTATTCTCATCCTGAGACGGTGTTTCATCAATAATTCCACAGGTGTGACACCTGCTTTTATAATGGGTGGTCGTATAATGAAAAAGAAAGCATGCTAGCTTGGTTGTTAAAGAATCTCCAGTTAAGTTCTCCATGCCAGCCTTGAATGTTTGAACTGCCCTTTCGACCAGTCCATTTGAGGAAAGGTGGTATGGTGAAGTTTTTACATGAGTGATACCATTGAGGCTGATAAACCGCTGAAACTCAGCACTCGTAAATGCTGTGCTGTTATCAGATACGACCACTTATGGTACTCCATGAATGGCAAAACTCTGATATAGCTTCTCAACTGTAGCAGAAGATGTTGGTGATTTCACCTCAAATATGCCCATCCATTTTGAGTGGGCATCAACAATGAGCAGAATCATTGTTCCCATGAAAGGTCCCACATAGTCAATGTATAACCACACCCAGGTTTTTCTGGCCAATGATGTAAAGGAGCTGTTGAAGCTAACTTTTGACACTGCATACAATTCTTCGCTAAGTTCTCTATTTCTCCATCCATCCTAGGCCACCATAGATAGCTGTGTGTGATGGTCTTCATTTGGGAAGGTCCTGGATGTGCGCTGTGTAGTTCAATTAGCAATGGTTTTCTTCCTTTTGGAGGAACTATCACTCGTGCTCCCCACAATAAGATACCATCCTGGCTGGTTATTTTATACCTTCTGTTAAAATACGGTTTCATTTCGTCAGATACCTGCTCTTGTGATCAACCATGAAGAACTTGTTCTCATACTTTGAATAAGACTGGGTGTCAGCTTATCCATTCTCTGATCTGTCCAGCACATACTGCTGATGAATCTAAGAAGTTCAACAATAAAATGAATTCTTGAGGGACTGGGACATCCTCATCTTTTTCTTGTAAGGGCAAATGACTAAGTGCATCAGCATTTGCAATTTGGCCTCCAGGCCTGTGGCTGAAAGTGTATTCATACGCTGCCAGGATCAATGATATTATTTGTGTTTCTGTGTCTTCTTTCAATGGGCATTCTTCTTTCTGACACTGATTTTATTCTCGGCATTCTTTTCAATTTCCATATCGGCCAGACAAATCTCAGATGTAAGCTCAACTCAAGTGAACTCAATGGTTGAGTTTTCCAGAATTTCATTATCTGTCTGCTTCTTAGAGAATTCTGCGACTTTTCCCTCCAAAGCTTCTTTGGCTTCTCGTAGCCGATTTTTCAGCTCTTCCATCTCTTTTTTGTATTTGTTTGCTGCCTCCTGGAAAATTAAGCATTGTTGTGTCTTCTCTGCCAACTCATCCTCCATTTTGGTCAGAGAGGTGCTGAATTCTTTCTGTTTCTTCTAAAACTTTTCCATAGATACATACTTAGACAGGAGGGAAACTGATAGTGTGTGAAGGTCTTTTGGCAGGTTTTTGCTTTTTTTCCAGAGGTTGTTCACCTCAACCTGGACTCTGTCCCTCAGGGTAGTCTCTCCCAGTTCTTTTTGCTGTCTTACCGTGCCTTTGCTTGAAACATCCTGCATTTCTTTAGGTTGTTGGGTCTTTAAACACTCCTTTTCCAAATCAGGAATGTTTTCAGCTTCCTTTTGGAATCTCTGTGACAAATCATGGTTGCTTTCCCTCAGCCAGTTTTGCCCTAGGAGGCTTGGTCCTCTGCCTTTCAATACCAACACTGGTAGTTTTGCTGATTGGCTTCTGTAATGAACAGTAACTCTGCTTATGCCTTTGACTTGTATATCTTCTCCCATGTAAGTTTTTAATTTGGCATCTGTTTCTTCCAAATTTAATTTATGTTCATCATAATCCAGATACGTGAAGGTGTGTTTACCAATCACTGTAATGGAAGCCCCTGTGTCCATTTCCATTCTAATAGGTCTGTCATTTACCTTTACTGTTACATAAATTGGTTCTGTCTTTCCAACCTTGAAGTTATACAATAAATAAATATCTGAATCTGTTACTTGATGCTCTTCTACATTGTAGATCTCACAGGGTTTTTTCTTTTGTTTGAAAGTCTGCGTGATTCTTTCCTCGCACTGTCTCATTAGGTGTCAGTGTTGATGTCAATAAAAACATTCGATTTTAAAAATTCCAATCATTATAAGGTTGTCTGTTTCCACCTCTGTTACCATTATTCCAAGTTTTCACTGCTTAGTCACTTGTTTTTAGTTTTCTGTTAGCGGTGGCTCTCTCCCGCTTCTTGGCAGACCCTTGCATTTTTGGCTGGGACTTCCTGCCCAACATGGAGCATGGTGCCATTTTGCATTCCCTGTATGGCTTTCAAATCCCTTACTGCATTTTCCATGGCCAGTGCTAGCTCTAGAGCCTTCTTAAAATCCAAATTTGTTTCAGACAGTAATCTCTTCTGAATCATGTCCTCATTTACACTGCACACTAAATGACTGCTTAACATGTCATTTAAAGATGCACCAAACTCGCAATGCTCTGTTAATTATTTCAAACTTGCCACAAAACAAGCAACTGTCTCCCCAGGGCTCTATTTCTCAAGGTAAATTTGAACTGTTGCATCATTACCGAGGGCCTTGGCTGGTAATGACCTTTTACGAGGTCCACCAGTTCCTCAAAACTTTTCGAATCAGGGGCACTGGGTGCCGTCAGACTTTGAATCAATCCATAGGTTTTACTCCCACATGTGGATAAAAGGATCACTCGCCTCTTCTCTTCCCCTGCAATGTCGTTCGCTTAGAAAAAGAATGCAAGGCGTTCAATATGATGAGACCAATCATCTGTGACTGGATCAAAAGGATCAATTCTTCCAAATTGCAGCATTCTGTGAGGGGATTGCTTTGATGATTAGGGTGGAAATTACTTACAGTTACTGTGTGAGGTACAGCCTGATTTTGTTTCTCTTTATTTCTTTTGTTAACTTTTTTTATTCCCAAAGCCAGTTTAATGTATCTTTGCTGTTTTCCTTGCTTTTTCTCACTTTTTCCTCATCGCCAGTTTGTTGGATCCTGGTCACCAGTTTTTGGGATTTCTGGATCTGGATTGCATGCTTGTTTTGGCTTGGCTGAGTTGGTACAATAGGCAGAGTAGGTCCGTAGAGACTTCTTAGGAGGAACACATTCTGTTTATTCATCAGCTACACTTGTGTGCTTACAATTTAAACTCTGTCTCCATACTACAGACTCAAACTATAGACCACTGACTACTAAGGTAGCCCGCACTACTCTATTGGATACTAAGATCATGTGATCTTCCATTATAACATTCTTCTTAAAGGTATATTACACATCAGATTACCACACTCTGCATCTTCCATAATGAGTGACCCAAGAAAATGGAAAGCATCAATCTGTTCAATCTGAATGTGATTAATCAGAATCTTACAGCATTTCCATGAAATAATCCAATCAACTGATGGGATTCAATCTCTAGGCTTGGCAACTAATTATTGTAATGGGTAAGTGGAAACAGGGGAAGAATGCAAATGGATGAAAAGATCTAAAGGAAAGTGAATACGAATCAACAGAACTTTTAATTGTTTCACAAAAAGAAACTACAAACAGATTGAACATGACTTACACCATGACTGGATGGGAACATATTAATGCATTGGGACAAGATTTGGAAACATCTGTGCAAAGTGCTAAATAAAAGGGCACTGTAGTACATTATACTTGTACTTATGGAAGACAAATACTCTCAATAAAGAAAGAGAACTTATATTTATATAGCACCTTTCATGACCTCAGGACATCCCAAAACACTTTACAGCCTTTCTTTCTGTAAAGTGCAATCAATGTTGTAAGGCAACAGCCAATTTGCAGACAGCAAGCTCCCACAAGCAGTAAGGTGATAATGACCAGATATTGTTTAGGGGTTGCCTTATGGATAAATGTTGGTTAGGCCATCAGGGAGAACTCCCTTGCTCTTCTTCAAAATAATGTCATGGCTCATCTACATGACTGGGAACCATGGGTATGATCAGGAACCCTGGGTTTGACTGGGAACCCTGGGTATGATCAGGAACCCTGGGTTTGACTGGGAACCCTGGGTATGATCAGGAACCCTGGATATGATCAGGAAATCTGGGTATGATTGGGAACTGTGGGTATGATCAGGAACCCTGGGTTTGACTGGGAGCCCTGGGTATGATCAGAAACCCTGTCTATGATTGGGAATGAGAGGTATTGGGTGTTTTCTTGAATGCAAGAGTATTAAAGATGGAGGTGAGGGAGTGGTTGACAACAGCAGAGTTACTTACAAGTAGAAATCCCAAGGCAGCTGGGGTTTGAAATGTTGTATGTGAAATGGAGAAAGATATTTTTCAGAAATGGAAATAGATGGACAGAGGAATGGGCAGGGGTAAGATATACAGATGGTGAGTGGCACAAGGAGTTGTTGCTGTGGATGTTTGGCTAAAATGAATGTTAATGCCTGGCTTTCTTACCCTGTTTACAATTTACTTATAAAAGATATGACACAAACATTCACATGTGTGACACCTGAGAGTGGGATGGATCAACATAGAAATATTTCTCTTTCTAAACTGTCATTTATACAGATGTGGTTCCAAATAATAGTGATAGAAGAAAGGAGAGATGGATGGGTGGAGAGGTATGATTATCAAAGGAGATTTAGATGGTTAGGAGGAAGGGCAGTGTAGTAATTATGATTTTATTTAGTGTGTAATGTACCTTTAAGAATAATGCATGACTTGTAGTAAACCACCTTGGACTACCTCAGCAGTCAGTGTGGAGATAGAGTTGGAGTGAAAGCACATGTGCAGCTGCTGCTGAATATATTGTAAGTAAACACAATGATTCCACCCAAGAAGTGCCTGCAGAGCAACTCTATCATTAATAGCACAACTCGGCCACCCTACAACAAACTGGCGATGAGGATAAAACAGGATTGAACAGGAGAAATCAAGTTAGAAAGAAATTGGCACTGTACCTCACCAAGTGATTGTAAGTAGCAAGCTCTGTTAGAATTGAAGAAGTTATCCCCTCTCAAAATGCCACAATTTGGGAGAATTGATCCTTTTGAACCTGCCACAATATATAGAAAGCCTCATGTTCTTTGTTCAAGCGAATGAGATCATGGGAGAAGAGAAGAGGCAAGGGCCTTCTTTAGTACTTGTGGGAGCAAAGTGTATAGTCTGATTCAAAGGTTGGCGGCACCCAGTGTCCTAGGTTTGAAGAATTTCGATGAATTGGTGGACCTCATGAAGGGTCATTTTCAACCCAAGCCCTCAGTCATGATGCAGAGGTACAAGATTAATTCACAAAATAGAGCCCCAGGTGAACAATTGCATGCTGTGTGGCAAATGTGAAGCAGCTAACGGAACATTGTGAGCTTGGTACAACTCTGAATGGCATGCTCAGAGATTGTTTAGTGTGTGGTGTGAAAGAGGAAACTATTCAGAAAAGATTATTGTCCAAAGTGAATGTGGATTTCAAGAAGGCTGGAAACCTCAGCTGAAAGAGGCATGAGAAAGCGAGACTCTGATGAGAAATGGGAAGCAGCACCCACCCCCCCCCAACCCCAGTTGAAATTGAAGAATGATTTTAATAGGGGTGGAAACAATCAGTCTTTTAGTGATTGGCAGTTGAAGTGGAAAGCACATACGTAGCTGCTGCTGAGTATATAGTAAATAAACTTAATGGACTGAATTTTACGTTCTGCGGGCGGGCGCGAGTCCGACCCAAGAGGGCGCAAAACAGCATGGGGTGACGTCGGGTGAGCGTCCCGGCGTGATTGTGCACTCACGTGATATTTCACTCGGCAGGCGCAAGAGGGTGCTGGAGCCGCACCCGCTACCAATTAACAGGCCACTTCAGGCCATTAAAAAGCCAACCGATAGTGATTTTTTGTTGCCCGTACGATTTTGTGTTCATCGCATGGGCAAAATGGGCAGGTGGGCAGCCCATAATTTCAAAAGCCTCATCCAAGGATGGGATAAAAAGGGTCAGCAGCATTGCCAGTGTGAGTAGTGAGAAGTTTGGTAGATAGTTTGCTGTTGGTGACTTATTGGTACTTGGCAGCTTCATCTGTATTTGGGGCTTCATTCTTAGCATTTCTAGGCTTCATTTCAGGATTTATTGGTGTCTGCAAGGCCCCTGGAGGATTCGGACTGTGTGGACCCTTCCAGGTACCAGATAGCCTTCCCTTACCCTGGAAATGGTGTCTCCACTGGAGGGGCCTCCTCTGGGGAGGAAGGGAGAGGAGGCCAGGTACCCCAATGCAGCTTCTAGCGGAGGGACCTCCTCTGGGAGGAGAGCTGCAGGCACAAGGGACAAGGATGCAGGGCCAGCAGGTAGGGGCCGAAGAAGACGTCACTATCCTGCTGCCAGGGTTTACAGGCAGTGAGATAGCTACTTCAGTACATCTGAGGTGCAATGCCGAAGGAGGCTCTGCCTCTCCAGGGAGACAGTGACCTCCATTTGTCAGATGATTGGGCCTGAGATCAGCTCCGATTGTGTAGGTGGACATCCCATGCCAGTGGCTCTGAAAGTCACAGTGGCCCTCAACTGCAATGTTTCTGGCTCTTTCCAGGGGTCAGTGGGGGATCTTTGTGGAGTCTCCCAATCAGCTGTCCACAATTGTGTCAAGCTGGTGACAGAAGCTCTGTTCAGGCAGGTACTGACCTTTATCCTTTACCATAAGGATGAGACCAGCCAGGCTGAGTGAGACAGAGGCATTGCAGCGACTGCTGGGTTCCCATGCATCCAGGGTGCCATTGACTGCACACATGGCCACCAAGGAACCAGTGCCCTTACTCAGGCATTAACTTCAGCTGGTCAGTGTCAGTGTGGGAGATGGATGAGGAACCCAGTATCCCAGCTAGGTGCCTGTCCATCAATGTCAAGCAGAGCAACCTTGCTATGGCGCATGAGCTGCCTGTCGTCTCTGCGGGCTCCTATCAGAGCGCCCTGGATGATGGCAGCAGCTCCTCTGCCAGTGACCTTCGCATCTAATGAGGCTGCGGCAACTGGAGAGATGCCAGCTGTGGCATTGGCCGCTCCCTCCCAGAGGAGGGGCCAGCACAGGCTCCACTGGCCAGAGGAGCATTGATTTGTCCACTCTGTACCCACAGCGCCATTGCAGCCTGGCCAACCCCAGCTGAGGAACACCTTGCAGGGCTCATCCGAGTCGGGCCCTCGAGCCACAAGGCACTCAGTCCAAGCAGCCAGGGCTCACCCCCTTGGCCAGCTCTGGCATCATTGACAGTTAGCACCCAGACTCTAGCACCCCTGAGGTCCATAGGGGGATAGCCAGTCCTTAACACTCCTGCACACTGATCCAGGCCAACACAGTACTCACCCTTGCTGAGTGCAGCAGGTCATTGAAGTGCTTCCAGCACTGGACCCAGGAGCATCGCACCACGTTATGGTTACTCACCATTGCTGCCACCTCCTCCCATACCCTCTTGGTGAGGTGCGATGGCCTCCTCCTTCCATCCCTAGGGTCAAGGGTGTCCCTCCTGGCAGCCACCTCCTCCAGGAGGAAGGGGGAGGCACTCATCAGAAAAGCGGGGCGCCGAGTGCCCACCCGACCTGCCTCCCATTGCCTGCTATGTCCAGCTGCACTCGACTCCATTGTGAATGTACTGTAGGCATCCTCTGTGACAGCCTTTCATGGCTGCCTGGACCATTTTTAAACCAGCCACCAGGTCACCATTGGACCTGGCGGCCACTTGGCACTTCCCGGCCAGTGCGGAGCTGCGTTTCAGGCTGGGAGGGCCTTAATCGGCCTGGAGGGTCATCTGATGACCTGAAAATTCAGCCCAATGTTTCCACCCAAGAAGTGTCTGCAGATCAACTCAATCATTAGTAGCACAACTCGGCCACCCTACAACACATAGGGAACCATATTCAGTGCCAAGATTAACAAGGAAAGGAGGATGAAAAAGAAGACAGGTTAATTAACAAGGATAAGAACCAGCCTTAGATCAGACCACAAGCTGTTTCTTTTTCTGATTTCAGTACTTTGACCCTGAAGAAAACCTTAATTATCTCCCAGTCCAGGCACATTTCCTTTGTGTGTAGTACAGGACTAAGAGGAAGTAACAGGTCCAAGAATCATCAGTAGAATATAATCTATACGAATGGTAAGACTGTGGAAATTCCTCATAGACAGAAAGGAGACTCCAGAGAGTTCATTGCTGTTTCCATCTTTGCTATAACCACTGCTGCAGTGGATAGAGTGCAATTACAGTCTTATAGAGATAATGTCTGTTCACTCATAAATACTTCTGGCATATTAACTCATTCCCTTTTCTCTCACACCAGATGCTGCTGTTTCTGTTGCTTCATGAAGCTATATTTGCTCAATAGGATGACAGCACAGGCTCTCATATGATCCCTGACTGCAAGGAATCAGGCCTGCATTTCATATCCTGTACTTGGTATTTGAAGTAGTGAGAACATGACAGGACTGGGCCTGGCAGAGTCAGAGCAGGGGTGAGGGAGTGGTGAACTCACACATTTATACGTTTTGTTCCTTCAGACCCCACACCTCTATTCCAGGAGACCACCCTGGCTTGGATATTTTGTGAAGGTGCAAGGGGATTGGGACAAATGGCTAAAATTGATTCTCTATCTCACATTCCTGAAGTGCACTTGATCAGCAGCTCATCTGCCATCTTAAACATTTACTCACTCCCCCATCAGTGCACCATAGCTGCTGAGTGTGCTATCTACAAGATGCGCTCATCTCCAAAACCAGTGAGCTCTACCACCTGGAAGGACAATGGGGCTGAATTTTTGTTGTCTAGGCCACATGCCCCACCGTTGGGACCGGAAGCGGGTGCTGCTTCCACTTGGGCAGTGATCAGCCGGCTGCACATGATCTTCCAGCGGCCATTCAATTAGCAGTCAGGAGCCACGGGGGCCTACCGCTGAGAGAGTGGTCAGAGGGCAGAGAGGCAGCAGAGGCAGCGCCAGATCACGCTGCAGCAGTTGTTGGCACCGTATTTAAAAGGCTGTCAATACTGAACATAATGGACACTGCCAAGTAATCTTAAGAGAGAAAGAAAAGCTGCAGCGAGAATGGTGGAAGGAAGACCCTGGGAGACCCCGACGTTCAGTGATGCCTCCCTGCAGATGGCTCTGCAGGCTGCAAGGGCAAAACGGGAAGTCCTCTACCTCAGGAACGTGAGGAGGAGACTGACCTGGCTGACTAAGCAAGTCAGAGATCAGAGAGGATGTCACCAGCCATAGGGTCGCTCCCCAGAACCTGGACCCATGCCATAAGCACTTCAATTACCTTTTTCATTTCACCAAGGTGTTACTCCATACATCTTTTCCCTTTGGGGCTCACATGTGGCAATGTGAGAGGGCACGTTTGGTGGAGACTAGGTGACCACTCAGTCATTGGCAATAAGGTGAGGCAACCACATATCACGTCAGAGGATAAGAACCAACTGTCTGTCATTGCTGACCCCCACAAGGTCCCTCAAGAGTGGGCACATGAAAGACAGCACTTGTGCGCCCCCATCATGAACACTGGCCATGAACTCGTGGGGAGACTAACAGTATTTATTTTTTTGTTTGCAGGAGAAGACAGACTGTAACTTCAAGGAACGGGCCAAGTGGTCATTTCTGGCCATCATGACCCCGATGGAGAAACAGATGTTAGGTCTGGTAGGGCAGCATGGGAGCCATTCCATTGCAGATGGCCAGATAGGAGTGAAGACTGAGGAGAGTGAGTGGCCGAGTGCAGTGGCATAATGCAGCCCCTGAAGCACACGCGGTATCTTGCTCATGTGCCTACCACTGGACACATGGAGCTCCACAGTATGTGTAGTTGGAAGGAAACAGTGGAAAGCCCATAACCTTTTCATCAATTTGTTCTCTCATGTAGATCAGGCCAAAGAACAGACAGCTGGAGTGACTGGAGATAGCCACTCACCTCTGAGGAGGAGGGATCTTCAGGGGTCCAACTTCACATCATTCCCCCACTCTCTGCACCAGCATAGATACTCTCAGGTTGGTGGGTATCCATTTTCACTTAGACGCTGACCTTGGTAGTAGAAAACCCAGGAGATGTTAACTCCTGACCTGCTCCTGTATTGCCTTGGTCAAGTCCTTGCCCCAACCGATGAAAAACAGCAACTGGCTGGCAGGTGTAAGTGCAATGTTGAGCTACAGGGACCACAGCTGGGATAGGTCCCTGGGTGAGTTCAAATCCCTCCATGCCTATGCCCCTACCTTTCACTGTAATCTCCTCCAGCCCATAACCCTTCAGGTACTCAATGTTCTTCCAGCCCTAACCTCCTCGAGGCTGGATGAAGTCCTAGGAGGTTGAGGCTTATATTTAACTTGTAGGACCCAAAGGAGTCCACAAGGCATGTTAAGCCTCTTCTGGCCCTGACTCCCTTTTCTGCTCTGTTGGCCTGGCAAGGGGGAGATGGCGGTGTAATGATAATATCACTGGACTTGTAATCCAGATGTCCAGGCTAGGGCTCTGGAGGATTCAAATCCCACCATAAAGCAGCTGGTGGAATTTGAATTCAACTAATTAATAAATCTGGAATTATAAAGCTATTTTCAGTATTGGTAACCATGACAACAATCATCCATTGGTGTAAAAACCCATCTGGTTCACTAATGTTCCTTAGGGAGGCAAACCTGCTATCCTTGATTGGTCTGGCCTACGCATATATATCTTCAGATCTACAAAAATGTGGATGAATCTTAATTCCCTTCCCTCGCAAGCCACACAGTTCAACAGCAATTAGGGATGGACAACAAATGCTGATCCTGACAGTGCCGCCCACATCCCATTAAAGAATATAAAAAAAAGAAAACCACAACATTCACTATAGGTATTGCCAAACATCGAGGATTAAAATCCCTTCTCCAACCCTCCCAAGCCGATCTTCCAATTTCCAGTTATCTTTGCCCTCCACCCTCCCAGCATTTTGTGAAGGGCCTGGACTAAAGAACCCTGTGACACCTGTGGCAAGCAGGTTTGCAGAGTGAAAGATTACACAGGCAACCTATCAGGAATATGCCTGAGAGAAGTCCTGGAACTTAGGAAATTAGTCACAGCTGTGGCTTTTGTGTTGGAATGTCAGGGAGCAAGCAGCCTGGGGATTCTCTTAAAATATGGCCAGGGGAATTTCGATGTCAACAGTGTTGGAATTGAGGGTTTCACAAAAAATAAGTTTCTGTCCCATAGGAGAATTATGATCTGTTTGGGAAGAATGTTCTCTCTTTCTCTCCTATTTGTTCTCTTTCTCTCTCTCTCTCTCCTTCTTTCTCTCCATTTCTCTCTTGCTTTCCTTCTTTATCTCTCCCTCTCTTTTTGTGGGTATCTTTGGAAGTTAGTAATAATTTGGGTGATAGTATTGAACTGGTCACTCAATACATATCCAGTTGGATTTCCCTTTCACTGGCTTCAATGTAAGGCAAAATCAGGCAGGGTGTAATCGTGGCTAATTCACCTTACTCTGTTAGACCCAAAGATAACATCGCGCTGAATTACTATCTCTGAGTGTTCTGAAATGACTTGCATAATGATTGCTCCAGTCAATAACCTTAAGACTCACTGAACTATGAAGACTGTGAAATAATAGAAGATGTGATTGTTAGGTTATGGAACTGGAGGACAATACTCAATATCGTATATAAAAACAGGAAATGCTGGAAAAAACTCAACAGATCTGGCACCATCTATGGAGAGAGAAACAAAGTTAACGTTTTGAGATGAGTATGAATCATCTTGGGAACCCAATATGGGTTGCATGTCCGTTTGAATAATCATACATTATAATATTCAGCTTCACTCAACCGCCAATTACAATATTCAATCCTATAATGTTTAAACATTAACCCTGGTATCAAATCTCACTAAATTAGATGGGCAGGGGTAAGTAGTGCAGCAGCAAGTTACAAAAGGACATTGATAGATTAAACAAGTGGGAGAAACTGCGTCAGATGGAGCATGAGGAAAGTGTGAGGTCATCTACTTTGGACCCAAGAAGATAGGTTCAAAATATGAGGAGAATTAATTTTCTGCTCAACGAGTTGTGATTCAGAATGCAGTGCCTGTGAGGGTGGTGGAAGCAGATTCAAAAGCAGCTTTCAAAAGGGAATTAAATAAATACTTGGAAAAAAAATGCAAGGCAGGGGAGTGAGACTAATTAGATAGCTCTTTCTCAGAGCTCTCTCTACTCTAAGGAGAACAATCCATGCTGCTCCAGTCTTTCCAGGAAACTGAAACCCTTCATCCACAGATGTTGCCAGACCTGCTGAGCATTTCCAACATTTTCATTAAAAATTTGCAGGGTGTGGTGGAAAAGCAGGGAGGACTCACTGGATAGCTCTTTCAAATGGCTGGCATAGGCATAATGGATTGAAGCGCCTCCAACTAAACTTTATTAGTCAGAGCTTATGCTTCTACAATAATGATTGTGAAGTATCAGATTAGATTGTAGTGTATCACTGCCAAACTGATTGTCACAGATTTGGTTAAATGTCCTGTAGCCCTGCCATGATGATTGGCATAGATCAAGTTAAATCATGGTGTATCACTGTTTTAGTGATTAACACAGATTTGGATACAGTTTGTTGTATTACTGGAATCATAATTGGCACACAAGTTTCTGATGTGCTGCATTACCGTAGTGTTAATTACCAGGGATGAGAATTGGATTACTCTGGAGTTTACAGTAATAGCAAATATATAATTGTTTCTTTATTGGACCTCTGAGTTCCAAACCTCCTGGTGATAAAATTTCATTCAAATCTTTCTGTCTTGAAAGTTATAAAATTGTTAATTCTAATTAAGATCATTCAACCTGCAAAAGGCCACAATGTTATTTATTAACCTATTGCTTAATGGTGAAAAGATTTTCATGATTACATAAAACATTGGAGTCATTCTCATGAGCTGAACCCCATTTTCATCGGCAAACCTGGATCTGAAGAAACTGCTCAGAGAAGCAAACGTTTAAGTGTAAAACTCCACAACAGTGGCAAAGTGAGGGAGTTTGCCAATTCTATGGAATGTCTTGCTTTAGCCTGAGATGCTCTTTTACAACCCAGTGGAGGTTGAGCCATGTGGTGAGCACATTAATGTTCAAGTAGTCATTTAGTAATACAGAACTTGAGTATTGCTGAAAAAAAAGACATGTTGAATCTTTTGGTCTTGAGCTCATCAGGACGCTTTGCAAGAATATCAATATAGGAGAAAGCAACAATCTACACTGTATGAGAAGAGAGTGCTGATTGGTTAGCAAGTGGATTCTGTTGGTAGAGGTATTGCCATGGAGAATGCACCAATTTTAAAAAATTCATTTATGGGATGTGGGCATCGCTGGCTAGGCCAACATTTATTGCCCATCCCTAATTGCCCTTGAGAATGTGGTCGTGAGCTGCCCTCTTGAACTGCTGCAGAGCATTTGATATTGACTGAGGTCTGAACTTTACCTTTGGTGTGCAGGCGTGTGCCCGACACGCCGGAACGTAATGTGACGCGTGATGATGTTGGGTGTGCGTCCTGATGTCATTGCGTACTCGCGCGATATCCACGAGCGGGATGAGGTTTACTAAAGCTATTACAAATTAAATAAAAACTTTCTTTTGAAATTAAAAACATGTCCCATCTCATGTGACACAGTCACACGTAAGGGGACATGTTTCATTGAATTTTTATTGTATTTATTAATTTTTTCAAAAAGTGCTTCAATCTCCCTGAGGCATGGAGCTGCCTCAGGGAGATTGAAGTGTTCTTTCGCGCGCATGCATGAACTGCGCACCAGGCCCACTCTGCATCCTCCCCCCGCCTGCACAGGTAGCACTCAACCCTACTGCTCATGATCCACGCAGGGTGGGCCTTAATTGGCCCTCCCGCGTGAAATCGTAGTACGGAACCGATCGTGGATGGTGTCCAGCTCCCTAACCGCCCCCGCCTTCTCCTGCCGAGCCCACGTGATGAAGGAAAAATTCAGGCCTGAGAGTTAATTGCCAAGCATTGTTTGAAATTTAAACCAGGCAGCTTGACCCTGATTGGTCAAGGCATTGCCCTGAGGAATGAATCAGTGACTGGCTGTTAACTGTCAGTCACCAGCAGTTGGTGCATTCTCCAACCAGAGTCCACTTGCCAACCAATCAATCACACAGCATAAATGGTTGTTTTCCCCTTATACTGCTATCCTTGCGAAGTGTCCTGATGAGTGCAAGAACGAAAAGCTTCGACATTTCTTTTTCAGCAATACACAATAAGTTCCTAGTATTGTGTGTCAAGGCATTTTCAGTGAAAGAGCAGCAAAAACTACCATTTGTGTGTTTTTTTAATTTGTTTGTGGGATGCAGACGTCACTGGCTAGGCCAGCATTTTTTTGCCCATTCCTAATTGCCCTTGTTTAGAGGACATTTAAGAGTAAACCACATTGCTGTGGGTCTGGAGTTACTTCAGGCCAGACCAGGCAAGGATGGCAGATTTCCTTCCCTAAGGGGAATTATGGAACCAGGTGGGTTGTTAAGACAGTCTGGCAATGGTTTTTGTAGTCATTACCAGGATTTTAATTCTAGATTTTTATTGAATTCAAATGTCACCATTTTCTGTGATGGGATGCAAACCTGGGTCCCCAGACCATTACCCTAGGCCTCTGGAACGCTAGTCCAGTGATAATACCGCTACACCACCGCCTCCCCATCATCTTTAAAGTAAAGAAACAACCCATGGTGCTTCATAAGGTCATTATAAAACAAAATATGACACTGAGCTTGGTCAAAAAAGGTAGGCATTTAAGGAGTGCCTTTGAGCAGGAAAGCATGATTGAAAGGCCAAAAGGTTTAAGGAGGGAATTCCAGAGTTTAGAGCTCAGGCACCTGAAGGTGCAGCCACCATCGGTGGAGTGATCAAGAAAGCAAGAGTAAGAGGAGTTCAGAGATCTCAGAAGATTGTTGAGCTTGAAGAGATTATCAAGACAGGGAGGGACTGAGGTCATGGATGGATTTGAAAACAAGGCTGAGCATTTTAAAATTGAGACATTGCTCAACTGGGAGACAATGTAGGTCAGCGAGCACAGGGGTAATGGGTGAGTGGGATTTTATGTGAGCTACCACATGGATGGCATTGATTTTATGGAGGGTGGATGATGGGAGACCAGGATTGCAACAGAATAGTTAAGTTTTGAGGCGACAAAGGCATGGGCAAGGATTTCAGCAGCAGATGAGCTGAGATGGGGTGAAGTTGGGCAATGTTACGGAAGCACAAATGGGTGGTTTTAGTGATGGTGCAGATATGTGATTGGAAGCTCATCTTTGGGTCAAATCAGACACCGACGTTGTGAAAAGTCTGGTTCAACTTCAGACAGCTGCAAGGGAGAGGGATGGAGTCAATAACTAGGGGATGAGCTTGGAATGGGAACTGAAGACAATGACTTCAGTCTTCCGACGTTACACCATTATGCCAAGGCTGATACCTAGCGTGAAGCACTTTCATGTCATTGACATATTAAAGCTTAGAAAGCAAGCAAAGGATGTGGAGAGGAGAATTTTAAAAATTCATTTATGGGACGTGGGCTTCGCTGGCTGGGCCAGCATTTATTGTGCACCCCTAGATGGCGTTGAAAAGGTGGTGGTGAGCTGCCTTCTTGAACTGCTGCAGTGCCTGTGGGGTGTTGGTAGACCCAAAACAAGGCACAGGTCTGGAGTGTAATGGAAACTCCCTACTTGCCTGGATGAGTGTTAGGAAGGGAGTTCCAGGATTTTGACCCAGCGACAGTGAAGGAAAGGTGATATATTTCCAAGTCAGGATGGTGAGTGACTGGGGGAGGAATTTCTAGGGGTGGTGTTCCCATGTATCTGCTGCCCTTGTCCTTCTAAGTGGTTGTGAGTTTGGAAGGTGTTATCCAAGGAGCCTTGATGAATTCCTGCAATGCATCTTGTAGATAGTTGTAGACAGACTGCTGCTAACATGCATCGGTGGTGGAGAGCATGAATATTTGTGTATGTGGTACCAATCAAGCAGATTGCTTTGTCCTAGATGATGTCAAGCTTCTTGAGTGTTATGGGAGCTGCACTCATCCAGGCAAGTGGGGATTTTCCATCACACTCCTGACTTGTGCCTTGTAGATGGTGGACAGGCTTTGGGGAGTCAGGAGGTGAGTTACTTGCTGCACGATTCCTAGCCTCTGACCTGCTCTTGTAGCCACAGTATTTATATGGCTAGTCCAGTTCAGTTTTAGGTCAATGGTAACCCCCAGGATGTTGATAGTGGGAGATTCATTGATGGTAATGCCATTGAACATCAAGGGGTGATGGTTAGATTCTCTCTTGTTGGAGATGGTCATTGCCTGGCACTTGTGTGGCATGAATGTTACTTGCCACTTGTCAGCCCAAGCCTGGGTATTGTCCAGGTCTTGCTGCATTCTTACTTGGACTGCTTCAGTATCTGAGGAGTTGTAAATGATGCTGAACATTGTGCAATCATCAGCGAACATCCCCACTTCTGACCCTATGATGGAAAGAGGGTCATTGATGAAGCAGCTGAAGATGGTTGGGCCTAGGACACTACCCTGAGGAACTCCTGCAGTGATGTCCTGGAGCTGAGGCATGACACCAACCCCAGCAGAGAGTTTTACTTAACTGATGGTGGAGAATAGATTGTTGGGCCATGTTGGATTTTTCTTGTTTTTTGTGTACAGGACATGCCTGGGCAATTTTCCACATAACTGGGTAGATGCCAGTGTTGTGGCTGTACTGGAACAGCTTGGCTAGGGGCACGGCAAGTTCTGGATCACAAGTCTTCAGTACTATTGCCAGAATATTGTCAGGGCCCATAGCCTTTGTAGTTTCCAGTGCCTTCAGCCATTTCTTGATATCACATGGAGTGAATTGAATTGACTGAAGACTGGCATCTGTAATGCTGGGGACCTCCAGAGGAGGCTGAGATGCATCTTCCACTTGGCACTTTCGGCTGAAGATTGTAGCAAATGCTTCAGCCTTATCTTTTGCACTGATGTGCTGGGCTCCTCCATCATTGAGGATGGGTATACTTTTGAACCTCCTCCTCCAGTGAGTTGTTTAATTGTCCACCAACATTCACGACCTGATGTGGCAGAACTGAAGGGCTTAGATCTGATCCGTTGGTTGTGGGATCGCTTAGCTCCAAGTGGCGTTCAACATGGAGTAACACTGATTCATCTAAAGCTGAGGGAGGGCGGCATGTGGTAATCAGCAGGAGGCTTCCTTGCCCATGTTTGACCTGATGCTATGAGACCTCATGGGGTCCAGAGTTGATGTTGAAGGCGCCCTGGGAAACTCCCTCCCGACTGTATACTACTGTGCCGCCACCTCTGTTGGGTCTGTCCTGCTGGTGGGACAGGACATACCCAGTGATGGTGATGGTGGAGTCTGGGACATTACCTGCATGATATGATTCCGAGTGGATAACTGTGTCAGGCTGTTGTTTGACTAGTCTGTGAAACAGCTCTCCCAATTTTGGCACTAGCCCCCAGATGTTAGTAAGGACGACTTTGTAGAGTCGACAGGGCTGTGATTGCCGTTGTCGTTTCTGGTGCCTATGTTGATGCTGGTTGGTCCATGGTTTCATTCCTTTTTTGAGACTTTGTATTGGTTTGATACAACTGAGTGACTTGCTAGGCCATTTCAGAGAGAGCACTTAAGAGTCAAACGTATTGTTGTGGGTCTGCAGTAGTAACTAATAATAATCATCGTAGTATTAACAAACCAGAGACAAATGAGGTTACAATGGGAGAATTTGAAGGTTTGAGTTGAGACTAACTACCAACCAGACAAGCTGTTTCCTTCAACTTGTCCAGAACTGTAACTTGGATTTTTGGCTAGTTTGGTCTGCACCAATGAACACATAACAGACTGACAATAGTAGATTTTGATATTTTTTAAACAAGTTAGCTATTCGTGAAAACATAAATACCTGAACCATCGCTGTTTTTTAAATAGGGAGGTGCTTAATATTAATTTATGATTATGAATGCAATATTTTGTGAATATCAAGGGGAGAATTTTCTCCCCATTGGGGGGGTTGGGCAGAAGTGGGCAGGCGCGCAGCCGATTGCCACCCACGATTGGCTGCATGCTGCCATTCTACGTGGGCAGGCCAATTAAGGCCCGCCCAGTGTGATGCGCACCCAGAAGCGCTGAGCACTCCCTGTGCGGGCAGGGGGAGGAGGGAGAGTCGGGGCTTGCACTCTTTCACACATGAAATCTTACTTTGATTTTTAAAAATTTTAATAAAGGAAACAAAAAAACTTAAAAACATGTCCCCTCATGCAACAGTGTCACATGAGCCGGGACATGTCTATGAATTGCATTGAAAATTTTTATTAATGTTTTAAAACCTTCATGAAACCTCATTTTGCCTGTGGATGAAGTTTCATGAAAAATGCGAAGGCCGCTGGCACCCTTCGCTTGCCCGGCAACTTTAAGGTTGGATGGGCAGCGGTTTTAATTATTTCAGTTGGAATTTAAATGACCTTAATAGGCCTTTGACAGTTCGGCGAGTTTGCAGCTGAGTCCGATGCACGCCTGCCGAACTAAAGATCTGAATGACGCGTGGTGACATCACCACACGTCATTTTACATGTCGGCGAGCAGGGCCTGCTCCTGCTTGCCGAACCAAAGATTCTTCCCCAAGTGAATGCTCTTGAATGGCACAAATTTACCCCGTAATTCATAACTGGCATGAAATAGGGGAATTTTACTGTCACGGTCTAGAACTACATTCAAACTGAAGGACTTGGCTCATCATGTCTGTTTCCAAACTGGTCGACACAAAAATGTTTCAATGAGTGGAGTGTGCACAAAGTTAATGATTCTTCTGTTTCCTCATCCTAGGTTCATAAAATGCACATCTGGTAATAATGTTCTCCAAATGGCAGCCTCAAGAGTACAATTAGTTTGTTTCGACTTTCTTGAGGAAGTGACGGTAAAAATCTTTGCAACGTGGTATACATGGAATTCCAAGAGGCTTTTGGTGGATTTCCAAACTACCACTCACGCTTTAGAGCAGCAGAATCCCAAGAAAACTCTGGGAAAGGATAATATCTGGGCTGATGTGTAGGTTTCTGGAAGAGTTCAGAATAAGGGGGCAGTATCTTAATATTCAAACTAGATCATTTAGCAGTGGTGTCAGAAACATAAGAATATAAGAATAGGTGCAGAAGTAGGCGATATGGCCCATTCAGTGTGTTCATGGTTGACCTTCTATCTCAACTCCACTTTGCCACCCTATCCCCATATTCTTTGATTCCCTCAATGTCCAAAAAGTTTCCTTGGTGCCCAAAAAGTTACTTCTTCATACAATGGGTAGTGGAAATCTGGAACTCTTTCCCCTGAAAAGATGTAGAGTCTGGGGGCCAATTGAAAATTTCAAAACCTGAGTTTGATAGATTGTTGCTTGGTAAGGGTATGAGGGTTCAGGAATTAGTGTGGGTGGATTGAGTTAAGATACAGATCAATTATGATCTACTTGAATGGCAGAACAGACACACGGGGCTGAATAGCCAGCTCCTATTCCTATGGTCCTATGATAATGGGAATGATGTTGGAGTTGAGGGTAGGCTTAATCCCCCAGAGATGGCAATTGGGGACCCACACTTTCACATTTCTAAGCGAGATTCAGGCACCCAATGTAAAGAGGTCAAATTGACAGACAGAACTGGACTAATGGCAGGAGGCCTTGTGGCACAGTGGGTAGCATTTGAGCCAGAAGCTTCAGGTTCAAGTCCCAGCCCAGGACTTGATAGCCACAGAAGTTGTCTTCATGACATGGCCAAACAGGTTGAATATGAACTTGAAATTTGTTCCAACACATGCCAATAGAAGGTGGTAAGAGCAGGAGAGATTCCTGGTCAGCCATGTGATGGAAAGAATGTTGGAGCCTCTGCCATCACTGTCCATAACTCCAAACTACAACATGTATGAAAAAGCACATGTTTTCTCTCAAAAACTGGGACTCTTTGAGTGAACTGTAACCAACCACAAAACTGAAAAGTAATCTGCAGTCAATTTAGGACCTGCAGAATAAGATAGATGAAACCCTAGAAATAACTTTCAGTGATTTTACCCTTGTATCAAATTATTTTCTGCTTTTTTAACAGAAGCAATAATCTGTTTAAAATAAACATGTCGAGGCTTTACTTAACATAGCCTGACGGGAATTTGATACGGAGCAAAATAAGTGCTCACCCCATAACAATTCTAGCCAAAAATATGTAAGTGAGCAGATTGAATTGAATACTGATAAGTGCAGTGTGTAACAAAAATAAAAATACAACACACATACTCCATGAATAGTGTTATAGAACAGAGTGAAGTTGAAAGAGATCTGGGACAAAGCCATCAACTTTAATTGGGGCTTAGTTGGTAAAGGAGAGGGTGTACATTATAGATGTCAACTGTGGCTCAGTGTGTAGCACTCTCTATTCTGAATCAGAAGGTAGTTGGTTCATAGTCCTACCTGAGCACAAGTTTTTCATTCTTTCATGGGATCTGGGCATTGCTAGCAACGTTAGCATTTGTTGCCCATCATTGACCTTGAACTGAGTAGTTTGCCAGGCCATTTTAGAGGGCAGTTAAGAGTCAACTACATTTGGATCTGGAGTTACACTTAGGCTGGACCAGGTAAATGTTACAGACAGGGAGAGAGACAAAATTGAACTCCTTTATTTTTCTCACCATTTGTCCATAAGCAGAGGTGTTTTAATTTTTGAAATAGGCTGTGGCGGATTTCCCCAAACTGTCTGTTTGTGAGGCCAATTTTTAAAGTGACTCACAGCAAACTCTCTTCAGGGTTAAATCAGAAGTATAGTTTATTCAAACATTCAAACCCTGGGAATGGTCGCAACTTCATACGCACACACAAGCACCCAATAAGAAGTTAGGAAAGAGGAGTTCTTTACAACAATGAATAGCTTAAAAGAAAAAGCACCACAGACATCAGTTCATATGACTGCCAGAGTCCAGAAAGTCACAGTCCAGTGAGGGTACCTTCATGGAGGAGGTACAGTTCAGGTGGGTTCAGCTAGCTGAAGCAGAAGTTACAGAATTCCTTTAAAGTTGATGGTGACACAGCAAGATAAGGTGGCATAAAGACACTTGGTCTGCTCGGCAGGTGATGGCAGGAATCATCCAGAGAAAACAAGCTTCAAGGAGGCTTAGACTTGATGCAGGCTGTTGGTCAGCCTAGAGTCCTGTTTGGATATCCTCAGCCTGGAGTTTTAATAGCAGACTGTGTTGCGAGTCTAGAAATGTAATATTAAAATGTTTCCAAAGGCCAAAAGCTTAATGTTTCCCATTAATGAGTCAGTTGCAGGCTAACAAGCAGCTTCTATGCCCCTGTTCAAAATCCATTGTTCACCTTAGGAGGTAGATGGTGGCTATTAGTGCCTCTGCAGGTAAAATTAGTTTCAAAGTCTCTCTTTTTGTTATAGTCCAAGCTGGGGGGCAGATAGAGTGCTGGTCCCTGATATCATTGATTGTAATGTGTCCTCCTTGTGAGAGGTCTGAAATTCCACAGGAGCTTTTGTCCTGTAATGACAATTTCCAGAAACTGTTGCCAACTTGTGAATCATGTGACCTGTAGCAGCCATCTTTTGGTTCAGTAAATTCCACTTTTTAAATAAGCAAAAAGGTAAGGTTTGAATTAAACAGTTTATGATGTCTTTCATGTCTTAGGGACATGACATAAGGAAGGCAGATATCTTTCCCTAAAGGACATTAGTGAACCAATGACAATCAGTGTTGGTTCATGAGACTGGGACTAGCTTCCGATTCCAGTTTTTAAAAAAATCATTAATTAATTGAATTTAAACTCTACCAGCTGCCATGATGGGACTTGAACCCATGTTTCCAAAATATTAGCTTCAGCCTCTATATTACAAGTTTACTAATGTTACCACTGCACCGCCATCTCCTTTCTAGCCTAGGCTGAGTTGGCTTTTGCATGAGATGTTAATCCAAGGTGATGTCTGCTCTCCTGGATTGGTTTAAAGAAGTATATGGTGAGTTCTGGCTTATGTATGCCCCTCAAACAATTTTTCTAAGGCAGTTTATCATTTTGCACTGTGTGCAATCTTCTTCTGCACAGATTGATGACTTAATTGAAGGTAAAGCGATTTGGGGTGTCATGAAAGGTGCTGTATCAATGTCAACTCTATCCTCTCCACTTTATTTTCCTATTCACTGAAAGGTCTGGGTCTGTTTTAGACATGGAGTCAGTCAGAACCACACAAAGCTGGGTTCTAAGGCCTCATCAACATACTCAGCATGAAGTGCTGGCACAGGTCATGACTCCACTTGCTGCCCGCACAGGAATAGACATCGTTGCATCATGCCACGTTCCTCGCCAGCCTTGGCCCTCAGGTAGCTCCCAGAAGAAGGGGGGAGGCAGTTCGAGTGGGTTATAGTAAGTGGGAAAGGAACTGATCACAACCCTGTGGAGTTGGAAGAACATAGAAATGGAGAAACTAGGAGCAGGAGTAGGCCATTCGGTCCTTCGAGCCTGCTCTGCCATTCATTATGATCATGGCTGATCATCCAACTCAATAGCCTGCTCCCGCTTTCTCCCCATATCCTTTCATCCCTTTTGCCTCGAGAGCTATATCTAACTCTTTCTTGAAAACATACAATGTTTTGGCCTCAACTACTTTGTGTGGTAGCGAATTCAATTTCCTTCCCTGACCAGGCTCTACATTCCTGGCTCCAATAAAAATTTCTTCTGTAAGAAGGACAAAATAATTTGCTGGTGGTCATGTGGGTTACTGAAGAATCCTGTTGCCTGCCCTGAGCAGTGCAGATTAATTTCTGAATGCAGCCATTCAGTGTTAAACCCCTAATTTGCAACTTAAAAAGAAGGGGCTCACAGATTTCGTGGTGGGACCAACTGTTGTCCAGATGGTGCATGGGCTGTGCCACTGCTAAACTGGAATGCTTAACACCCATTTTAAATTCTAAAATGGGTGAAACGCATAACAGTTTCTGTCCCACAGTATTTCCAATGGACTTGCTAGCTTCCCCCCTCACTCTGCTAGAGCAATCAACAAGAGAAACAACAATTCTAAACCATAATGACAAATCACCAGAGTTCAGTGCAGTACTGAGGGAGTGCTGCTCTGTCAGAGGTGCCGTCTTTTGGGTGAGATATTGAACTGAGCCCTGTCCACCCTCTCAAGCAGACCTAAAAGATCCTATGGCACAATTTCGAAGAAGAGCAGGCAAGTTGTCTCTCTGTCTCTCTCTCTCTCTCCCTTTCTCCCTCTTCAGCTACCATGCCCAAAGAGGGCACTGGGGACCACGGACCTTCATGTTAATTGTGCTTTGGAGGCACGGATTGTTGGTGGCACATTCATCCAGTTTGTGAGGCCCTTTAAGAAAGGCGAGTTGTACAATTTCCAAAATCATTAAGGACACACAGATGTAAGTAATGACTTTTCCTCAATTTCTGTTTACTTTTGGATAATAATCTAAAATTCTAATAAGCAAATTTTACACCTTTTTGTGCTACAGGTTGTTGCAATAGTATTTAGTACATGTGTGGGTGACGTCATTGGTGCAGGAGCAGAGGGGTACTGCCAGGCTGGGCGCAACTGAGTGATGTTATTGGATTTCACACATGTGCGGAACAGTGCACATGTGCAGACCGTTATTGGCAACCATCTTGCATTGACAAGAGACACAGTGCAGTGGATAACCTAATTAAAAATGGCACTGTGGCTTGAATGAAGGAAAGCGATGAAGGAAGGGCCAAGCAACTGTATTTGATACGGTTATGATCAATTCACAGAGACTGGCAACACTCACAATTTCTATTTCTTTGTATCTTTTCAAAAATGCTTTGTGCATTCAAAAAAATATAAAGAAATTAAGACACAAATTCTACATGATGAATCTAACTCTCTTCCCAATTCGTTTATGAATGCTTTGGTCACCAAAGTGAAGGATGTTTGGAATGGAACACATTCCAGTTTGGTCCCCCAGTGTTACTCTAAAGTCAGAAAAGCTTCATATATTCTACCCTGGTTATATCCCAGGTACAATCTTGGAAAGCATCTTCTAATATCCAAAGGTGCAATGTCTTCTCATTTCCCACCTTGCGGCCTTTCCAAGTGACACTGCCAACCTACTGCCAACTTAGAGGCAGATTCCCGTGCCCCCTTACAACTGGGTTATGACTGCTCAAACTCATTTAATCGTACCGTGAGATAGAGGAAAGGTTTGCCTATCATTCTGACTTAGGATTGCTGAGGCCAATTATAAAACCTTAACTACCACTCTGAGACCAGCCAATCCCTCATTATAGAGCAGGGATTAAACCAGGGGACTTCCTGGTCAGCTTGACACAGCCACTCACCAAGTCACCAGAGGAACAGCGAAAGAACTGTTATGACACAGCAGTTGGTGAAGGCTGAGTTATTTAAAATCCCTGAGGGAAACTTTAAACAACTGTCATAACCTGTATTTTCTATAGGTATATTTGGAGTTACAGCTCTAAATTCAGGAATAAGATCACTAATTCTCAAGAAGTTTTTATATCGAGCTAAATGAGACATTTATTAATTTACAACAGGTATTAACACACACGGCTACAAATTACTACTATCATAACTTTTAACAAATTCCTAAATTAATCTCGACTAAGGCAACAACAACCCATAGGCTTCAAGCAGACACCAGACAAAGCATTTTCACCTTACAAATTCAAAATGAGGTTCCTTTCAATTTGGTTCCTTTGCAGACAGTTGTAGGCTTACAGCTGCTTTGATCTTACATGCCTCTGCTCTGCACACACAAAAGCTCCCTTCAGGTTATACCCAGCACTTCTCTTTGAATGTAAATTTTCATTATATCACCAGGCCTTTTGAATTCCACCTCTTCTAACAATAAAACCCCTTTCATAGTACCAATTTTATTAATAATATAACCATATTGCTTGGTGTCTCCTAGCTAGGTGCAAGATTTGACTCCAACTCTTGAATGCTCTATTCAACAAAATGCAAATGTACTCTTCACCTCCCTGTTTACATCTCAAAATTACTATACATCAAAGCACCCAGACTACCTGGCTTTAATCCAATTTAACACACACAGACACAGCCACAGACTAAAGCTCTATTTGAAAATAATAATTTCCAATAACATTATATACATTAATAAACTCATGACATTCCCCTTCCTATTGAAAAATGAACTGTCATAATTCTAAAAGGCAGCTTCATTTTTTAAATAACCCATCTCACACTATCTCCTATACTTATTAAATTAGTACATTATGAGAGGCATGCATTAACGTAACAATATATATCTGTGAAAGGATTTTCACTTCCAGCAATATGTATAATCCATGGACTAAATGGTTGTAATAATAGACTCCATCTGAAAAACCTTGCACTTTTGTCTCGAAATTTGTTCAAAAACTTTTAAGGATTATGGCCTGTATAAACAATTGTTTTTGATGAATTGTTTGCAAAATAAATTTCAAAATGCTACAATGCTAACACCAAACCCAAAGTCTTTTGCAATTGTTGAATATCTTCACTATTGTACCTTTAGCTTCTGTGAAAAATACCTTATCGGTTTTTCAATTCCAGTGTCATCTTTTTGTAGCAGGAAAGCCCCAATGCCTATATCGCTTGCATCAACTTAAATTACTTTTCATAATTGGGTACTACCAAAACTGGTGTTGTAATTAATACAGTTTTCAAACTATCGAATGACTCCTGATACTCCAGTGTCCATTGAAACTTCTTGTTCTTTTTTAATAGTTCAGTCAGTGAAGCAACCGCTCGGCTAAAATTTGGTACAAATTTCCAGTAAAACCCACTCGCACCCAGAAATATCGAAACTTCTCATTTTGTTGTAGGCACTGGGAAATCCATAATAGGCTTGACTTTCGCATCTCTCGGAGCCACCTTACCATGTCCAGAGGTATGGCCTAGATACGTAACTTGTACTTTCGCAAATTCACTTTCAGCCAAGTTCATCACCAAATTAGCTTCTTGTAGTCGAGTAAATAATTCTTCCAGATGCTGTAAATGCTCCCCCCATGGTCTGACTGAAAATGATTAGATCATCAATATAAACAACACAATTGCTTAGACCTGCAGTTAATTTGTTTGTCAGTCTTTGAAATGTCACAGATGCATTCTTCATACCAAATGGTATGACTTTAAACTATATAGTCCACTTGGCATTATGAAAGCTGATATCTCCTTTGCTCTCTTCAACAACGATACCTGCCAATATCCTTTCAGCAAGATAATCTTTGTGATAAATTTCGATTGTTCCACTTTCTCAATGCAATCTTCCAACCGTGGTATAGGATATGAAGCTGCTTTTGTCACCGCATACACTTTTCAATAGTCCACACATAGTCTTTGTGTTCCATCCAGTTAGCTCCAGTTACAGCAATAAGACTCAATGACGTCATTTTGAAGCATGAAATCAATTTCTTTTTGTACTTTTGATAATTTTGCTGGATTTAATCTATAAGGTTGCTGCCTTATTGAAGATGATATTCCTATACACACATCATGTATAGCTAAATGTGTCTTTCTAATTTATTTCCACAAATAGGGCTGTGTGACTACAACAGCTTTTCCAAATCACTTTTACACTTGCTTGGAAGGAAACTCAACATTTCATTTACATTTTCAAGCACCCTCTCATTATCCAATTTGATTAGAGGAAAATCAATTTCAGAGTCTTGCACTTCAACCTCTTTCTCATCATCCACCATCACTAATACCTCTTTTTGTTCCTCTTTCCCGTAAAAGTGCTTTTTAAGCATATTTATATAACACACCCTCTGCTTCTTCATTCTACCCGGAGTATTTATTAAATAATTTACTTCACTCAATTTCTTTTCAATCCTGTAAGGCCCACTAAATATTGCAATTAACGAATCGCCTAGCACTGATAACAAAACTAGCACTTTCTCTCCAGAACCAAAATTGCAAGTTTTAGCTTTCTTATCTGCCTTCATTTTAATCGCTTGCTGTGATGTCTTTAAATGTTCCTTAGCCAACTCACATGCCCTGTTCAATCTTTCCCTGAAATTTGATATGTAATCCAGGAGAACAGTTTCTGAATTTTGATCCACGAATTTCTCATGAATCAGTTTCAGTGGTCTCCTTACCTCATGACCATAAACAAGTTCAAAAGGGCTAAAACCAGTTGATGCATTAGGAATGTCCCTAATAAAAAATAACAAAAATGGAATTCCCGGATCTCAATCTTGTGCACAATACTGACAGTATACTCTCATCATAGTTTTTAAAGTTTGATGCCATCTTTCCCAAGCTCCTTGTTACTCCAGATGATAAGCTGTTGACTAAAACTGTTTTATCCCCAAACTGTTCACTACTTCTTTTACCAACTTTGACATGAAATTTGATCCCTGATCTGACTGTATTTCCTTATGTAAACTATATCTTGTAAATAATGTTATTAACTCCTCCACAATCTTCTTAATTGTAATATTTCTTAAAGGTATCACTTCAGGAAACCTGGTAGACACATCCATTATTGTCAGTAAATACTGATTTCCACTTTTAGTCTTAGGGAGGGGTCCTACACAATCATTCATGACCCTGTTAAAAGGTTCTTCAAATGCTGGTATTGGGATTAAAGGCACCGACTTAATCACTGCTTGTGATTTTCCTGTTATTTGACATGTATGATAGGTTCTACAGAATTTGATTAAAACCCTATGTAATCCTGGCCAGAACAAATACCTCTGTATCTTTTCCTATGTTTTCCTAATTCCTAAATGTCCCCGCATTGGAATTTCATGAGCAAAACTCAGAATCTCATTTCTATATCCTAATAGGATAACAATTTGATACACCTCACTCCAGCTTTCACTTGCTGAGACATGATCTGACCTCCAGTTTCTCATTAAAATATCTCCCTGAAGATAACATACTTGAAAACATTTTGCTTCTGTTTCTGAATAAGCTTTCTCATATAACTGCTTTAGTTGCAAATCATTTATCTGTAATTCCACTAACCTCCATGAGTTAAACACTTCAGCTGTATTGTCCTGTATTCTTTCCTCCTGAATAATGTTATCAAACATAGCTAGTGCCAGCTAGTTGGATTTCAACACCTCCTTCTTGCCTTTGAACTGCCTGCCCTTATCGTTTAACTTGTTCTCCCCTAAGAGCCTTTGATCTCATTACAACACAATCAGGAAACAATCCAGGATGTTCCTTCTGTAACACCTCGGTTGAAAACACTTCTACAGGCTGCTCAACTACCATAGTCATCACCCACATTTGGAACCCAGCTATATCATTACCCAGAAGAAATTGAACCCCTGCAATGGGCAATTTTTTCACCACTCCAACTATAACTTCAACAGTCTTCTATTTGCTCTTTAAATTTACCTTTCACAATGGAATAGAGTTAGCATCTCCATGTACCCCACTTATTATTACCTGCTTCTGCAATACTCCCTTTGAACAACAAATATCACTATCCCACAGCATTAAGGATTGGCTAGCCCCTGTGTCTCTTAAAATTTTACCTACCATCTTTACCTGCTCCACCCTGTACACATGGAAAGACTTTCCCTTCACACACAAAATCTTTAAACATTTCTGCAACCTGCTCCACAGAATTTTCTTGAGTAAACTGTGAACACATTCCCACTGCTTCACCTATCATTGATTCTCCCGGTTTCACCTGTACACAAACCATTGGTTTCTCCTGTGCTTGAACTTCAGAACTCACAGTATTTTTACTTCCAGAGCTTTCCTGAGCCCCAATAATTCCAACAGATTTTTCCTGCAATTTCCAACAACCTGACTTTGTGTGCCCTACTTTATTACGATGAAAATACCTCAATTTTCGAATGTCACTTCTATCTACAGCACCTTCCTTTTTATTCTGAGAAAAAACCACATGGGAACTTTCAGCTACTCCTTCTCTTCCCTCATTACCTACCTTCCTTTCATCTTCCCACTTTTTATCATTTTCCAATTTGAAAGGGTAATGAAAAAATGATTTAGCTCTATGAACTAACTTATAATAATCAGCTATCTCTCCAGCTTGTCTTATAAAATCAACCCTCTGTTCCTCCACATGAGCTCTCACTACTTAAGGGATTGAAGCTTTAAATTCTTCCAAAAGAGTTACTTCCTTAAGAGCTGCATACATTGTCTCTATTTTTAACACCTGTATCCACCAGTCAAAATTACTTTGTTTTACTCTTTCAAACTCAATATAAGTTTGCCCAAGCTGTTTTCTCATATTCCTAAATTTCTGCCTGTATGCTTCAGGAACCCACACATATGCACTCAATATAGCCTTTATCACCACATCATAATTCACTGACATTTCTTCTGATAGCAAAGCATATACCTCATTCGCCCTACCCAGCATCTTAGACTGTAATAATAACATCCACCTTTCCCGTGGCCATTTCATCAGTTTAGCTAGCTTCTCAAATGAAATAAAGAATGCTTCAAAATCTTTTCCTCAAACTTTGGAAGAGCTTGTACAAATTTAATCATCTGCCCACTGGGTTCTACTCTGGAGATAAGTCCTTCCTCACCTCCTGGCATCTCTTTTTTAACTGCCAACATTTTCAGTTGGAATTCTTTCTCTTTCTCTCTCTTTTTCTCTTTCCTCCTTCTCTATCTTCACAATTTCTAATTCCCTTTCCTGTTTTCTTTCTCCCTTCTGCCTTTCTATCTGTTCCCTTTTAAAAGCCACTTCTCTGCCACGTGCTTCTAATTCAAGCTTTTTCAGTTCTTTTGCTTGTTCAAATTCAAGCATCTTCATTTGTAACTGAAGTCTCACTACCTCCATCTGTGACTCATTAGTGTCGGGTTTCACTTTTAACTGTAGATGCTATGCTATACTTTTAATTATATCTGATTTCCTAGCACCCTCAGGTGACCCCAATTTTAACTTATCTGCCAACTCTGTTAATTTACTTTTGTTACTTTTATTTTTTCCAACCTAATCAGAGCTTTATCTTCTACTCCCAGACAAGTTTTAGCAACTGCCAAAGCCATCTTGCACTCTCACCACTTCTAAAATGCCTCACCAATTCCTGAATCCCTCACCAACTCCTGAATTCAAAGAGCTTCTCATACTCATAACCTTAAGATTCACCAATTCCAAACCAACCAAGCAATTATAATTTTTATTCTGCAAGAGCCCCCAGTTGTTATCTCACAGCAGTTGGTAATGGCTGTTATTTCAAATCTCAGAGCGAAACTTTAAACAACTGTCATATCTATATTTTCTATTGATATGTTTGGAGTTGCAGCTCTAAATTCAGGAATAAGACCACTAGTTCTCAAGAGGTTTTTATATCAAGCTCAATGAGACATTCATTAATTTACAACAAGGTATTAAACACACACACATGGCTACAATTTACCAGTATCATAACTTTTAACAAATTCCCAAATTAATCTCCACTAAGGCAACAACAACCCATAGACTTCAAGCAGACACCAGACAAAGCATTCCCACCTTACAAATTCAAAATGAGGTTCCTTTCAATTTGTTTCCTTTGCAGACAGTTATAGGCTTACAGCTGCTTTGATCTTACATGCCTCTGCTCTGCACACACAAAAACTCCCTTCAGGTTATACCCAGCACTTCTCTTTGAATGTACATTTTCATTGCATCACCAGGCCCTTTGAGTTCCACCTCTTCTAACAATAAAACCCCTTTCATTGTACCAATTTTATTAGTAATATAAACATATTGCTTGGTGTCTCCTAGCTAGGTGCAAGATTTGACTCCCTCTCTTGAATGCTCTATTCAACAAAATGCTGATATACTCTTTACTTCTCTGTTTACATCTCAAAACTATTATACATCAAAGACTACCTGGCTTTAATCCAATTTAACACCCACAGACTAAAGCTCTATTTTAAAAAAATAATTTCCAATAACCTTATATATATTAATAACTTCATGAATGAAAGCACTTTTAAAGAATTGAAGAAAAGATCCGAACGGGCCTCATTAGGTCGTCCGTCAGATCCTTCATTTTTGGATCTGTACCAGATGAGGAGCCAGAGTCATGCATTCCCGTGGGTTCCTCCAAACTGGCTCAATATCATGCGCAGTTCAAATGCAAGTGCAGTAGGCTGAGCCAAAATGAGTGTTTGTTGAAATTGAAAAATGATTTCAGACAACAATTCTTTTCCCACTCCCAGGAGAAAAAGAAAATCTGTACACATGGATCGGAAAGACAGGCAGTAGCAATCACGAGTGTTGGAAGCTGGAAGGCAACATTGAAGTTTTAGGTCGATTGTAGATTAATAGACTCTCTCAACTCCTGGGTTAAATGCAGTGCACTGTGGAAATAATAGACATGGGCCAGGATTTTACATAAGTCGGGTGGGCTCGGCGGGAGCAGGTGGCAGTGGTCAAGAAACTGACTGCTGCCTGCGATTGAGTCCATGCCGCTGTGTTACCCGGATGGGCCAATTAAGGCCCGCCCAGTGTAATGCGCGACTCTGGCATCAGTGTGAAGAGGTGGGCAGGTGTGGGAGCTCAAAGTCCGTCAGGTCCATTGGTGGCCTGGCAGCCTATTTAAAAATGAATATGTGAAGGCTGTCATTGACTCAGAGGACCATTGTCATGCAGAACGTCAGTGCTGAACAGGGCAGGCGGGTGGGCAGCTCGGCAGGGCAGTCGGCCCCGAGGTTTTCTGACACGTGGCTCGCTGCCCTCCTGGAGGAGGTGGCAGCACGCTGGGATATCCTTGTCCCAAGGAATGGGAGGAAGAGGCCCCCCCCCACCTCGCCAAAAATGCCTAGGAGAAGGTGGCATCCAGGGTGAGCTCCCATGACATTGTGAGGTGCACGTGGGTGCAGTGCCGCAAGCGCTGCGATGAGCTCCTGCGATCGGGAAGGGGGAGTACCGTGTTGGCTTGGGTCACTTAACACAACAGTTAGGAGCAGCTCTCCCACCCACACTACCCCCCACCCTCTCGGATGTCAGAGTTCTTAGGGTATGAGTGGCAAATGTCAGTGAGGCAGCATCTGGCCAAGGGGGTGAGCCCTGGCTGCTTGGCATGAGTGTCTTGCGGCTCCAGGGTTCCGAATCGGCTGAGCCCTGCGAGGTTTTCCTCAGGTGGGGTTGGCCAGGCTGCAATGGTAATGCAGGTACAGGGTGGACTAATCAATGCTCCTCTCTCCTTTCAGGACAAGACAGCCCACAATAACGCTGAGAGGCTGCAGACTGGTGGAGGACCGCCCCACCTTCTAATCCTGTCCAGATATGAGCTGGAGGCACTGGGGCTGGAGAGATGCCATGCGCCTAGGTCATCCAGCCGGAACAAAGTTTGAGTGCCACAGGGAGGTAACAGTGCAGTGCACCTGAGGTCAGACTATCTGTGATAGCACCTATTCCACTGTTGTCTGCATATTGATGTGAGCCTCGAACCCGTTGATAATGGAAAGATGAGGGCACCCTGATCTGGGTGCCAGGCATGTACAGTAACAGTGTAACGACTTCAACTAACCACATGTCCTTGTTCTTCCTTTCAGGATCACAGAGGACCATTGGGGTCAGGAGCCTGAAGGAACATTGCTCACCCCAGAGGACATGGAAGTCTAAACACGCCAGCGTCACACCCTCTCAGCCAGGCAGGCATCGGCACAGATACCAGCACCTCAGTGGGCATTAGATTGTCGGCTAGTATCTTGGTGCACAGCACGGAGGCCACTTCACACTTGCTTGAGGTGCAAGCGGAGGCAGAGTGTACTCAGGGCCTGGCAGTCAGAGGACGGCTGGGAACCAGGAACATGATCAGTCAGTGGCTGATATGAGCTTCTGGAGTCGGCCCTGAGCCAGCAGATGCCGGAAGTCCAGCAGGGTGTGCGGGAGGATCTGGCAGAGATACATGAGGGAATGCGTGCCATGGTGTCCGTGCTGGAGGAGTCCATGCGGAGTGCACTGCCTCTTCCATGGACAGAGCGGCAACTCTCATGGAGAGGCTCCTCCAGGAGCTCAATCAGGGATTCCTGGGGATGCGCTCGGACCCACAAGCCCTCACAGCGGCATTGACCTCAGGTGGTCATTGTTAGTGTGGGAGATAGATTGGGCACCCAGTATCCCAGTTAGGTGCCCATCATTCAATGGTGAGTAGGCAGGTCCAAAGCGACCTGACGTTGGCACATGAGCAGTTTGTTGTCCCTGCGGACACCTCTCAGGTTGCTCTGGATGAGGGCAACAGCTCCTCCGCCCCCCCTGCCAGTGACAGTGACATCCATTGAGGCTGCGGTGACTGGGGAGATGCCAGCGGTGCCACTGGCTGTTCCCTCCCAGGCAGGGCAAGCATGGGCTCCACGGGCCAGAGGACATCTGCCAAGGTCATCAAGATCAACAGGACAGCAGAGTGAGCAGGTTGTCTCCAATGCCGGTGCCAATGAGAGGAGAGCACCTAGATGTAGCACAAGTAAACGCAAACTTAAAGCACCTTAGGCACAACACAAGCTTATCACTGGTGTTATTTTTTTGCCCCACTTTTAAGTTATTTATAAGTAGGTGTGATGGAGAACATCTTTACATTTAATTTGATTTATGTATGCTAGGCACCACACCAGTAAATGTGTTTGTTTTCATCAAGTGCTTCATTACTTCTGCAGGTGAAGTACTACTTCTGACCTGTGATGTTATGAGTGATTGTTTGTCATTGAGCTTCATTGAAATGGCACATAGCACATGTTGTTCACCAAGCAAATGTTCCTGTCAGGTATCGAGTATGGAGCCTGCAGCCCTGGCATGTGGTGGTGGTTCATCTTTGGTAGGCTAGCTGAAGGACCTTTGGAGGTTGCCTGGATGTCAGCATTCTATCCCCTCAGCGTTCTCCTGAGCGTGCTCATTCTCGGACTTACTTCTGGACTCATTGTCTGCTGCCAGAGCAACTGCATCAACATCTTCTTCCTCCACTGTGTACCCCATTTCCAGTGCCAGACTGTGGAGAGCGCAGCATGCAATCACTATCAGTGACACATGATCTTGGGGGTATTGCAATGCACCCCCTGAATGGTCCAGGCATCAGAAGCGCATCTTGAGAAGACCGATGGTTCTCTCCACTTGTGGAGGCGTGGTTCCTATTGTACCGCTTGCTCGTC
Source organism: Carcharodon carcharias (assembly GCF_017639515.1). NCBI lineage: Eukaryota > Metazoa > Chordata > Chondrichthyes > Lamniformes > Lamnidae > Carcharodon > Carcharodon carcharias. Next base: position 132,592,012 of record NC_054478.1, on the reverse strand, counting down.
TCTGTTCTTGGATGGCAGAGAGGCATCATGAGCCACCTTTTGAAGAGACAGCACTTGTCACCCAGCAGCCATCCATCCAGTGGGGCTGGAGCACTGAAGAGCCTCGGCACCTGGGAGTGTCGCAGGATGTATGTGTCATGGGAGCTGCCAGGGTACCTTGCACAGACTTGCAGAATCTGCATCCTGTGATCACACACTATCTGCACATTCATGGAGTGGAATCCCTTCCTGTTGACAAAGGCACCCGGCTGACCCGCTGGCGCCTTGATGGCCACATGTGTGCTGTCGATTACACCCTGGATGTAAGGGAACCCAGCAATTGCTGCAAAGCCTCTGGCTCACTCAGCCTGGCTGGCCTCGTCCGTGTGGTAGTGAATGAAAGTCAGTGCATGCCTGAGCAGAGCTTCTGTCACCAGCTTGACAAAACTGTGGACAGCTGATTGGGAGACTCCACAAAGATCACCCACTGACCCCTGGAAAAAGCCAGAAGCATAGAAGTTGAGGACCACTGAGACCTTCAGTGCCACTGGCATGAGGTGTCCTCCCACACAGTTGGAGTTGATCTCAGGGCCAGATGGCGGCCACTGTCTCCCTTGAGAGATGGAGCCTCCATCAGCATTGCACCTCGGACATACTGAGGTATTGATGCATTGCCGCCTGTATACCCTGGCAGCAGGATAGTGGCATCTTCTGCAACCCATTCCGCCTAGGACTTCCTGTTGGCCCTGTGCCCCTTGTGCCTGCACCTCTCCTCCCACAGGTCGGTCCCCTAGAGGCTGAATAGGGACACCTGGCTTACTCCCCCTTCTGGTCCTCTCTTCCTTCTCAGAGGAGGTGCCTCCAGCGGAGACCACAATCCCCATTCCCAGGGTAAGGGAAGGTTGTCTGATACCTGCAAGGACCAAAGCGTTATGACTCCTCTGGAGTCCTGAACTGAAGTCTGTTATTTCTGTCAAAGCAGCTCTGAAGCGAAATGAAGTTGTCCTGTTCACACAAGCAAGCAGCAGTAAGTTAGAATGTAAAGTACATACAATTCAAGTTAGCGAACCCACTCACCCCTCTTATCCCGCCCATGAATGAGGTTTTTGGAAATGTGGCCTACCTGCTCGTTATGCCCATGCTACGCCCTGAAAATCACCCAGACTAAATAAAATCAAAGACAATTGGTGCCTCAGGGGCTTTATATGGCCTGGTAATTAATGGCGGGCACACCTCCGAACTAATAGCGCCCGCCTACTGAAACATTGCGATGGTGCGCGATGATTCGGGACGCAGGCCTAATGTCATCGCGTGTCATTTTATGTTCCGGTGTGTCAGGCCAGCCGCCGCATGCCGTATGTAAAATTCTGGCCATGCATTTCCATAGCACCTTTCCCAACCTCAGGATACCCCAAGTGCTTTGCAGCCAATTAAGTATTTTTGAAGTGTAGTCACTGCTGCAGTATAGAGAAATATGGCAGCCAATTTGCGCACAGCAAGATCCCACAAACCTGCATCCCATTATGTCCGGATAATCTGTTTTTAATCATGTTGGTTGAGGGATAACTATTGATCAAAACACTGGGGAGAATTGCCCTGTTCTTCTTTGAAGTAGCATCATGGGATTTTTTTGTACAGCCACGTTCGTTTAATTTCTCATCTGAAAGATGTCACCTTCAACATTGCAGCACTCCCTCAGCATGGCTTTGGAATGTTAAGCAGAACATGTGTTCAAGTCTCTGGAGTGAGAGCTAAACCTACAACCTCCTGACTGAGAGGCGAGATCTGTTATTTCCTGAATTTAAAATGGGGAATATTACTGGCAGCCTAGGTTGTGTGTTTGGGTCTCTGGAGTGACCTGAATGAGCTATACAGAGCAGGACATCTTCAGTTTGACCTCTGCTAAGCTGCGAGGCAGCAGTTGGAGAACTACAATGCTTGTCCCTGGGTGAGAGAGGGGGTGGGTGAAAAATCAGCCGGGGTTCCCACTCCTGATCATTGTCCTGTTAAAAAGTCTGTAGACATCAAGTGAGGAAAGGATTAGGCTCAACTGTAATGATTTGCTTAGGATCATGGAATCGTGGAATGGATACAGCACAGAAGAAAGCCATTTGGTCCATTGTGTCCATGCCAGCTCTCTGCAAGTGTAACTCAACTAATCCCTTTGACCAGCTCTTTAACTCTGCAAGCTTTTACTCTTTAGTGGCTTATTCAATTCCCTTTTGAAAGCCACAACTGAACCTGCCTCCAGCACACTGTCAGGCAGTGCATCCTGGATCCCAACCACTGGCTGTGTCTCTGTGATTCTTCTGCCAATCATTTTAAACCCTTGTCCTCTGGTTCTTGACCCTTCTGCCAACGGGAACAGTTTCTCTCCATCTGCGCTGCCTGATGCCTGCCAGATTTTGAACACCTCTAGCAAATCTCTTCAAATTTAGTTGAATAGTCTGACAGTTTCCACTGGGACCAGTGATGCCATTCTGGATGCAAATTCCGGTGCCAGGTTTGCCCCTGCTGAGATACTGGACGCTTCCACAACCAAATCAGCGGACATCACCCTGCAAACAATGTCTGAGTTGGTGCTGCTGGTTGCTAGGACATGGTGAACTGGGGGGCACCATCAGGGTTAAAGGAGAGAATTGCAGGCACCAGCAAGAAAGACTTTAATTGATAATATCTCTCCCACTCTCAGAGCAGCCTGAAGTGCTTGGTTCAGTGGGTCCTCTCTTACTTCTGAGTCAAAAGATTGTGGGTTCAAGTTGCATTCAGAGACTTTAGCTCAAAATCTTTGCTGACACTTCAGTACAGTACCAGGGTGGGAGGGGGAGTGCTACACTGTCAAAAGTACTTTCTTTCAGATGAGCCATTTATATAGAGCTTTTCACAACCTCAGGTTGCCCGAGAACACTTTACAGCCAATGGAGTTCAATCACTGGTGGTAATGGTAAGATAACTCTTGCAACAGTGCAGTACTGCACTGGAGGGTCTCTCTGGAATAAATCTCTGAAATGGGAACTGAACCCACACCTTTTTGGCTGGAAGGCAAGAGTGCAAAACCTATTGAGCCAAAAGATGGAAGGAGTTCTTTAGGGAAGATAATATTCCGAGTCAATGTACTCCCATAGTCAGTGACTATTTTCCATTTCACACATTGATCTTGTTTGACTTTTAAAATGAGATTGTTCATTCGGCTCCAGGTAGAAGGGGTTTCACAGGGAATCAGTTCAGGAACAAATGCATACCACATTGAGCTTGTACAGCCAACAGATAAAAGCAGACTTTAATTTCATATCAGGTCGCAACACTGGGAGACCACAGGCACCACCACCACAACATTCCATCTCTCATTTTTCCAAAAGCACCCGTCCTTTCCCTCTTTCAGTTAAGAGGCAACTCATGGCTTACTATCCTCCCGCCCCAGAAGCAGCTAATTAAACTCTGCTTTGCTATATGCATATTGATACTATGCTGAACCGTCACATATGAAGCACATTATGAGATGAAGTGTGCGGGACTTACTGTATTTATTTTACAAACTAAGTCACTCTGAATCGCACTTATTAAAAGCACATGTTCTGCCTTCTCCACACATTAATACACCAGCTTGTGAGTCATGACCTCGGCCCCAGCTGTGGGTGGAAGAGCCTCCGCTTCCTCATGTAATCTGAATCAATGCTGCATTTATGTGTCATCTGGGCATAGAATGCAGCACTGATCCTGATCCAATTTAATCCCTCACTCCAGTTGCCATGCCAGCAACTAACCACAAGCGGAAAATTCACCATTTAATCAACATGAGTTTCGGCATGTAAAACACGTAGGGCTCTGACTTTCCACCGTACAGTTGCCAATCCTTCAGGATTGCCCAGGAGTCTCCCGGAATTAAAGGTAAACCTGCGGAACATTGCCACAAGCAATGGGACGAAAATCAGAGCGACATTAAAAAATATTTGTTTTTTTTTCAATTTCCTTGAGCACTTTTGTTTATTAGCCATTAAATATATTAGAGATGGGACAAAAGGCTGCTTGACTGACAGTCAAGAATTAGATAACAAAGGGAAGGATTTTCCTGCAGGATTTGAGACCCTGATGTTGAGACCAAACGGGGATCCTGAGCCTGCGCTTGCTGGGAGCCAGACTGGGGGATTTATTTTCCCAGAGGCAGCCTCCGAATTGTCTGTCTACAAGCTCGGTAAGGATGGCAGCCGGTCTTCCGATGCTGCTGGCCCAATCAAAGGGCCCACAACTCTGGAGTCTTGGCAGGCCCACCGGGAGAGGTGGATGCTGCTGAGGTGGGTAGGAAAATGTGAGGGCACCTCAAAGTGGTGGTGCCACCAGAGGAGCGATAATGGCATTTTTTACAGGGACCAAGCAGGTAGGCCCCTCAAACCGGAGGGGAAACCCCTCTGGCAGCAACATTTGGGCCCTGGATGTGCCTTTGCTGCCAGTGGTCCCCTCTTTGGGAGATGGAGCCTCTGGGTCCAATGGCTAACCTCCCCCCGCCCCCACCACCCCAGTCCGCTGCAGGTAGTACCACCTCCATTGATGGGGGATCTTTGCCACTGGCAAAATACTGGCAGGCCCTCTAAAGTGCCCAAATTGGAGCTTTAATTATTTAAGGCCACCATCCTCTGCCTTACAATTCCTGCTGGTCCTGGAAAACTTTCCGGCAGTGGGAATGCATTGGGGAAACATCCCAACATGACCGCCCAATATTTTCCCAGTTCTCACTCCCCCTTTGGAAATTCTGTCCAAAGAGTCTGTCTGCATTCCTATTGGAGTGGGAAGGTGGTGGACGTGTTTGCCAGCCAATGGCAGGAGGCTGGAGGCGGGGCTGTTGGAGGCAGGCAGTCACGTGATGAAGCATCCAGGAATATGCTCAACCTGAACTGGGAACCCCGATTCTGCCAGCAGGAAAGGTCTGCAGTTTGATGGGGTGAAGTCGGTGGTAGGGCAAAGCAGACGATAGTATTTTGGCATCCTGGTTTACACCAAAGCTGGGATTCTTTTCCATCAGCCTCAAATGTGTCTGTTGTGTCTCGCTGCCACGTCTGAGTCAGAAGGTTGTGGGTTCAAGGCCCACTCTAGAGACTTGAGCACAAAAATCTACGCTGGCATCCAACACTGAGGGAGATTTGCATTGTCGGAGGTGCCATCTTTGTAATAAAATGTTATACCCAGGTTTAGTCTGTCCTCACAGGTTTGTCATGATATTCCAGCCATTGTGATGTGAATGACCTTTACCTGTCTATTTGTATATCGACAAATTACCTAAGTGAATTTCTCAGTAGTTTGGTCCTGAGACTCCTAAATATAGTGATGGGGTTTCTCTGCATCCGATGCTCGTCTCTTCCCAATTTTAATACTGCTGTACTTACTCATCATTTCATAAATAGATGTCAGTTGCATGCTACATCAGTCAAAGCTGTAGGATTGGTTTCTCAATGCATGCTGCAGCTAAGGAAAACAGCATGCGTATTAGCATAAACTGAATCTAAGGAGCGAGCGATATGGTAGCAACCACCAATTTTAATAAAAAACAAAAATAAAAATACCTGAAAAAACTCAGCAGGTCTGGCAGCATCTGTGGAGAGGAATGCAGTTAACGTTTCGAGTCCTTATGACTCTTCAACAGAACTAAGTAAAAATAGAAAAGAGGTGAAATATAAGCTGGTTTAAAATGTTGGGGGGGTGGGTGCAGTGGGACAGGTAGAGCTGGATAGAGGGCCAGTGATAGGTGGAGATAGCCAAAAGATAGCATAGACAAAAGGACAAAGAGGTATTGAAGGTGGTGATATTATCTAAGGAACGTGCTAATTAAGGGCAGATGCTGCCAGGCCTGCTGAGTTTTTCCAGGTATTTTTATTTTTGTTTTGGATTTCCAGCATCCGCAGTTTTTTGCTTTTACCAATTTTAATAGCCAGTTTCATATTGTAACATGGCAGTAGGTACAAGAAATCACCCCAATCATTTGGCAAGTGACCACAATTGTTTAAGTTTTTGGATTCTCCTTTCTCGGTCGCCCTAGCTAACATCCCTTTAAAGGGTCCTTATATAACTCCAACATTCGCATGATATATTCTCAACACTGTTGCCTCCATATGCACACGTTTGTCACATTTGTTTCTTAACCTTTGGCTTGTCCTTGCCCAGTTTAACTCCTTACTTTTCCGCAGTTTACACCCGACAACTTGAGGCAAGCTTCAGCCAATAAGCTTGAGATTCCAGTTGGGCATTCGGGACATTCGGAGTGTGCACTGATGGTTCAGAGAGTCTCTGGGTGAGCTCTCGGCCAGTGAGTGGCATCCTCCATTACATGCCTGAACTGGTTAAGGGGAGAATATCTCAAGTAGTGATGCATTGATCTTATCTACTCTCTTTCTTACTCTCTTTGAGTGCTGCACCTCCAAACCTAAGTCTTCTGTGCACTTACATTTATACTCAGACAGTATAGCAGGTTGCTAGGGGGAACTCCAATTTCCTCAGACAGCAGGGGTTGGATTTTCTCCTTAGAGATGGGAAACAGGAGCTGGGTCTGTTTTGATGTCAGGAACCCATCTCTGGTGGGAAACTGACTGAAGTTTAGATATTCCCAGGAGTGAGACCTCATGGAGACAGGTTGCTTGGAGTTCTGAGGGTGCAGCACCCATTACCAGCAGCAGCCTCCCTGGTTCTCAGGCAAGTCCAAGCTGCCTTGCCCACAGCTCCGATGCCCGAATAATGCCAGGAGGGTGACGACCTCCCTGAACTGGCAAAGTTCTGAATGCTGACTCCTGCCTGACTTGTGACAGGCTGCTGTAAGTTTAACTTCAAATGGGTAAGCCCTTCACACTTTGGAAAGCATTTATTATTAACTTTTTAAATTCTTCCCTCCACCATGACTTACCCCAGATATGGTCCTCGCCCCCATGCAGCTGATTTGAGGCAGACAGCTGCAAAACACTGGCCGCCTAGCAGGATTTTGGAAAGATTTCAGGATGCGGTTTTAATAAGCCCACAATGATATCAATTGCTCTCGTAATAGGTGGGGGCAAGTTCCAAGGCCTGCACCCTTCCCAGCCCTCAGGCGAATCAGGAAGGGCGGAAACAGATTAGGGAATTCCAGCCACGCAGCCTTGTAGCCATTTTATTTTTGACTTGCCTACTTCCCTTCTGGCTCATTTGAGGCTTTGTAAATCCGGCCCTGGGATAGTAATGGAGGGTGGCTGCATCAGAGCCACTGGGAGTGGAGGAGGTGAGGGCTAGTGCTTGGTGTAGTGTATCACCTATTAGTACCCAGTCAGTGGGGAGTTCTACAACCCTGGGCTCAGCCACCTTCCTTCCCACAATCCTAGGATAGAGGAGTCTTCTTCTCTCTTCCAGGTTTTCCATGCTACCTTCCTCTCAGCTCTCCTGCTGTAACTTCCTCTGGGCTCATCTTTTGCTTCTTTACTTATCTCAGGCCTTGTTTCTCCCACCATGACCAGGCCCCGAACCCGAACCTCCCCCCATCACTGAAGAAAATGGATGGTTGAATGCCTCACCGCATCCACCGCCAGGGAACCCGCCATGGCAGTGCTGGAAAATTCTAGGCAATGCGTGTATAATAGCATGGGGAAGATGTAGAGTAAAGGGTTAATGCTAATGATAACTCCTGAGCATGTGAGTAAGGAGCTCTATCACAGTGATGTCTCTCACTGAGAGGCGATGAGCGTGAAGCATCTCAGAGAGTTGCTCCAGCTATGTCTTGGTCTTAATTAGCCTTTTTAAATGGTTAGAATGTAAATAAATGTTTTTGAACAAAAGACCATTGCCCCCAGCGAGATTTCTTCTTAAGTAAGAAGTCAATGTATCCCGAGATAAACTCACAATAACAGACCCAATAGCACCAGGCCCCAACCCCCTCCATCATTACCGGGCTGCAATCCTCCCACCATCAGCCCCCAGTTAACCTGTTAGCAGACTTGAATCTTTTCCCACCAACTCGAAGTCTCTGATCCACATCCCCCGGCCCCATACACCTCCAAACTCTGATCCCTCCACCTGAGGCATACTATTGCCTCCTCCCTCGACTTCACCAGGAGGGAGGCTTCTGACCTCCCCATGGAATCTGCAGCCCATCAGATCGACAGCCCCCCCACCCCCGTGCCATTCCCCAGCACCGAATGATGTTTTGTTGCAAGCTTCTCTGCCCACCACCTCACCTGATTGATCAGGCTCTCCTGTCAATCAGGTGCGGAACTAAACAGCAGTGTCACTAGCACACTGTGGGAACTGTAACTCCCAAACTGCGGGTTCGCCCCATCTTTCTGAGATCGGTTCCCTGTGGGGCAGATCAGATACAAACCCCTCCTCCCTCCATTAACCATGTTTCTCTTTCCACAGGCACTGCGTTTGACCTGGTGGTCTTTCTAACACTTTCTATTCCAACATCAGAGGTATTTTGTGTTATCTCTACCCTAACAAGCACAGAGGATGTGTGGGGATTTCTAGGAGCACAGGCAGTATCAATACTTGTGCTGGGTTTCCAGAGAATTTCAGATTTCCTCTGGACCTAACTATGCTCCAGCAGGTACAGCAGACCTTCCCGAGCTTCCCCAGTGGAGTCGTGAGACCAAGTTTTGGGGTCGCGAGCTTCGAGGCAGCAATGGTTACCATGGAGCTCTGACCGAATGTTCACAGCTGAAAGCTGAGCTCTCTCCCTCTCTTTCTTTTGGAACAAATGCATTACCCGATTCAGAAGCCAACATTGCTAGAAACCTTATCGGATGATCCGAGTTCTTGTAATAATTGTAACATCTACTTCTGACACATCCATGAAACATCCATGTCGAGCACAATGTTTAAAAATCTATGCCTCAAAGAAAATCGAAGGACACATAACCATATATTCTTTTAACTTTTTTATTGGACTCTAACGTCTCTTATTTCTGATATCTGTGTGTTTGTGACATTACGTTTTTATTATTTTTTCCCTCGGGTTCAGGGATAATAAATTTGCTCTTTCTTTAATTTGAGAAAACCTTGTTTGATTAGCTCCTTATTGCTCATAGTTTAAATAGTTAAATACATTTCAATTTGGAAAATGCATAACCTCGTGAACAAGAGACTTAAACCTTTGTTGTGACCAAGCAAGGAGCTGAAGAGAGGGGACCCAGCTCATTCCTACTCACCTGGTGATAACAATGTGTACAACTATTTTTTTCTAACTGGTCTGCTAGTTAACCCATCCAGCAATTAATGTTACCACCAGGCCTGGGTTTGTCTACTCTGCAATAAACAAAGGAAGAGACAGAAAGCCAGCAGCATAGCATGTCCATGTATGGTTGGTCTGCAGCACATCTGGTTTGACTTCAAAGTGAATGGTCACATGCCCCCAGCACAGCTGGACCATGCTAAGCCCATCTTCAAAGCTCCTCCTGCTTCCTTCCAGATAGCAAGGATAAAACAGGAAGGTCAAGGTTGGTGCACGCTCCATATTCATCATCGCTTCAAGCTGTTCCAGTTTAACTTCTCCACTCAGCTCTTAAATCTTTAAGGAGCATGGTAGTATTTGAGTTACTTCCATTGGCTTCAGTTACAATGCAAACAATGCTCCTTCCATATATGGCTAACTGTTTAAAGGTGTTACTCTCCACAATTTTATCTACCAGGATTTATGTACTTTTCATCTATGGATAAGCTGCAGCTAGGGACATAAGCAACAAGGTCAGTTATCTCAGCAATTAACTGTGCTGGGGATTGCATGACTGGTTGTGCTCACACTTATGGAACTTGGATTTCAATGTACTATAAACCATTCAGCCGTGATGAAAATCTGCTCTCTCTATCCCCCATCAGCTGAAAAACAACTATAAGAACAATCAGAGATGAGAAACAGCCTTTGACCCTTCTAGTAAACTAACTCTCCCATCATAGAATCTAATTGTAAATAATAATATTATCATTAGAAACAGCCAGTAAATTACTTTGGGAGAAAGGCCTGTAACGCAGGTCGAACATAACATAAACTGAAGCATCGCTCTTTGAGTGCCTGCTTGCTTGGAGTGCCTTATGTTGTCTTTGTGCCACAATGTGCATCCAAAGATAAGTTGTTAAACTGAGGTACCCATCTGTCTTCTCAGGTGGATGTAACAGATTCCATGGTGCTATTTTGAAGAAGTGAACGGCTTCTCCCTGGTGTCTGGTTCAATATTTACTCCTCAATCAACATTGCTAAAACAAATGACCTGGCCATTATCACATTGCTATTTGTGGGACCTTGATGTGCACAAACAGGAACAGCAAGTAATTAGGAAGGAAAAAGGAATGTTGGCCTTTACTGCAAGGAGGATGGCATACAAAAGTAGGGAAGTCTTACAACTACAGGCAATTGGTGAGACCATTCTTGGAATACTGTGTACAGTTTTGGTCTCCTCACCTAAGGAAGGATATACTTGCATTGGTTCAGAGAAGGTTCATTAGGCCGATTCCTGGAATGAAGGGGTTGGCTTATGAGAAAAGGTTGAGAATTGCCTTGATGAATGCAGCTCCAATAACACTCAAGAAACTTGACACCATTCAGGACAAAGCAGCCAACATGATTGGCACCACATCCACAAACATTCACTACCCCCACCACTGATGCACAGTAGCAGCAGTGTGTACCATGTACAAGATGCATTGCAGGAATTCACCAAGGCTCCTTCAACAGCACCTTCCAAACTCATGACCATTACCGACTAGAAGGACAAGGACACAAGGACAGCAGACAGATGGGAACACCACCAGCTGGAATTTCCCCTCCAAGCCACTCACCATCCTGACTTGGAAATATACTGTTCCTTCACTGTCACTGGGTCAAAATCCTGGCACTTCCTCCCTAACAGCACTGTGGGTGTATCTACACCACATGGCAGTTCAAGAAGGCAACTCACCACCACTGTCTCAAGGGCAGCTGGGGATGGGCAATAAATGCTGGTGTTCAATCTTATTGAAACATATAAAATTCTGAGGGCCTTGACAGAGTAAATGCTGAAAGGATGTTTCTTCTCATGGGGAAATCCAGAACAAGGGGTACAGTTTCAAGATAAGGGGTCCCCCATTTAATACAGAGATAGAGAGAAATTTCTTCTCTCAGGGAGTCGTTAAATTCTCTCCCATAGAGAGCAGTGGAGGCTGGGTCATTGAATATATTCAGGGCTGAGTTAGACAGATTTTTGATTAACAAGAGAGTCAAGAGTCATGGAAGGCAGACAGGAAAGTAGAGTTAAGGCCAGAATCATATCAGCCATGGGCCTGAACCTTCTGGTTGGCGTGCGGGGGCAGGCCCTGCATCCTGACGTCACCCTGTGTCATTCCTGTCTTCAGTTCGGCGGGAGCACTTCAGAGTTGGCTGCGCACCCACCAAACAGTCAAAGGCCTGTTAAGATCATTAATCCCCTCATTCAAGTCATTAACTGAGCTGCCAGTCCAACTTTAAGGTTGGTGGGCAGGCGAAGAGCCCAGGCGGTCTTCATATTTTTCATGGAACCTCATCCACGGGTGGGATGAGGTTTCATGAAGGGTTTATAAGTTTAATAAAAATTTTGATTAAAATTCATTGACATGTCCCAGCTCATGTGACACTGCCACATGAGGGGACATGTCTGAGTAATTTTCTTTCTCTTTATTTCGATTTTCATAATCAAAGTAATCTCCCTGAGGCAACTCCGTGCCTCAGGGAGATTTCTGCACTCTTTTGCATGCATGTGTGATAGAGCGCAGGCCCCGACTCTCCCTCTTCCCTCCCGCCCACACAGGGAGCGCTGAGTGCTTCCGGGTGTGCGTAGCCAATCACAGGCGGCACTCGGCTGCATGCCCACCTGTGCCCGCTCCCACCCAGCCTGCCCAAAGGGGAGAAAATTCTCCCCAAGACCTTACTAAATGGCAGAGCAGGCTCAAAGGGGTGAAGGACCTACTCCTACTGCTATCTCTTATGTTCTTAAATTGACTATCACATTTCCTACATTACAAAATTGACTACCTTTCAAAGGAGTACTTAATTGGCTGCAAAGCGCTTTGAGATGTCCAGAGGTCATGGAAGGTGCTATAGAACTGTAAGTCTTTCTTCTATTGTGTTAAACTCGTGATACAAAGTGAGGCCATCTCACTTAAGTCAACTGTCAGCACTCCCAGAGCACATCATCCAACACAATGGGAGCACAAAGGGACCAGGAGCCGGAGGGGAGGCTGGGTGGAGCACAATATTTTTTAACATTCTCTCCTGAGATGTAGGCATTGTTGGCAAGACCAACATTTTTTCCCCATCCCTAATTGCCCTTGAGAAGTTGGTGATCCACCTTCTTGAACATCAGCATTCCATCTGGTACAGATATGCTCACAGCGCTAGCAGTTTAATAGAAACTGAATAGCTTGCTAGGCCATTTCAGAGGGCAGTTAAGAGTCAATCACGTTGCTGTGGGTCTGGAGTCATATGGAGGCCAGATCGGGTAAGGATGGCAGGTTTCCTTCTCTAAAGGGGCATTAGTGAGCCAGATGGGTTTTTACAAGAATCAATGGTCACCATTACTGAGACTAGCTTTCAATTCCCGATTTTTATTTGATTAATTAATTAAATTCAACAGCCTCCATGGTGGCATTTGAACCCGTTTCCCAGGACATTAACCAGGGCCTCTGGATTAATAATCCAGTGATGGGGCTTTTCTGATTAGAGACCTGGTCGAGTGGGCGAGCACTGTAAATATCTCTGTAATAAAGTTTAACTGGTTTCTTGCTGAAACAGTAATATACAGTAAAACACACAACCTGATTCGCAATCTGACTGCCCTGAGCGTGCCCGATTCCAAGTAATATAGTGAGTTAGTGGACCTAATGAAAGCACACTTTCAGCCAAAGCCGTCCGTGACAATGCAGGCTTTAAATTTAATTCAAGATTTTGGTTCCTGGGAGAGTCCATCGCAACCTACGTGGCGAACCTCAAACAGGTAACAGGTAACAATTAGAACTGGATAGCATATCAAGAGAATATGTGACTATTAACACACACAAGGGTCTCTATCAGTGCACTCGCCTATCCTTTGGAGTCTTGTCAGCTTGCACTATTTTCCAAAGGACAATGGAGACTCTTTTGCAAGGAATCCCATGAGTGATTGTATATTTGGAAGATGTTCTCATCACTGGGTTAACCAAGACCAAATACTTAGCCAACCTGGAGGAGGTGCTAAGAAGGTTCATGGAAGCTAGCTGGTACTGGTGAAACTTTTTACACCGAATACTACTGATAATCCTTTTCCTAATGGAGAATAGCCCTTCTCGGTTTGGGAAAGAGCTCTCGAGACATTGCCAATGGGCCTCTCTGATCCATTTTCCATTCTATGTGATAACATGGTTCCCAAACCCTCAGGAGAGGCATCACCTGTTACCTGTTTGAGGTTCGCCACCTAGGTTGCGATGGACTCTCCCAGGGCCCAAAATCTTGAATTAAATTTAAAGCCTGCATTATCACGGACGGCTTTGGCTGGAAATGTGCTTTCATTAGGTCCACTAACTCACTATATGACTTGGAATCGGGCACGCTCGGGTTAAAGAAGGAAAAATACACATTTCAAGCACCAGAAGTCACTTATCTAGGTCACAGGATGGGTGCAAAGGGTTTGCATCCGGTAGAAGATAAAGTTCAGGCAATAAGTGATGCACCCTCATCATCAAATGTAACAGAACCCAAGTCCTTCCTGGGTATGATCAACTCCTATAGCTGCTTCTTACCCAACCTATCAACTGTTTTGGCACCATTATGCTCGCTGCTGAAAAAGAACAACCATTGGTCATGGGGTTCACAACAGGAAGAAGCCTTTGGGAAAGCAAAGAAATTGCTGCATTCGCCGTGTTTATTGGAACACTATGACCCATCGAAAGAGTTGGTATTAACATGTGATGCCTCTGCTGAGGGTTTGGGAACCATGTTATTCACATAGAATGGATAATGGATCAGAGAGGCCCATTGGCAATGTCTCGAGAGCTCTTTCCCAAGCCGAGAAGGGCTATTCTCCATTAGGAAAAGGATTATCAGTAGTAATCGGTGTAAAAAGTTTCACCAGTACCTACGTGGGCAACATTTAACGATTGTGTTGGACCAACAACCATTAGTGAGTTTATCCAGTGAGGATAAGGCCATTCCACCAATAGCATCAGCAAGAGTACAATGCTGGGCTCTGACATTATCTGGCATATGAGTTTAATTTTATGTACTGCCCTGGCTTACACCTTGCAGATGCACTCAGTCATCTCCTGTTACCAGGTGGCACTGTAAATCCTCCCGTTCCAGAAGACTTAGTGCTATTACTGAACTTCTTAGATTCTTCACCTGTGTGTGCCAAACTAATTAGAAATTGGACGAACAGAGATCCAATATTGTCGAAAGTCAGAGGCTTTGTTTTGCAAGGATGGCCAAGCTCGCCTGTACCTGAAGAATTGAGGCCATTCATGTCAGAAATGTGGAATTAAGTTGTCAAGATGGAATTGTGTTGTGGGGTTCAAGAGTTCTGGTCCCATCACAAGGAAGAGAACCACTCTTGACGGAGCTCCACAGTGCGCAACCAGGCATATCAAAGATGAAAATGCTTGTGCAAAGCTATATATGGTGGCCAGGCATTGACAGTGACATTGAAAGCATGGTCAAGCACTGTCTCCACTGTCAGCAACAACAGAAATTGCCTGTTTCAGTTCCCCTGCAACCAGGAAGTGGCCTGGTTGACCCTGGGTTCGACTACATATCAATTACGTAGGACTATTCCTAGGTACCATGTTCTTGTTACTTGTAGACACGCTTTCAAAATGGATGGATGTGTACGAAGTCAAATAGCCAATGTTGAACGCAACTATCAAGAAGCTACGTCACTGTTTCAGCATACATGGCCTACCTGAAATTGTTGTTTCTGATAATGGTACAGCCTTTACCACTGAGTTTCAAAAATATATGGGTCTAAATGGAATCCGACATATTAAAACAGCCCCTTGGCATCCCTCATCTAATGGTCTAGCTGAGAGGGCAGTACAAACTTTTATGTCTGGTATGAAAAAATTATCGGAAGGCACTCAGGAATCTCGACTTTCCCAGTTTCTCTTCAGTTATCATAAGATGCCACATTGGACTACAGGTTCAACACCATCGGAATTATTAATGAAATGTGGTCTGCGTACACGTTTACACTTTGTGTTTCCA
Organism: Carcharodon carcharias; assembly: GCF_017639515.1. Lineage (NCBI taxonomy): Eukaryota > Metazoa > Chordata > Chondrichthyes > Lamniformes > Lamnidae > Carcharodon > Carcharodon carcharias. The sequence goes on along the minus strand of NC_054478.1, from coordinate 132,576,852 downwards.
AATTTAGAGGGGAAGGTAGTGCAGGACCAGGGTAATCAGAAATTTAACCATGACATACACAGTAAGGCTTGCGCATTTAGTGTAGGTGACACGGTATACATGCAAAATTTCAGCAATGGACCCTGCTGAGTTCTGGGACCCATTGTTTCTGAGACTGGTCCATTCTCTTTCCAAGTACAAATGGGAGAAAGAATCATCCGTAAGTACGTAGATCAAATGTGCCAGAGAAGCATTCCAACAATTAACTGATCAACCTGTGATTAATGTTGAAGCATCCGCTTCTGAGGTGTGTGATTGCCAGAGAACAGACATTCCAGATGTTTCAGAAGAGTTGCCAAATCCTGAGCTGCCCAGTTCCGATGGTGTGTCTCAAACTGCAGCTCCAGATCCTGTCGACCCTGTTCAAGAACCTCCAGCGGTAGAGCTACGCCACTCTAGCCGGATACAAAGAGCACCTCAGAAACTTGATTTATAATCTCCTGAAATTGTAAATATTTATTGGATTGTTTAAATGTTTTTCTGTAAAGAGTAATCGTAAAAAACTAAAGGAGGAGGAAATGTAGTAACTGGATGTATAGTCACTCCCTACTGCCAACCACAGTTCATGTGATGTACTGTGGGGGCTCTGGCCAATGAGCTCTTAGCGTGGGCAATCAGCAGGGCGGGGCTTTTCTGGCGAGAGATCTGGTCGAGCATGCAGGCACTGAAAATGTCTCTGTAATAAAGTTTAACTGTTTCTTGACAAAACCAGTCTGCTCTGTAGAGTCATCACAATATCCATCATGCCTTTTCTGGATTTCATTCTCCCCGGGATATTCTCATTGTTTACTCCCTTTTTCCAAGATATTCTAAGCATTCTTCTGTCTGCCCACATTTCAAAGGCTCTGAGGCTTGTTACCATCCCAGACCAGACTCCCAAATTTTGTTATGATCAGCTAAGGATTTGTTTAGACTAAATTTGAAATCCTAGTTACTTGCTAAGAGAATAACATCACAAGTTTCCATGGTTTTAAATAAACAAAATAACTTATACTAAATACAAACGAACAAAGCAGTCAACACTACCTATCCTATGCTCTTAACATCCAGAATTAACATGAGGTAGACATAAATTAACAGTCGAACTAAGGTTGAATACACCACAAACTGCACATTAAATGACAGGCACAGCCAAGACAGATCCCACAAAGTTCTCAACAATCTGGCAACCCAGCCAGATGTCAGTGAGTCACAAAAAAGCTTTAAAACTCTGTCTCCCTCATTAAGGATTTCAACTCTACTCTTTCAAAGGTCTAGCCTCTGATTTTCTGCAAATGCTGCAACAACTCAGACTGCCTCAACGGCTGCTCACCTCCCATTGTTCACAGGCCTCCCTTTACCTCAAATGCCAGCAGACAGCTTCCTTTCAGCTCCATTGAGCTGATAAGTGCCCCAGGGCTTCCCCAGGCCCCAACTTCCCAGCGGTACGGAGCCAGCATCCTTCTACTGCCTTCTCAGCTCCCCATGAGCTACCCTGAGCCCCACCTGCACAGAACTACCGGTTAGCTCCCAGAGCTTCTCTGAGCTCCCAGCTCCTCAGAGCTAACAAGAGCAGTTCAGCAGTATGGAGCCAGCTATCTTCTTCTTCGACTGCTCCTGACTAACTGTCTGACCAACTGCTGTTCACTGACCCTTGAACTGATCTGTGCGACCTATTAAAACTGCCAACAGGGCCCTGTCCCTCTTCCTAGGAAGAATCGAGCCATCAACTCTCGGAACATTTGGTGCTTTCAACGTTACAAACTCCAGCCAACTAACGGTCACTCTCCCATAGCTGCTAATTTACAGAACCCACAGAGACAAAAAAAAAAGATTTCATCACAGGCTTTTGATCAATTGGTTGTCTACTGTCCAGGTTCCACAGCCCTGGAGAAATGTTGACCAGAGATAACATTTGAGCAAACATTTTCTTGTATGCAGGATAATTCTCTTTGCTGTTAGAATTGAATTCACTTTGTTGAATGCACCTCTTACTGTATCAATTCTTCTGATAATTTCAATGTCACAGTTAACATCTTCCATAATGATTTGAATGAGGTATAAAGCAGATTAACACCTACACAACGGGACCAGTTGAGAAGATAAAAAACATTGCAGTGGGCAAAGGCCATTCAGTCACCATAAATGCTTGACATGGAATCCGTTTACGATTATCTTATGGATTTCAGCTGATGACCTATTTTAAGGAAGTGCAAGGTGCAAATTCAATGAGACTGCCCTCTAGAGGCGTAGGTGAGGTAGATTGGCCATATTGGGAAGCAGAGGCTGGCTGGATGGCACTTGTTCTGATGCCTCCTTTTGTTTAGTACTGAAACAGCCTGATTGTGCTTTCTGTGCAGCGCCTTGGTTTGGGATGTATTGCTATGTTCAAGACATGATAGAAATAACATGGATGACTGGCAAACCAGCGAACGAAATTGAGTGGAGACTGACTCAGTTTGGAAGGGAAAATGAGGTGAGGCAATATAAACTGTCAATTTCAAAGTGGGGGTTACGGGGGTGGTGGGGGGTGCAGGAAGCAGAAAGACCCAGGGTTAAATACAAAAATCTTTGAAGGTGACAGGGCAAGTTGATAAAGCTGTTAACAATGTATGTAAAATCCTTTGCTTCATCATTAGAGACATAGGGCTGGATTTTACAACCACAAGTCAGGCGGGCCCCCATCAGCCCCCCAAACAGCACCCCCACCCCCCAACATGCTTATATAAAATATGATGTGATGATATCGAGCTGGCGATATGACATCATCATCTCAATCTCCGATATTATGGAAGGCAAGTGGGCGCCAAAACCCTGCCCACCATTTTGAAAAAATATCAATTAACAAGCCATCCAGCTTGTTGAAATCCAATCGATTGCAATCACACTTTGCTCACTCCATTTCTTAACCGTTGCAAGGGGAAAGCATTGGGAGTGATTTATGTCAGATGTGAGGAGTTGGCACAAGGGTGGATGAGAAGGCCTGCATATGGGACCATGGCTATATGTAGCAGTAGAGTCTGCTGCTGGAGGTGGAAGCATTTGGATATTAGTGGACTTTATTCCTTCAATGTTTTTAGGTTAGCATATCAAATATGCAGAGACGGTGGGGTAGATTGCTGGGCATGACCAACTCCTTGCCAATTAAGAAGCCACTGCAGTCCTGCTGCCTGCCTACACATGCCTGGGACCCGCAGATGGTCCTGATGTCAGGACTCACCTCCAGGCTATAGAATATAAAAGCAAGAAAGTTTTACTGAACATTTATAAATCTCCTCTGCATCCTCTTTAAGGCCTTTATAAATGATTGGTTAGGCATCAGCTGGATTATTGGGCCCATTTTGGGAATCAGGCTTTAGGAAGGATGGCAAGGCCTTTGAAATGGTGCGGAAGAGATTTATGATGATGATATGAGGGATAAGGGGCCTCAGTTAGGTGAGGGACTAGAGAAGGTGGGTTTGTTCCCTCCATAGAGTAAGTAGTGAAGATGGATTGTGAAAGCAGGCCTGCAAACTTGCAGCCCCACCATGATTGTTAATAATAAGATTCTCCATCAGCATTGAGCCTTGCAGTTACCCCCCTCTGGCTTAGTGTGGTGACCGTCGGTCTTTAGGCTCACAAAGAGCTTTTAGTCTTTATACCTGCCTAGTTTGCCTTGATGTCAGCTTTGGTTTGATAGTAGCACTCACCTCCGAGTTGGATGATTGTGTCACATTCCAGATAGCTGAGCACAATATCTAGGCTGAGACTCTGGTGCAAGACTGGAGGTGTGCTGATGAGATGAGATATTAAAATGGGAGCCCTGCCTGCTTTCCCAGGTGGAAAGACCCCATTTTCACTATCCCTCAATCCACATCACTCGATAAGCAGGTGACCTTCTCATTACCTGCCTCATTGCTGTTTGTGGGACCATGTTGTGTGCAAATTAGCTGCTCTGTTTCCTACGTTACAACAACAATTAATAGTATTTCATTTGCTGCAATGTGCTTTTGGGATATCCTAAGGTTGTGAAAGGTGCTACAGAAATGCAAGTTTTTCTTTCTACTGGGTACATGGCGGTAAGCGGCAGTGCCTTCAGAGGGAAATGCAAGAAAATAGGAGGAATATATGTCATTAAAATGAAGACTCGAGCCTGCAGATAATGAGTCGGATAATGAGATCAGATGATCCTGTTCACTCAAGGAGTGACTAGCACATGTCCACGTACAATGACTGTTGTCCAGTTTAAAGAGCTGGCATAGCAGGCTCTCCCGGGCGCCAGCTGCCTCTCCTGTGTGCCAGCTGCTCTCTGTGGCTTCAAGGGTTTGGAATTCTTTCTCTCAGCTGCAAGAAATGTAAAAAAAAATGCTTTCCTGTTTATGGAAAGAGTCATGGACTTTAGATTAACATCATTGTATTATTTTAAAAGAGATTTGCAAGTTAATGTGCTCTAGACACAGCCTGATTGAGGTCTTCCTTTAAAAAAAACACTTTTTCTTTTAAACTATTTTGAATTTTGAGATCTATTTGTATCTAATTTCTCATTAGTCATCAACACAGCTCTGATAATGTGAATCAAGTGTCACTGAATGTGGGCTGAAAAGATCAACCGCCTCTTCCAAATACTTTGGAACTGTCCTCTGATCCAGACAAAATTTGGCATTGAATTGGGGAGACATCAAGACCATCGTGGGGTTCCTTTTGGCTTCTATGCATTGCATTGTCTGTCAGGGCTTCTGTGGCCACATACACTCCATTCTTAGATGCTGGAACTCGCTGCCTGGATAAAGGAAGAATCAATCTCTGAATGTAATCTCTCCTGGTTTTACAACAGAAAAAAAGGAAAAGGATGTGGCGTGGCGTTGTTAGTTAAGGATGAAATCAGTGCGACAGTGAGAGAGGATATTAGCTCAGAAAATCTGGAGGTAGAGTCAGTCTGGATGGAGCTAAGAAGCAACAAGAGGCAGAAAACATTAGTGGGTATTGTCCACAGGCCTCCAAACAGTAGTGATAAAGTAGAGGATGGCATTAAGCAGGAAATTAGAGACGCATGTAACAAGGGAGCTACAGTAATTATGGGTGGCTCTAATCTACATATAGACAGGGTAACCCAAATTTGCAATAATACTGTGGTGGATGAATTCCTAGAGTGTGTACGAGATGTTTTTTTAGACCAGTGTGCCAAGGAACCAGCGAGGGAACAGGCTGCCCAAGATTTGGTATTGTACAATGAGAAGGGGTTAATTAATAATCTTATTGTGCTGGATCCTTTAGGGAACATTGACCATAAAATGCTAGAATTCTTCATTAGGATGGAAAGTGAAGCAGTCCAACCTGAAACTTGGGTCCTAAATCTGAACAAAGGAAACTACAAAGGTATGAGGTGTGAGTTGGCTAAGAGAGATTGGGAAACTTCATTAAAGTGGATAGACAATGGCTAATATTTAAGGGATGAATGTACTCATTGAAACAGTTATACATTCCTTTCTGGTGCAAAAACACAACAGGAAAAGTGGCCCAACCATGGCTAACAAAAGAAATTAAGGATAGCATTAGATCCAAAGAGAAGTCATATAACGTTGCAAGAAAAAGTAGCAAGCCTGAGGATTGGGAGCAGTTTAAAATTCAGCAAAGGAGAACCAAGAGATTTATTAAGAGGGGAAAGATAGAGTATGAGTGAACTTGGAAGGAACATAAAAGTGGACTGTAAAAGCTTCTATAAGCATATAAAAAGAAAAAGATTAATGAAAACAATTGTGGGTCCCTTACAGTCCAAAACGTGAGAAATTATAATAGGGAACAAGGAAAGGGCAGAGCAATTAAACAACTACTTGAGTTCTGTTTTCATGTAGGAAGACACAAATAACTTCCCAGAAACACTAGGGAACCAAGGGCCTAGTGAGAAGGAGGAATTGAAGGAAATTAGTATTACTAAAACAACAGTGCTGGAAAAATTAATGAGACTGAAAGCCGATAAATCCCCAGGGCTCGATAATCTACATCCCAGGGCACTAAAGGAGGTGGTCATGGAAATAATGGATGCGTTGGTTGTCATCTTCCAAAATCCTGTAGATTCAGGAACAGTCCAGGCAGATTAGAGGGTGGCAAATGTAACCCCACTATTTAAAAAAGGAGGGAGAAAACAGTTAATTAAAGACTAGTTAGCCAACATCAGTAGCAGGGAAAATGCTAGAGTCTATTATAAAGGGTTTGGGAACAGGACACTTAGAAAATAACAATAGGATTAGACAAAATCAACTTGGATATATGAAAGGGAAATCATATTTGACAAACTTGGTGGGATTTTTTGAGGACGTAACTAGCAAAGTAGATAAGGGAGAACCAGTGGATGTGGTGTATTTGGATTTTCAGAAAGCTTTTGATAAAGTCCCATATAAGAGGTTGGTGTGTAAAATCAAAGCACATGGGATTGAGGGTAATATGTTGGCATGGATTGAGAATTAGTTAGCAGACAGGAAACAGAGAGTAGGAATAAATGAGTCTTTATCAGAGTGTCAGGCGGTGACTAGTGGCTACCACAGGGATCAGTGCTTAGACCCCAGATATTCACAATGTATATCAATGATTTGGATGAGGGAAACAAATATAATATTTCCAAGTTTGCTGATGACATAAAATTTGATGGGAATGTGAATGGTGAGGAAGGTATTAAGAGGTTTCAATGCGATATAGGCTGGTTGAGTGAGTGGACAAATATATGGCAGATGCAGTATAATGTGGATAAGTGTGAAGTTATCCACTTTGGTAGGAAAAACAAAATGGCAGAGTATTACTTAAATGGCGATAGATTGAGAAATGTTGATGTATAAAGGGACTTGGATGTCCTTGTATATCAATCACTGAAAGCAAGCATGCAGGTGCAGTGAGCAGTTAAGAAGGCAAATGGTATGTTGGCCATCATTGTGAGAGGACTTGAGTTCAGGAGCAAAGATATCTTACTGCAGATGTACAGGGGCTTGGCGAGACCAGACCTGGAGTATTGTGTGCAGCTTTGGTTTCCTTACCTAAGAAAGGATATATTTGCCATAGAGGGAGTGCAGTGAAGGTTCACCAAACTGATTCCTGGGATGACAGGATTGTCATCTGAGAGAGCTTGGGCCAACTAGGCCCGTATTCACTATTATTAAACAGAGGGGATCTTGTTGAAACATATAAAATTCTGACAGGGATGGACAGACTGAATGCAGGGATGATGTTTCCTCTGGCTGGAGCGTCTTGAACAAGGGGTCGCAGTCTCAGAATATAGGGTAGGCCATTTAGGACCGAGATGAGAAGAAACTTTTTCACTCAGAAGGTGATGAACCTGTGGAGTTCTCTACCACAGAAGGCCAAGTCACTGAATATACTTAAGAAGGAAATAGTAGATTGCTGGACTCTTAAAGTGTCAAGGGGTATGGGGAGAGAACGGGAGTATGGCGTTGAGATAGAGGATCAGCCATGATCATATTGAATGGTGGAGCAGGCTCGAAGGATCAAATGACCTACTCCTCTTATTTTCTATGTTTCTATCAGAATAAGATGGGGAGTCGGAGCAGGAGCAGGGTTTAACAAAAGATAGCACATTTCTCATCTGACAAGAAGAGGAACATCTAGTGTGGTCCTTATGTGCCCATTTACCTGCCTGAATCAATTTCCAGGTAAATATTTAAACAGAGAACCCACGGTCCAGCTGAAAAGCAGATTTATAACCTCAGCCATGACAGCATCAACCTGACGCTTTTGCTTGTTCCTTTCCTGATTTTAGCGCTCTCATGAGATATTTCCCCAGTGACTATAGCTTGGGAGGAGGAAGGCTGCTGATCTCCACTGAGGACAATTCAGATGGCCAAGGTGGTGAGTGCAAGCAGCTCTAGGCCTTGAGGGCAGAGTGAGCTATCTCTGCTTGGGTTGGGGGCTTTCTGGATTGGCTGATTGGTACCAACAAGGGCACTGATGTCTAGGGAAAACAGGTAGGCTGTTTTCAAGCATGTTTGTTACCTATCCAATGATCTGCATATAACCACAGAGTATACTCTAGTTATTTTTACCTCACCTTCTTCAATGTCATTTTAGACTTCCTAATAGCAATAACAACAGAGGGTAAAGCAGCATATGGTTATGTTACTGGACTATTCATCTCACAGCCCTGGACAAATGAAACAGAGACAAGAGTTCAATTCCCGTTACTGTAGTTTGGGAATTTAAATTCAGTTAAATAAATAAAATCTGTATTAGAAAGCTAGAATTAGTCATAGTGACTGTGACACAACCAAATGGTCATAAAAACCCAACTGGTACACTTAGGGAAGGGTATGTATCCATAAATCTGGCCTATACATGACATGAGACCCGTAGCAATGTGGTTGATTCTTAACTGCCTAACAAGATATTCAGTTGATTCAAACACTACAATAATGGTTAATAAGGAAAGAAACAACCAGACTATCACTTACTAGCCTCCCTCAGCTGATGAAACAGTACTCCTCCATGTTGGGCACCACATAGAAGAAGCATTGGGGGTAGCAAGAGAACAGAATGTAGTCCAGGGGATGAGGACCTTCAACACTGACCGAATCCTGAAGGACATGGCTGCCAGTCTGGGGCCATCAGCAGCAACAGAACTGTATTTCTGACCTGGTTCGAAGAAGTTTGTAAGGGGCAGCACCAGATGTACCTAAAAATGAGGTGCATGCATGCCAAACAATGCAAGGTAAATGATCAAACAACCAAAAGATCAGATCATAGCTCTGCAATGCTGCCGCATCTAATTGTGAATGGCAATTAAAAACAAACAGAGAATGGCTCTATGGATATCTTCCATATGGCAGAATCCAGCATTAGAGTGCAAAAGATAAAGTTGAATTGAGAGTACTGCCCTTGACATCAAGGCAAATGTAGTATCAGGAAGCCTCTTAAAGTTGAAGTCAATGTGAATAAGGGGGAAAGCTCTCCACTGGCTGGAGTCACATCTAACACAAAGGAAGATGGTATGGTTGTTGCACATCAATCATCACAGTCCCAGGACACCACTGTGGGAGTTCCTTAGAGTAGTGTCCAAGGCCCAAGCATCTTCAGTTGCTTTATCAATGGCCTTCCTTCCTTCATAAAGTTAGAAGTGCGGATGTCCACTGATGATTCCATTCTGTTCCATTCGTAATTCCTCAAATAGTACAGTAGTTCCTGCCTTCATGCAGCAAGACCTGGATAACATCCAGGCTTGTGCTGATAAGTGGCAAGTAACATTCATGCCATACAAGTGCCAGGCTATACAAAAATAAAAATACCTGGGAAAACTCAGCAGGTCTGGCAGCGTCTGCGGAGAGGAACATAGTTAACGTTTCAAGTCCATATGACTCTTCAACAGAACTAAGTAAAAATAGAAAAGAGGCAAAATATAAGCTGATTTAAGGGGGGGTGGGGGGGGGGCGGTAGAGCTAGATAGAGGGCCAGTGATAGGTGGAGATAACCAAAAGATGTCATAGACAAAAGGACAAAGAGGTGTTGAAGGTGGTGATATTATCTAAGGAATGTGCTAATTAAGGGTAGAAAGCAGGACAAGCAAGGTACAGATAGTCCTAGTGGGGGTGGGGTGGGGTGAAGGAATCGAAATAGGCTAAAAGGTGGAAATAAAACAATGGATGGAAATACATTTTAAAATAATGGAAATAGGTGGGAAAAGAAAAATCTATATAAATTATTGGAAAAAAAGGGGGAGTCGGAAAGGGGGTGGGGATGGAGGAGAGAGTTCATGATCTAAAATTGTTGAACTCAATATTCAGTCCAGAAGGCTGTAAGTGCCATTTGGAAGATGAGGTACTGTTCCTCCAATTTGCATTGAGCTTCACTGGAACAATGCAGCAGGTCAAGGACAGATATGTGGGCATGAGAGCAGGGTGGAGTGTTGAAATGGCAAGCGACAGGGAGGTCTGGGTCATGTTTGCGGACAGACCAATGGTGTTCTGCAAAGCAGTCACCCAGTCTGCGTTTGGTCTCTCCAATGTAGAGGAAACCGCATTGGGAGCAGCAAATGCAATAGACAAAATTGAGGGAAGTGCAAGTGAAATGCTGCTTCACTTGAAAGGAGTGTTTGGGCCCCTGGATGGTGAGGAGAGGGGAAGTAAAGGGGCAGGTGTTGCACCTTCTGTGGTTGCATGGGGAGGTGCCGTAGGAGATGGTTGAGGTGTAGGGGCCAGGCAATGACTTGCTCCAACAAAAGAAAGGCTAACTGCCTCCCCTTGACATTCAATGACAATACCATTGCTGAATCCTTCACTATTAACATCCTAGGGGTTAGCATTTACCAGAAGCTGAAGTCAACTGGCCATATAAATACTGTGCCTATGAAAGCAGGTTGGAGGTCGGGAATTCTGTGGCAAGTAACTCATCTCCTGACTCCCTAAAGCCTTTTCACCATCCACAAGGCGCAAGTCAGGAGTGTGAAGGAATACTCTCCACTTGCCTGACTGCAGCTTCAAAACCGTTCAAAAATCTTGACACCATTCAGGACAAAGCAGCCTGTTTGTTCAGGACTCCATTCACCACCTTAAACATTCACTCCCTCCACCACCAGCGCACAGTAGCAGCAGTTTGTATCGGCTACAGTATGAACTGCAGTAACTCACCAAGGCTTCTTCGACGCCTTCCAAACCTGCAACCTCTACCAGCTAGAAAGATAAGGGCAGCAGACACTTGGATACCATGACCTGCAAGTTCTCCTTCAAGTCACACACCATCCTGACTTGGAAGTGTATTGCCGTTCTTTCACTGTTTCCATGAGTCAAAATCCTGAGGTTCCTTTTCTAACAGCACTGTGGGTGTACCTCCACCACATGAACTGCTTCCCGAGAAGGGATGGGCAATTAGGGATGGTCAGTAAATACTGACCTTGCTAGCAATGCTCACATCCTGTGAATGAATTTTTTGAAATGGCAATAATTTGCATCTATATAGGACCTTTAATGTAATGTAAACATTCCGAGGTGCTTCACAGAAGTGTTGTCAGGTAAAATTTGAGCCACATATGAAAATATTAGGACAGATGACAACTTTTTAGAAGAATCTTAAAGGAGAGAGAGAGGTAGAGGGGAGATTTATGGAGGGAATTCCAGAGTTTAGGGCCCAGACAGCTGAAGGCAAGGCCATGAAAGAGGAGTACTTAAAATCAGCAATGCACTGAACTGGAGGAGTGCAGAGATCCCGCAGGGTTGTAGGATGAAGGAGGTTACAGAGATAGCGAGGCCGTGAGGCTGCAGAGGAATTTGAACACAAGAATGAGAATTTTTAAATTGAAGCATTGCTGGACCAAGAGCCAATATAGGCAAGCGAGAATAAGGGCAATAGGTGAATAGGAGTGGTTATGAGTCAGGACAAAGGAAGATATCCAAGAAAAGATGATTGTAGGCATGTCTCAGGAATGGAAATACTGAGAATGTGGGTGCTGAATACAGATGTTCCTAGAGCAAGAAGCTGAGGGAGACTGAGGAAGCTCGGATAGACAATATCAAGAGCGGCTTGTCACAGAAATGGGCACAGATGGCTGAATTGGTTTGGGCTAGATCATAACTGACAGTAATGGAGAGAACTTAATTGGTCCCTGTGTCAATGTTGAATTGCCAGATGTGATTAGTAATAATCATACATAACAATTTCACCATGTGCAGTGGATCACATTCCTTCTCAGTTTTCTTCACCCTACTCTTGATGAGAAACTGCTCCTTGGCTGCCATCCAATACCTCGCTAAAGTAGATACTGTACATGTGCAAGAGTCAATGAGCTATTTTACTGAAGCAGCTAAGCTTATTTCTGTCCCCTTCCAGTAGTTGGCATACATGAATCATGCCACAACAGAGGTCCCTGGATTGCAGTGAGAAGCATAGATCCTGGCTGATTGGCCCCTCCCTAGCCCAGAAGCACTTGACACCAATTACAAGGCCTCAAATATGTATCATAGGCACATAGAAACAGCTCCTCCACACGATCCTGCTGTTCAGTTAAATCAAGACCAATGTTTTATTTTATTCTTTAATAGGCATCGTTGGCAAAGCCAGCATTAATTACCTATCCCTATTTGCCCTTGAACTGAGTAAAGTGCTGGGCCATTGCAGAGGGCTCTTAAGAGTCAATGTGGGTCCAGATTCACATGTAGGCCAGACCAGGTAAGGATGGCAGATCTCCTTCCCTAAAGGACATTAGTGAACCTGATAGGTTTTTACAACAATCAATGACAGCTTCATGATAGCTTCTCTTACTAGGCTAGTTTCATAGCCACCATTACTGAGGCTAGCTTTATATTCCAGATTTATTAATTGAGTTTAAATTCCACCAGCTGCTGTGGTGAGATTTGAACCCATGTCCCCAGATCATTAGCCTGGACATCTGGATCAGTAGTCCATCAGCATAACAACTGCGCCATCATCTCTCCCAGTCTCTCCATCTACCCCTTTAGTTTCGTGCACCTGACACTCAGATTTGAAATTTTCAGTTGACCCCCAGCACCAGCACTATTTTTGAGCAGGGACTGGTGAGGAAAGGAGAGCTCTTGATTTCCACTACCCTTTCTGCGAAGGGTATCTAATTTTAAGATTGTGTTCCTTTGTTCTGGACTCTCACCCCTGAGGTAATAGGTTCTCTCTATCCGCACTATCAAATCCTTTAACGACCTTAAGCACCTCCATTATATTACCCCTAAATCTTCTATACTCAAATGAATACAAGCTTAATCTGTGAAATCTATCATTGTAATAAAACTCTTTAAACCCAGGTATCATTCTAGTGAATCTACACTGGATCCTACCCTAGACCAATTTGCTCGTTGAGGGGCAGTGCTCAGAACTAAATGCAGTAGTCCAGGTGGAGATCTATTGAAATAGCTTAAGGGGTCCAGAAAACCAAATTTCTTACCGTGTTTTGCCTCAGGGTGCCAGCTAGGGTCAGTGGTGGCCCTTCTGGCGGTTGTGTGTTCAAGACCCACCCAATTACTTAACCATAAATATCCATGTTGACAATTCAGTGCAGTACTGAGAGAACACTGTTAGGGATCTGCCCTGACAACCTGACCCAACAGCATCATCTGGTAAAAGAGCAGGGAGTTTTCCTGATATCTTGCCTAACATTTGTCCGTCAGCCACAGTGCTATTTGAGGAACTTTGCTGTGCACAAACTGGCAGCCACAACTGCTTACAAAACGACTCCGCTCCCTAATAATTAATTGGCTGTGAGGCCCTTTGGGATGTCATGAAGACATGAAATACTCTGCATAAACCTTGTGACAGTTCATTAATGACATAATGACATTTCATCTCGACTATATGCAGATAAGTACTTGGTTCTTGTAGTTGCTGTTCTTAGTGGGGTGGCACCGATTGAAGTGAGAGAGGTACAATAATTTGACCTTACTGTGGTCTGCTGTTTATATCACATCAGTTCTTTAGTTTGAAGGTATGAATCAGATTTAGAAAGAGTTGGAATAGAAATTAAAGAGCATTTTTTATGGCGGGGCGGGTGTCAGTTAACATTAAGCACGTGTTTGAACACAATTAATAGATCATTGTTGGTTTTGAGTTCATATCTTTAGTTGGAAGCTCAGAGTCAGGGTACATGTTGTTCCTTGCTATTTGATTTAATCACTAGTCTATCTCATTGGCCTCACAAACACTTGAGGCGTCATGTTTGACTCATATTACAGATGGTGTTTTGGGATATGTTTTTGATATCAACAGATTTAAGTTTCTTTCCCGGTTAATCTTGCTCTCTCTTCCTGAGTTTTATACGTGCGCCACATTATTATTCTTTATTCTAGCTATGAGCAGTTCCATTGTAAACCTTAGTGCGAGGCATACAATTATTGAGTTTGCACTTCTTTTAGCGATATGGGCGTAGAAAATGCTTCGTCAGAGACGGTACCATCTATACTGGCTGCTTGCTTCTTTTAATGAGGTGATGCTTATATGCTTCTGCACTATATTATTCAGCACTATTGGGAGTAGATCTAAAGTGGATCTGGAATTTGCCTTCTAAGATTGGGCTGAAATCCTTTCTGCTTTGGAATATGTGAGGTGGCCTCAGTTATGTAGAATAGTGCGCCATCGTCACAAAACAAATGTATATGGGAGAGTTTGCAATAACAACTTGCAATTAGACAGCATCTTTGACAGGTCAACATGTCCTAAGGCATTTCGCAGGAGTGCAACCAAACCAAAATTGACACTGAGCCAAAGAAAGAGATATTAGGACAGGCAACCTATATTGGTTAAAGAGGTATATGTTAAGGAATGTCTAGTTGAAGAGAGGGGTTTGAAGGAACGTCTTCAAGGAAGTGAGAGAGTTGGAGAAGTGAAGAAGTTTAGGGAAGAAATTCCAGAGCTTGGGACCCAGGCAGCCGAAGGCACAACTACCAATGATGGAGCGAAGGAAGTGGGGCATGTGCAAAAAGGCCAGAAATAGAGCAGCATAGATTTCTCAGAGAGTTGTAAGGTTGTGGGAGGTTACAGAGGTTGGGAGGATTGAAGCCATGAAAGGGTATGAAGACAAGGACAAGAATATTAAAATCGAAGCAATAGGTGAACTGGACTTGGCATGAGTTAGGGTAGGGGCTGCTTCGCTTTTCTATGAGCTGAAGTTTATGGGAGGGTTGCGGGGGTTGGGTGTTGATGATGGGAGGCTGGGAGTGTGTCCACTCCAAAGCCATTCAACTGAAACACTGTGTATGTTTAATATTGGTTTAGTTTGAATTCTCATTTCAGCGTGATAAAGAAACATGTCTGACACGCACTTCAGAAAATAAAAGTGAATCATTACCTGACCCTTAAGTAGGTATTAATCGCTGTTTGCTAGTCGCAGCAGCACAGCAGTGGCTACTGCTGGGACCATAAGGGCGCGCCCAGAAGAAGATCCATGGCGATCAAGTTTATATGTGGTTCTGGGGTTTTCTTGTTGGGGAGGGATCGAGGACCTTAGTGGGGAGTAGTGGAGTGGAGGGACTGTATTGGGTTTTGGAGGCCAGGGGCTAGGCACAAAGAGGAAGTATGATCTTGGGGAGGGTGCCCCCAGTGGGCACCAGGTACTGCCCAAAGGAGATATCAACATTCCTGCCTTTTAGCCCGAGTTGCAAAAGCAGCCTTCCCCAAAAGCATGTATTATTGTGGCGGAGGTAGAATTAGATGACATTAATTGGTCAGTTAAGGGCATCAATAGGCCAAAAGAGCAGTCGGGCTGGCTGACACCTACCCTGACCACTGTAACATGAGGGACATGATGGTGGAAAGGTGGTGGGCTAGCCACCTGATTCATTTAATTTGCCCACTGCCTGAAAATATACTGGCCGGGCTGGAGGGGGAGGGGTGGTGGGGGGTGGGGGGTGGTGGTGGGGGGGGGGGGGGGGGTGGGGGGGTGGTGGGGGGGGGTGAAGGGGGGCTGGTGTGGGGTGGGCAGTGATGTAAAATTCGACTGTTGGAAAAATATGTTATTAAATGACAGCCAGCATGGGTTTGTTAAAGACAAATGATGTTTGACTAACCCAATGGAGTTCTTTGATGAAGTAACCAAATAAATTGATGAGGGTAATGTGGTTGAAGTTCTGCATATGGACTTTCAAAAGATGTTTGATAAAGCGCCAGTTAATATTGTTACTTGCAGCAAATTTGAAGCACATGGGATGAAAGGGACAGTGGCATTGTGGAAACTGTGCTGGCTAAGGGGCAGAAAGCAGAGAGTGGGAATGAGCAGTTGTTTTTCAGACCAGAGGGACGTATACTTGGGCTGGATTTTCTCCTTTGTTGCAGGAATCATGAGTCAGATCATGGCCTGATGTAGCGATTCCCCCCTCCGCCCTCCCTAAATGGCAGTGCCTACCTATTATATTTTCTAGGCGAGGTCCGGTTGGAGCCAGGGCCACCACCTCCCAAAGCAGGCCTGAGGTGAGAATGGAGGTGAGTGGATGCCAAAGCCTTCCTCTGTTCACTGGGACATTAGTATACTTTTGTAAATGAGTGTTAGGCATTCTATCCCTCATCCCACATTTCCCTCACCTCCCACCCTCCCCAATAACCCCTCCATATTCCCCAAGCCCACTCATCCAGAATGCACTATGAGCAGAATTCATGAGCTCTATCATAACATTGGGAAGTCTTTGAGATACCCATAAAACTGTCAAAATAAACAGCCATTGAAAAATATCTTAAAAATAACCCTATTGATTGCTTATAAAATTGTCAATCAAAACAAAGCTCATGTGTCAACAGCCCCCACTGAGCTGAAACCATTAATGGAGTTTGGAGCTCAACTAAACCCTCATAATAGGATTGCACTGCATAGCTGTGTCAACAAAACCTCCAGAGCTGAACACATTAAAACCTATGAAGTAGTGGGGCAGATAATCATCTGTTCCTCTACAAAAAAGGCTCAAGAAATGTCTGTGCTGTCAATCAATGTAAAGATTAAAGCACATAGTCCAAATGACATGTTAAACTCGGAACAGGTTGAATGCAGAAGAGCATTTTATCCAGTGGATAATGTACTCCAATACATCTGAACACTTTCACAATGCTGGTGAATATAATGGTCACTTATCTGTTAAGAATAAACACCTAGGGTGGAATTTTCCATAAATGAGACTTAATGTGGCTTTAGCAGCACTCACCACACTGTCCAGAATGGTACTCACGCCCGATTTTGCGCTTTGAGCCTTATTATTTATGCAAAGGCATGTATCAGTCTGAATCACCTGGCAGGTTGCGAGTTGAGTCATGCGGCTGCCATCAGCTGGCCGGCTTGAAGGTCCCAGCACCATATTTAAAGGCTAGTCCAACACATAATCTTACTCTTTCCAGCCCACCAGAAATGCCACCAGAAGAGGAAGACTGAGAGCCTGAGGAAGAAGGCAGCACCACGCTTCACACACAAGACCCTCCAGGCCTTGATCAGAGGGATGCAAGCATAAAGGCATACACTGTATCCCAGGGATGGCTTGAGGAAGCACAGCAGCCTCACCTCTCTGGCCTGGAAAGCCATTGCAGAGCAGGTGAGGTTGGCAACCACACCCGAAATTCCACCCAGTGCAGGAAGAGGATGAATAATCTCATCTGCTCCAGCAGGTTAAGTTATCCTTCAACTCCCTCCAATATCAAACTCTCATCATGGCATCATGCCCTCAAACAGCTACTCTCTTCAGGGATCTCACACAACCATTAGTGGGGGACACATGTCAATACTCAGTCTCTCATCGAGACTTTCACATCACCACCATCCCATCTATCACACTCCATTCACACTGCATCCTCTGGGGAGGGCTCACCACAAACAGGGAACATGCACCTCACCCAACCTCTGCCCCATCCATTCTCATCACATGCCTTTCCTTCTCCTTCATACAGGCCAAGGTGGCACACAACAAGCTTGAGAGAGTGCAGAGAGGGGGAGGGATGGCCGATATCATTGCTCTGACTGAGTTTGAGGAGGTTGCAGTCAAGCTGGCTGGGGAAGACAGGGATCGCTCCTGTGGGGAAGGAGAGATCAGCTTCTCCCAGCAACCCAGTACAGATCACAGCTCCATCACCTTATCAAATCCTGACAATCACAGTGATTCACATGCAATCTTATCTAGCTCGTGCTCATTAACTAAAGCTCTATTTTCTAGGCACCAGCAGATCAAGGCCCCCAAGCCAGTCCAGCACTAGTACAAGCCCCCAGACTGCATCCAAGGAGGGAGATCTGGAAGAACCATCACAGCATTCACACACACCCTCCACCAACTCAGACACACATGTTGGTGGGGCACAGCTGTAGATTAGGCTCAGGCTCACTTTCTGGGAAACACCTCATTGACACGTCCCTGCAGCTGTCGGAGGCAGGGACAGACCAGGCCTCTGGTGACCAGCCACCTGCTCGGTCCGAGTCAGGTGATGAGCCTCTGGAATTGGCTGCCAGCTAAATGCTGGAGATGCAACAATAGGCAGCGGAACATCAGGCAGAGATCCGACAGTCACACAGCAGACTAGAGCAAAGGATGCAGGACTCTGTCTGCATTCTATCTGATGCTGTGGCTCCAACCCCCGAGTGCCTCAAGGTCACCATTGGAAGGCTAGTGACCACGATGGAGATCTTGGTCCAGCAGATCTTGCTGGATTTGCGATTGACCCTACACTCCATGGCCACACACACCAGTGGACAGCATCAAGGTGTAGGTGACATAGGGTTGAGGCACCCCCCTCCAGGTGCACCATTTTCTGCAGGAGTCAGGGTGGGGCCCTCAGCCACCCACAGGGAGAATCAGTGAGAGCTGGACACCCTGGGGGCCTCCACTCAGGACACTCCAATGTTGTGCAGACGCTCACAGCCCCCTCTGCCTGTGACCCCACCCACTCCAGATTCTCAGGCCGCCAAGGGCAGTTTTGCCCTGAGCAGGTGACTCTTATCAAGCCGGGGCCCTCCAGGCCTCAGGCCACCAGAGGACGTCCACCAAGGTCATCACAGACATCAGGACGTAGCAGTCAGCAGGCGGCCTCCACCTCTGCTGCAGATGTTGGGGCTGCACCCAGGCGTAGCAGCAGAGTTAGGAAAATTAAGAAAAATTGATGTCACTTTTGGGTCACGAGTGTGCTAGACATGTAAATAATTTGCTCTTTTGTTAATACATTTGATGGGTCTGTGAATGTTTCTATCAACTGAAGGTGTGATTTTTTTTACTTTGGAATCCTCTTATTTCAAGGTTTAGCCTTCTTCCCACTCAGTGATAGTGTCCCACTGTGAGATTCACATTCCTGTGATGTCAACCTCAGTTGAACTAGCCTCCGCACCCTTGTGTGATGTCAAGGAGATGTGTTTAAATCTTTACTGGAAATGTGTGATAGAAGCATTTCTTATCCTTCTTCCTCAAGGGACACCATTGAGTGAGAGAAGCTCATCAGCTTTGATATTCTAGCAGCATTTGTGTCTCCTCAGTGGTGGTGGCAGAAGAAAAGACATGCACGGGAGGAGGAGACCTCTAGGCGTCTCCAGGTCTCAGTCGCAGCAGTGTTTGCATCAGTAGATGGTAGTGAAGACTTCAAGTCTTCGCTCTTGTTTCTAAATGGAATCTCACATCCCAGAATGAACGCACTCACAGGGCCCCACAGACCAAAGCAAAGATCATGGCCTGGTGACTCATGAGGCCAGAATGGGCAAGTGTGAATGCTGGACTCGTTCTCACTGCATGTGGGTGGACATCCCCTGAAATGAAAGGGAATGGCATTGAGGGCTGGGAGAGATGTGGTCATATTCTCTCACTTGACTTTACTCTTCCTGGAGCCTGCAAGTGATTAATGTATCACCGGCAGGTCTCCCACATCTTCCTTCCTCCATGGTGAGATTGCGCTCACACTGATCCTCTGCAGCCTCCTGAGGTTCCTGGGCCTCCAGATCTTCATTCTCTGATGAGCTCTCATCCTCCTCCAGTTCATCCGCTGGCAGGGGGTCACCTCTTTGCACAGCCAGATTGTGAAGGGTGCAACACACTGCGATGATATGGGAAACCCTGTCGGGAGTGTATTGGAGTGAGCCACCTGAGTGGTCCAAGCATCTGAAACACATCTTCAGAAGCCCTATGGTCTTCTCTATAAGGAGCGTGTGGAGCTGTGAGCAGTGTTGTACCTCTCCTCAGGACGACTCTGAGGACAACGCACCGGTGTCATCAGCCAGGTGTTCAGTGGATACCCCTTATCCCCAAGCAGCCATCCCCTCAGACGTAATGGTCCCCTGAAAATCTCAGGGAGCTGGGAGTGACTCAGGATGTAGGAGTCATGGCAACTCCCAGGGTACTGTGTACAAATGTGCAGTATGTTCTTCCGGTGATCATACACCAGTTGTACATTGATAGAATGATAGCCCTTGCGGTTTATAAACATTAGGGGTTGCTGCCATGGAGCCTGTACAGCCACATGGGTGCAGCCTATTGCACCCTGCACTCTAGGGAAGACTGAGATGGCGGCAAAGCCAGTGAATCTCGCAGCCTGGCTATCTTTGTCCAGTGCAAACCTGACATAATGGTGGGCCTTCCTATAAAGGGCATCTGTGACCTTCTTTATACATCAATGTTGCAGACTGAGATACTGCACAGGTCATCTGTTGATCCTGGAAAGACCCAGAGGTTAAAAATTTGAGCGCTGCAGTCACCTTCAAAGCCACTGGCAAGGGATACCTGCCAACTTGATATAGCATCAGGTCTTCATGGAGAACATGGCATATGTGATGTACCAGAGCCCCCGGGACAAGTGCAGTTGTGCATGGCATTGCCTCTCAATCATTTGTAAACAAGAGACTCCTGTATGATAAATCCTAGGTCTGGCGAGTCACCTGTTGTCTGGGTCTCTGCTCCTGAGCCTGCTGTTCATGCTGTGGCTCTGTTTGCCTATGTCCCTCCTGCTGGGATTAGGATTAGGTTGTATTAGGACCCTGACAAAGGCAGCATTGAGCCCTGGATCCATGTCTGCTTTTGCCTTCTCTCTGAAAGGAAATATTGAAGACATTAATGATTCAAGGGCAAGAAAGTGAAGCTCAGAAGATGACACGTTCGGAGACTGTAAGGGTCCATAGTTTTTTTTGACCTACTTGCATGCTGGCTGATGCTGCCTTGTCCCTGAGACACTGGCACAGGCAGCAAGGTGACCAAGATGGCACTGCAGATATGTAACATCTTGAGCCCTGCGTGGGATGTTAAAGTTTCAGTGAGATGAGTGACCCAACCTAGCTCTGTGCTCCAATTCCTGATGTGGCATATTATTATCAGTTGCTCATGGTCAATAAGTGGATGCCCTTTGGCCTGTTAGGAATGTCAAAACTGGTGAACACGTGACAGGCATTTATTGATGGAATGCCATATATGATACAGCTGTGCCTTCTTCTCTATTGCCTGCATTCCCAAATTTTAAATTCCTATGTGTTAACTCTTGAAACCCAGCAACTATGATGTGAAACCACTGAGTTCTGAGTAGTCCTTTAACAGTGCTAATGAAGCCATTGGCTTTCATCACAAGGAGGTCTTCCTCCTTTCTCTTGAAGCAGATTCCTTTTCACTCCTGAGGCCACAAGAGGAAAGAGGGCGACTCCAGAAAGGCCCCCCTTGTGTTTGCCCTTCCCCCGACTGCCATTCCACCACCTTCCCTCCCCATTGCCCCCCTTGTGTTTGTCCTTCCCCCTAACTGCCAATCCACAGCCTCCCACCAACCGCACCCCCCCACCCCGCCTCATGTTCATCAGCTACACCGACACCTCATAGTCCACTCCCAGTTGAAGTGCTAGCTTCTGAAAGCAGAGGCCTGCATGAGTGCCACAACATAGTGGCATCCTTCGGGTCAAAGAAGGCAGAGCAAGAGCAGACCAACCCTCCAGCCCCAACAATCTGGACCACTTTGCGGAACAGCTCCATTCAGTTTGAAAACACAATCCTGATATTCCAGTGGCCTGCCATTTTAATGCTCCACCTTGCCCTCATGCTGACATCTCTGTCCTTGGTCTGCTCCCTGCTGCGCTGTTCCATTGAAGCTCAACATAAGCTTGAGGAACAGCACCTCATCTTTTGATTAGGCACGTTACAGCTTTGCAGACTCAACATTGAGTTTAATAATTTCAGACCACAATCTCTTACCCCCATTTGTTTCATTTTCTTTGCTTGTTTCGCCTTTTTTATTATTTTGCTATCAGTCAGCAGCATGCATGCTCTAGGCACATCTTTTGTTCTTTTCATGCCCAATCACCATTCTCTTTGGCCCTGTAAGACTACCTTCTCTGTTATTCAATCCCTCCTGTCTTCCACCCTATCATAGACCTTCCTTTTGTTGTCGTCCCACCCATCCCTTTCTCAAAACCTATTACATCTCTAACTTATCCCAGTTCTGATGGATGGTCACCGTCCTGAAACATTAACTCTGTTTCTCTCTCCATAAATGCAGCCTGACCTGCTGAATATTTCCAGCATTTTCTATTTTCATTGCCTTTGCTGTAGTTTGGCGTATTAGTTGCCTATTAAGTAATGTTTAGTCACTATAAAAACAGAAAGTTCTGGAAAAATTCAGCAGGGCTGGCAGCATTTGTGGAAGAGAAAGAGAGCTCTGAAGAAGAGTCATATTGGGCTAGAAACATTGGCCAGAATTTTAGATTCGGAGTTTGTGGGAGGGCCCGACACGCGGGCATTTAAAATGCTGCGTGATGATGTGGGGCCTGCGTCCCGATGTCACCAAGCACCATCACGATATTTCAATAGGTGGGTCCTTTGTGGTTGGAGGTGTGCCCACCATTAATTAACGGGCCAGTTAAGGCCCTTGAGGCACCAATTGTCTTTGATTTTACACGTCTGGCCAATTTTCAGGGCATCACATGGGTGCAACGGGCAGGTGGATAGGCCACATTTTCAAAAACCTCATCCACGGGTGGGATAAGAGGGGTGAATTGGCTCGCTAATGCGAGTTGTTCGTACTTTAGATTATAACTTACTGCTGCTTGCTTGGGTGAACAGGACAACTTCATTTCGCTTCAGAGCTGCTTTGGCAGAAATAACAGGCTTCAATTCAAGACTCTGAAGGAGTCATGACACTTGGGGCTTTCCAGGTATCAGACACCTTCCCTTACCCTGGGAATGGGGATTGTAGTCTCCGCTGGAGGCACCTCTTCTGAGGAGGGAGGGCCAGAAGGGGGAGGAGGCCAGGAGCCCATATTCAGCCTCCAGGGGAGTGACCTGTGGGAGCACAGGTGCAGGCACAATGCAGGGCCACAGAAAGTCCAAGGTGGAAGGGGCTGCAAAAGATGCCACTATCCTGCTGTCAGGGTTTACAGGCGGCAATGCAGCCACCTCAATATGTCTGAGGTGCAATGCTGAAGGAGGCTCCGCCTCTCAAGGGAGACAGTGACCTCCATCTGTCAGATGATCGGCTCTGAGATCAGCTCCAACTGTGTGCGACACCCCATACCAGTGGCGCTGAAGGTCACAGTGACACTCAACTTCTATGCCTCCGGCTCTTTCCAGAGATTGGTGGGTGATCTTTGTGGAACTCCCAATCAGCTGTGTACAGTTATGCCAAGCAGGAGACAGAAGCTCTGTTCAGGCGTGCATTGACTTTCATTCACTGCCGCATGGACAAGGCCAGCCAGTCACAGCGAGCCAGAGGCTTCGCGACCATTGCAGTGTTCCCCCATGTCCAGAGTGCCATCGACTGTACACATGCGGCCATCAAGGCGCCAGCAGATGAGCCCAGTGCCTTCGTCAACAGGAAGGGCTTCCACTCCATGAATGTGCAGATAGTGTATGATCACAAGATGTTGATTCTACAAGTCTGTGCAAGGTACCCAGGCAGCTCCCATGACACTTACATTCTGAAACATTCCCAGGTGCCGAGGCTCTTCAGTGCTCCAGCCTGGCTGGATGGATGGCTGCTGGGCTATCCCCTTAGAAGGTGGCTCATGACGCCTTTCCACCATCCAAGAACAGAGGCCGAGCAGCGGTACAATGGGAGCTATGCTTCCACAAGATCGATGGTAGAGGGAACCATCGGTCTTCTCAAGATGTGCTTCCAATGTATAGACCGTTCAGGGAGTGCACTCTAATACCCCTCAGATCGTGTGTCACTGATAGTGGTTGTGTGGCTGCACTCTCCACAATCTGGCGCTGGAAAGGGGGGACACAGTGGAGGAAGAAGATGTTGAAGCAGCTGCTCTGGCAGCAGACAATGAGTCCAGTAGTGAGTCTGAGGATGAGCACGCTCAGGAGAACACTGAGGAAATAGACACTGACCTGGGCAACCTCCAGGGAAGCAGGGACACCAGGAGGTTTTGATCCAAAGTTCCTTCAGCTAGCATACCAAAGATGAACCACCATCACATGCCAGGGCTGCAGGCTCCATACTCGATAGCTGACAGGAACATTTGCTTGGTGAACAACATGCGCTATGTGCCATTTCAATGAAGCTCAATGACAAACAAGGCACTCATAACATCATGCGTTACCCTTCACTTGCAGAAGTAATGGAGCACTCAGAGGTTTGTTGAGCACAAACACATTTACTGGTGTGATGCTAGGCATACATAAATCAAATTAAATTTAAAGGTGTTCTCTATCACACCTACTTTTAAATAATTTAAAAGTGGGGCAAAAAAATATTATGAGTGATAAGCTTGTGTTGTGCCTAAGGTGCTTTAAGTTTGCGTTTACGTGCGCTATGTCCAGGTCCTTCCCCCCTCGCTGGCACCGGCATTGGAGACAACCTGCTCACTGTGCTGTCCTGTTGGCCTTGATGACCTTGGTGGGTGTCCTCTGGCCCGTGGACCCAGTGCTGGCCCCGCCTGGGAGGGAGAGGCCAGTGTCACAGCTGGCATTTCCCCAGTCACTGCAGCCTCATCGGATGCCTTGGTCACTGACAGAGGGGCGGAGGAGCTGCTGCCCTCATCTGGAGCACCCTGAGAGGAGCCCACAGAGACAACAAGCAGTTTGTGCGCCAACGCCAGGTCGCTTTGGACCTGCCTGCTCACCATTGATTGATGGGCACCTAACTGGGATACTGGGTGCCCAATCTATCTCCCACACTGACAGTGACCACCTGAGGTCACCACCAGTGTAAGGGCTTGCAGGTCCAAGCGCATCCCCAGGGATCTCTGATTGAGCTCCACTCTCTCCATGGAGGAAGCAGTGCACTCGGTCATGAGGGTCATTGCATTGCTCAAGCTCTGCATGGGCTCCTCCATCACGGAGATCATGGCACGCATTCCCTCATGTATCTCCGCCAGATCCTCCCGCACACCCTGCTGGACATCCAGCATCTACTGCTTCAGGCACAACTCCAGAGGCACATCATCAGTGTGCCCAGTAGTCCTCTGACTGGTGGCACACTGGGTACTTTCTTTCTCCGCCTGCACCTCAAGTGAGTGTGAAGTGCCCTCACCGCTGTGCACTAGCCGACGATCGAAAGCTCACCAAGGTGTTGGTATCTGTGCTGGTGCCTGCCTGGCTGAGAAGGTGTGATGCTGGTGCATTTATATCCTCTGTATCCTCTGGGGTGAGCGGTGGTCCTTCAGGCTCCTGACCCCAACGGGCTTCTAGTGAGCCTTAAAGGAAAAAAAAGGACGTGTCATTAGTTGAAGTCATTACACTGTTACTGTGCCTGCCTGGCACTCAGATTAGGGTGTCCTCATCTTTTCATTACCAATGGGGATTCTATGTTTGAAGCTCACATCAACATAGAGGCAAAAGTGGAATGGTTATTCTTACAGGCATTCTGACCTCAGTGCACTGCACTCTTACCTCCCTGTGGCACCCCAACCTCACAGTGACCAGATGACCTAGGCGCATGGCGCCTCTCCAGCTCCAGTGCCTCCAGCTCATATCTGGACAGGATTAGAAGGTAGGCCGGTCCTCCACCAGTCTGCAGCCTCTCAGCGTTATTGTGGGCTGTCTTCTCCTGAAAGGAGAGAGGAGCATTGATTAGTCCACCCTGTACCTGCATTACCATTGCAGCCTGGCCAACCCCACCTGAGGAAAACCTCGCAGGGCTCAGCCGATTCATAACCCTGGAGCCGCAAGTCACTCATGCCAAGCAGCCAGGGCTCACCCCCTTGGCCAGATGCTGCCTCATTGACATTAGCTACTCATACCCTAAGAACTTTGAGGTCCGGGGTAGGGCCAGGGTGGGCAGTGGGAACAGTGTTGGGGTAGGGGGTGGAACGCTCCTAACTGCTGTGCTAAGTGACCCAAGCCAACACAGTACTGACCCTTCCCGATCGCAGGAGCTCATTGAAGCACCCCTGTGCGCCTCACCACATCATGGGAGCTGACCCTGGATGCCACATCTTCCCAGGCATTGTTGGTGGGGTGGGGGAGCCTCCACCTCCCGTTCCTTGGGACAAGGGTATCCCAGCGTGCTGCCACGTCCCCCAGGAGGGCAGCGAGACACTCGTCAGAAATCTTGGGGCCGACTGTCCTGCCAGCCTGCCCTCCCACCTGCCCTGCACTGCTATGTCGTACTGCAAAGTCAATGGCAGCCTTCACATGGCCATTGGACCCGGCGGACATTGAGTTCCAGCCCCCACCCACCCCTTCACACTGATGCCAGAGATGTGCATTACGCTGGGCGGGCCTTAACTAATGTAAAATGGTGGTGCGGACCCGATCGTGGGCGGCGTTCGGGTTCCTGTATGCCCCCGCCTGTTCCCCCACGCCCCTGCCTGTTCCCCCACTCCCCCGCCTGTCCCGGCACTCCCCCGCCTGTCCCCGCACGCCCCCGCCTGTTCCCGCACACCCCCACCTGTTCCTGCACTCCCCCGTCTGTTCCTGCACTCCCCCCGCCTGTCACCGCACTCCCCTGCCTGTTCCCGCACGCCCCTGCCTGTTCCCGCACACCCCTGTCTGTTCTCCCACGACCCACCTGTTCCCGCACACCCCCGCCTGTTCCCCCACACACCTGCCTGTTCCCCCATGTCCCCACCTGTTCCCGCACGCCCCCACCTGTTCCCGCACACCCCCGCCTGTTACCCCACACCCCCGCCTGTTCCCGCACACCCCCGCCTGTTCCCGCACACCCCGCCTGTTACCCCACACCCCCGCCTGTTCCCGCACACCCCCACCTGTTCCTGCACGCCCCTGCCTGTTCCCGCACACCCCCGCCTGTTCCCCCACACCCCTGCCTGTTCCCGCATGCCCCCGCCTGTTCCCCCACACCCCCGCCTGTTCCTGCACACCCCCGCCTGTTACCCCACACCCCCACCTGTTCCCGCACACCCCCGCCTGTTCCTGCACACCCCCGCCGGTTCCCGCACACCCCCGCCTGTTCCCGCACACCCCCACCTGTTCCCGCATGCCCCGGCCTGTTCCCCCACACCCCCGCCTGTTCCCGCATGCCCCCGCCTGTTCCCCGACACCCCCGCCTGTTCCCTGACACCCCCGCCTGTTCCTGCACCCCCCCGCCTGTTCCCGCACGCCCCCGTCTGTTCCCGCACCCCCCCCCGCCTGTTCCCCCACACCCCCGCCTGTTCCCGCACACCCCCGCCTGTTCCCGCACACCCCCGCCTGTTCCCCCACACCCCCGCCTGTTCCCGCTGAGCCCACCTGATGCGGGGAAAATTCAGGCCATTAACTCTGTTTCTCTCTCCACAGCTGCTGCCAGACCTGCTGAGTTTTTCCAGAATTTTCTGTTAATATTCCAGGTTTCCAGCATCCACACCATTTTGCTTTTATTTTAATGTTTAATCGATGTTGCTTTTAGTTTGTCTGTTCCAGTAAAAGTCTTAAAACGTGAAATTTTGTCATGTGATCCTTTGAGTTGGTCACTGGGAAATTTGTATTATTACGACCAAGATGGGAGGAGTGCACTGTCTGTCTCTAGTTCCACTACTCTACTGGTCACAACATATATTTAAATAATTTTTCCAGCTAGCTATATGGCCAAATATGTGCTTTACCTATGAATCTAAGAATGGCACTCAATGCCCAGGTTTCTTCAATAAACAACAAAATTATTAGTTTATTATAAAACCAGACTTGTCAAGTAGAAGACAAAGCTTATTGACATTGAGTATAAAATATGAAAGTATAATAATTACGCTTTGTAAATACCCTAACTCTCACACACGCGCGCGTGCAACACACACACACACACACACGCACACACAAAAGGTTAGAGGAATTCTGCCAAAAAGTTAAAAGTCGATTGTTCAAAGGAAAAGGATAGATGATGGTGTCCTCAAAATGGTTGGTCTTTCAGCACTGGTCTGCCAAACAATCGATGAAACCCGCGCTAATTTTCAGGTGGACTTTGTGAAAAACTTGCAGTCAGTCGATTTCAGAACGTAAAGCAACTTCGGAGCCACTTCTATCCTCTTCTTGCTTTTGACTGGGCCTTGGACCTTCAGGAGCTGTTGTCCTCTTCACCCAAGCAGTTCCTTCTTGTTTTCTCTCCAAAACCAAAACCCGCCTACCAGCTTTTAAAACACAATTTTCTAGACAAGGCCTTTTTCCAAAGCCATAGGTCGCCATGTGACCCTTTTATAAACAGTCCACCAGGTTCAAGAGCTTTCCAGCCTCTTTAGAACTGTTTAATAACGTTTCCTTGAAAAATGTGTTTTCCAGGAACAGCAACAGCCAAAGTCTTTGCATTAACCCTTTAAGGGACAGTTTCTTTCAAAAAACACAAACTCTTAGTCCTTGAAGACGAACCATTTTCCATTTTTAAAATTATTGGTCTCCATGGGGAAGGTAACAATATCTAGAGGAACAGAATATAAATGGGTAGAAGTTATGCTACAGTGATACAAAGCCCTGGTTAGATAACTTGTGGAATACCGCAATAAAAGCAAAACATTGCAGATACTGGAAATCTGAAATGAAGCGCTAGAAATACTCGGCAGGTCTGGCAGCATCTGTGGAGGGAGAAACAGATTTGTTTCAAGTCAAATATGACTCTTCTTCAGAACCCTTTGTGTGGAATACTGTGTTCAGTTCTGGCACCATTGACTGGGAAGTATCTGTTGGCCTTGATGGGAGTGCAGCAAAAATATGCCAGAATGATACCTACACTATAAAGGTTAAATTATGAGGAGAGGTTACACAAACTAGGTTGTATTCCTTGGGATGGGGTATAGAAATTTGCCTATGATCTTGGAAAAACTCGTTTGTTCTTTGTGTTGCACCCTGACATTTACCTGATTGACCATTGCAATGTTTCATTCAAAGTACAACAACAATATCACACTTCCTTAGTAGTGCGCTAGATTATCACATAAATTATTTGCTTGAGTAAGATTTGAATTTACAACCTACTGATTGAGAGACGCAAGTCAGGAAAGCAAGCAAGAACAAAATTGTAAGAGGCATTTGGATTGGTGAAGAGAGAGGAAAAAAGAGACTTACAAAAAGGAGGGTGATTGATAAGTAGGGACAAAACTGATACAAGAATAACGGTGAAAGTGTGTGAGATCAGTAGGTTTTTCTTAAGTAAGGCTATCAAGGGATAGGGAACCAAGTTGAGCAAATGGATCATGACCTGAAATATTAACTCTGTTCCACTCTTAGCCTGACCAGCTAAGCATTTTCTTTTTTATTTCAGATGTCCAGCATCCACAGATTATTGTTTTTGTTTTTGAGTAAGTGATCATGATCGAATTAAATGACGGAACAGGTCTTGAGGGGCTGAATGGTCACCTTTTGTTCCTATGAGTTCCTAAGAGCAAGAGTGCCAGTGACTGAGTCAAGCTGCTATGTTACCTTGGAATATACTTAAAAAAATGTCAGGATGACTTTGTATCTAGTGACTTGTAACCAAGGTATGAGGTGTTGTTGGATCGCACTACGATCCCACATGGTAGTTAATTTAAGCACGCGACCTGTCACCTTGTAAATACCACCTTGCACAAATTCTACAGCTTCTCTAAAGTAGAGCTGCAGGAAATCCCTACTAGAAAGTAAATTCTCTCAAAACTAAAGAAAATTCTTTGCTGTGTTTGTGGTTTAACTTTGTTGAACTAATTCAAATATTTACTTCTCCATTCCCAGATGGCCTGTGGGAGTGCTGTAGATACTCAGCATGAAGATAGGCCCTAGTATAAGGAAAATATTTTTTTTAATGACTAACTTGTACTTTTCCAGGGAAAAAAAATGCGTTTTTTTTTTCATACCAGACTTCTGTTTAAAAAAAACACTGTAGAATAAACAGTTGTTCCAGTGCCATGATGGGTCTAATTGAAACAATAAGCCTTGGCAAGCTAGCCTATGCTAGTTAAAGGCTAACAATGGTCAGTAATAATTTCATCCAAAAGATATTGAACCCACGATAAAATAATTTTAAAATGCTGAGACCTTGAATGGTTATGAAGATCAAAGGCAATTGCTCCAAATCACCAATTTGTGCTACAATAGTCAACTCAGCACCTGACCTCCATGCCTTTGGGTTTGGGAGAGGTGGATCAGCCAGGATTCCCGCTACTGATGTAATGTAAAGTCATCCTTAGGACATGGAGATCACAGGCAAAACCAGAGTTTTATTACCCATCCCTAATTGCCCTTCAGAAGGTGGTGGTGAGCTCCCAGCTTGAACCGCTGTAGTCCATGTGGTGTAGGGAGGGTGTTCCAGGATTTTGACCCAGTGACACTAAAAGAATCGCGATCAAGTTCCAAGTTATGATGATACGTGGCTTGAAGGGGAACTTGCAGGCGATAGTGTTCCCATGCATCTGTTGCCCTTGTCCTTTGAGGTGGTAGAGGTTGTGGGTTTGGGAGGTGCTGTTAAAGGAGATTGCTGTTACATCTGGTAACTCCTTGGTTTACGAGCACAGGACTGGGTTGAAGTGAGAGATACCTTCCACACCTAAGCAGTCTGATGACACTCAATCTCATATGAATAATGGTGACTTGGGTGAGTTGTCTGCACACCTCAGGTTTTGGAGGGGAGGGAAGAAAGCTTCACTTTCTTAAAGCACCATACACATGCATTCATAGCCAACTAAATACTTTCTAAATGTAATATAAGAAAATGTAAAAGCCAACTACACAGCAACATTTCATAAACAGCGGTGAGATAAACCAGATTATTTGTTTTTGATTTGTATTGGTTAAGGGATAAATGTTGACCAGGGAATCTCCACTGCTGATCTCCAAATAACACTGTGGCACCTTTTACAGGCACCTGAGAGGACAGACGTGACCTCAGTTTAACACCTCAGACAGCACTGCCGGCAGTGCAGCACTAACTTAGCAGATTTGCTGCTCAAGTCTCTGGAGTAGGACTTGAGCCCATGACTTACTGACTCGGCGGTGAGTGTGCCACCCGCTGAGCCAAAGTTTTTCAGCGAATTCTGAGTTTCCTCCATGGGCACCATTCTTTCCAAAATGCCCCCATCTGGCCAAGGTCAAATTGCACCCAAATTCCCACATAAACCAAAAGGTAAATGTGACATGAGTGAGTGTAATCAAAGCATAACTAAAACAGAACCAAATAGGCCACAAAGTGCACAGTTCAAGGCAGAATCAGAGGTGGGGGGAGGAAACAATTCCCCTTTAGAGTGGAGACTTCAAGGTAAGCAGCATTTATATCTCTCTGTCCTGCAAACGTTTAAAGTCATTGCTCTATATTAAATTGGCAGGGTGAACAAGGCTACTCACAAAAAGATCTTCAGCTCGCGAGGTGGACCCTAAGGCCCTCCTCAATTGGCACTAGGTGGGGTTGTAGCTCTCACAGGCAAGGCCTTCATTGTTAAACAAAAGAGTTTCACTTTTACATTGTTATATTTTGGAAGCCTCAAAAGAAAGCCATTGATCAGGGCGGTGGGTGTGGGGTTGAGCGGGGGGAGCGGTGGTGGGGGGCTCATTTTATAAAATCCCTGTGTCATCAGCTACATGCCAACAGCTCTGCCCTTCTTGGGAGCTTGTTTCCCCTCCAGGTTCAACACACCTCTTCTTCAGTTCCCTGATCTGCAGTGGCTCCTCTGCTGGGATTACATAGAGTTACATAGTATTTACGGCCAGAAACAGGCCATTCAGCCCAACTGGTCTGTGCAGGTATCTATGCTCCAAGCCTCCTCCCATCCTATTTCATCTCAACCTATCAACATATCCTTCTATTTCTTTCTCCCTCATGTGTTTATCAAGCTTCTCCTTAAATGCATCTATGACATTCGCCTCCACTAATTCTTGTGGTAGCTAGCCCAACATTCTCTGGGTAAAGAACATTTTCCTGATTTGGATTTATATTAGATTTATTAATGATTATCTTATATTTATGACCCCTAGTTTTGGTTCCCTCCAAGTGGGAACATCTTCTCCATATCTACCTTCTCAAACGCTTTTATGGCTTTAAAAACCTCTGTCAGGTTACTCCTCGGTCATCTCATTTTGAGAGAAAAAAGCCCCAGCCTGTTTATCCTTTCATGATAGATATAATCTCTCATTTCTGATATCCTGGTCTTAAGCACCTTTTCCAGTGCCTAGATATCCTTGATATATTATGGAGGCCAGAAATGTGGTTTACCCAAGAATCTAAACAAGGTCATCTGACTGCTGTGCTTCTCGATTCTATTCCTCTAGAAATGAGCCCAATGCTTGGTTTATATATTAAGACACCAAGGTCCAGACATTCTGCAGTACATGGCAAACTGCCACAAGCCCACCAGCGCTCTCTAGGGCAGGATTGCAGCACCCACCCCAGACCTGTCCAAGCACTTCTTCAGCACCCTGTTGGTTCACTTAGTGGCATGCCTGGTGGGCACATGCCCCTCGTTGAGCCCTGCCTCACCCTGTGCCACCTTCAAAAGTTGACCATGAGTCCCAGACCATGCAATACATCACATCAACCTTCCCACTAAGATCTGTTGCAGGAGGCAAGTCCTTTCTCCACCATTGTTGGGGGTGCCTTCAGCTGCCTGGGCCTTAAGCTCTGCAATTTCCTCCATAAACCTCTCTACTCTCTTTGCTGCTTTAAGATTCAGTATTAAAGGAGGCCATTGAATGGATAGCCAAACCAGACATCCCATTATAAGCTTTTCCCATCATAGGAAAGTTGTAGAGAACCTCAAATGGTGTCATCAGCCACAACAGCAATGTGGATAAACACCAGGTTTTCCATAAACCGTTCCATCACCTTCACCCAGCATCATGACAACAGGGTTTCCAACTCTGATTGGATGTATTTCTACAGGTTCCATCACATGACCACTTGCCTCCGTCTAATAGAAGAGTCTCTTTTAAAAAAAAAATCTCCAATATTTTTATAATTGATAAACAGAAATAATGTGCAAATGACAAAAATACACATTTTCATATCCCCTTATATTTCTCTGCTGGGTTACCTGGCAGCAGTGTTGAGGAGACTAATTCTTAACTCCTGGAGATTCTAGGGTAATCATGGTGGCTTGGCACAATATGTGCCCATGGCCTGCATACTAATATGTAGGATGTGAAGCCAGGCGTTATGTGACTATCTGCTTAATAAAGGAGTGGAATACAAAAAAAATGATTAATGAGGTGAATGGACTGTTGGCCTTTATCCCAAGGTGGTTGGAATATAAAGTGGTACAAGTGATTTTCCAGAGCTCTGGTTAGATGGCATTTAGAGTTCTGGCACTGTACTTTAGGAAACATACATTCTTGGAGGGAGTGCTACTGAGGTTCACAAAAATAATTAGGGCTAAAAGGGTAAAATCATGATGATGGGTTGCATAGATTCAATTTGTATTCCTTTGTGTATAGAAGAATAAAGGTGATTGTATTGTGGTGTTTCAGATGAGCCAAGAATTTGATAGGCTTGATAGAGAGAAACAGTTTCCTCTGGTGGGGGAGTCCAGAACAAGGGGGCATGACCTTAAAATTAGAGCCAGGCTGTTCAGGGGTGTTGTCAGGAAGCACTTCTTCACACAAAGGGTGATGGAAATCTGGAAGTCTCTCCCCCGAAAATCTGTTGAGGCTGGGGATGAATTAAACATTTCAAATCTGAGATTGATACGTTAGGGTAAGGGTATTAAGGGATAAAATGCAGATATGATCGAATTGAATGGCATAACAAGCTTGAGGGGCTGAATGGCCTCCTCTTGTTCCTATCTTCCTTCCTGTACATGTAGCCCTACATATTTTCAAGGTGAGCTTTCCTTGCCACCTCTCGCATCGCATACCTTGAGGGAAACAGTATTCTGATAGAATGCCAGTGCCCTCTGCCTTTGTCCCACCAGTAACAACTCAAAGCCTGTGAACTCTCCAACCCTATGGAACATGGCGTCAAATTACCTGTTGAATGTTGCTGGTCACTGCCTCTTGACTGAATGGGCACTGGTCCCTTGTCAGTGCCCAGATAGATCCACAGCCATTAAAGTTTTAAATTACCATGGTTACCTACATCTCCACATTGTGAGGGCTTTGCAGTGCAAGGCGTAAGATCATTTCGCAACAAGTTACACAGTCGTCTGTCTGGGCCTTTAGGGATACAGAGGCAGCCTACAGCCTGATCCTCAGTATAAATCCGGCTACATCTCCATTTTTAAATTCTCATCCTGCTTTTCAAAATCCTTCCGGTCCTTGCCTGTCCCTCTCTCTGTAATAGAAGCAGTTTCTGGAAATCTGAAATAAAAACGGAAAATGCTGGAAAAACCCAGTAGGTCTGGTAGCATCTCTGGACAGAGAAACAGAATTAACGTTTCAAGTCTGTATGACTATTCTTCAGAACTCTGAATAACAGTCATATGGACTCAAAACCTTAAACTCTGTTTCTCTCTCCACAGTTCCTGTTAGACTTGCTGAGTTTTTCCAGCATTTCCTGTTTTTATTCCTATCTCTGTAATCTTTTTCAGTCAACCTTCCAAGATATCTGCGCTCATCTAATTCTGGCCTCCTGAGCACCCTTGATTGTAATCATGCCACCATTGGTGGCCCTTGCCTTCGGCTGTTTAGGGTCTAATCTTCGGAATTCCCTCCCTAAACCTCTCACTAACTCTCTTTCCAACTGTGAGGCACTCCTTAAAGCCTACCCAGTAGGAAAGAAAAGTTTGGACCAGCACTCTTAATTCCCAGTTTTTAACGTATACAAGACCAGTTTGGATTAATATTCTTATTTCCCAGTTTTCACTGTTTTTTCGTTCTGGGTATCTCTTTGACTAAGGTTTGGATCAACTGTCCTAACATATCATTGTGTATCTCAGTGTGAATTTGTTTTTGATGAGGCTCCTGTGATGTTCCTTGGGTATTTTACTCTGATAAAGGTGCTATACAAATTGATGTCGGCACCTCATGGTAACCCACTGGAAATCGGTGCTCCCTGTGGGCAGGTTTCCTGCGAGCGGCCTAC
The DNA here is from genome assembly GCF_017639515.1 of Carcharodon carcharias. Classification (NCBI taxonomy): domain Eukaryota; kingdom Metazoa; phylum Chordata; class Chondrichthyes; order Lamniformes; family Lamnidae; genus Carcharodon; species Carcharodon carcharias. Next base: position 132,542,082 of record NC_054478.1, on the reverse strand, counting down.
AATTGTTTGCGGGCCGGGCAGGTGGGGGAGTTGGCTTATCCAATGGCGCTTAATTTTTTCGGCCTTGAATCGCTCAGCCTCGAGTTTCCTGATCTCTCTCTCTCTCTCCTCCCCGTCCCCTCCACTCCTCCAGCATCAGTGCAGCCCGGAAATGAGCCACATTTCATTTTTTTGCAAACTGTACGATCCCTACAGTAGTAAAAGTAGGCCCGAGGTTTCAATTCACTGCTGGTCAGTTGATTCCAACTAGTTTCTTGTAACCATTGGTGTAAACGTGCCTGGGTTTCTGAGAATGTGGATATGATGTAAGGGACTTTCCCCCCACCAACTGCTCTACCTGCCCGGCCCACAAACAATTGGAGGATGCTTGTGTTTTGGCACTGGAGATGGTCAGCGATGTGGGCAAGACTGTGTTCAGGCCAAGGGTTTAACGGATGCATATAAAAGATTGTGAATACTTAAGAGCATATTGTAGTCATGAGCATAACTCAGTCACATCCAAAATCTCCACAAACCTTTGAGTTTCCTTAAGCTTGAGAATGTCCGGGTTACATGGGAGTCTAGGTAGGAGGAAACTCAGTGCTCCTACTGCCTGTGAAATGTCCATTTCGTTCAGCAAAGTAAGGATCAATGAAAATAGGGGATGGATTTCGGGATTCCCACACAGAGGAACTGTTCACTCTATGCTAGCCTCCAACCAAAGCAGTCAGCATTTCCATACCACCCTTTTAACATATAGTTCCATCTAAGTTGTCCCATTCATCTCTATCTTGCTGCTGCCAGCACACTCATTATTTACACAGAGGGCAGGCTGTGAGATTTAATGCTTTACAGCTTCTTGTAGTTCCGAGAAGATGATGTTTCTGTTTCGCTGTGTGCTTCTGTCACTGCCAATTCTGCAGTGGTCCTGTAACTATTTCCACAGGGAGGGAGGCTCGATGACTTCAGCCGTCATCAAGAAGGATTCTTCTGTGCTGCACTGCTGGTGGCTTTCTGCAATTTATAGACTGTCGTCATACGGATAGCTGTCAATGTATAAGAAAGAAAACATGTGTGTTCAGGCTTTGGTTCATATAGAGCAACAAGCCAAAGCTAAATCCTCAGTTTTTAAAGGCTTGTTGATAGCTAGTTGGGGGAAAACCAGGGATTTCGCTTGGGCACACGCCTCGTCCAGATACCTTCTGGGGGGCTGGGCAAACACCTCCCCCAAGCTAGTTGCATACTATTGTGTACCCTCTACTAGATTGCCAGGAATTGGAATCTTTCCTCACATTCCCCTCCAAGAAAGGGCCAATTCCAATGTTCCTTGGCAAGGCAGACAGAGGCTGAAAACAGTAAAATCAAAATGTCTTTCAAAAATAAAAAGGGTTTCACACTTGCACTTACAGCAGTAAATCCTGGCGGATTTTCCCCCTCTCCCACACAGGGTATTAAGTTCACCACTGCATGTGGACTTTGGACAGGAGCACCTGAGCTGTGGTGGCCCTATCCCTTCACAGTTGACTGACCTGCCAACCATTGCTGTTGAGTCTCATACATTTTTAACAGATGCCTGAGCTAGAAGACTGCATGCTGCTGAAACACCTATCTTTGTTGACCTGTAGATGCCAAAAGTGGAGAAGAACCTTCTTGGCATATCTGCCAATCAACTCAGATACAAGCAGCTTTGTATTCATATTTGTATTCAATGAGAAACCCCAGGAAGAATTTTCCAGTTTTTTAAGAGGCCCAAAAATGGAGCAATAAAACGGTGGCTTCTCACACCCTTGGTTAATAAAATGATTTTTCACTTTCCTTCCTGTCTCTTTGTTCTCTTTCTTTTAATCCAATCTTTCTTTGTTTGTCTCTCTCTGTAAGTCATTTAACTATAATCCTTCCTGAATGTAAAATACTCATTTAGTATCTCAACCAAGTCCTCTGCTTTCATGAGTAGGTCTCTCTTTTGGACTCTAATTGGCTCCACCCTTCCTTTGACAACCTTTTGATTGCTTATGTGCCTATAGAAGACTTTTTGATTCCATTGCATGTTAGTTGCCAGTCTCTTCTCAAACTCTCTCTTTGTCTCGCTCATGTCCTTTTCACTTCCCCTCTGGACTTTCTTTACTCAGACTGAACCTCACTTAGGCTATCAACCTGACATTTGCCATATACTCTCTTTCTCCGCATCATCTAACTATCTCTTTTGTCATTCAGGAAGCTCTGGCTTTGGTTGCCCTACATTTCCCCCCCCCCATGGGAATGTACTTCAACTGTACCCAAACTATCTCCTCTTCAAAGGGAGCCAGCCCATTGTTTGATTACAGCTTTGCTTGCCAATCTTTGATTCCAGTTTGCTCGGGATAGATCGGTTCTCAACCCATTGAAATTGGTCCTCCTCTGATTAAGTATTTTACTCTAGATTGCTCCTTGCCCTTTGCCATAGCTAATCTAAACCTTATGATACAATGATCACTGTTCCCCTACTGACACTTGAAGTGTTTGACACTAAAGGAGGTGAAGTTTTCAGACACTTGTGTCACCCAGGTTGGTTAATAGTATAAAATGGGGTTTCCTTTGAACTTAAAGTGCATGAAGAGGGTGTTTGGCACACCTCTCATCTTGATTTGGTGTAGTTTCTCCTGATAATTAGCAGAAGATTCTCTTTGTCTTCTTTCTGTAGTAACTATTACCTGCCAGAAATGGAAGAGTATTTTTACAAGGATGAGTCAAAGGGCATTTGATAATACAACACAACAAATTTATTCCTAAAACAGAAGCACATGGTAATATGGGGCAGTGTTAATTTTGGCTGAGGAATAGAGAGCAGTGAGGAACTGATATTTTTCTAGCTGAAGAGAAGCATTCAATAGGGTTGTCCTGGAGTCAGAATTAGGACTGTTGCTTTTCTTGTTATATGTGAATGACTTGGACTTGTAGACAGTTCAAAACTTGGCAGTATAGTATATTACGAGTAAGATAGATGACATGAAGACAGTGACAGATTGGTAATAGGCAGATGCATGCTAGATGCAATTCAATGCTTTCGAATATGAAGTGAAGCACATAATTGCCAACTGGAGAACCTTAAAGTGGAGCTGCTTTTTCCCCTCCAAGTGTACAGAATTGCATCAGGTTTACAAGGTCATTTAGCCCATGGGTCCAGTTGCATGGTCTGTGCCAATGTCTATGCTCCACACAAGCCTCCTCCCACTCTACTTCATCTCACCCCAAGCTGATAGGGTCACCAGCTCTAGTTGAATGTATTCTGAGAGGTTTCATTATGTACCTCCTGCATTTAACCGTGCTGGCCTCCCACTGCTGGTTGCACAGCCTCAAGGCGATCAGCCTTTCCAGGCCGATTGGAATGTGAATGGACTCTTTGGTTGGATCAGTTGAGCAGTCTTCCTTTGTCCCCCCATCATCAAAAATATTTATCACCATTAAAACAAAAGGTTTAAAAGAAAATGAAAGGAAAAATGTTCCTTTTTTAAATCAATGCTTCTATGTTTCTCCTCCTGGGAGGTTTTGATCACGTCAGTGTCGGCTGTTCCCACGGACACACACTGAGACAAACATCAACTGCAGCTGGAGGATCATCAACTCGGTGAAAGACGCTCTGTGGTCTGCCCGAAACTTGTTGGTCTTCCAGAGCAAAGCGTTGTCCCTGACCGAGTGTTGCAGACTGGCACATTCCAAGGTCCAGGACTACGTGCTGAGGGATGCACTAAAGCTTGGGGCAGCCGCCGGAAAGGCACAATGGGGAAAGGTCGCTGTCTAAGACCTTTCTGCCATAGTACGCTGAGGGACTGGGAAAGGTATAGATCCCTCGGGCTGTACTGCTCACAGTAAATGTATGCATTGAATACTAATTGTATTATAATTGTACTGAAGCACCTCAGAGTGCAACATGATGTATGTTGATAACTCCAATACCATTGTCTGATTGTCTGCATTGACCAGATTGAAATGATTGTAATATTCATTGATTGTATTGATGCACCTTGTGATATTTGTGTAAAAGTTGAATCTGATTGTACCTTTGTGATGGTGATTTTGAAATGGTTTGTAATGTTCTTCCAGATATTTTATGAATAAAGTATATTTTTCAAAAAAAAAGTCAGTGTGTGTTACATTAAGCCTTAATTCCTGTGGACTCCCTAAATCTAGAGGAAATATAACATGAACATTGTCGTCCTTAAAACCACGTGACAAATGCCTATTGGAGAGGGTCGCTGGCTTGATGCCAGTCATCTTGTATCAACAATAACACAGGGAAACCAATCCTTAAAAGGAAATGGTGGAATGAATTGGCTTGACTGTAAAAGCTTTCCAGGAACATCTACCCTGATTAGCTTGATAATAACCGACAGATTTGTTGTTGCTGTGTGCTGCTCTCCATTAGCAGCAGGAACTGGGAGGGTGAGGCCGAGGCCGTCTGCACGTTACACTCAGCACAGCAAAGGCCATTTCAAGGCAAAATGGAACTGTGGGTATCTATGGCAACAGTGTGGCTTATTTCTTTTCTATAATCTCTTGAATGTGTGAGACTTCCCATAGGATTGGGAATGGTGTACTCACTGGGTCTGGCAAAGCTAATTGGAAAATGCCACGTCACGTTTATAAAGCACCATTCAAAACCTTTGGACGTCCCAAAATGATTTATAGCCAATGAAGTGCTTTTCCAGTGTGTACTCACTGTTGTAATGTGGGAAACAGCCAATTTGCACACACATAGCAATGCAACAATGACCAGATTTTATGTGATGTTGGCTGATGGGCTAAATATTGACCAGGATATAGGAGAACTGGCCTGCTCTTTGATTGTTGCCAAGGAATCTTTTACATCCACCTGAGAGGGAGACGGGGCCCTAGTTTAACCATCTCAGCCGCAAGACGGCACCGCAGCATTCACTCAGTAATGCACTGGAGCGCCAGCCTAAACTTTGTGCTGAATGTGCTCTGGACTGAGATTAAACAAACCAGCTTCTGACTCAGAGTGCTACCCTTAGCCCTAGCTGATTGCTGTGTATATTGGTGGGCGTTTTTGGTATGTCCCCATTATTGAGTGTTTGCATGTGGAAATGTTGTGTCTTTACAGGTTTTCTCCTGGTTCTGTGCGTATACCTGAACACATGTGGCTGCCTGAGCAGCAATGCACATGCACTCCTGTGCAATTGTGTGTCTGCTGCAAGCCTTGCTTGCTAGATGATGAGTCTGATATTGTTGGATGCTTTTTGATAAGCTGAATCGCAAGTCCTTCCCTTCAATTATCTCACATTCCCTCTCTCTCTACAGTTGAAACCAGAGTAATTGTAATTCCCTTGTTTGGTTAAAATAAAAACCGCGATAGCTGGGAATAATTCCAAGTTTCCTGTTAGTGATATCAAATAACTATAGGCCCAGAACTGCCCTTGGAAAAGTGCAGTGGACCATTTACAATATATTTATACGTGGTGCTCTTGTGAACTGGATGGATTCTTGTTAAAATCTCCCCTTTTTGATCAATCTTGGCAGTTCACAAAGCCAATTAATATTCATTAATAGTCAGAAAATGTGCTAAGCACGCAATCCTTTAAAGAGTACCAGAACGTTTCTGTCTGCAAGGAGATCTGTTTCTTGCAGTGTATTTAGACTGTTAACTCCTCGATGGCTAAACTTTACTCAGTGCCAATCTGCATTTATACAGTGCCTTCAACATAGTAAAACATCCCAAGGCACTTCACAACAGTGACATCAGACAAAATTTGACACTGAGATATGTATGTGGAGAGGTGATAACATGGGTTTTAAAGAGCATCCCAAAGGAGGGAGGAGAGGTGGACAGGTTTTGAGGGGATTCCACAGCTTAGGGCCTAGATGGCTGAAGGCACAGCCACTCTACAATGGATGAAAGTGCCTCATGCAGTACTGAGCCACGTGGATAGTAAGGTGATGCTCCCAGTCTTTGTAGACTTGGTTGATCTCAGCTGGGGCACCAGTCAGGCTCTATAGTTGTAGGTAGATATCCACAACTTTCTGACACAGATATAAGACGGACATCTGGACAAGCCAGTAGGGGAACATTTAATGTGGGTCTCCAACAAAGACTCCTCAGAGGTGGTCACGGTCTCTTAGGAAGCATTGTCACATGACCCGTGTCCACTCTCCTCCAGCTCATACACACCTCAGTGAGATCCTCCAAGACAAGTAGTTGGGATGTCACATGGCAAGGCATATACCAGACCTGAGCAGGGAGCAGCAGCAGGTGTTGGAGACAGGGACAGCAATGGAGGGTACTCGTCAGAATGTGCGGCAACCCTTCAAGCTCTGTCCAACTGAACGCAGCGTCTGAACCTCAGGGTTGTGGGCGAAGAGGATTATTCTGAAGCAGCAGCAGAAATTGTGTGAGGTTGGGTCAGAATTTCCAGAGGCACTGCACACAATTAGTGAGAGGTTGGAGGAGTCTGCCTCCACCTTGAGAGCATAATGTCTCAGGCCCTTGTTCTGATGTCCACCTCTATGGGAAGAGTGGCCACCTGCATGGAGCATCAGAGGTGGCAGGCAATCAAACGTCTGCCAATCCTTCCCAAAGGCCTGTACACTCAGTCTGCCAGTTTCAACAAGATAGAGGAAAGCCTCACCTTGGCTGTTCAGCAGCAAAGTGCTCACCAGCTCTTGCCTAGCAGTGAAGTGTGGGTGGGCCATGAGGGGGAAGATGAAGACAGGCACATGGAAATGGGAATGCTGCAGAATCGCTCCCCCTCCACCTTTCCTCAAGGATCCCCATGTCTCAGTCGGAGCCCCACATGCAGCCTCCTGTCTCAATGCCCATCTATCCCCGGCGCAGGTGCAGGTGTGGCAGCCTGTGGCCTTCCTGAGCTTCAAAACCTGTGGCCATCACCCACAAGCATCTGAGCAGCCAGAGCCAGAGAACAAGTCACCTGCCTCTGACTTTGCCAAAGACAAGGGGGAGCCCCAGGTAGAATTAATAGGAAACGGAAGAGAAAGGATGTGTAATTATACAAGGGGAAATCATTTGTGTTAAACTGTCACCATAAACCCGGGGCAGAATCTTGTGCCCTCTCCTGTGGTGAATTTGATGTCAGGATCCATTTATTTGAGTGGGAGGGTGGTAGGTGGGGACACACCATCTTCCCACCCCTACTCCAATTACATCTGTAGCGGGAAGGCCCATGGACATCATTCCTGTCCCTCTGCCAATTGAGGTCCTTCAGTGGGAAATTAATTCACTTAAAGGCCTGATCCCACCACCCCCAGCAGGCAGGGGACTCGCCTTGGTGGAGGTGTGACAAGCAAACCCATGCGGGCTTGGTCAAGGAACCCAACCTCTGAAGGGGGAGGCCCGCTGAGAGGCAGCCCCTTGACCTTGCCCACCCTGCCCCCTGACCCCCTCACCCTGTAACCCCCTTTCCATCAACACTCACCTATGCCTTGGTCCTGCCTCAATCCAAGGCCTTGGGTGGTGTAGTACTCACAGCAACCACCACTTCCCTGGTATAAAAGAGCCAGCCTCTAATTGCCTGGCAGCTCTAGGCAGGTGGAATTCTGCCCTATTGTCCCTGATCCCAGGAGAGGGCCTGCTGCATGTCTGTTAAGTGCCTATGTGGAACAAGATGTGGCGGGCTTTCTCAACAAGGGGTGGCATGGGACCGAGCTGGTGGCTGAGACACCCACCGTCTCCACAAGATTCTGTCCATTTTTTAAATTCTTCACGGGATGTGGGCATCACTGTGGGCTTATATATTGTCCATCCCTAATTGCCCTTGAGAAGATAGTGCTGTGTCACCTTCTTGAACCACTGCAGTCTATGTGGTGTAGATACACCCACAGTACTGTGAGGGAAGGAGTTCCAGGACCCAGTGACAGTGAAAGAGCAGCAAAATAGTTCCAAGTCAGGATGGTGTGTGGTTTGGGCGGGGGGGGAACTATTCCAGGTGGTGGTGTTCCCATATATCTGCTGCCCGTGTCCTTCTAGGTGGTAGTGGTAGCACATTTGGAAGGTGCTGTCTAAGGAGCCTTGGCGAGTTGCTGCAGTGCATGTTGTAGATGATACACACTGCTGCTACTGTGCACTGGTGGTGGAGGGAGTAAATGTTGAAAGTGGTGGATGGGGTGCCAATCAAATGGGCTACTTTGTTCTTGATGGTGTCAAGCTTCTTGAGGGTGTTGGAGCTGCACTCATCCAGGCAAGTGGAGAGTATTCCATCACACTCCTGACTTGTGCCTTGTAGATAGTGGACAGGCTTTGGGGAGTCAGGAGGTGAGTTACTTGCTGTAGAATTCCTAGTCTCTGGCCTGCTCCTCTGGACACAGTATTTATATGGCTAGTCTAATTCATTTTCTGGTCAATGGTAACCCCCAGAATGTTGATATTAGGGGATTTAGCGATGGTAATGCCATTGAATGTCAAGGAGTGATGGTTGGATTCAGTCCTGTTGGAGATGGTCATTGCCTGACACTTGTGTGGCGCGAATGTTATTTGCCACTTGTCAGTCCAAACCTGAATGTTGTCCAGGTCTTGCTACAAAAGGACACAAGTGAACCAGATGAGTTTTTACAACAATTAACAATTGTTTCATGGTCACTATCGCTGAGATTAGCTTTTTTTAAAGTTCCAGATTTATTCACTAAATTTAAATTCCACCAGCTACTGTGGTGGGATTTTAACCTGGGCCTCTAGTCTGATGACATTACCAGCACTTCACAGCCTCCGTTAAACTCCATGGTCCCCTCCTCTTCAATGTTGCCTTCAGCCATGAATAAAACAATATGACAAGAGTAGAAGATGAGCAATGGATGTCAGTGAGGGGGATGGACTGTTGGCTGAAGGATTACTTTGTGCTGAGGGTTGGTGAGTTTGGGGGAGAGGGGTGACACTGGTTTCAGTATTGGGCATCCCAGTGCATTGACATTTTCGGGTGTTTTAACCTCCTGCAAACACCAACACCTGATGCCCCCCCCCCCGCCCTCCCCCCCCCCCCCCCTCCCCTGCCCCCCACCAACTCCCGCAATTGCTGGGTAGGTTAAAATTATCCATGTTTCAGGTGTGAGAACCCTTTGTCAAGAGTAGTAAGGCAACAGTGGGGAGTAATGTTTAAAAAGGACCAGAACGTGGGAATGGGGAGAGATAAACACACTCCTACACATACTGAAAAAGAAAGGAGTTGCAAGTGCTTTACCGCCAATGAAATACATTTGAATTGTAGCCACTGCTATAATATTGCTAGCAATATGACAGTTCACATAGTGAACTTCTGCAAGCAGCAAGGCTTCCGTACTATTGGCTGGGGATCAATATTGGCTAGGACACCAGGGATAACTTGCTGCTCATCTCCAAAATAGTGTCATTTGATGCTTTATGTCTACCTGAGAGAGCAGATGGGGCCTCAATTTAATGTCTCATCCAATTGGCAGCATCTCCAATGATGCAGCATTCCCTCATGACTGCCCTGGAGTCTTAGCCTAGGTTTTTGCTCATGTCTCTTGAGTCCATGATCGTTTGGCTCAGTGAAGTGCTTAAATGGAGAACATGAGATGATTAAGTAGCTTATTAAGAGAAATCAAATTAATAATTGAGAGAGCAAATATAAAAACACGAAAATGCAGGAAATACTCAGCTGATCAAACAGAGTCTATGGAAAGGCAAAACAAAAACAGAATTATCTGGAAAAACTCAGCAGGTCTGGCAGTATCGGCGGAGAAGAAAAGAGTTGACGTTTCAAGTCCTCATGACCCTTCAACAGAACTAGGTGAATCCAAGGAGAGGGGTGAAATATAAGCTGGTTTAAGGTGGGGGGGGAATGGGGGGGGGGGTGGGGGGTTCGGCTTATATTTCACCCCTCTCCTGGGATTCACCTAGTTCTGTTGAAGGGTCATGAGGACTCGAAACATCAACTCTTTTCTTCTCCGCCGATGCTGCCAGACCTGCTGAGTTTTTCCAGGTAATTCTGTTTTTGTTTTGGATCCGCAGTTTTTTGTTTTTATCTCTATGGAAAGGCACACATGTGCCAATCCTGTTCAGTATTTGTTTCCATTTCGGATGTCCAGCGTCTGCAGTATTTTGCTTTTATATATGAGATCGCATGTGTATTAATAGCTAAAGAACTCAGGAGGTGCAATACAGGCAGGAGCAAAGCAAAGTCCAATTTTATTTTGGGTAACTAATAAACAAGTGTTTAAAGAAAATGAAGAAAAATGATGCACAATTCTTTTTTAATGCATCTATGATTTTCCTCTTGGGTTGCTTGCAATAGTGCCCAGGAGATTAATCTTCAACATTTTGAAACTGCAGGATAGTCATGGATGGCTGGCTATACCTTCCAGTTCTAACAAAATCTTTACACATCCAAGATGTCAACTTAGCTGTTCTTTCAGCAGAGGCTGCCTGACCTATTGAGTTTCTCCAGCTTTTTCTGTTCTAGGTTTTTAGTTCAAACAAGGCAAAACAGTTAGAAATGAAAAATGTGAAGCATAATTCAAGTCCAACTCTAAGCCACTGCCTGGACAAAGAATGAGTAGCAAAGTACTACTTAGTGTGTGCCTTTTTCTTTAGTTTCAGTTTTATCCCTTTCCTTTTATTCGCCCACCGTGTTTCATTAATGACTAATTTTTTATTGTCTTTCGATGGAATACATTTCCCCTGAAGTCTATTGATTAATGGGCAGAATTGTCTGCTCATGGGGCAGGTGCACACTAGACCCAAATGAATCCAAAATGACGCATGATGATGTTGGGCGAGTGTCCTGTCATCGCGCACTCACATGATATTTCGCTTGGCGGACGCACGCACATGAGTCAGAGCCCCGCCCGCTATTCATTAAGAGGCTAGGAAAGGCCCCTGACAACCCATTGATGGTGATTTAACGTTGCCTGTGGAATTTTTTGCAGGCAAACCGGGCAGCCCACAATTTGCAAAACCTCATCCATGGACGGGATAAGAAGGGTCAGCAGCATTGTCATTGTGAGTAGTGAGGAGCTTTGGAGATAACTTGCTGCTGGTGGCTTTTTGGCACATGTCAGCTTAATCTCTGATTGGGGCTTCATTCTTGGCAATGTCCAGACTTCATCTCTGGGCAGGGCTCATTGTTGTCTTTCAGGCCACCTGAGGATTCAGACCATGTGGTCCCTTCCAGTATCAGACATCCTTCCCTTACCCTGGGAAAGGGGATTGTGGTCTCCACTGGAGGCACCTCCTACTCTGAGGAGGAAGAGAGGGGCAGAAGGGAGAAGAGGCCACATGTCCCAATGCAGCTTCCAGGGGAGGAGAGGTACAGGCACAAGGGGCGCAGGGCCAACAGGAAGTCCAAGGTGAAAAAGGCCACCAGGGTTTACTGGCGGCGATGTAACTACCTCAATACATCTGAGGTGCAATGCCAAAGGAGGCTCCGCCTCTTCAGAGAGACATGACCTCCATTTGCCAGATGATTGGGCTTGAGATCAGCTCCAACTATGTGGGTGGATACCCCAGACCAGTGGCTCTGAAGGTCACAGTGGACCTCAACTTCCATGTCTCCGGTTCTTTCCAGGGGTCAGGGGTTCTGTGTGGAGTCTCCCAGTCGGCTGTCCATAGTTGCGTCAAGCTGGTGACAGAAGCTCTGTTCAGACATGTGTTGACTTTCATTCATTTGGTACAGATGAGGCCAGCCAGGCTGAGCACGCAGAGGCTTTGCAGTGATTGCTGGGTTCCCCCACGTCCAGGGTGCCATCAACTGCACACATGTGGCCATCAAGGTGCCAGCGGGTCAGCCGGGTGCCTTCGTCAACAGGAAGGGCTTCCACTCCATGAACGTGCAGATGGTGTGTGATCACAGGATGCAGATTCTGCAAGTCTGTGCAAGGTACCCAGGCAGCTCCCATGACACTTACATCCTCCAATGCTCCCAGGTGCCGAGGCTCTTCAGTGCTCCAGCCTGACTGGACAAGGGCTAACCATTGAAAAGGTGGCTCATGACATCTCCGCCATCCAAGAACCAAGGCAGAGCAGCAGTACAACAGGAGTCATGCCTCCATAAGGGTGTTGGTAGAGAAAACCATAAGCCTTCTGAAGACTTGCTCCTGAAGCCTGGACCATTCAGGGGGAGCACTACAATACCCCCCAGAATAGGTGTCACTGATGGTGGTTGCATGCTGCACTCTCCACAATCTGGCATTGGCAAGGGAGGAAGAGGATCTTGACGTGGTTGCACAGGCCACAGATGACGAATCCAGCAGTGAGTCAGAAGAGGACCACGATGTGGGGAATGCTGAGGGTGTGGAGCCAGACCTTGGTAACCTTCAGGGAGGCAGGGACACCATAGATGTCTTGATCCAACGGTCCTTCAGCTAGGCTGCCAAATAAGAACTACCACCTCATGCCAGGGCTGCTGCCTCCATCCTGGATCACAGAAATGACCCTTTCCTTGGCCCCCAACATACACTCAGTGCCTGTGCAATAAAGTTTCAAGGGACCCACGTCCAGAATTACATACTGGTCTACCCTGCGCCTACAAAATAAATGAAGCATACTCAGGCCAATTACACAAAAGCAAATGTAATTTGCTTTTGGAACTCATATTATTGAACAGAACAATATCCGGTGTTGGTAGTCAATCCATTAAAAAAAGAAAAACAAAATGAGGAAAAAAGGATCACCAGTGAGCAATCTTTCTTGTGCTTAAGGTGCTTTAAACTTATGTTTACCGGTGCTACGTCTAGGTGCTCCCATTCACTGGCACCAATATTGGAGACAGCCTGCTGACTCTGCTGTCCTGTTGGCCTTGATGACCTTGGTCGTGGTCCTCTGGCCAATGGAGCCTATGCTGACCCCATCTGGGTAGGAGCGACCAGTGCCACGGCCAGCATCTCCCCAGTCGCCGCAGCCTCATCAGGTGCGACGGTCACTGGCAGAGGGGAGGAGGAGCTGCTGCCCTCATCCAGAGTGCCCTGAGAGGTGCCCGCATTGACAACAAGCAGCCCGTGCACCAACATGAGGTCGCTGTGGACCTCCCTGCTCTCCAATGATGGATAAGCACCTAGCTGGAATACTGGGTGCCCCATCCATCTAACACATGGACACTTACCAGCTGAGGTCAGTGCCTGTCTGAGGGCTTGCAGGTCCGAGCACAACCCCAGGCACCGCTCATTCTGTTCCTGGAGCAGCCTCTCCATGAGAGTCACCACTCTCTCCATGGAGGAGGCATTGCTCTCGGCCATGAGGGTCAACGCAGTGCTGATGCTCTGCAGGGACTCCTCCACTACAGAGACTGTGGCACACATACCCTCATGCATCTCTGCCAGATCCTCCCGCTGGACATCCAGCTTCTGCCGCCTAATGGATGACTCTAGAGGCTCATCAACAGCCTTCGACTGAGCATCATCCTGGTCTCCAACCGTCCTCTGGCACTCTGTGCCTCCGCCTGCACCTCAAGCAAGTGTGAATTGCCCTCACCAATGTGCACCGAGATACTCACTGCCAAACTAATGGCTACTGGTGTCCTGGTATCTGCGCTGGTGCCTGGTTCAGAGAGTGGGTGTGACACAGGTGCTTCTGGAGCATGGTGGTCCTCTGGTGTCAGGGGTAGCTCCTGGAGATCCTGCGATCAGCTGATTGGTGGCAAATCTAAGGGAGAAGAAGACCATGTCATTAGTTATAGTCATCACACTGTCACTGTGCATGGCGGGCACCCTGCTGAGACAATGGAGATCTGCATCATGGTGACATCGTCTTTCAATGATTAATGAGGAATCCAGTCTGGAGACTCCCATCAATGATGAGACTACAAAAGATTGTTTGCATCATCCGAAACTCTCTCCTCAGCGCACTGCACTCTTACCTTCGTCTGACACACGGCTGGTTGATTGAGGTGCATGGAGCCTCTCGAGCTCCAAGGCTCGTACTGGGTGAGGTTGAGGAGGTGTGGGGGGTCCTCTGCCAGTCTGCGACCTCTCAATATTGTTATGGGATGTCTTCTCCTGAAAGGACAGAGGAGCATTGATTAGTCCACTCTCTGCCTTCAGCGCCATTGCAGCCTGGACAACCCCAGCTGAGGAGTGCCTGGCAGGGCATGTCCAGGTTGTGGGCCTCAAGCCGTAAGGCTCTCAGTCAAAGCAGCCACGGCTCACCCCCTTGGCCAGCTCTGGTGTGACTGACAGTTGGCACTCAGGCTCTAACACCCCTGAGGTCCACGTGGTGGGGGGGGGGGGGGATGGACAGCCCAAAAAAATTCGACACACTGACCTATGCCAACACGGTACTCATCCTTCCTGTGTGCAGCAGGTCATTGAAGGACTTCTGACATTACACCCAGGTGCACTGCACCACATCGTGGTTGCTCACCCAGGGTGCCACCTCCTCCCATGCCCTCTTTGTGAGGTGCAGTGGCCTCCTCCTCCCATCTCTGATGACGAGGGTGTCCCCCCTGGCAGCCAGCTCCTCCAGGAGGGTGGCGAGGCAATCGTCGGAAAAATGCAAGGCTGAGTGGGCAACCAACCTCACCTCCCACTTGGTCTCTGCCTCCTCATTTGTAGCCATGTCGCTGCTGTAGCTCTGATGTGGGCAGCCTCTGTGGAGCTGCCTGCGCCGTATTTGAACCGGCCGCAGGGTCGCCATTGGACCCAGCAGACAACAGGCCCCACCTGCCCCTTCTTGGACATTCGGCAGCCGGCATTCTCGCTGGGCGGGCCTTAACTGGCCTGCCAGTGTGAAATCATGGTGGGGTCTCAATCATAGCGAGCCCACCCGACAAGGGCAAAATTCTGCCCAATGCTTTTCATTGCTTTTCCACCCCTTTCCCTGCCACTTTTTTTTCCCAGTATACTTTCCCTAGTTTCATTCTCATCCCTCAAATTTAGCTGTTTCCAATCTATCCTTTTAGTCGTTGCCTTACTTATGTCTTCACCAATCACTGTTTTCAACCTTATTACGTTATGATCGCTATTATTCAGACTTTCCCCTATATTCCTCTTATCTGCTCTGGTTCATTTTTCTTTTATTCAGTTATGGGATGTGCGCTTTGCTGGCCAGGCCTGTATTAATTACACATCCCTAATTGCCCATCAGAAGGTGATGGTGAAGTGTCGTCCTGAATCACTGCAGTCCATATGGTGTAGATACACTTACAATCCTCTCAAGTATGGAGTTTCAGGTTTTTGACCCAGCGACGGTGAAAGAACAATGATATATTTCCAAGTCAACATGTTGTGTGACTTGCTGGGAACTTGCAGGTAGTGGTGTTCCCAGGTGCCTGCTGCCCTTGTCTTTCGAGGTGGCAGAGGTCACGGGTTTGGAAGCTGCTGTTGAAGAAACCTCAGCAAGGTTCTGCAGTGCGTCTTGTAGATGGTACACACTGCTGTCGCTATACACTGATGATAGAGGGACTGAATGTCTAAGGTAGCGCAAGTGGGCTGCTTTGTCCTGATGGTATCGAACCTTTTTGCGTGTTGCAGCTACACTCATCCAGGCAATTGGAGAGTATTCCGTTACATTCCTGACTTGTGCCATTAATTTCCCATTATTAAAGCGGATAGTGATTCCTCTCTTGTTGGGCTTCTTGCGTACTGGATGAGAAGGGAGCCCTGAACAACTGTAAATGACTCATTCCCCTTTCCCTGCCTCTTCATATCAGTTTATTTTGGGCGTAGTTGAAATCTCCCAAGATAATTATTCTATGTCTTCTAATTATCTCATAAACTTTCCAACATATTCTTTCCTCTACTTGTCTTCCACTATTAGACGGTCTATATTTCTATGGATTCTGTCCTATTTTAATGTTAATTATGTCCCTTTCTTCTACTGCCATTATGTTGTTTCTAATTAGTACAGCTACCCCACCTCTATCTTCCTTCCTTATCCCTTCTAAATATGTTATATCCTGTGATGTTCAACTGCTGGCCCTGTTCTTTATTAAGCCACGTTTCAGTTAATTCTGCTACGTCTGGTTGCTTGCTAAGAATTATTGCCTGCAGTTCCCTCTTTTTCTTTTGGATGCTTTTTATCCAGCAGCCTCAGAGAACAAACAAGTAACTAAGCCACCGGCAGTGGATGAGCCCTTTAACTGGTGCTCCAGACAATCATGTTGTCCCCTTTCTAAGCCTGAACTTACCTCTGGTGTGCGACTGAACCCGGGAGTACATAAAATAGTAATCCCTCTAGCTCTGTTTTGCGATGGAGTATCTCTAGCTCAGGCTTCAGCTCAATGACTCGGAGCTGAAGTGTCTCGAGGCAGAGGCATTTCTTGCGGATGTTGATCTCTGTAATAGTCGTGCTTTCCACAAACCTCCACATGCCACAGTCCTGACACACTGCTCGTAGTGCCGTGCCTTAATTAATTGATCTGTTATTTACTTGTCATATGATCCTGGAAATAATTGATCTTGAAATCTAGATTAATTAATTTCTTACTTATCTGTCAAATGTTTCTGGGAATAATTGATCTTGAGATCGAGATTAAGTAATTAATTAATGTGTTTGTTATATGCCTTACTTTCCTGGGAATAATTGATCTTGAGATCGAGATTAATTCACTAATTAGTTAGTTAGCTATTTATCATATTTTCCTGGAAAGAGTTAATCACTTGGGGCCTAGATTTATTAAATGGTTGGATATAGCTCGATATTAAATAAACTAGTAATTAGTTACTGTGATTAATTACTTAGCTTTCTTGAAATCAGTTATTAGCATCTTTAAGTGCAATTAGAATTTAATCACTTTGCTCAGTTTCCTTTGGCTTAAGCCTATATGCACTAATATTAAATCCTTACTAACTCCAGCTGAACATAAACCTCTAAAGATAATAAACACACAAAGAGATATTTAGTGAGGTGAACCTGTAGATGAAGCAGAGAAACATCTATTGATGAAGATGAGAGTTGACGAATCAATAGATGAAGCTAACAGTTGATAAATCCAAAGATGAAGCTGAGAGAGATGAATCTATAGATGAAGCTGAGAGTTGATAAATCTATAGATGAAGCTGAGAGAGATGAATCTATAGATGAAGCTGAGAGTTGATAAATCTATAGATGAAGCTGAGAGAGATGAATCTATAGATGGAGTTGAGAGAGACCAATCTATAGATGAAAATGAGAGTTGATGAATCTATAGATGAAGTTGAGAGAGGCCAATCTATAGATGAAGCTGAGAGTTGATGAATCTATAGATGAAGCTGAGAGACCAATCTATAGATAAAGATAAGAGTTGATGAATCTTTAGATGAACGACTTGCTAGAAAAAATGCCTTTATGCATCAGGCAACATGAAGATCACCAGTTTATTAGCCAACTGCAAATAGCTATGTGCAGGAACATCTTGACAGAAAGTACAGAATGGTAGGACATAATTAAGCTGGACACTCAGAATGAGTTGTTGAAATTTAATTTGGCATTGTGATATGTTTAATGGTAGTGTTTTGTTTCCAAAGAATCCTATGAGTATGCTTATTAGAACTGTCTGACTTCCTGCAGCCTACACTCATGGATGCCATCCCAGTTACTGTTTGTTCAGTAGTTGTTTGGCATTCAAACCCATCCCATCTGTATTTGAACTGAACAAGACGCAAGAGCAGTGATCCACTGAGGACCCCCACAGTACTCCTGCACTAGATGAGAAATTGTAACTCTGTTATTTTATGCTCAGTGTTTATTGAGGGAAATACAATGTACAATTACCACCCTGCCTCACCCCTCCAGAAGCAGAAGTAAGGAAAGGTATGTTTGCAATTGCAGAGCACCTATCCTGACCTCAGGACAACCTAAACTGCATCAGCAAATGAAGTATACTCATCATTGTAATGTGGGAAATGCAGCAGCCAATATGTGCACAGCAAGATCCCACAATGAGATAAACAACCAGATAATCTGTTTTTAGTGATGTTGATTGAAGGATAAATATTGGCTGGACGCTTGGGAGAACGTTCCTCTCCTTTTCTTCAAATAGTGCCCTGGGACCTTTTGCACTACACCTGAGCAAGCAGATAGTTAAGGTCTTCGCTAGCACTTCAGACAGTGCAACACTCCCTCGGTGGGTACAGGAGTGTCAGCCCAGATTTTTGGGTTCAGGTAGCCAGAGAGAGACTTGAACCCACAACTTTCTGGCCAGAATTTTTCTGTCGGCGACTTGGGGGTAGGGTCCGCTCGCCAACGGGAAATTGACAAAGGAACCCCCGACATCATCCCGGTCCATTTAAATATTCAGGAAGGCGGGCGGCTAGCGAAATCAGATGTCCACCCACCGACCTGTCAATGACCAATTGAGGCCATTGACAGGATAATTAAGGTAATTAAAGGCCCTGCCCGTCCAACCTTAAGGCTGGCGGGCAGACCAGGAGCCCCAGCTGGCTTCTGATAATATATGAAACCTCATCCACTGGCGGGATGAAGTTTCATGTCTGCTTTTAAAACCTTTAATAAATTTTATGTGATATTTATTAACATGTCCCATCTCATGTGACATGATAATAATTTTTTTATTTTGCTATTTTTGATGTTTTTTTAAACTGTCACCAATCTCCCTGAGGCAGCACTTAGTCTCAGGGAGCAGTGCGCTCTTTTGCGCGCATGCATGAAAGACGCACTTTGACAGATGGGGAATCCCTCACCCCCACCCCATCTCCAGCACAGGAAGTACATAGCGCTTCCCATCGGGCAGCCCACTGGACGGGCCTTAATTGGGCTGCCCACTCAAAATGGAGGCGGAGCCCGGATCGGAGGCGGAGTTCAGCTGCTCGCCCACCGCCGAGCCATTGGGGCCAGCCCGATCATCGAGGGCTAAATTCTGCCCTCTGTCTCTGAGACCAGGGTGTTACCCACTGAGTCACAGATGGCACAAACATGAAAGATAGCACGACATCGCTACTCCTAAACTAAAAAGTAAAAACATTTTAAAATTGACTGTCACGGTTTTAAAATTTTGTGAGGGAATCCGACGGATATAAATATTTTTTAATAACTTGTTTTGAACAATATTCTGTACTAAATCAGCCTCAATGAGTATTGTATTTTATTAATTCTTTAAGTGAACTGTTTAGAATCACACCTTTCCCAGTTTTTAGTTTCAACTGATCTAATACAGGTAATTAAGGTACAAAAAATTGATCACGTAGACTTAGAGAAGATGTTTCCGCTTGGAGAGGAGGCAAGATATAGGGAGCATGAATGTAAGGTAGTCACTAATAAATCCAATAGGGAATTCAGGTGAAACTTCTTTACCCAGGGATTGGTTAGAATTTAGAACTCACTACCTTGCTCTTCAGCAAACTAGTGCCCTGAGATCTTTTATATCCATCCAAATGAGAGGGCAGGCAGAATCCCAGCTTGAACACCCCATCTGAAAGACAGCTCCTCCAACACTGCAGCACTTCCTCAGTAGGGCACTGGAGTGTCAGCGTTCATTTTTGCAATCAAATCCAGGAGCGAGACTTGAACTGAAAACCTTCCGCCCCAGAGGTATGGGTGCTACCTTAAGGGTGAAAGACAGCTGATTATTTAAGGGAGCGCTAGATAAGTCGATGAGGGACAAATGACGAGAAGGTTTTGCTGATCGGGATTGATGAAGAGGGCTGGGAGGAGGTTAGTAGAGCAGAAGCACTGGCATAGAGCAGTTGGGCCAAGTGGCCTGATTGTGTGTTGTGCAATTGATGTAATTCCACATCAGCAGAGTTAACGGGTTCATGATGATGGGTGGGAGAGGGCCAGCAGGGGGTTAGAAATCGTAAAACGTGACCCCGATTTTCCCTGAATGCTGTCTGCTGCCATTTTTATGCTGCCAGGCTGAAATGTGTGCCTCAGCCCCTTGTAGAAAGTGGTGGAATCACTCCATAATAAAATTGAGATGAGGTTGCAGGCTGAGCAGCACTAACAGCAGACTGACATACTGGACCTCCATTCTTGTGAAAAATTGGGATGATTTGCGATTTAAAAATTGGCAAAAGTAGCAGAACCCAATGTCATCGAATCTTACAGCACAGAAGGGGGCCCTTCAGCCCATTGTGTCTCTCTGAAAGTGCTATATATAATTAGTTCCCACTCCTCTGCTCATTCCCCATAACCCTGTGCATTTTTCTCTTTCAACATGTACCCAATTTCCTTTTGAAAGTTCCTGTTACATTTTTTTCAGGCTGTGTGTTGCAGAGCATAGCAATATGCTGCAAAATTAGAAGGTCCTCTCTTGTTCTTTCCCCAATTATCTTAAATCTGTGTATCCTCTGGTTACCGTCCTGCCTGTGGAAACAGTCTCTGCACCAAACTGCACTGAGTGATGTCGAGGTAATGATAGGGTCCATTTATGTCTCTCACACAAAACAATAGCATGTTTAAATATAGGTCCACTCACTTTCAGGACACTGCAAGCTGAAACTTCCAGCAATGATGGGCGTGGCCCTGAAGGGGTGGGGCATTAAGGGGGTTCTCGACATTGAATTCTTGCAGATTAACTATAAAAATTTCACATTCATTTAGCAAACATATAGACAAGTATATTTCAAACGTGTCTACAAAATGCAATCTTGTGGACTAGCATGTACAAATTGAGGTTGATTACAGAGGCAAAGTTGTTGGCAGCTGGCTAGTTCACACAGCTGTATGGAGATCACACACTCCTATCCCGCTCCTAATTCCTGGCTGACTGCTTAGGGCCAGCCTACTTCACAGTTGATCTCTGTCCGAGGCAGAGGCGCAGGCTTCAACTCCTCTCCTCAGCCTCTCTGCCTCTCCCACTGTCCTTCTCTCTGTCTAGCTTCTCCCTCAGTCCCCGTGTGCTTAGCACACGAGCCCACTAGAGTGGAGGGAGCCATGGCTTTGAAAACATTATTCCTCCTGTTCCAGCTTTGCTCCACATGGAACGTTTTACTAGCAAAAGAGAACGGTGGATTTCATTCAGGTGGGTGCTCACTGTCCTTGTCACGGAGAAGGTTTGAACTGTTGGCAAAGTAATTCTTTAGAAATGGCATGACTGCTTTTGGTTCACGCTTACGACAGGCTGACCTGTGAAATCTACTTTAACCGAATCCTTATCGCATTTTCTTTAAGCAGAATCCTTCTCTATTAAAGAATGCAACTAATAATTTGCAGTCCGGGCTTCAGGTGTATGCAATAAAAATGTAAACATGATGTTGAAATCTAGTGTCTGCTTCTGGGTGATTCCTTTTCGCTATTCCATATCTAACGTTCCATGTTTGTTTTTTTTTGTGGGGGTTCCTCTCCGGGTTAAAACAATCAGATTTGCAAGTTACGCAAGAAGGTGAAAATTATTGTTTGTATCTTAAAGGGATGATATTTCATCTGGTAGTTTTAACAAAGCAGTTTGCTGAACCTTTTAAGTGCTTTTAAGCCTATTCTTGATCGGTTCCAAGCACCAGGTATTCCTATCATTCCCTTGTTTTCACAGATTGCCCTGTTGATCTATTCTTTGTGCTGGACACATCTGAGAGTGTCGCTTTAAGACTTCAGCCCTATGGGTCCCTTGTAGATCTTGTCAAGAAGTTCACCATAAATTTCGTGGACAAGCTACAGGACTGGTAATCATTGCATTCTTTCCTGTTCTCTCCTTTCACTGTACATATCTGCAATTTAACAGCAAAAGCCGAAAGAAGTGATTTACTTGTGATTCCCTTTTCGCCTGAAGGTGGCACTGCAGGTTGACTGAGGCTACCATCACATACTAGCTCTTTCCCCAAATATTTCCATTTAAAAAAAATCTACCCACCTGCATGCATTTTTTTTTGTGATTTCTCCCCCATGCATTGCTTCCTTCCTAATGTGACAGCGCCAGTGACTCAGGTCGAGTTTCGAGGCAGGGAGAGGATTTGTGTCTGCTGCCAATGGTCAAGTGGCCATTTTAATCAGTTAAGCAGGGCTGGTGATTTGTTGTGACAAATTGCATAAATTTCTGCCTTACATACACACAGCACAACTTGGGGCCAGAGTCTCAAAGCAGTGAAAATGCCAACAGATCTGCAGATCAATGCAATAACAACAATTTGCATTTATAAAGGGCTTTTAAATGCAGCAAAAATGCCCCCAAGCTGCTGTCCAGTGTAATCAGGCAAAACTTGACAGGGAACCATGTAACATGGGTTTAGGACAAGGTGAATTAAAGGGAGATGGAACAGTTTAGGGAGGGAATTATTGAGCATAGGGCATAGACAACTGAGGGCATGGCCACCAGTGTTGGGGGTAATGAAAATCCAGGTGTGCAAGGGGATAACAAATTATGTGGCCAATAGCTATGCCAGTCTGAAAAGAGAAATGTTCCTGCACTAAACTGTGCTGTGGAAAGTTTCATTGCTTATTATAATGAATGTAATAAAGCTATAGAATACAGGGCCAAAAGTATTAGCATTTGGATAGTACCTTTCATGATCTCAGGATGTCCCATATAGCCAATAATATAATTCTTGGAAAATAATGGAGTCACTGTTGTAATCATAAAATTGTACAGCTCAGAAGGAGGCCATTTGGCCCATCGGGTCTGTGCGAGCTCTGTGATAGAACAATTCAATTAGCCTAAAAGCAAAACACTGCGGATGCTGGAAATCTGAAACAAAAACAGAATGCTGGAAAAACTCAGGTCTGGCAGCATCTGTGGAGAGAGAAACAGATTTAAAAACAAAAATACCTGGAAAAACTTAGGTCTGACACAATACAGTTAATATTTCGAGTCCGTATGACTCCAACAGGTTCTGTTGAAGGTTCATTTGGACTCGAACCATTAACTGTGTTCCTCTCCGCAGATGCTGTCAGAACTGCTGAGTTTTTCCAGGTATTTTTGTTTTTGTTTTGGATTTCTAGCATCCGCAGTTTTTTGCTTTTATCTTCGAGAAACAGAGTTGATGTTTCGAGTCTGTATGACTCTTCTTCAATTGGCCTATTCCCCTGCAATCCTTTTTCTTTTTTCAAGCCTTTATCAGAGTCCTTTTTTGAAAGTTACTCCAGAATCTGATTCCACCGCCTCACAGGTACTGCACACTGGGTTAAAATCCTGCTGAGCAGAAGAAACATCATCTCATCTTGCCTCTGGTTCTTTTGCCAAATCTGTTTCCTCTGGTTAACAAGCAGCAATTTGATAATGACTGACAAATCTGTTTTGTAGTGATGTTGGCTGAGAGAGAAATATTGGCCAGGACGAAATCTACTGTGCTTCTTTTAAACAGCCACAGCACCTTGCTCAGCAGTAGTGTATAGGTTCAACATCTCATCTGTGAGGCAGCACCTCTGACAGTGCAGCACTCCTCAGTGTTGCATTAGTGGCGTCAGCCTAGATTATGCACTCAAGTCCCTAGAGTTGAACTTACAACTTCTGACTCAAAGGTAAGAGGGCTAGTCACTGAGCCACAGCCGATACCTTGGCCAGAAATTTCTGCTTGTTGGGCAGGGGCCTGTCCGACCCAAATGAGCATAAAATGATGTGTGATGATGTTGGCGAGCGCCTGACGTCATTGCGCACTTGCGCGATATTTCGATTGGCAGGCGCGTGTGGGAGTCAGCAGCGGGCCTGCCGACAATGAACAGGCTTATTAAGGCCATTAAAGTAGCAATTGAATTAAATTTTTCACTGGCCTTCCGACCTCACGGTTGGCGAGCAGGTGAAGAGGCCAAGCAGTCTTTGGATTGTTAAAGAAACCTCATCCACAGGCGAGATGAATGATTTAAAAAAAAAAAATTACTTTTTTTCACAGTAATTGCTAACATGTCCCTGCTCATGTGACAGAGTCACATGAGGGGACATGTTCTAAACATTTTTAAATTCTTTATTTTCATTGCTCAAAATCTTCATCTCCCTGAGGCAGCCCTGTGCACATGTGTGAAGGTCCCTGCTTGCTTACTGCCTGCAACCCCCCCCCCCCACCCCCCCAAAACAGGCAGTGCTGAACACTGCAGCAGCACATGTTTCATGCTGGGCAGGCCTTCATTGGCACGCCAGCGTGAAATCTTGGTCAGGCCTCGATCGCAGGCGGCCTTCAGCTTCCCAACTACTCCCATCCGAGCCCGCCCAACGAAGGCAAAATTTTGCCCCTTGTTACCTATGAAGTGGTGCAGGATAATAGTTACCAGTTTTGTGAGAGGAGAGTTGTTTTCTGGGCGCAGTACTTGTTGATTAGGTGTGCAAGACCTGTCAAGTGGCCTGTTGAGACCCATTCTTATTTGCCATATGTCAAAATACAACGCTAGTCTCTGAACTTACACTGTTTTCAACTAGTTTTATCAAGTGAGATGGTTATTTTCGCAGTCAAACTTCACTCAATATTATTTCAAGGTGTGAAATATGATGTCACTGTACCTGGCTAGTGAATAATCAAGTGTGCAGCAGTTTTTGGTATGCAATCCAATTTACTGAGTGTCCAGTGTGCCTCTGTTCGCGGAGGTTTTGTCACCATAGCATCAAGTAAGGCCTTGGATTATTGTGTCTGTGCTTATACAGTGCTCAAGAATAATTAACTTAAGGCTTGAGATCAAACACTTGGAGCAGAATGTTCGAATGGATGAGGAAGTGGGACAGGAGATGGATGGTCTACAATTTCCCAATACTGTCCAAGTGCCAGTTTGCCAGCATGATCCCACTTCGGGGTCATTTTGGAGATGCCAGTTCAGCTTGGATACTGGGCACGTTAAGATGCCTAGCAAGGCCGCTCTCCTGCCATGGACTGGAATTTTCCAGTTGGCAGGGAGCATCCGTGTGCACCCCCCCAATGGTTGCCAGAACCTGACCGAGGAATGGGGGCGGACTCCCAGTGTCAGGTTGGTGGCTCAGCACTCCAGTTGGTTTCTGAAATTCTCCCCACCCCTGATCCGTGATTTATGAATGGCCACAACTGTAGCCCATGCCCCCCCTGTGGAGAGGTTCCATGATGTCGCTCTGGCAGCTAGGACCAGTTTTTAATGCAGAAACTTCATAAGCTGCGAGAAGGTACCTCCCCTTGATGCACCCTCTCTCTCTCTCTCTCTCTTACCTGTATTGGCAGCATCCACCTCTGATGGTGAGGCGGCTGCACTCTCTGTCCTGCTATTGGCTAACTAGGCCTTAAGAGCCTGCCAGCTGTCCATATTTGAATGGCAGAAATGCACCCTTATGTCTAGTAGGCCACCCCTTCAAAGATCTCACCAGGCATCTGATGCTGATGGGGTGTGGGGTCAAGATCTGGAAATTGTCCTGACATTGGAGTCTCAAAACCCAAGTGGCCCTTGGGCTCTGAAATCCAAGCTCACTGTTGGTGAGAGCATCTCTGGTTGAGCTAATCAGGGTAGTAACTGAGCCTCTTGAGTTAAAAAATGACCAGTTCAAGTCCTGCTCTGTACATTTGACAACAAAGTCTAGGTGGACATTTCAAATCGGCACTGATGGAGTGCTGATTTGTCAGAGGCACTGACTTTCAGATGAGGTGTTAAACTGAGCTAGAAGCAAATGATCCTATGACATGATTTCAATGAAGGCCGGGGGAGTTCTCCTTGGTGTCCTGGTCAAAATTCACCCTGCAACCAGCGTTACTAAACACAGATGATTTGTTTGTTATCTCCTTGCTGTTTGGGAACTCTGGTTGGGAGCCTCACTCACTGGGAGAATGTTCTTGAACTTCACAGAGGCATTGCCATGACTCATTGGCTGTTGAGAATGAATAGCTTTCCTCTAATAACACTGCTAAGAAGGCAGCTCACCGCCACCTGCTCAAGGGCAACTAAGGATGGGCAATAAATGCTGGCTGTGCCAGTGATGCCCACATCCCGAGAATGAATTGAAAGAAAAAGGAAGTTGAGTGGTGCTGAAAAGAGACATGCTGTCTAAGCTTTTCATCTTGCACTCATCAGGACAGATTGCGACAAGTTACCAAACACTAACAGGGCGATGGTAAATTATACTGCATGTGAGTGCTAAATGTTTGGCATTGGGTCTCTGATTGGTGGAGGCATTGCCATGGAGAATGCAGCATTCAAATTCAAGCCAGGCAGGTAGAATGTGGTCAAGATGTTTCTCTGGGGAATGAACCGGGGAATGACTGTTCCCCAAGCTTTTGTTTTAGATGAAGAAAGTGCAAAAAGTGCATTTGTTCCTTTTGTCTACAAAGGACAGGGCCCTGTGTGTGAATATACGTGGCTTCTAGCATGTGTAAGTGAGCCATACTGCAAGCTCAACTGACAATCTTGAAAAGGAAGTTGTTGCTGAAGGGCTGTTAGATATTAGAAAGAGCCTGAGATTTACTTGCCTTTCTTTTATGGTGGAATGGTAAGTTACAGGTTGAGAGTAAAGCACTTGTTTTTTGGTTAGCTTGACACACAAGGACTCTCCAAACCAAATTACTAGGAGAGATCCCAGTCAGATATTACCATAATCCAGCTAAGGCTTAGCTTGGCATGAAGCAGGTAGGTGACCTGTAGGTGCACACAGGAGCCCAGGTGGAGTTTAACCAGCCGAGACTACGCAGTTTACCAGCACAAAGCTTCCAACATTGTCTGACAGACAATGGTTTACAGGATTAGCTGGAGCTCAGCAGGAAGAATCCCCATGCCCACTGGCAGGGCTGGCAGGGTCCCATTCATCGACCAGGCTGTCTGTTCAATCGTCAATGTACAAGGTGCCGTCTGATTCTTCTTCTCGTTAATTAGGAGAAACCTTTTCAGAAGGTGAGATTGTACGATGATTTTACTCCTGCTACCTTTGGAGTACTTGCTTATTCTAATCAGCGTTAGATGTGGCCCAGTGGGAACACCCCCCTCTGAGTCAGAAGGTTTTGGGCTGAAGTTTCATTCCAGAGTCTTGAGCACCAAATCAAGACTGACGGTCCAAGCACATTACTGAGGGAGGGCTGAGGTGCTGTCTTTTGGATGAGATGTTAAATTAAGGCTCCGTCTACCCTCTCAGGTGGCCGAATTATTTGAAGAAGAGCAGGAGAGTTCTCCTTCGTATCCTGGGTAAAGATTTTCCGATGGTCGGGCAGGTTCGGTGGGCGAGCCTGGGATCGGGTTCCGACCGCGATTTCATGCTAGCCGACCAATTAATGGCCAGCTAGTGTGAAAAATGCGCTGCAGTGCTCAGCGCTGCTGGGGTGAGGGCGGGAGGAGTGCATGTGCGGGGGTGCGCGCATTAAAAGCTCCCTGAGCCACACAGCTGCCTCAGGGAGCTGAAGAACTTGTGAAAATAAAAAATAAAGCAGTTAAAAATGTTAATAACGTGCCTCCTCATCTCACTCTGTCACATCAGGGACATGTTAGAAATTAATTTGAAAAGTTTTTTTTTTAATCACTGATTGAAACCTCATCCCGCCCTTGGATGAGGTTTTGCAAAAATCCAAAGGCTGCTTGGCCTTTTTGCCTGCCCACCAAATGTAAGGTAGGACAAGCAGTGAAAAATTTCATCTAATTAGATCTTTAATGGCCTGTTAATTGTCAACCGGCGCGGGAATTGGCAGTGCGCCCGCTGACCGAAAAATCGCGCGATGACATCAGGACACTCGCCCAACGTCATCGCGCGACACTTTATGCTCGTTCGGGTCAGGTGTGCGCTTGTCCGACGAGTGCAATATTCTGCCCCTGGTGCATATGTATTGTAGTGTTCAGTTGTTCCGTGTTTGATTATATGGGCAGAATTTTACAGCCCCCGTTTCAACAGGGACAGGACCGTAAAAAGCAACATGACATTCTAAACCTCAATGGCTTCGGCAGGAACGTAACATCCCGCTGCTGTAAAATTTCATCCTTTGAGTCTGCTTACCATTGATGCTCATTGTGCTCATTTGGTTAAGCCTGGGTGTGGACTCCGAGAAAAGTAGAAGGATCTGACATCTAGAACTGAAATGTGAAGCAGACATTTTATAGCATTGTAAATAAAACCTGTTACACACGTGGAAACTAGTGTCATCTCTGCATTGTTACGAGATATAAAATATACAACATCTATTCCTCATTCAACATCTAAAACGGATGATCTAGTCATTTTATTTAGTTGCTGTTTGTTGGATCTAGTTGTGCACAAATTGGCTTTCAGCTTTGCAACATTACAACAGTGAACACACTTCAAAAATTGGCTGTAAATTCCTGTGGAACATCGTGAAAGACACTATATAATTACAAGTATTTTGATGTACTAATACTATATAGATTGCTTTTTAAAAATTCTTTCGTGGGACTTGGGCATTCTGGCAAGTCCAGCATTTATTGCCCATCCCTAATTGCCCTTAAACTAAGTGGCTTGTTCAGCCATTTCAGAGTCAGCCACATTGCTGGGGGTCTGGGGTTATATGTAGACCAGACCAGGTAAGGGCAGCAGATTCCCCTTCCTAAAAGGGGCATTCATGAACTAGATGGATTTTTACAATAATCAATGATAGTTTCATGCCACCGTTACTGACACTAGCTTTCAATTCCATAATTGAATTTAAACTCCGCCAGCTATTGTGGGATTTGAGCCCATGCCCTCAGAGCATTAACAAGGTCACTATATTACCTGTCTAATGACATTAGCACTATACCACCATCTCCCCCAAGCTAATGGTAATGAAGGCAATGACCTTGTAGTTGTTGCTTTGTGTTGTAAGTACTGAATTGAGAGCAGCAGTGTGGGAGCTGTTGTGGTGTCTTGTCAATACAAGACTTTGGGCTGGATTTAATTGGACCTTGCAGTCCCCGGACCCTCTGCCTCCCTATCCCACTAGCTAAAAAAGGCAGGGAGGGAGCCCCACACCCATGATTCAGACAGCTGTTCCACGGCAATTTAACATTGGGAGCAGCGTTAATCGCTGTAAGACGAGACTTCTGTCCCTTTCTCAGGAGGAAGTTCCACCTTAGGGAGCTGCCAGCCAATTGGATGGCCGGCAGCTTTGTAGCCCCTGCAGTGCCAGGTAAGAGTGGTGGCAGGGATTAAAAGCAGTCCCACCATGCCAAGAAGTCTGGGGTCAGAGGTCTTAGTGAGGAGACAAGTGGCAGTAGGGGGCCGGGTTGAAGAGGCCAGTGGGAGGGGGAGATGACCTGGGGGAGAGGTTGCCTCAGGCCCAGGTTACCCGCAAAGGATGTCCCCTTTGCTGTGCCCAACAGCAGTTCAGCGCAGCTAAAGTTGCTGGGCTTCCTGCATGTATGGGTCTCCACCCTCACCAAGGGTAACATATAATTAATTGGCCACTTAAGGACCTCAGTAAGGATCCCTCCCCATCACCCAGAAGTTTTCAGATATGGGTCAGGGGCAGGCAGCAGGTAAGCCATACGCTGGATTTTATATGCCCCCTGCCTTCAAACCCACCAGTGGATGAGTGTAAAATCCAGCCCTATGAGTAACATGCTAACCTAACTGATCCAATATGCTAACGTTAAACACAAGGCTGGTGTTCATGCTCATTTTCCATTGTAGCTGATCCGGCATTGTCAAATTGCCAAGACAGGCTTTGTTTGTTGTGGTGAAGTGGGAATCACATCTTGATGCCTGAATGAAATTTGGGATAGGATATTAGAATGGAAAGAAGGAGTCCCATAGCTATTATTTTCTATTTTTGGATAAGTATTCCTGGGCAAATCCACAAAACTGGCTGGTTCCACCATGTCCCAGGTTTGGATTACCCATTACTTTGAAGACAGTACACACTGAAGAAGGAGGCATTTTAGAAAGGCCATTAATAGATACAATGTAAATTCACCCGGACTATACCAAGGATGAAAAGCAATAATTATGAGGAAAGACTTAGGACACTAACATTGTAATATTTCCTTGGGTGGGATGTGTCTAAAACAAGGGAGCATATAACCTTAAAATGAGAGCTGGGACAGTTGGAGGAAATGCCAGGAAACACTTACGCTAAGGGTAGTGGAAATCTGGAATCTTTCCCCCAAATGTTCCTGGGGGATTGGGGGTTGGTGGTGGTGGTGTGGGGGGGTGTCAGTTGAAAATTGATACATTTTTATTAGCCAAAGAAGTGAAGGGGTAAGGAATCAAAGTGGGTAAATGTAATTGAGCCCCAGGTCAACCATGATCTAAGTGATTGTCAGAACAAGGCACAGGGGCTGACTCCTCCGGTTCTTGTGTTCCTATTTCTTCACTGGAGCAAAGAAGGCTAAAAGGACATTCAATAGACAGCTTTTAAGTTAAAAAATGTTTTGGTAAAGCGAATAGAAAAAGGCTTTCTTATGGCTGGGGTGTCAATGACAAAGTTCATGCAGCTTAAAATATGACACCACAAGATTGAGGAAAGAAATTAAGAGAAATATCTTTGCCCAGTGGGCTGTCAGAATGTGGAATGATTTTTACCAAAGGACTGGTTGAGGCAGAAACCATTGTATCTCTTATGGAAAAATACTGTAGATCTTTGAATAAAGGCAGGGCTATGGGGAGAGGGCAAGGCAATGGAATTAATTTTGGTTTGCTCCAGCAAAGATCCTTCTATATGGTTAGGATTTTCCTTTCGAGAAATTTTCTAGGAATGATTAAGGATCAAGGCCATTCAACTGTCCTCCCATCCAGCATCAAATTGTCTTTGCTGCCTCATCAGTACAAGTGAAGTTTTTAACTCATTGTGACCTTAGGTAGCTGCGTAGATTAATGCACTTGCAAAAATGAATTGCATTCATTTTAAGGCAATCGTTCACTCAGTTTAATCCTACAGTTTACCTCAGGAAATGAAACACCAGGTTAGCCGAAGTTCTATCTTCAGCAGTGCAATAGTAGATTGTAAAATTGTTACTCATAATCTCTCACATGTCCCATCATCTATTTCTGACTCCTTGTTGGGATGCAATTGCATTAAGACAATTCAACATCAGCCATTTAACTTCCACTTTTGCTGATAAAGTTATTACCCCTGCTGTGTGCTGAAAGTAATGTTGATGATGTGCAAGAGGTTAAAATGGATGATAGCGAATCAGTAGCCTGTTTTATATCTTTTTCTCTCTCTATCTCTCTTTATTCTCTCTGACTGATCTCAAATGCAAAATTCTCCCCAAAAGAACTTTTTGTCAAGGGAGAGCAAGTGAATAATAGGGCAAGAGAAATATCTAAATCAAATCGATGTGAATAACATGAGGGATCTGTCTGTTTCAGGTACTACCGATGTGACCAGATACTGCAGTGGAATGTTGGAGCACTACACTACAGCGACGTAGTGAAGAAGATCCAACCTCTCAGTTTTATGAGCGCGGCTGGAAAGTCAGAGATGATTCAGAACGTTAAACAATTGACTTACATTGGCAAAGGCACATTCACAGACTGCGCCATACGGGAAGGAAGTGAAGAACTTCTGCTGGGGTAAGAGTACCCTAAGAATTGTACCATCTGGAAACCAAGATGGGGAAGCTTACCAATAGCTTCCTGTGCATATTCAGGCTCTACATGGGTTCAAGGCCCAGAGACAGCACAAGGGTTTCAATTTACTGTTGAACCTATGATGATGTCAGTAGCAAGGTTACATCAGAACTGGACAGCCCTTTTCTGAGGAGTGCTTGTACCAGTGCTCTGGCATGCTGTTTCCAAAGAGAGCGAACAGTAGCTTTGCCAGGGAGATGTGCCACTACTGCTATGAGGTGTTATGTTGGGGCTCTGTCCATATTGGTTCTCACTGTCAGATCAATGCAGTCATCAGGACAAAAGGTCTTGATGGTAGATCTAGATTCTGCCTGTTTAATCTGTTTATTTAATCCCTCTGTATAGCCACCTATAGCTCTATAATCTTTAATCCATTCCCTTCCAAATATCTCCCAACTCTTCTTTAAAGGAGTTAATTAACTTGGACTTGCATGCAATGCAATGATTGTCATTATATAGATCCCTGAGTTAGCTCTATTGCCCCATCTTGGCATTATTTTCTCAAAATTAGTACAAATTCAATTTTCTCAGTCTGGTTTCATACTTTTGCAGTTTTGAATCTCAGGATTAACTTTACCGCCCTTCTCCGAGCCATCTTCAAAGCAGCAATGCCCTTTTACAGTTCAAAATAAGAGAGAATGCTACACGTAGAATCTTGTCACTGAGTTGTCACTTGAGAAAATAGCTTACACTAACTCGTAATCAAATTCCTTTTAAAAGCATCCTGATGTTGGATTGAGTCAATGGACATTAAGACAATGGTTCATCCTCACTCCTCTTCAACACCTTTGTAAGTGGTCATCACAGGCTTCATTTACAATGTATGTTTTTTTTGACTTTTGGAAGGGCTGGGCTGAAGCTGCTGTTGCTGTTGAATGATTATACGTACCATGCTGACAAATACACTGCTCCCAGGTTATTAATGGTACAGGGAAACCAATGTTTTTCCAGCTGATCTTGGGAGAGTCTGGGCCATTTTGATCAGAGATTCGGTACAGTTAATATCTCACAACCATGAGGAAGTAGAGACATCTATTGAAGATGGCACTAGAGCTTGATTATTTACCATCATGGTCGGGATAGTTTCCATCCAATCTCAGTTGTGAGGGTCTCTATTTTATTTCAAATTTAATGCCCCTTCCTTTGTTAATGAGCTCTGGTGGACAATGACATTGCTGGCCAACTGCAGTCAGAATAATTTGGGATTTTCTCTCTTTTTGTGCATGCAAAGGAGTAAACAGATAACATAAACAATTTTAAATGTCTCTCATTCCAGTGGCTCTCACCACCCGGAGAACAAGTACATGGTTGTGGTGACAGATGGACATCCAATTGAAGGATACAAGGAGCCATGTGGAGGGTTGGACAGTGCAGCGTCCGATGCAAAGAGCCAGGAGATAAAGATATTTTCAGTGGCCATCACACCAGATCACGTAGTATGTCTATAATTGCTCATGATACAATCTTTCCCTATCTGTTGTACTGCTGACTCAGGAGGCTTACACTTTTATTTAAGCATTTCACGTGGCTTTAGATGAAATTTACCATTAGGTCATCCAGCCTAACTTACTTATTCTGGTGCTTATATATCTTTTTATTATTCGTTCACGGGATGTGGGCTTCGCTGGCTGGGCCTGCATTTATTGTCCATCCCGGGTTGTCCTTGAGAAGGTGTTGGTGAGCTACCTTCTAGAACTGCAACAGTTCCTGTGGTGTAGGTGCACCCACAGTGTTGTTAGGAAGGGAGTTCCAGGATTTTGACCCAGCAACAGTAAAGGGACGGTGATATATTTCCAAGTCCTCCTCACAAGCTTCCTCCTGCCTTACTTCATCTCTCTGTATTAGCATATCCTTCTTTTCCTTTCTCCCTCATGCATTTACCTTATTTCTTCTGAAATGTATCTATGCTATTTGCTTCAACTACTCCATGTGGTAGCGAGTTCCACATTCTCACCACCCTCTGGCTGAAGAAGTTTCTCCTGAATTCCCTATTGGATTTATTAGTCACCGTCTTATATTTATGACCCTTAGTTTTAATCTCCCCACAAGTGGAAGCATTTTTTTAATGCATCTATCATATCAAACCCTCAAAAAAGCCTCTTAAATACCTTTATGAACTCACCCCTCAGCCGTTTCTTTATAACCCCATCCTGTTCAATCTTTGCTGATAGGTATATCCCCTCAGTTCTGGTGTCGTTTTTGTACATCTTAAAACTACCTTAAATGTGCTTACTTGCAATAGTAGTGAATATAATGCAATAAAGTGATTAAAATGTAATAAAACAGGAAGTGAACACAAAACATCAGAGCAAATGCAAGCCTAACTTTAACTGGACTGACAAGGTGAGGTCAACTAGTGCTTACGATCTTGGATGAACAACCCAGAAGATAGGCATTCATGTTCCCAAAATGAATTCAATAAATCTGGTGATTTCTGGCTGGTACTAGAAAAAGGACCATAAAGGGTACCAGACTGATGTTAAAAACCCAGCCAAGGCCCCTGCCATCTTGACCCAGTCTTGCCTGCATGTGATTCCAATCCCAGCCTGTGTGGTTTTCCATGAGTCAATGGATAAATGGGGAAAATATAACTTGGAGAAACCTTAAGAAAGCCATGATAGCGCAAATAAGAAGCACTTTTTTAAAAACTCAAATTAGCCATATTGAAAATAAAAAATCTTTGACAATGGCAATGGAAAAACTCTTGCAATTTTTTGCCAGCACTTGCATCCATGCCAGTTAAGAGTCTCAAATTTTAGCAGCAGAGTATTTGGCAGATGTGGGTTTGACTGCTGCCTTTGAATAGCTGTTCGAAAGTGAGTGTTGCCAATTTGTGGCTTCAGTGTGAAGTGAAGCACTTTGAGTAAAGACGAAAGCATTGGGACCAGCTGTGGAGTTCTAACTCCCGCTGACTGATCATAGAGTTGTGACAGTGGCCCATTCTGCCAACCCTGGCAGCAGGGAGTGGCTCATCATGAATAATGGAGCGTGAGCTTGAGATATCAAGCAATAAAACCCCTACTGTAACATACCACCAAGACTGAGAAGAGCAAGCACGATTCAGTCAACACGATTAGGTGTTGTCCAAAGCTTCTTAAAATCCTTTTAAATTTTCGAGGGAAGGAAAGACTGAGGAAGAAAATAAGTTTCACGGTTCCCGGGAAAGTAGAAATGGTGTAATGAATCGATCTTTTGACAAAGAACTTGGAGGATGGAATATTTTGAAAAGGGACAAGAAAGAAAATCTAAACTCAAGTGGGTTATTCAGTAGCAAGGTGTACTGATGTACTGTATCACATTCTTTTTCTCCAAATCTGAACTCGAGCTGTCCACCATGAAATGGACAAGGGGAGAACCATGTCCTGCCAGTCCTGTGCACCTCGCAGTGGGTAATGGCTCAGAGATACCAAGAGAAGGTCATGCCCTTGCCCTCTATTGCTGGAGATTGAGAGTCTAATGAAGGCAGATAATAGACAGATGGAGGAAATTTTGTACCATTCACGTTTTTCTTTTCATTGAGAAACCTTTAGAGGGGTCAGATAGATCCCAGTGGTCTTCTTTAAACCAATATACACCTATGTTACTGTCCAAATGAGATCCAAAGTATAGGATACCAATGAGTTTGAAATGAGTGGAACAAAAGGTGAGGTGAATCAGGGCATTTTGATTAGAAAGCATCCTGTTTGAGTGTTCAGAGTTGTAGGGAGTGAGCTGGCTAAGGAATTCCACAACTCTTGTGGAAATGAAAAGAATGAATTCTAGTTCTGTGCTTCAAGTCTTGGTTTCAACATTGTGAGGAGAAAACTGGTTGATCTTATTGCAACAGAAACACCGTGGCTTCTTATTATGTAGTCAGACTATGCTGACAAGGAACTCCTGTTTAGCTAAAAATTGGATTCAAATGCAGCACAAAAGTTATTTTGACTAGCTTGAGGGACAATGTGTTAAATCTGTTCCTGCTGTGAATTATAGGAAAAGGGTGCAAGTTTACAATGAAAAGTAGTGAAAGATGAACTAATGTGACTTGCAAGATTAAAATGTTGAGTTCTTTTCCATGTTTTCCCCTCAACCTTCACTGCTGTCTAGGGTAGAGAATTCCAAAGATAATGATGCTCTGAGAAAAGAAATTCCTCCTCATATCTGTCTTAAATGGGAGACCCTTTATTTTGAAACTGTGGCCCCTTATTTCTAGATTGCTTCCCTTCATCTACCCTGTTAAGCCCCCTCAGAATCTTATGTTTCAGTAAGATCACCTCTCATTCCTCTAAACTCCAATGAGTATTGGGCCAACCTGTTCAACATTTCCTTATAAGATGGCCCCTTAATCCCAGGAATCGGCCTATTGAATCTTCTCTGAATTGGCTCCAATGTAAGTAAATCCCTCCTTAAGTAAGGAGATCTAAACTGTATGCAGTACTCTAGGTGTAGTTTCACCAATGCTTTTTACTGTTGTAGCAAGACTTCCTTCCCTACTTTTATACTCCATCCCCCTTGCAATAAAGGCTAACATTCTGTTTGCCCTCCTAATTACTTGCTGTACCTGCATGTTGACATTTTGGTGACACCTGTACAAGGGTACCCAGATCCCCCTCTACTGCAGCACCTTGCAGTCTCTCTCCATTTAAATAATATTCTACATTTCTTTTCTTCCCACCAAAGTGGACGACCTTGCATTTTCCCACATTATACTCCATCTGCCAATTTTTTTCCCCGAATCATTTTTCATATCCCTTTACAGATTCTTTGTATCCTCCTCACAACTTGCTTTCCTACCTATCTTTGTATGGTCAGCAAATTTGGCTACAATGTGCTCGGTTCCTTTATCCAAGTTATTAATTTAAATTATAAATAGTTGAATCCCTAGCACTGATCCTTGTGACACTTCACTAGCCAATCTGAAAATGACTCATTCAACCTGACTCCCTGTTTCCTGCTATTTAGTCAATCCTCTATCAATGCTAATATAAAACCCCCAACGCCATGAGCTCTTATCTTGTGCAGTAACATTTTATGTGGCACCTTATTGAATACCTTTCGGAAATCCAATTACACTGCACTGGTTCCTCTTTACTCACCCTGCTTGTTACATCCCAACGAACTCTAATAAATTTGTCAAACAAAATTTTCCTTTCACAAAACCATGTTGACTCCCCCGATTGTATTTTGATTTACTATATGTCCTGTTCTTCCTTAACAATGGGGTCCAGCAATTTTCCAATTACAGATGATAGGCTAACTGGCCGATTAATTTCCTGCTTTCTGTCTCCCACCTTTCTTGACTAGAGATGTTACATCTGTGGTTTTCTAATCCACTGGGACTTTTCCTGAATCTAGAGAATTTTGGAAAATTACAACCAATGCATTAATTATCTCTTCAGCCACTTCTTTTAAGGCCCCAGCATGCAGGCCATCTGGTCCAGAGGACTTGTCAGCCTTTATTCCTTTTAGGTTCCATAATTCTTTTTCTCTAGTGGTCATGATTTGTTTTAATTTCCTCACTCCCTTTTGCCCTTTCATTTCCTTCACTTTTTGATCTGCAAGAAGGTCAAAGGTTATGTGGTAGGCAGGAAAGTAGAGTTAAGACTATAATCCGATCAGCCATGATCTTATGGAATGGCAGAGTAGGCTCAAGGGGCCAAATGGTCCACCCCACCCCTATTTTTTATGTTCTTATGTAAACTTGATTTCGCTTTAGGAAGCGAGACTGAATCTGATTGCTACTGATGTCCGATATCGACGTAACTACACAGCAACAACTGACAATGAGGTGGAATTAAACAAAACAATTGACAGCATTCTTCAAACTATTGTGAGTATCCCATTCTGTACATTCTTGTAAAATATACTCTCCAAGAACATTTTAGATCTGATTTTATGAATGGCTGCTTCCAACAGTGAGTCCCAGTTTTCCATTGCGATCCCTGGCAGTGCCCATTCATAGAATTGATGCCTCTGTATCAATGTGGATAGGCATACCTCATCACATGGCTACAAAGCTGGACTTTGCCTTCAAGGACTCAGCCACAGCTGAGTGCATGGTGATCAAGATCTCCATTCTTTGGCTGTTGAGTGTCATAGCTGATATAAGCCCTGTCTTTATATTGGCCCCAATGCAAAGTGAGCTTGGTTCAGTCTCGATTCAGCTTCTAGGAGGTGTAACCAAAGAAAACTGCTTTGAATTAGCAATCTCCCTTCAGGAGACTACAAGCTGGCTCATGTAGTACTTTGAGAATTGTCACCAATCCTCATTCAGGAGTGTCAGGAATGAGGGGACTCAATACACATCCTTGGGGTTGACTAGTTAGAGGCAGTGCTACTCTTGAGTCTAACTGTGCTATACCTGGGACACTGACACTGGATGCTTCAGCACTAACATCCCTGACTTTTATCAATGTAGAATTCAGAGTAAGAGAAGGACCCAAGCCACTTTTGTTCAATATAAGGCCGATGAACTAAAAAACTGCTCATAAGATGTCAGGAGAGGTTTTTGTGAAGATTATACTGTCACTATGACAAATGTTTGGGTGAAAGCTTCTTCCAAATTGCCTATACTTTAATCTACTCTCAGGCTAAATTAAATTTTAAATATTGACAATATTTGAATCGTAGAAAATATGCAATTTATGCTTTTAGTCATTTGGTGGTACAGAAATTGAATATTACTAAAAAAAGTCATTTTGTTAAAGCTTTTAGTCTTGCACTCATCAGGACAATCGCAAAAATACCAATGTTGGAAGTGTGCTGGGAGCTACATATATTAATACACAGGGCCCTGTTCTTTACGGACAGAAAGAAAATGTACACACATTGCGCGTGTTTCAGCTAAGCAAAATAAGTGACAGCCATTTGCTGGTTCATTCCTCAGGTCAATACCTTGGCCAATCAGAGTGAAGCTGCCTGGATTAAATTTCAAACAATGTTTGGCAGTTAACTGTCAGTCACCATTAACTGGTACATTCTCCAAGGCAATTCCTCTACCGATCAGTCCACTTGCCAACCAATCAGCACTCTCTTCTCATGCAGTATAAAGCTGTTGCTTCATCAGACATTGGTATTCTTGTGATTGTCCTGATGAGTGCAAGATGAAAAGCTTTGACAAAATGTTATTTTTCAGCAATATTCAATTTTTATATTTGACAGTATCCACATAGGGGTTGTAGCTTCCACAATAGAACGTATCCCCAAGCCTCTATAGAGTGGGAGTGAAACTTGGCTAGAATAACTCATTAATTCTTAGTAAATTTCACTGTCTGCTCTTAAGCAGATAGCAGCCTGTTTATAATAACTCATCTACATTAAAGTAGCAGACAGAAGTTTTTTTCATAAATATGTTAAACATACGTACATCATTATCATCAGCAGCCATTTCTAGGCTTTGTTAATGCCATTTCCTTTGTTTGCTAGTTCCAACCTTCATTGTTCATTATATCTACTATTTTCTATACACAGTGATTTCAAATTATTAATTTCAACATTCCCTTAGTTCATTGTTTCACTGTTCCTATGCCCAATGGTTCTAAAAGAGAAAAGGACATATTATTTCAGCAGAAATGGGGATTGAGGAATATCTCTCTGTTCATGATGTTAGTGACTTAGATGACCAGGGGAAGACAGCCAAATTCTTGATTCCAGTGGTCAGAATATATAACATAGGTATTTGATAATATTGGATTTTTGGCTTGTACCTCAACCTAATCCATGGCCACCAATTGTTATCTCTCTTTATCTAAATATTCAAAAGTCTAATCTCTTCTCTTTTTCCCTTACAGTATGGTGAAGTGGAACCAGTGGTATGTAGCATCAACTCAAATTTGATTTCAATTTATTTGAAGGGATTTATTGGCATATATTTTTTGTGTCTGCGTATTTATGTTCATTCAATTTTCCTTTTGACCTGCAGTGTTGCTCCTTTGAGTGCCAGGTAGGTTATCTTCAAGAGAATTTCTTTGCAATATCATAAATTAGTTTTCTACTGTGTTGTTTTAAGGGGGCCTATTTACACACAAAAAAAAAATTATTTCTGTCTCTTACAGGCAGCAAGAGGATCACCTGGGAACCCTGGGGATTCAGGAGAAAAGGTTAGTGTCTCAGAAGGTTGTCCCTCATTTCAAGGATTATTGGATCATCCCAAGTGTCAATGAATACAAAAGCTCTCATATCTGACCCATTTTGAAAATATCCGATATGTAAACTTCAATTCACAATATCAACATTGTCACTAATCAGATTCAAATCCAGCAAATTGCCAGCATCATGAGAATCCATCCACCTCCTGAACTAACTGGAGTGATTTCATGACATAGAAATTTATTTGAACCATTCGATTTACTATGCACTTAGTGCACATGAGTAGTGTATGATATCAATCTTCATTGCATAATATGCCTTGCACTAAATGGTTGCATCTAAATGTTAAAGTGGACAATGTGTTGTTTCCTAACAGGGTTCAGATGGACGTCGAGGCCCTCATGGCCCTATTGGCCCACCTGGACCTATGGTAAGTACAGAGCCTGATTTCCTCTTCACAGTTGCTTCTCCTCAAACGCTACTATTTTGCATCACCAGAGTGTGCCCAATAAGCCTGGATCAGAAAGGTCTGTTCTTAATGTTATGTTCCTCATAGCACAGTCATATTCCAATTCAACTATTGCACCTTACATCATTTATTTTGATGAATATTCCGTACTATCCTAATAACAGACATGCTTTGCAGAGCTCCTCTTATTTCATTTCTGTGTAATCTTTGAAAGTCAATTGTGGTCTTGCAAGAACCTCATTATCTTCCTGAACAGCACTGATATCTAACCCTCCCCGCTACAGTTATCACCCTCTCAGGTGACTTTCCTGCTTGTGCTGTTTTCACACAGATATTCGCACGTTTTAACATTTGAAAATCCCAGTTCCTCCACATTTCAGTGCCCTCTCAGTATTTGGGTGCCCTGGGCCATTTAGATATTGTTGTGTTCAACCCATCTAGGGCCAGTTTGGGCTTTTTTTCTTTCAGGGGATGTGGGCATCAACTGGCAAGGCCAGATTTGTTGCCCATCCCTAATTGCCCTTGGTTCGCTAGACCATTTCAGAGGACAGGAGTCACATTTAGGCCAGACTGGGTCGGGCTGGCAGGTTCCCTCTCCTGAAAGTTATTAGTGAACCAGATGGGTTTTTAACAAAAAAAAAAATAGTTTCATTGTCACCATTACTGAGACTAGTTTTATATTCCAGATTTATTAATTGAATTTAAATTCCACCCATTGCCATGGTGGGATTTGAACTCATGACCTCAGATCATTAGCCTGGCCCTTTAGGTTACTAGCCCAGTGACAGTGCCACTACACCACCGTCTTCCCACATTGCTAGCGCACTCACGTTTGGTCAGAAAATTGTGAGTTTAGGCCCTATTGCAGGCTTAAACACAATGATCTATGCTGACCCTTCAGGGCTGAGGGGCCTGCCTGAGGCACCACCCATTGTTTGAAATGTCAAACTGGGTTATATTAAAATAGCTAGTTTGTCAAGAAGGATTACAGGGAATTGGCTCACTGGTCTTCCCTGGTCATCAGTATTCTGATATTGAGCAAATTCAGTGCTGCAGACCCAGAACTGTGATAGCTATGTGCACTGCAAGTTGAGTGTGTTGACCTTTGTGCATGAATTGCTGGTACATTTTCCTGGCATTCAAACGGAATGCAAAACCATTACCATATGCTGCAAGGAGGTTCTGGTGTAAACTCGACAAAGAGCCACGAACACTGTGTGTGTGAGAATTTTGCACATGTCCTTAAATGTAACATACGCACAACTGCTAAAGCATAGTTTTAACACGCCTTCACATCTGAATATGTCTGTCCTCACATTGACAGGGGACAAGGGTTTACAGACATTGTGGCCATTACAGGACAGTGAATGCAGGAATAGGAAGAGGCCATTCAACTCCTTGCGCCTGTTCCACCATTTAATTAGGTGATGATTAATCAACCCTGAAGAAGACGAAGCCAAATCTCATCATTTGCCCTACACATTACTTTTTTCCTTTCCTGTTTGCCTTTAAACTTTGCGTTCCTCCTTCCTCTTTTGTTATACCTTCTAATTTCCCATGCATCACCCTCTTATTGTTTTGCCTCATCTGATTCCCACCCACCCCACCCACCCCACCCTCCTTGCTTATGGGTCCGCCTGAGACCGAGAGGTGATGGTATCAGCAGAAGCACTCTTGTGACATCCCTCTTACCCCAGGAGAGATTATAAATCTGCTTATGTTAATTGGGAAAATATCAAATGGTAACTGTAATAGTAATTCCCAGCAGACTAAGTTTTCTTTCTTTTCAGTTCTGCCATCTATTTGTTTGAATATATTCTTTTACAACTGACAAACCTATCTTTTTTATTGCAGGGTAAACCTGGTGATGTTGGACCGGCTGGTCATCCGGGTATGAAGGTAACTATCTGAACTGCATTGCCACATCGATCTAATGTCTGTTTTCACTGTTTGACCTCTGAACTTTCCTTTCACCATCAGTATCTTTGCTTTTTTCCAACAGGGTGACAAAGGAGAACGCGGTCCAAAGGTAAGGCTGTCAATTCATTCTACCTCAAAATTACAATTTAATTCCTACTACCTGTTATGATTTCATTACAGATATTGTAGAACATATATAACATGCAAGACTTAGACAGTGCAATCCCAGTTTCTATTTTATGTTCTACATTCAATATGGAATAAAATCTGGCAGTGTTCTCCTGAGATCAGAGGAGAGATTTAATAGAGAGGGTAAACTTATTTAGGACTTTGATAAAGTAAGTAAGGGGAAACTAGCTGGAGGGTTCGTAAGGACACAGATTTAAGCTAGTTAAAGAACCAGAGGGAGGTGAGGAGCCAGTTGTTATGATCTGGAATGCATGACCTGAAAGGGTAGTGGAAGCGAAATCAACAGCAACTTTCAAAAGGGGCTTGGGGCCTGAATTTACCCTGTGGCGGGCGGGCCTTGGTGTGGTCGCAAAACCGACCACCACCGCATGCGTGCGCACTGAAAGCTCCCTGAAGGCACAGAGCTACCTCGGAGCTGAAGATTTAGAACAGCACAAACAAAGATTTAAAAACTGTGAACATGTCCCCTCATGTGACTCTGTCCGGGTATGAAGGTAACTATCTGAATTGCATTGCCTCATCAATCTAACGTCTCTGTCACATGAGCAGGGACATGTTATAAATGAGATTTAAACATTTTTTATTTTATTTTTAATTCTTGTTCCTATTTTAATTTCCTGTTGGGAACCTCATCCTGCCCATGGATGAGGTTTCATGAAAAATCCAAAGGCTGCATGGCCTTTTTTACCCACCTGCCAACCGAACAGCTGGATGGGCAGCGAAAAATCCGATTTTAATTAATTGATTAAGGGCCTTAATAGGCCTCTTAATTGTTGACGGGTACCTCTTGCGCACACCCGCCCAGTGAAATATCGCGAGCGTGTGCGATGATGTTGGGACGCTCCTCCGACGCCATCACACACTGTCTTACTCTTGTTCTGGTTGGGCACGTGCCCGCGCAAGGAGAGGAATTTTGCCCTGAGCGAATACATGAACAGGAATCGCTTGCAGATTAATGGGGAAAGAGTAGGGAAGTGGGACTAATTAGGTAGCTCTTTTAAAGAGCCAAATGGCCTCCTATTGTTCAGTGAGATTTTTACATTCTAATTTATTCAAATCAGCTCATTTCTTCCCTATACATTGACCAAAGCCTCAAGCCTCAATGGTTTGCTCTGGTTCTCTGAGTTACAGTCAGCCTAAGTGCTGCAGTCAGGGAGGTTGATGACTCCATGGGGCTGCCCAGCAGCCACCCAGTGCCTGTTCCATCCACTTGTACATTAAAATTGCTATCGGGCTCTAATATATATCACGTCACAAGTGGCTGTTAGGCAGCTATTCTTTGCCCAGCCTACTAGGGACTCTGGCACCACTGCCATCTTTGATAAAGTAAAGGGGGGATGGTAAAGAGGCATTGCCATTTCCAGGTCCTTACTGCCCCATTCATTCTGGGCAGAGACACTAAATCCGGGCCCCACATTCACCATTCCTCCCTTTGGAATTGTATGCTGGCTTGCAATTCATCTCAGGCAGATAGAGGGAGGGGAGATTCACAATGACCTGAAGGGTGGGGTGTCTTGTATTGGTATGGGAGGGGGGCATTCAGATTCACCCGGGAAGGGAGCATTTGTTATCACCAGGGAGGAGGTAAATCCAGTATCACCAGGGGACGGGCGGGGGGAATCCAGTAAACCCAGGAGTGAGCAACCCAGGATCACCAGGAGAGGGAGGAGGGGCAATGCAGTATGACCAGGGGAGGAGGACTGGCTATAACACAGTGTTATGTTCACCATGTACGGTTATGAAATAAAATGACAAAATAAAGTACAGAGGATGTACTTGCTAAACTGTGCCTTTCCTTTTTCAGGGTGACAGAGGACACAAAGGATTCAAGGTTAGAGCGAGTTGAATCATTTCAGGATCTTAAATGATGTTGTTGTCCTATCAATGCAAAGCATTTAAAAGACTCCCTTCCTGTTCCTCCCTGCACTAACTGATATCTCATCCTGTTCTCTCTGATGATTTTAGGGTGCAAAGGGCTTCCCTGGCAGAGATGGTAAAGATGGCCTGAAGGTAAGAGAGTTGGACTACCGCCGGGTTGAATGTAGCTTGAAAGATCTCTCGTTCTAGGAAAAGCACAGAGTGTCGTCAGGCACAGCCAGCATTCAGACTGCTGGTCGAATCAAAGGGGAGGAGGCCGAGTGGGGAACTCTGCGCTTGCGCACAAGGAAAAGCTCCCTGAGGCACAGAGCTGCCTCAGGGAGATGAAGATATAAAAAATTGAAAATAAAGCATTTTAAGATGTTAAAAAAACATGTCCCTGCTCATGTGACTCTGTCAGATAAGCAGGGACATGTTAGAAATTAGTATGAAAGTTTTTTTTAAAAGACAGATCGAAACTTCATCCCGCTGGTGGATGAGGCTTTGCCTTTTCGCCTGCTCGCCAACCATAAGGCTGGACAGGAAGCAAAAAATTGAATTGAATTACATTGTTAATGGCCTCAATAGGCCTGTTAATTGTTGGTGGGCGCGCTGCCGACTCCTGTGTGTGCCCGCCGACTGAAATATTACCTGAGTGCGTGATGACGGCGGGATGCTTGCCTGATGTCATCATGCGTCATTTTAAGTTCATTTTGGGTTGGGCGTGCAACCACCCATCGAGCTAAAAATTCTGGCCCATGAGTGGAGAGAGAATTTCAGCCTAACTCGGGCAACGTACCCACGGGTTTGAGTGGAAAATTGCTCTTACCCCTGCCTAATTTTACCATCCATTGACTTCAGTCTATTTTCCAATGGGTTAAGATCATGCTCAGTGTGTAAGCCGTGTAGCTCCATGCGACCCCCATCTCTTGCACTGTCCCTGTGCAAAATACTACGTTGCATAAATTAAATAGTGAAGGTTGGTCAGTTGTTGGCACTCTTGCATTGGATTCGGAAAGTTGTGGATTCAGAAAGTTGTGGGTCCTGTGCCACATTCCAGGGCTGAAGCAAATTCAGCTGCCACCGACTGAGTGTTCCATTGGAGGAGACACTATCCT
Organism: Carcharodon carcharias; assembly: GCF_017639515.1. Lineage (NCBI taxonomy): Eukaryota > Metazoa > Chordata > Chondrichthyes > Lamniformes > Lamnidae > Carcharodon > Carcharodon carcharias. The sequence continues at coordinate 132,497,239 of NC_054478.1, read as the reverse complement.
TTAGTACGAGATATTACACAGAGGTCTTGTCGGCTAGCTCAGGCAAGCATTAGGGAGTCCTGTGGCTCTTCTCAAAAATTAACAAGAACTTTTCCTGATAACACCAGCAGAAAATGTAACTACCCGTACAACTCACTGCTCTTCTGGTATCCTGTGGTGTGCTGTGCAATGCATGAAATTGGGTCAAGTAGCGGTTATGTTACTGGGTTAGAAATCCAGAGACTTGGACTAATGATCCAGCGGAGTGAAAGTTTCAGTCCTACTGTTGTGGCTCGGGGATTTGAATTCATCATTAAAATCTGAATTTCTTAATGAGCTGCTATTAGTAAAAGTCATCATGAAACTCTTCAATTGTCATTAAAACTTGACGGGTTCACTAACTGCCTCCAAGGTGGCCTAACAAGTCATTACCACCTTCACAGGGCAATAAGGAATTGGCAATGGGCATTAAATTGTTACATTATTATGACAAAGAATTGAATCTATTTTATGCTTTTTTTCTTTCATCAGGGTGAGCCTGGGTATGCTGGTCTACCAGGCTGCATTGGATCTCCAGGATCTCCTGTGAGTATTGAGGCCTGCTTCTTTTGTTTGTGAAGGGGAGCCAATAGAATAGTAATATTGTCGCTGGACTAGTGTTCCAGAGACCCGGCTTAATGCTCTGGGGACCCGGGTTCAAATCCTGTCACGGTGGAATTTGAATTCAATAAAAATCGGGAATTAAAAGCCATGAAATGTCGATTGTTGTAAAAACCCATCTGGTAATGCCTCTTAATGTAGGGAAGGAAATCTGCTGTCCTTACCTGGTCTGGCTGACATGTGACTCCAGACCCACAGCAATATGGTTGCCTCTTAAATGGCTTTCAGTTGTATCAAAAAAGGAATGAAACATGATGGACCACCCAGCATCAACCTAGGCACCAGAAACGACAGTGGCAAACTCAGCCCTGTCGACCCTGCAAAGTTCTCCTTACTAACATCTGGGGGCTAATGAGTCACAGACTCATCAAGCAACAACCCGACACACTCATCCATGGAATCATACCTTACAGATAACGTCCCAGACACCATCATCTCCATCACTGGGTACGTCCGGTCCCACCATCAGGACAGGCCCAGCAGAGGTGGAGGCACAATGGTATACGGTCAGGGGGAAGTTGCCCTGGGTGTCCTCACCATTGACTTCTCGTGGCATCAGGTCAAACATGGGCAAGGAAACCTCCTGCTGATAACCATGTACCGCCCTTCCTCAGCTGATGAATCAGTGCTCTCAATGCTGAACACTACATGGAGGAAGCACCGAGGGCAGCAAGGGTGCAGAATGTATTCTGGGTCGGGGACATCAATGTCCATCACCAAGAATGGCTCAGTAGCACCACTACTAAGTGAGGTGGCTGAGTCCTAAAGGACATAACTGCTAGACTGAGTCTGCAGCAGGTGATGAGGGAATCAACAAGAGGGAAAAACATACTTGACCTCATCCTCAACAACCTGCCTGCCACAGATGCATCTGTCCATGACTATATTGTCGTTGTGGAGACAAAGTCCATGGATACTCTCCATTGTGTTGTGTGGTACTACCACTGTGCTAAATGGAATAGATTTTGAACAGATTTAGCAACTTAAGACTGGGCGTTCATGAGGCGCTGTGGGCCATCAGCAGCAGAATTGTACTCGAACATAATCTGTAACCTCATAGCCCAGCATATCCCCCACTCTACCATTACTATCATGCCAAGGGATCAGTCCTGGTTCAATGAAGAGTGCAGGAGGGCATGCCAGGAGCAGCACCAGGCATATCTAAGAATGGTGTCAACCTGGTGAAGCTATAACACAGGATGACTTGCGCGCCAAACAGCAGAAGCAGCAATTGATAGACAGAGCTAAGTGATCCCGCAACCAACAGATCAGATCTAAGCTCTGCAGTCCTGCTACATCCAGTCATGAATGGTGGTGGACAATTAATCAACTCACTGGAGGAGTTGGCTCCACAAATATCCCCATCCTCAATGATGGAGGAGCCCAGCACATCAGTGCAAAAGATAAAGCTGAAGCATTTGCTACAATCTTCAGCCAGAAGTGCCGAGTGGATGATCCATATCTGCCTCTGGAGATCCCCAGCATTACAGATGCCAGTCTTTAGCCAATTCGATTCACTCCATGCCAAGAAATGGCTGAAGGCACTGGATACTCCAACGACTATGGGCCCTGACAATATTATGGCAATAATACTGAAGACTAGTGCTCCAGAACTTGCCATGCCCCTAGCCAAGGTGTTCCAGTACAGCTACAACACCGTCTATGTGGAAAATTGCCCAGGTATGTCCTGTAATTAAAAAGCAGGACAAATCCAACCCGGCCAATTACCACCCCATCCGTCTACTCTCGATCATCAGTAAAGTAATGGAAGGGGTCATCAACAGTTCTACCAAGCGGCACTTGCTTAGCAATAACCTGCTCACTGACGCTCAGTTTGGGTTCCACCAGGGCCACTCAGCTCCTGACCTCATTACAGCCTTGGTTCAAACATGGACAAAAGAGCTGAATTCCCGAGGTGAGGTGAGACTGATTGCCCTTGACATCAAGGCCGCATTTGACTGAGTGTGGCATCAAGGAGCCCTAGCAAAACTGGAGTCAATAGGAATCGGGGAAAACTCTCCGCTGTTTGGAGTCATACCTAGCTGAAAGAAAGAAGATTGTGGTGGCTGGAGGTCAGTCATCTCAGCTCCAGGAGATCACTACAGGAGTTCCTCAGGGTAGTGTCCTCGGCCCAACCATCTTCAGCTGCTTCATCAATGACCTTCCTTCCATCATAAGGTCAGAAGTGGGGATGTTCGCTGATGATGTTTGCTGATGATTTTGCAATGTTCACCATTCATGAATCTCCAGATATGGAAGCAATCTATGTTCAAATGCAGGAAGATCTGGACAATATCCAGGCTTGGGCTGGCAAGTGGCAAGTAACATTTGTGCCACACAAGTGCCAGGCAATGACCATCTCCATTAAGAGAGATCTAACCATCACCCCTTGACATTCAATGGCATTACCATCATTGAATCCCCCACTATCAACATCCTGGGAGTTATCATTGACCAGAAACTGAATTGGACTAGCCATATAAATACTGTGGCTACAGAGAAGGTCAGAGTCTTGGAATTGTGTGACAAGTAGCTCAACTCCTGACTCCCCAAAGCTTGTCCAGCATCTTCAAGGCACAAGTCAGGAGTCTGATGTAATAATCCCTACTTGCCTGGATCAGTGCTGCTCCCACAACATTCAAGAAGCTTGACACTGTCCAGGACAAAGCAGCCCGCTTAATTGGCACCATACCCACAAACATTCATTCCCTCCACCACCAACGCACAGTAGCAGCAATGTGTCCCATCGACAAGATACACTGCAGAAACTCACCAAGGCTCCTCAGACAACACCTTCCATAGTCACTACCATCTAAAGGACAAGGGCAGCAGATAGATGGGAACACCACCACCTGGAAGTTCCCCTCCAAGTCGTTCACTATCCTGACTTGGAATCACCATTCCTTCACTGTCGCTGGGTCAAAATCTTGGAACTCCCTCCCTAACAGCACTGTGGGTGTACCTACACTATATGGATTGCAGCAGTTCAAGAAGGCAGCTCACCACCACCTTCTCAAGGGTAACTAGGAACGGGCAATAAACGCTGGCCCAGCCAGCAAAGCCCACATCCTGTGAATGAATTTTTTAAAAATTCCCAATATTTGGTAAATGGTTGTTGATCCATGTCACAATGCCATTTTTCCCTGATTGAAATATTCGTTTGTGAATTGGAAAGTAGCACCTGCACTATAGTTGTAGTCTAAGCCTGTGAGTGAAGGCCTGAAATGTATGGTATGTGGCCTGGACCTATTTTTGACATCTAGGTACTGGACAAACATATGGCCCCTGAAAGGGGTGCCATGCCTGTACTTGTGGAATGACAATTGGCCTGAACTCATAATCCGGAGATTGCAGACAGGTTTATACCCCAAAATGGGGGTGATTAGGGATCCTGGGTGGGCAGGAAAATCCATAATGCTGGCTGGCATGCTAGTTTGCCAGTTCCTTCCCACCCCAGGCAATTTTCATGGAGGAAAGGTGGGATTGGCAGGGCTAACTGCCTCAGGTAGTCAGTTAAGCAGCAAAAATGGCACATTAAGGCCTAGAGGCCAACTGGAATTTTTCAGTCAGCCTGTGGGACTTCCAAGGCATTCGAGACTAGGCCAGCTGCCAGGAGGCGGTGGCCTCATGGTGGCCGACCGAGATGTCAGCACTGCAGGCTGGCTTTGAGGGCCTCCTTCCTTGGCCTCAGCTGCTGTCCCTCCAAGATAGTGTCCCTGTTCCTGAGATCATTTTTAAACCTAATACTTCTAACGTGCAGAGAAGGTGCCTCAAAATGGAGGTCCCTCCACCTGACCATCGCTTTCTCTTTTAGCTGAATTACAGGCTTCATCTCTGACCAAGTTTGGTTGGATGTTGAGCCTAAACTTCTGGCCATTAATTGACCAATTCGGGAAAATCGCTGTCAGGCTTTTGTTTCCCACACAGTGCAGGGTTGTGCCCCATATTTGACCTCAACATTGGGGTCCCAACTCAATCGGCGAAAGTGTGCCCTCTGAGTCCAAATCCATCTTGGCAGTTTGAGAATAAAAAGCTGGTACCAACAATTGACTCTTATCTGCCCTCTGCAGTGGCCTAAGCAGAAACTCAGATGTATCAAACCTCTACCAGTGGTTCAAGAAGGCACCTACCACCACCTTCTCAGGTGTGGGTAATAAATGCTGGCCTTGTCAACCATGGCCCATGGATGATTAAGGGAAAAAACAGCTCCCTGCAAATGTAGGAAGTTTGAAGAAACAGCTGAGCTAATGTGGGTTGAGGGTGCTGTTTAGGGTTCAAAGATAAAACTCGGCATTGGCTACGAAGATTAGAACTGCTAACAGTAGGAAGTTTTTAAAATATGATTTTGGAAAGGAGTTGTCCCCAAGCCTTAAACCATGTAACGCAACTTCAGTGAAGTGTCTAATCCTAAGTCTCTGTTGTCCAGCCACACTGCCTGTGTTGCATAATAGGAATTTTTAAAGCTTCAGTCTATCTCCCTCCATCACTGCATGGGCACATAGCCCCGTATTGACATTTACAATGTCTTCATTGATGGCAAACATTTCCATCACAAAACAATCATTTAACACACTCCATTTGGACGCTGAGATTTGCTGAAGGCTTGATAAGGATTAGCCTCATCATTTGTCATATTTCTCCATATTCATTAATGCCCTTAGGCCCTGTCAAATATACTTTAGCTTCTGGAGAAACCTATATCCATTGAATATAGAACATTAACCAGAGCTCATTGAACTTGCACCAACTGTCCATAGAGAAGGTACATCCTCCTCTGGTGGACTTGGGGGGGTGGGGGGTGCCACTTGGATGAATCCCTAGGACCATCTTGAAGCTCAAGGTTCATATCATCAATTAGAAACATCTGAGAGCTCTTGAACCTGCAGTTGGGAGGAAGCTTGGATATATGGCAAGCACCCACTACTAGATATTTAGAGTTGCCCACCATCCAGGGTTTTCCTCATGTCTTCAGGAATTAAAGATTAATCTTCCACTGTGGGAAATATCATAGGGGTGTGTGGACACTAACTAATATTATAGGGGTATGTTAAAATTCATGGGGATTTATTTTTCTTTCGTTTATTAATGGTAAAAATATTGGAGATAATGAAAAAAGACAGCCTGGCCAACAGTCAAGAAACATCCCATTGGCTAACCACTTTTGATTGGCTGGGAAGATAGTGCATCATGAGGATGGATGCACCAGGTGACCAATGATGGGTGTATGAGGAGGAGGGGGGGGGGGGGTGGGCAGGGCATTTGGGGGTGAAAAGTCATGTGATGAGACATCCGGGTATAAGGAGTTTACAACCCTACTTGATATATGGCTGGAGTACCTCAGTAGTATTGTTACAATGTTTCCTATGTCCTCTATCAGATGTCCTGTTTCCAGCTAGCCTAAACATTGGAACGTGGTTCTGGGCTTTCAGTCATTTAAAAGCAAGAGAGGAATTCACTACAAAGCTTTTTGAAATCTTTTCCCTCATAGGGTCCACCAGGACTACAAGGCCTTAAAGGAGATCCAGGTCCATTTGGAAATAAAGGACAAAAGGTATGACTTTTTATATGCGGGGATTTTTTGCTGAGGTAAAACAATTAAGGTGGCTCCACCAAACAATCCTCAAATAATGTCACAGCTGCATAATATCTGGCCTCACCTGGCTGTGAACCTCTTTAAGTTTGAGTTTTATCAGTTTGATGCAACAATGAAGAAAAAAATGAAAGATGCCAGGTGATGTATAGTCATGGGTACATTATTACTCTTCCACCGATTTGGCTTGTGCATTGAGAAGTTGGCAGCATGATATCAGGCTCATGTCCCCACGTGCTGCTGGGATGTGCTGAGTGATGAGGGATTCACTGCAGGGTGGTTGGCTGGCTGGCACCCTTCCTGCTTGGCACCGGCCTGCTCCAGGGGCTGGGTTTATAAGTTCACAGCAGAGTCTTGGAAAATGTTTTGTGATATCCAAACATTTAAAAAACTGCATCGACGGAGAACCAGACCAATGTGTTTGCCTGGAAGCAATTTGTACCCATGGATAGCCATAATCTAATACAGATCTTGTTGCCTGTATATCTGCAATGTCTTTAGTAAACCACCATTAATTAGAGGACACGATCAGTGCAGGGATTGATCCAATGGCCATTATGTTATTGCCGACATGGTCTAACCAACTGAACTTACCAGTTACCCCACAACTAACTGGTCAACGCAGAGCTTACTGGCCAACTCCAAGCTAAAATTAGTTGTCCGTTGAGTTAACCGGTTACTCATGAGCTAATCAGTTATCTCTGGACTAACTGGTCACCCTTCAACTATCCGGTCATCCCTCATGATCAGCTAGGTTTACAGAAGTGAGATATGCCATTTTATTTTGTAAACTTGTCTTTAAAATGAGAACCTCAAAGCAGGAGTTTAAACCAAGCGTAAAAGTTAAATGATTTGTACAACTACTTGTTATGCTGGGAAATGGGGGTGGTGGAAGAAAAAATTAAGGAGAAATACATCTAGCCACTGCTTTGGCTATTAAAAGTTCCTGTTGATGAGGGCAGCTATGGATGATCCTTCCCTCTGCTAGTCTTTGCAGCTCTTTTGTTAGGCTTTTGACGCTGCTTAAAGGTTGGCAGTGATTTGGCAGCTGCTGCTGAGCTAAGCCAACATCAGCAAGGTGTTACTGCTCCTGACTGGAAAATCTGCCCGTGTGAACAATGGGGAGGATTGGGGGGATGCGCGTGGGTGCATGGGGGTGGGAAAGGATGGTTGTTGGGCTATGCTAATTCTTTGAGCCAAATAGCTCATTGATGTATGAACAAACCCAGCTGAGTGAGATACAGGAGGGATGCTGCTGGTACTTTGGGAGAGGTAGGCCAGAGTGAATCAGCACTGAGGGCTGGGAGAAAATCAGAGGGAGGAAAAGGCATCGATTGTAAGCCATTTTCACCATCAAGCTGTCTCAAAGGTACCTTCACAAGGATGGGATCATCTTTGAACAGTTGACTGTTACTATAAAAAAAGCAGTTATTATTGTGGGTTAACTCCTTCCTACTCCATCCGACCTTCACAGTACTGCACTGTAAATGCTCTGTAGTTCTTAAATTAGTCTCGACGGGATCTTCCAAGACCAAAGGAAATGAAAAGGGGTGTCTTAATTCTCGCTTGAGTTACCCCAAGAACACCACTGAGCCTCATCTGTATTTTCAGTGAGTGTGGAGAACTGTTGTAAGAAAGGTCTTTTTACGCCCTTCAAAAAAAGTAATAAAAACAATAAAGTCAACCTGATATTCCAGCTCCCCAGGGCTGAGGCCATTGTGTGCAATATCACAGCATTGCTGCCACGGTCCTAATTAATGCAACCCGTGAACCCCCTAACCTAGCCTCCCCAGTCACATTGTTTCCCGTTACGCCATTATCACCTCCACCCAACAGAGAGAGGTTCAATGGAAGTGACTTCATTTGGCGTATAGAGGAATGAAAATACTCTGAGAATGAGGGTGCAAAGGCAGAGACTGGGTGTGGTGGGGGTGTGTTGGTGGTGTGAGGTTTCTAAATGTAGTACAAATCCCAAGTTGGATAGACATTATAATGTAGCAAGGTCTAATTTGACATGATAACCTTCTGTTTACATCACACTGGTCTTAGTTCAGGCCTTTGGATACTTTCTATAAACATAGGAATAAGACAAGAAAAGACCCGCTGGTCCATGGATGGCTTGTGTATCACAGTCTGAAACCATACATGTTGATCTCCTGCATGAGGTGAAGAACGCTATTAAAAATCCAAGACCAATTCAGGGAAATAAAATAAAACCTCTCCTACTTCCTGAATGAATAACATGAATAGGTACTTACCTCCTGTTTGAGATGATCTCCACCCCAGACGACACAGGTTTATCTCTCTTGAAGGAATTCCGAGAATGTGTTTGTTGCACAGGCCGACAGCATGTGTGAAGCAAACCTGTTTTGCATATATGCTAAACTTGTGAAAAATAAGTCAAAATATACACAAACATTTGTCTTATGGAATAACTGGGTGTTTGATTCTTTACCCAGGGTGAATCCGGCTTAGATGGAGAACCAGGACGACCTGGACCTGTTGGGAGACCGGGAGATAAGGTTTGTCCTTACTTTAATTAGAGTGGTTGATGACTCAAATCAGCGATCCAAGATCTTTCAAATCCATCCCAGGTGTTTGGCATCAAAGTTAAGTTGTGTTGTTTCAGCAATGAGTTTATGCAGTGCCAACCCAAGGCCAGTGCATTTGCTTTGTTTGGTCACTTTGAATACAGTGCCCATGGCACAAAAGTGCCCCAATGTAAGGTTAATTGATAATAAAGAAAGCAGGAGCTGGCTGGTGTGGGAACTGCACCTTGTCACTGGTTTGGGAAGAGTTGCTCCTTTGGGGTTGTGCCATGGACGTGTAGATGAGGCAGTGTAGATAATAGCTTTAAACTGTATTTGCCTCTGCTACATACCTGTGGGGCTGAATGCTGGCGCTCAGTGCCTGCAATGGGGAAATGTTATTCCCCCATAAACCGACCTTGTCCAGTGCACAATTCGCCCAGAAAAATCAGATGGCTCTTTCCCGTCTGTTTAGTAATCAGTTTGCTTTTAATAAGGTGGCATTAACAGCATGAGGATTAATCATCGTTCATCTCATGTCACTGTGTTGAATGGCCAGTACTGAGGGGGTTAAAGCTGAGGCTCTTGTCCACCCAGCAGTTTGTGTAGCATGCCAAAAACTGCAGGATATTAGAGCTCAGGCCAGGAGGGAATAAAAAGATTGATTGATTAACGAGGAAGAGCATGTAGCCCTGGCCTCTATGACATTGTCATTTATCACCTACAAAAACTCATGATTTTACTACTGGGCCCTTGAGGAATCTTTGTCAACACATTTGTATTGTTGCTAAGTTATTGACTAGAGATGTTCTTGTGTTAAACAGTTGCAAACACTCAGATATGGCATTTACATTTTATGTGAATAGGGAAATCCTGGTCCCAGAGGAAGTAACGGAGATCCCGGGGAGAGAGGTGATGATGTAAGTAACTTTCTCCATTACCTGTTTCTTTTCAGCTCATTGAACAGCAATGGATAGGAGAATTCTAGCTCAGTGTGGCCTTATCTTGGTGTTTCACATTGCTGCACAGTGCTACAGGGCTAGAACCACTTTAACTTATGATATATAATTGTACTGACCACCCTTGCTCAAGCTTGGGCACTAGAGGTTGCTGGCATCTGTGGAACCCTATCCATGGATACGGAAACAAGAGTCAGTACTCTCAGGAGGGAGGGAGAGAAATTGGAAACAAATCTGTCACCATGGCAAGCATTGAGGACTGGTAGTTGTGCTGGCACAGTTTTGGCCTACCATACAACTGGCATGGCTGGAATAAGGGGTAAAAATGTGAAAAACCCACGGGCAGAATTTTCTCGTTGGTGTGCGGGGGGAGGGGGGGGTGGGGGGGGCACATGTCCGCGCATTAAGTGACATGCAGTGACATCAGGCGAGTGTCCCAAAGTCACCGCGCACCATCGCGATATTTCGTTGGGCGGGCGCGCGATGATGTCCAACTTGCGCCCACCATTAATTAATGGGCCACTTCAGGCCCTTGGCTCACCAATCAACACTGAATTTTCGGCATCCATGCAATCTTCGGGTCGGCACACGGGCGCAACATTTGTATGAACCTCATCCATGGGCGGGGTAAGAGGGTTCACTGGGGTCGCGAGTGTGCGCAGTCAATTATTGATTTTTTAAAATGTTTTTGAAACTTGCCTGTGTGACCTGCAATACTTCAAAACGTATACCTGCTGCTTTTTCTGGACTCTTAACATTCAAGTCAGCAGTCTGCAGTGAGGAATCTTTTCTGGGCCTGCAGGTTTCAGGAAGCCTTCCCTTAGCCTGGGAATGGGAGCTGAACTGTTCACTGGAGGCAGTTCCTCTGAGGAGGAAGGGAGGGCTAGAAGTGGGAGGAGGCCAGGAGGGCACATTCAGCCTCGAGAGGAGCCTTTGGGAAGAGAGGCGCAGGGCCAAGAGGTAGCCCGAGGCGGAAGGAGCCGCAGAAGATGCCACTATCCTGCTGTCAGGGTACACAGGCGGAGAAGCAGCTACCTCAATATGTCTGAGGTGCAGGCCCCTCAGGTGTGAGAGGGGCCTCTGCTGCTCCTCCTCCCGGCCCTGCTCCGATGATGCTGAAAGGAAGAACCAGGACATTGTCTCCATGTTAACTGATCCAATGTCAATGTGCATCCCTGTTCCCCGCATCATTATGCGCTCATCCTTCCTTAGCCAATGGTCAAGCCATGTTGCAAAATAAAATCAATTAACGTTCATCACTGCTATGGCTGTTGGGAGAACAATGCTGACCTTGCTGCTGGGCATAAATACCTGGCCATGGTACCCCAGCCTCACCAACACCAGTGGACCTGGGCGCATGGCGCCACTCCAGATCCAGCGCCTCCTGTTGTAAGCGGCTAAGAATGGCGATCTGCACCTGGCCACCGCCAGTCCTCGCACGCTCTGCCACGTTATGAGCATTCTTCTCCTGAAAATGAGAGGCGTGCGTTGAATAATCCAAATTGTACATGGGCTCTCTCTGCGCACGGCCCACCCCAGCCAGAGTGGGATATATCAGGGCTCCAGTGCCTCCTCACCCCGCTGCTGCCGAACACTCACACAAAGATGCTAGGCCTGCTCCCCACCACCAATCCCTTTGGCCACACGCTGCCTACATCACATAAGGCACAACACGGTATATCCTTCCGTAGCAAGGAGGCGCAAGCACGTGGAGCGCAGAGAGCAGCAGATTGTTCATTGCCATGCCACCTTGAAGCTCCCCTCCCAGCATGTCATCACCCTGACTTGGACACGTCCTGGAGTTCAAACACAGTGCCTAGGTGCAGCTCCTCCAGGTTGCCCCTAAACCAGTCATGTGCGACTTAGTGTATGTAACACATGCTGCGGGGGCAAAGCACATCTCCTCACCACCCTCTCAGGCTGACCTAGGCAGGGCAATATCTGCTGGCCCAGACAGCAAAGAACAAATGCCATCAATGATTCAATGCAGTCACTACACTCAGACTTGGGTGGGCAGGGGGTGGTACAGCAGGGGGGGTAAGCTAACCTGCTGGATTAAATGGCCAATGTCACCCTGCTAGAGCGCAACAAGTCGTTGAAGTGCTTGCGACACTAGACCCAGGCGTGCTGCACCACATCGCGGGAGGTCGCCACCTCCTCCCAGGCATGTTTCATCATGTTGGGGGGGGGGGGCCTCCTCCTCCTGTCCTGGGGAACCAGCACCTCCTGCCGCGCTGTCACCCTCTCGAGTCGGGCAACAAGGTAGTCATCTGAGAAATGAGGGGCACCCTGGCCCCCCGCACTACCCTCCGGCCGGGCCCGCCCCCCAGAAGCCCTCTGGTGAGCCCTTCCACTTGACATTGTGAGCATCCTTGCAAAGGCTGCCAGCGCTTCAGCTGAACAGGCCGCCGGGGCCGACGTTAGACCCAGCGGACAATGCACTCCCGCCACCACCTGCCCACCCTGCTATCCTCAGGAGTCATGCATTATGCTGGGTGGGCCTTACTTGGCCCACCTGTGTAAAATGGCACAGACTCGATCATGGGTGGCAATTGGGCCCACCCCCCCAATCAGAAAATTCAGCCCCATGTGTGCTGTTTTTCGTTGGGGAGAGCCTTTGACCTAATGATAACATTTCTACCTCTTTATGTTAGAATGACCCTGCTGCGGATATCCCCACTCTGGCCCCGATGACTCTGAATGTTGGGTTGACGTCCAGGCGTGATAATTACGTCCAATGAGTAAATTGTGAGGACAATGGGAATTGTATAGGACTAACTGACCTATTGGCTGGTGTACAGATGTTGACAGCCATGGAAGGGGTATTCACGGAGTGGCCTGTCAGACTGTTATTCAGCCTGTGAGTGCTTCCTGCTGTTCTTCAAGGGAAGAGTCTGTGATAAGAACAGCAACCTTCACTGGGCCATGGATGATGGCCCTAGTGTTCCCTCATGCATGAGAAAGTAAGTTTTTCCTTCCAAGTTCTTGTCTTGTATGATTTGTTTTGATAAATGTTTGTTTTTTCTGCACAGGGACCTCCAGGAAATGACGGAGAAGGTGGTGAGCAGGTAATTGAGATGGTTTTACATGCATAGCCAGGAGCCTTTTGACCAAGGGATCAAATCAATCAATTCCTGTTGTATCTGAGTTACACAACAGAGAGAACCACACAAATATTGCTATATATTTCACTTCTCATATGCAAAGGTGATTTATTTTTCTTTGTACATCAAGTCCCTCACATAATTCAATGCCAAATTTTGCACGTCTTCTGTGTATGTGTAGCTTGTATTAGTCAGCAGAGACTCTCTGGAAGCCCCTTAATCAGCAGTAGGAACTATCTACTTTCTTCTGAGGAGATGAATGAAAATCCGAAGGAAATGTATTTATTACACACAACCTAAGGAGTTTAATTTCCTCTGGGATAACATTGGTTAGTGTGTTTGCATAAATGATAGGAAACAACTGTTTTAAAATACTGCAGAAGTGAATCCCTCAGTGTGCATTTGCTAGATCCCTTAGTGTGCTGTTTGACACAGGCTTCAGTGTGTTCATTTAATGGATTAATGGCCATGTTTTTAAAAGTAGCTTAGAAGAATTTAAGTGTTTCTATAGGAAAAGATTTATACATATAAACTCCATTTGGAAAAAGGATCCTCTCCAATAATGTTTGGCTGTACAATTACTTTCTGATCCACCTGTTTAAACACAATGAGGCATAAAACTGGATGGTAACTAAGGCCAGAAAATGGATATTTCCCATTAGCTCTGCTGGGACCCCACCCCATTTGCGGTGGCTAGTTAGACTTCAGCAGTGGGGGTGTGGAATGGGCAAGAGTCAGGGTAGCTCCCTCACACACCCCTCCTATGTCATGGTTGGGATGGGGGGTGGTGGGAGGCATATCTGAGTGACCTCCCTAGCTACCCCACAAATTCCGTCCCATTCGCCACCCCCCCCACCCCCGCATCCCGCCACCACCACCACCGCCACCCCCCCCCCACCCCGCCTTAACGTTCATCAGTGAATTCAATGCCAGCTGAGAATTGGAACTCATGAAGGAACTTGTAAAGGTCCCAAGTGGACGGTGATTAATTCCTGAAGGGATTTCCTGGGAAAGGTTGAAGAATAAAGATGAGGGAGGGCACCTCAAATCTTGCAATGCCCGGTAGGATGGTAAAGCCCAATTGAGACCTGCTTTCTGCCGAGCTAAAGATCCTGGTGTCTTAGTGGCTAAAGGACCATGCCTATACCCTAGATTCCCCTAGGGTATAACCTATGGCAAATGCTCCAGCTGGGCTTCATGTGTCCTGCACCTGTTTAGCAATGAGGTAGGATGGGGGATGGTAGGAATACACCATGCTGATGCTCCTTGCATTATTGTAACTAACACACATCTGTACAACTCCAGATGTTTGCCTGAATAATATTATAACTTCTCCTATTCTCAAGGGTCCTCCCGGTGAATCAGGACTGCCAGGACCTCCAGGTCTAAGAGGAGTTAGGGGACCTAAGGTAAGATTCAAAAGCAATGGAAAGAATTGATGGTAAAGAATGCAAGAACAGGAGAAGGCCATTCAGCCCCTCAAACCTTTCCTGCCATTCAATTAAATCACGAATGACGTGTGCCTTAACTCCATTTACCTAACTTGACGCTATAACCCTATCCTTACCCAACAAAGATCTATCAATCTCAGTTTTGAAATTTTCAATTGACCCCCGCATCATCCACCCAGACCCAACAGCTTTTGGTGGGGAGAGAGAGTTCCAGACTTCCACTCCCTTTTGTGTGAAAAGTTCTTCTTGATATCACCCCAGAATGGTCTAGCTCTGATTTTAATGCCATTGCCTCCTTGTTCTGGACTTCCCCACCAGAATTTCTCTCTGTTTATGCAATCAACTCCTATAATCATCTCAGACACCTCAAATAGGTCATCCCATAATCATCTAGACTCTATGAGCCCACTAAAGTGGATAACTGATCAAATGGAGTTCACATTCTGGTGGTCTCTATCACAAGGAACAATTCTGCCTGTCTCTGAAGACTTGTACAATCAATGGTTATGCAGTTACTGAAAGAATGCCTGGTGACTGATGCCACATCCTGTCCTTTGGGAATGGGCCTGTCTTGGATGAGTCAGGGATAATGTGAATCTTTTCCATCATACCACACCTTTTGTATCATGTCAGAAGGACTGAAAGATAGTGGAGAAGAGAGCTGATAAAATGACTGCCTGATCAGCATTGATTTTTGTTTTTTCTTTTGTCTTTCATGGGATCTGGGCATCGCTGGCAAAGCCACATTTGTTGCCCATCCCTAATTACCATTGAACTGAGTGGCTTGCTAGGCCATTGCAGAGGGCAGTTAAGAGTCAACCACATTGCTGTGGGTCTGGAGTCACATGTAGGCCAGACCGGGTAAGGGTGCCAGATTTCCTTCCCTAAAAGACAATAGTGAACCAGATGGGTTTTTACAACAATCGATGAGAGTTTACATGGTCACCATTACTGAGACTAGCTTTATATTCAGGTGTATTAACTGAATTTAAGTTGCAGCAAAGTCACATGTATTTCTTATTACTTTGCTCCATAGGGAGATGTTGGTCCTGATGGTCAACCAGGACATGAAGGTCCTCCTGGAATTAGTGGCGAGCCGGTAAATATATTCTTAACTGATACCTCTTGACCAAAATAGAAGAGTAATTGGGAGGAAGCTCCACTCATTCATCAGTGGATCTCAGCCCATTGATTGTTACTTATTAATTAACACAATGGTTCTCTCCTGGTGTAAACATGTGATGAGAAAAATGAAGTGTGTACACTGCCACTGTTCGTAAGTTCCTCTCAAACTGTGCCCATGAGTGAATCCCTCCTATTTATACAATGTTGGGCAGAAAGTGAAACTTGATAAAGGCTTGTTAAAAGTCTGCAATACACGTGTTCAAGCTTTTTTGCTATGAAACAGATGTTGATTTGCCTCACTCTGGAAACGCTGTGAAGATGCCAATATTTCTGCTTTGCCGAATGTAGCTTTGATTCAAGATGATATTTCTGATGTCTCAGCTGTATCAGATATCATGCAGGTTACCAACCTGCTGTTGTTTCTGACTCTACCCCCTATCTCCTTGCCTCGTTGACACATGCAAGGTTTCTCAATGGGATATATGCCTTTCTCTATAAGGACTTTTAACAGGAGTTTGTGCGGTTGAGGAAATGCACTCAGGCCAAGACTCTCTGATTATTTTAATTTATTGGAATAGTTTTTCGTCCATATTTAATTAAAGTTAGGTCTTTGATAGGGCAATCTTCTTTCTTTTATTGTTATAAATTTACATATTATTTTAACAAATGAATAATGTAGCCAAAACAAATTTCTGTATGGACAATAATGACATGAATTGAATTGAATCTGTGACAGACCTGAGAAGAGAACATAGAAATAGGTGGAGGCCATTCAGCCCCTTGACCTGGTTCCCTCATTTCATTAGAGTATGGCTAATCTGTATCTCAACTTCATTTATCTGCCTTTGGTCAATAGTCCTTATACATTTACCCAACACAAATCTATTAATCTCAGTCTGGAAAGTTCCAGTCAATCCACAGGCCCCAACAGCTTTACTGGGGAGAGAGTTCCAGATTTCCACTACACTTTGTGTTAAGAAGTGTTTCCTGGTTTGCCTTCTGAACAGCCTGGCTCTAATTTTCAGATTATGTCCCCTTGCTCTGGGCTCCCCCACCAGAGTAAATCGTTCCCATCAACCATTAGCTTTAAATGCCTTGTACTCCTCAATCAGATAACCCCTCAATCTTCTAAACCCCATGGCCTACAAGCCTAACCTATATTGCCCCTCCTTAATAATTTAACCTTTTGGCCCTGGTATCCTTCTGGTGAATCTTGTACCCCCTGCATGGTCAATATAACTTTTCTGAGTTGGATTAAAAGAAAACCACTTGAAAGGTGCTGTGCATTGTAGAAAGGACAAGAAGCTGAAGTGGGGCTACCAGAGCTGTTATACATCCTGGCCAATTTTCCTTTGCACAACAGGTTTATAATGATCGAGCACCTAATCCACTCTCACCCAATTTCCAACCATGCTAAAAGTGAAAATGAGCCTTGTGTTGTCAGGGGACTGAGTTATGAGCAAAGTTTGGAAATACGTCAAGAAAGGTGGTGGGTGAATGAGACCAAGTTTTTATAAGGGGAAAATATGACAATAAACAGTATAGAAAAGGCAAAGCTCGCAACACTACTTCATGTTAAACTGGAGGGGAGAAATTGTTCCTTGGGCCTAGAACAAGTGTCAATTGAACCAGTTTCCAGGTGCTGTCTCCTGAGTCTCAGTTGTGACTGAAAAGAATCCAACTCCATGAGTCAGTCACTTTTTTTCTGGCAGCCACCTAAGACAGGCCTGACGTCCCTTGCATGCCTTAATGTCCTCTTTAAGGACCCTTCAGGGGAATGAGGCTGTCCTGAGCAGAGCAAATGGTTGGGCCTACTCTATTTGGCTTTTCCTGTTCTGGCTGAGGCTTATTAGTGGCTGACACTGAACTGTTAAGTAAGTCTGTATTTTGAAGCTTGATGTGGAGCCAGGTGTACTCCTCTAGGTCCGCAGTGCACCAGCTGAGGGCCACTACTGGCCCATGATCAGCCCCCAGTCCTGCTCTTCTTGCTGATGCACCTCACCACCCCCGCCAGCCTCTCGGGTGATTAACTAAAGACTCTTGTTGGCCAAAATCTGAACAGGGCTGGCAATGGGCGAGCTGCTTCCGAAGGCATCAGCAGCATGTCCAAATGAATCAAATGAGGCTCAATTTCAGGTAGGCCTCAATCCTCCTGTTCATAGTGTGGGGGAGGGGGTGGAATGTGTAATGTATACATGCCCATAAATTAGACCAAAATCAACTTTTGCCCCAGGGCGTTGAACACAACTTCTGTGGCCCAGTAAGAATAGAACTCTCTTGGATTTTAATATGATTTACAGCACTGTAGACTAATAAAGGCCAGGAACCATGGTAACCAAACAATTCTGGAATTTTCAACAGCATAACACACACCAGATGCACAAAACTATCCAGATGTGCCCATATGTTAGCCAAACCTTGAAGCAGTGCATTTAACAGAAATTCAGGAAAACTATTATAAGAGTCAACGTTGTCTCTCAAAGTGGTAATGAATAGCAAGAAGCGGCTGTGCCATCTGTCTATATTTTAATTATGGAGATTGCGGGCAAATTTGTTGTTTGCTGAGCCCCTGCTGCAAACTGGAAGCACCTCGGGAATGATATAAGTAAATTCAAAGATTTCTGCTAAGGTTAAAGTGCCAGAGGTTTCTTGCGAGTCAGTGCAAGTGACTCCTGCCTCACACCGACTCTGACCTGGCAGTGTAGACACTGACATCCAACTTAAGTCTGTCATCTCACATAATTTTAGCATGACACCGTGTGCCATCAAGCAGGTTGGACTTGTTCTCTGACCTTCATTTCACCACCTAAGAGAGCAGAAATTGTCCTGTCCCCGAATGTTAAACTTTTATACCTCTAATGTTTGGGAGGCAGTTCTGCCTGTGTGAATATCTGAGCACGCATGGGCCCATATGGGAGAGTGCTGAGGGCATTCGTTAGAGATGCTACAATATGACTTAACATTGGGGATAGAGAAGGAAAAAATCAGCTGCAATCTCAGCTCTTGATCAACAAATTATTTACTCTCAAGATTTGGGCATCGCTGACAGTCTATTGCCCATCTCTGGTGCTTGAGAAGGTTGATGGTGAACCATCAATGTGGTATTTTTGTTAACTCAGTATAAGGGTGGGATGGTCATTCCACCTACCCAATGTGCACTCCTGCTGCTGTGACTCCTGAACACTTTGCCTTCCTTTTTCTCAGGGAGAGCCTGGCCGACCAGGACCTAGGGGATTTAAAGGCGATATGGGACGTCCAGGACAAGAGGTTTGTATCGTTTACTTGAACAATCTAATTCCAGTGTAGGTTTGGTCAGTGTATATGGTCTGGTACTTTGCTGTTGGCCCTTACAGGCTGAGCCGAACCCCAACAACCAGACCCACTCATATACTGTGGCAAGAATTGGGGAGGAATGTCTCGCCGATAATAACGCTGCTCCCCATCCTGAACAGAGTTTGTGAAATGCTCTTCCACAAACGTGAGGTGAGCTTACAGGCCTCCATCCTCTTTGGATATGGAGGTCAGTAAGTGCCCACCTGCCTCCCACACACCAATGCAGCCCACACCTCCTATTCCCTGGGCAGTCAGGCACTTATACCCATTTAAAATACAAATCAGGACCCTATCATGTATATTGAATCGTTATTGCCGTTTTTGGATTGGCCTGGACCAGGTTGTGCATGTTCAAAATGAGTTCAAAAGGTAGATCCTCTTTATTAGCGTGGGGTTGAGAAGGGTAGTCTTCCAGACCCCTGAAAACAAGCCTGGTATATTAATGGTCTGGCACTCCCCCCAACACCCCCCCCCCCCCCCCCCCCCCCCCCCACCGCCAAGCCCACCTACATTACACCACCTCCAGGTATTGGGCCTCCCCCTCTTTGAACCCAGAGATCCATCTGAATCAGATCCTAACAGCTGGGAATTTCCAGGCTGCATTGGGTGCACACCATCCCAATAATGAATGCACCGTTGTCCATCATCATGGACAATGCCTAACATGTTTATTCCTGGTTGCGAATGTCCAAAACTCGACTGGCTGTCATAACTTGCCCCAACTTCCATTTGGCTATTACCACTGTGCTCACTGGCTCCCAGTCCAGCAACTTCTTGATTTTAAAATTCTCATCCTTGTTTTCAAATCCCTCCATGGCCTCACCCCTCCCTATCTCTGTAGCCTCCTCCAGCCCCACAATCCTCTGAGGTAGCTGCACTCCTCTAATTCTAGCCTCTTGATCATCCACTACTTTAATTGGTCCTTTACTGGTGGCTGTCAGTTGTCTAGGCCCTAAGCACTGGAATTGCCTCCCTGCACCTCTCTACCTCTCTTTCCTCCTTTAAGAGGTTCCTTAAAGCTTACCTCTTAAATTAAGCTTTGGTCATCTGGCCTGAAGATCTCCTTGTGTTTTGGTCTCACACTTTGTTTTATAATGCTCCTGTGAAGCACCTTGGGATGGTTTATTCCATTAAAAGTGCTATATAAATATAAGGTGTTGCTGTGCTCTGTGGCACCACCCCCTCTCCTTTGCTTCAATGCCAGCAGATGCCCCTTTGTCAATGTGAGGATGCTGGAATGGTGGGAATTCACCCCTCAAAGAAAATCCTGAACCCTAGTTGGTGCCTGGAGGAGATTATTGTTTGTTGAACTGAAGTTATCCCCAGCTACACCACCAA
Organism: Carcharodon carcharias; assembly: GCF_017639515.1. Classification (NCBI taxonomy): domain Eukaryota; kingdom Metazoa; phylum Chordata; class Chondrichthyes; order Lamniformes; family Lamnidae; genus Carcharodon; species Carcharodon carcharias. The sequence goes on along the minus strand of NC_054478.1, from coordinate 132,477,172 downwards.
TGTGTGAAAAAGGAATAATTGCCAAGAAACAATGCAAACCAAAGTCAGGCTTACCCATGAGCTAAGACTCTGAGAAAGAATATTATCCAATATAGTCACTAAGAAGTGGTGAATGTAAGGTGCAACAAACCAACCAGGGATCAAAGAGACTGCCTCCTTGATAATGCAATTCATGGCACATCGGTTTCACTCTATTTTCTTTGTGATAGTGAGTCCATTCTGAATTTGTAACTGAGAATTCTTAAAGAGCTAATTAACGTTTCATTCATCCTACAGGGAGCCAGGGGACCCAGAGGTCCAAAGGGCTACCCAGGTGATCCAGGCCCAATGGGTAACATGGTAAGAAAAAGCACAATAACCAGATTTGGAAGCATAAAATGCCATTTGTACTCTGTCAGTATCTGAAACACAAAAGTCAAATTAATCTTTCATGTAGAAGCCTTGTGACACAGCAGAATTAACAACCCACTTTCTTCTAGTCACTTTGCAAATGTTAAAGATCCTGGACTCCGAAATAACACTGTGGCATTAGCATGAAGACCTTTTTGTTTAATCACATTCATCCCTGGGCTGTGGGCAGAGTTGGAAAGGCTAGTATTTATTGTCTATCTCTTGTCCTTCAGAAGGTAGTGGTGGAGTTGCTTCTTGAACCACTGCAGCCCGTATTGTGAAGGTATCCCCACAGCCCAGTTAGGTTTGGTGTTCAGAATATTAATCACGCGGTGGTGAAGGAACGCTGATTATATTTTGGCACGGTGTGCAACTCGAAGGGGAACTTGAATGTGATTGGTTGGTCATGCACCTGCTGCCCTTGTTGTTCTATGGTGGAGATTGGTGGTGAAACACTGACGACTTGTCATAATGTATCTTGTAAGTGGTAAACGCTGCAGTCAGGTGGAAAGTCAGTGGTGTTGGTGGAAAGTTTGGATATTTAAGGCAATGTTCAGGCTACTGATAAAGTGGAATGTTTTGTCCTGGATGGTGTCGAGCTTCTACATGTGGCTGCACTTGTCCAGGCGAGTAGACGGTATTCTGTCACACTCCTGGCTTCCAACTTTGGATTGAAATCCCCTCCTTCACTGGGGCTCCAAGTTCCACTCTACAGTGAGGCTTGAGTCCAACCTTTTATACTCTTACTCCATCAAATTGGCCTTCCTCAGGAGGGAGAGTAGGACCACATGTCATGGACAGAATTTTCCACTCCTGCCAATATTGGGAATCATGGTGGGTGGGGGACCAAGTTTTGGAGGAAGGTCAAAAATCAGTTTTCCAACCAGGAAAATAGTTTGGAATCTTGTTCTCCAGACTTTTGTGTTGGCTTAAAGAGTTGAGTTTCCTGTTGATCTATACGTCGGGAACCCCATTTGTATCTCATGAATGCTCATTAAAAGCCCAACACACCGGAATATTATCACCCTCCAAATTAAGCGCATCCCCCCAGAGAGAATTTAGGAAATTCTGTTTCGCGACTGTATATAAGTAGCTTGCACCTGGCATAGTAAACTTCTTCCTGGACTTTGAGGTCAGTAGAACCTGCTTTTGCCTTCCTTTCACACCATCGTTGAGAGATATCAGCTGCACGTCACGCTGGCTGTGCCAAGGCTGGGCACGGGGGAGGGGTGAAACCAAGGCGGGACTAGTTGGGGGGGGCAGCGGGGTGGAGTCGAGGAGCAAAGTGGAAGAGTGAATGGCTGTCAGTGTGCCATTTTCAAATATGGTGCCTGGATGTTGGAACCTATGAGATGATGGTGGGGCGGGCCACTTCCTGACTGTCCCACCACAAGATTCTACCTGCTCTTCACGGCTGCATAATTAATAACAGCACAAGATCTTGCTGTTATGCCACCCCGCTTTCCAGCGGAAATCGCTTCAACCACCAGATTTAGGCCAGGATTTTCTAGCCCTGTTGTCGGGGGAGCCACTGCCGGAGATTCGACGGCTCCACCAAAGGTCCATTGACTTTTGGTGGGACTGGACAATCCTGGCAGCAGGCGGGTCCGGAAGATCCCGCCCTTAGACTCTGGAATGGAAAACACCACCCCAGGGATCTACAGGGATTGGGTTGGGTTGTGGTAAAGGAGACAGCTCCGCAGCCTCTGAGGAAGTTTGCAGAGCTTAGAAGGAAGGGAAATTGGAGACAGAATTTTTGGGAGGAAGGTAGGAGCAATGGAGAAAATGATGCACTAGTACGCTGTCAATCATTTACCTCAGGAAGTGAAGTTGCTGGTTTGTTAGTGCACTGCAATGCTTGTGGATTTCAATGTTTCAGTTGGGAGTTCTTAGTAACACATTTATCATTATATACCATTAATTCAATTAGGTTCGGCAGGAATCCAGCAACTTAATCTTTTGAAAGCTGGCCCAGAAGGAATGCTAACGTCAGACCCTAGCCCTAGACCATTTATAATGACAGTACTGTAGATTGGGATTGGGCTGAATGTGATTCTATTGCCAGCAATTCCTCAGCCAGAGGAGCTTCCAATGAGGACTTGATAGGCCGCCTGCCTCAGTTCACGAGATTTCAGAACGAGCTATAGACTCCCTCGGGCAGCTTCCTTTACAGGATAAAAGGCCAGTGAACCACTTGTCCGCCAGCCCGCCCCCAGGAATTGCACAAGCAGGAAAATTAGTCACGGTAACCCCCATGCACCCTTGTAGAATTGGGAAGGCCAGTGAGTGAATCCCAGGTTCCTCCGCAAGATAATGGGAATAAGGCACATGAATCCACATGAGTGGAGAAATGCTGGCCGGGCTACCCAGAGATTGTGAGTTCAAATCCCGATGTGGCTAGTTGTGAATTTGAATTGAACAAATCTGTTCATTTGTGAATTGATACCAGAAGTTAACCATGAAATCTGTTGGATTACCATAAATGCTTGACCAGCTCATGAATGTCCTGCAGGGAAGGGAAGCTGGCTTGCATGCGAGTCCAATCCCACATGATGGTGTCCGTTTTGAGTACTCCTGCTTGGCAATAACAGGGCAGTAAAAGCCTCAGAATAGGGTTGGTTTTCTTACTGCCCCGGTAACACTGCAAGTATGGGGAGCTCCATTTTGAAAGGGGCCTACCACACCTGAGGTCTCAAAGCTCCTGCCTGTTTCAGGTGAAAGCACCTTTTTAATATGGGAATTGGGACTCTTTGTCGTAAATAGGACCCTATTTGCTATAATTTAAGTAGGAACTGGTTAGAACTAGTGGACAGTTGTATGTGCATTGGAACTGAGGCCCAGCAAAGGAAAGCCTCTATTTTTGTGGCCACCAGAGGAGCATGAGTGCACCTCCAGGGCACGTAGTGAATGGGCCACTACCAGCTTGAGCCTGCTTTCCCTGTCTCCAAACTACCTTGCTGTTGGCAGCTCCAGACCAATTTCCAGTCTTCAATGTGCCAAGTTGTATTAAGGCACTTGTAGCTCTTCAGGTAAATTCAATTGAGTCTCCTTGAAGCTAGTGGAGGGTGATATTGGTAGAAGGGATGGGGGCAATGATGCAGGGAAGGGGTGGTATCTGTGGTGTAAAAGTGACATTCCACCCGATCCTGTGGCTTTCCCTCTCAGCATGAGCTCTGGTTAAAATCGTCCTCCATGGATGCAATGGGATGTTGCTCATGAGGGCTGAGGGACTATAGCTATGAAGAAAGATGTGAGATCTTTTTGTTCAAGAACTGAGATGTTAGTGGTAGCTTCATAGATCGTGAAGGCCTGTGATGAGGTAAATAATGCAAGATTGCTTTCACTGGTTGTTGATGCGATGTGAGAGGTGAGCAAATGAATCACCAAAGAATTAATGGAAGATTTTGCAGATAATGCTTAGAATTTGGAGTTCCCTGCTGACAAAACATATTTTGAAGCAGTTTGAAAAGGGAATTAGATCCTTTCATATGGAGAGTGAACAGAGGTTCGGAGTTAAGGGGGGGTCAGTTAGCTCAGTTGGCTGGAGGGCTGCTTTGTAATGCAGAGTGATATCAACAGCACCTCTTCAACTCCTGTACCAACTGAGGTCATCCATGAAGGCCCTGCCTTTTCAACTTTGCCCCTCACCTGAGGTGTGGTGCCCCTCAGGTTAAACTCACCATCAGTTGTCTCGCTCTTTCTAACTCTCTCTCTCTCTCTCTCTCTCTGGTGAGAGAGCAGCCTCTGGGACTACAACGACTCTCATTTCGTTCAATCACAGAGTTAGACCAAGTGGCTCAGGTGGAGGGAAATACTAGTGAAGAATTTAATGGGCTAAATGTTTGAATCTAACATTCTATGATTCAAAAGATTAAAAAGTTAGTTCCCAACTAGACTTATATGAAGTTTGACTTGATCCTTTTATTTTACTTGAATAGTGTGTCCAGCTTTTTCTAACGCTCCTTTTCTAATTGATGACAGGGAGAAATTGGTAGCCCTGGCAACGGGACCACGGGACCACCTGGATTACCCGTAAGTGACTGCTTTCATTCAATGGCTTAATCATTACCTCTTGCTTCTCATCTCCTTTATTTTGCCTTTTATAAGGCTGTCAAAAGTGAAGGATTTTTACAGCATCTTTCACAACCTCGGGATGTCCAAAGTGCTTCACAGTCAATGAAGAGCTTTTGAAGTGAAGTCACTGTAGGAAATGCAGCAGCCAATTTGCACACAGCAAGCTCCTAGAAACAATAGTGTGTTAATGACCAGGTAATTAACCTTACAGATGTGGGTTGAGGGATAAATATTGGGCAAGGGTGATCCCCTCTGCTCTCCTTCAAAAGAAGTACCGGAGGATCTTATACGCCCACCTGGGTGGGCAGACTGGGCCTCAGTTTAATGTCTTATGCAAAAAGCAGCACTTCTGACAATGCAGCACTCCCTCGGTAATGCACTGGAGTGTCAACCTAGGCTATGTGCTCAAATCTTGAAGTAGGAACTTTCAATGTCCTGAGTCAGAGGCAAGAGTGCCACCCACTGAACCTTTAACACATAGGTTACCTATCTACACAAAAAGAGGCAGAAGTTCCTAATGTTTTTATGGATTAAGACACTACCTCAATGTCTCCCAATTCTTTCCCCTCTGTGACCCCACTTTAATGCTTGAATATTTGTCTGACTCCAGAGTGAGAGCGGTAAGCATCGGGTTGAGTTATTGAACGAGATTTGAGGGAGGAGGGTGCAGGGGGTGTTGTTGAGCGGTGGATGGGTGGGGATTGCTAAGTTGGGTGAATAATTTTGTCCACAATAGCTTTGAAGACTCTGATGGGATGGTGGAGCTAAGAATCATACATGTGTCTAATGAAGCCTTGGCACCAATCGCAGGGGTGTCCCGCCATTCACCACAGTGACCATTACAAGTGCCTCCTCCATTACAAGCGCATCCGCGTTGAACTGAACGGTCAGTCAAGGCACTAAAAGGACAACTAATCAAGGCAGAGAAAAGTTGTTCCCATTGACGAACCATTCAGGGAAAAAATATCCACGTTCCGGCCAGAGTCTCCACTCACCATTATCACCCCAGAGTTCACGACCCCGAATGATCAGCCTGTGACCCTGACGGGTTGCAACCCATAGTTTGGAACCCCCTGCGCCACCGAGTGTTCTAATGTTCCATCAATCAGTCTGGCCTGAGTCAGTTGACCCACACTACAATTGCTTTTGCAGTCCCCCAGGCAAGGAGGGGCTGTAATCTTGATCGCTATCTGGTGACTCCGGATGGAAAGTATAATTGTTTTAGTAATGGGGAAAGAATAAGATGTGGTTTCCTTTCCATGTGAATAACCTGCTTGAACATTCACACCTACGGTAGGAGAGGGTAAGATACAGTATGTGTACCTGACACTTAGGCGGAGTAGCCACAAAAATCTACAATTCAATCATTTAATAAGCTTGAGATTTCTACTCAATACTGATACATTCTAATGTCCAATGAGCCAGAGTTAAGATGAAATGTTCAAAATGGAACCCCAGCACTTCACGTCATTGACCAATTTATCATTTCAGGTATAAGACAGAACAGATCAATACACTGCGTAGCCTATCCTTATCGAACAGAGGAGCTTACATCCCGTTCTCTTAGCTTAGGAGCATTAAAGCTTGCTGTTACCCTCCAAATTATGAAACGTTAAACTGAAGACACATCTGCCTGCTCGGATGGATGTAAAAGATCCTGTGGCACTCTTTGGAAGAAGAGCAGGGGAGATATCCCTGGTGTCTTGGCCAATAATTATCACTTAATCAACGTCCCAAAAAGTAGATAATCTGGCCATTATCTCATTTCTGTTTGTGGGAGGTTGCTGTGTGCAAATTGGATGCTGTGTGGTCTACATTACAACAGTGACTACACTTTTTTTTAAAAAAGTACTTCAATGGCTGTAAAGAACTTTGAGACAGCTGAAAGTCATGGAAAGTGCTCTATAAATGCAAATCTTCATTTAGGCCATTGTAATGGTACAAGTGAAATGGGAATAGTTTAAATCTTTGCCTGAGTGTTAGACGAGGTAGTTTCATTGTCTTTTCTGTGCTGATAGATTCTAACATGGAGCGGTAAATCTGATAAATGTTTTGTTCCTCTTCCCAATAGGGTATCCCCGGCATACAAGGAAACCCAGGACCAAATGTAAGTTGGTGTTCATAATTCCTAGGCTGTCATATATTGTGCTAAATGTTTGGTTAGGGAGTTTACATGTTTATTCAGTACCATCACTGTTCTTTCTTTCTTTGTTCTTTCATGGGATGTGGGTATTGCTGGCATCCCTAATCTCCCTTGAACTGAGTGACTTGCTAGGCCATTTAAGAGTCAACCACATTGCTGTGGGTCTGGAGTCACATGTAGGCCAGACCAGGTAAGGATGGCAGATTTCCTTCCTTAAAGGACATTAATGAACCAGATGGGTTTTTACAATGATTGATGAGAGTTTCATAGTCACCAGTTTGATATTCCGGATTTTACTAATTGACTTTAAATCCCACCAGCTGCCGCGATGGGATTTAACCCGAGAGCTTTAGCCTTGGCCTCTAAATTACTAGTCTAGTGGCATTACCACCACACCAACATCTCAGTAACATCATGGAAGGAACTTTGCTCATTAGAAAAGAGAGGCTAACAGTACAACAAGACTGTCCCACCATTCCCTGCAAGGAGTGGCTGGCAGACCCATGGCACTGGAGGCCAATGAATCTGCAGTTGGGCTAAGTGCCTCTTGTCCTGCAAGCAAATGACAAGGAGCCAGCCTCTTGTGACTGCCCTCCTCTAGGATTGTGGTCTCTTTATTACACGCCAGGACTCAGTGAGCTAGGGAGACTGGTACTTGATGACAAAGGCATTTTTACCTGACTTTTGACTCTACATTCCTGTTAGCCTGGGCACTGGCAGCAAACCTGTGGAAATTTGTTAGACTGGATACAAAGAGGAAAAATATCTCCCAATCCCACCGAGAGATAGGTAGGGGCTGAACATGAAAATACAGGAAGAGTTCAGAGGATGATCAGAAGGGCAAACAGACAGCGAGAGAAATCAATAGCAGGAAGGGCTAAAAATATTCTTCCAGTACCACATGTTAAGAGTGCAGTTAAGAAAGAGGTGATATGCAGTACAAATTGAATTGATACTGAAAATGAGCACAACATAGTTAATCACCTTCGGTTGAGGGCACAAAATGGACAATATTGGAGCATTGCCTATTATAACCCCACTTGATTTTCCTTCCAGTTAAAATGAGGTGTAATAGGCAGTTGATCTGATATCACCTGTTATAACCTCAGCCAATTTCCCTTAGTGGCGGAAGTTGTATAATGGATGATTGATGTAGTATGGCAGTGTGACCACCTCCCTTGCATCACCCAACAGCTGAATATTCCACCCGATATTCAGAACGATTGCTTCCCCTGACTATTAGTAATATGCCTTCTTCAAACAGGAAGACCTTGATATCAGTGGCAAAGGGTCAAGAGAGCTCAGAAAAAATATTTCCCGAGGGACCGCTGGTATTTATCTGAAATAGCTGAAATGGCCTAAAGTAGCAATTTGGGGGAGACAGTGGCATATTGATAATGTAATTGGACTAGTAATCCAGAGGCTCAGTCTAATGCCCTGGGGACAAGAGTTCACCACAGCAGCTGGTGGAATTTAAATTCAATTAATAAATCTGGAATATAAAGCTAGTCTCAGTAATGGTGACCATGACAACTATCACCAATTGTTGTAAAAACCCATCTGGTTCACTAATGTCCTTTCAGGGAATGAAATCTGCCACCCTTAACTGGTCTGGCCTACATTGGACTCCAGATCCACAGCAGTGTGGTTGACTCTTAACTGCCCTCTGGAATGGCTTAGAATGCCACACAGTTCAAGGGCAATTAGGGGTGGGAAACAAATGCTGGCCTTGTCAGCGACGCCTACATCCCACGAAAGAACAAAGAAAAAAAATTGATAACCAATCTGAGGGAGTTACTGAACAGCAGTAGAAATGGCAATGCGGTTCCCATATCCAAAAGAAGGATAAAACAGACACATTCAACAATCGACACCTTGGGCTGAATTTTCCAGCAGACATTTGGAATCATGTGCGGATCCTGGATCTGATGTTGTGCGAATCCTACCCATCTGTGAGATTTTTCCCAAGGGAGCCAATTGACAGCCAGTGTCCAAGAGCCACGTTCAACTAGGGACAGAAGGTGACACTGCGTAGCTGAGGGGGCCAATTGGAGTGCCTGAGGCTGTGGGCTGTCGGCAGCCACACTGGGTGAGGTTGGTACTATTGATGTAGGTAGGAGGCCATGATGGCAACTCCAGTTGAAGGTGCTCTCTGGAAACTTCAAAACTAAGTGTGGCCAAAGCTAACGGCCATCAGTGTGGAGCGGGAACCCTTTCGTACGATATCCTGTGACTATTGCTGTGGCCCTCTGATCCCTACGGCTCTGGGGGTGGGGGTGAGGTAGGTGGTACATGGACCACTTAATGGAGGCTCCAGAAAGCCACCTCCAAGCAACGGCTGGGATTCCACCTCAGTGGGGGGGCTGTCCGACATGGGGAATAAGACTCTGGTGGTCTCACCAATTTGCCTTCAAATGGAGATTTAATTGATCGTAATTAGCTACTTGCTGCTGTGAGGTGGGTAACTAACTGGGTGCCAGCCACACCCTGCCTCAAACTAAATCACCCAGAGACGAGAACGTGTTGGGGGTGGGCAGGGACTGCATGATACAAGATTCTCACTCCTGGTCCCGCCTGAAAACCCACCTCCATGGGAACAGGAAAATTTAGCTCATTAGTGTCTCCCCCACCTCCCCACAACCCCTGCTCGTCTTCACCGTACCCCACCCCCACCCACATCACAAACCACTCTGTCCATGGCAAAGGGTGGAACTGATGATCAGAAACAAACTTGAGAGATTCAGAATCAGAAGATGCCACCTGATTAACCTCCTGGGCTGTGAAATAGTGACATCCCCAAGGGGTTGGGGAAATCCCTCTGACAGAATGTACCCCGGCTTTCTAAAGGCTTTGACAAAGTCTTTCGGGAAAGCTTATTCAATCAGCCGCAAAGCTGGGGGTTCTGTGTAAACCCTGCGCATGGACAGAAAACGGTGGGGTTGAGTTTGGGTGCTCTTGCCTGGCACAGATGAGGTGGGGGAGGGGGTAATGGCCTCAGAATGGCACCTGTCTCCTTCTTGGCCCACCAACTGCAGCAACACATCCGCCCCTTTCTAAATAGGTGCCCAAACAGGTGCCTGTTTGAGGTGATCAATCACTTTTAATATGGAAGTTGGGTCCTATGACATAAAAAGGGCCCCGGTTGCCATTTTAGATTGGAACAGCTTGGAGCCTGGCTCTCTCACACTCTGACCAGTTGCACAAGCAAAGAGAATAGGCTTTGCCAATGTGAAAAAATTAAATCATTTTTGAAAAACTTGGAGGAGCAGGAGTATAGCTCCATGGCCCCAGAAAAATGATGTGGCCTGTTGCTGCTCAGGAACCCCAATCTCACCCCCACCCCCACCCCTCCCCCACCGCTGGCCCCGCTAACCCCCCACTGTTGTGACGAGTGTCACACCTGAGAGGGGAGGGGGTGGGAGGTGGTAGCAGCCACTCTAAATCGACACCAGAGAAGGCGTGGGTAAGCACTAGAGCTGCCACTCCTGTTGTGAAAACTATATACCACAGCCAGAAAGGCGATGTTTGACAGACTGCTTAGGCTTAGCAAACTATAATTTGAACTGACACACTTCTGACCAACAGATGCCTATGGTTACGAATTGTTTGAGAAATTTTCTCAGATGCCCAAAAATCTGAATTCCTTTAAAAAGAAGGAACCACACAAAATACTGTCTCCTCTTATTTCCTCACTGCACATCAGTTCTTCATTATATTCCCTTTGAACTATGAAGTGACAGATTTCAATAGGAATTCAGAAACCCTGAATATCTGAGGGTGAAATCGGAGCTGAAAATGGCCCTTTTCATGTCTCATGTTTCTTTCTGTCTTTCTCCCGCGTAGGGAACAAGAGGCTTCCCAGGACCAAAAGGTGACGATGGGGAACCCGGAGATTCTGGTGTTGATGTAAGTGATGACTTGTGAAGAGAAGTGGAATGGAGAGGCGTTTGCTGATTTTTCAGGAGGTTTCCGTACTTGGTTTTGGAGGGAAGGGATCTGATCTGATCTCAACATCATTTGAATGGGATCTGATCTCGATATGAAATGGCCTGTCAGAGTGAACTAACATTGCTCTCACTCAAGGTGAGGGGGGTGTGGGGTGGGCAGTGCTGGGGAGCTCATTTCTGTCAGGTACTTGTGTGCTGACTGTGGCCTAGAAACTTGGCGAGATTCTCTTTGGGGGCATCCTGCTGTATTCCGTGGCCTTCGTAAGCTGCGTAATGCCTGAAAAACGGTGATACACGCACAAATTTCTAGCCGTGTACAAAAATCATTGAAGAAAAAATGGTGCATGGGCTTTTGTCCTTTTCTTTTTAACATGCGTATTTATTACTTCTAAAACCATTGGCGATGGGGCTGGTGGTGGCTGAAATCTCCGAAAATGTGTCCAAGCAGAATTGGCAACTTTCTTAGGAGATGGGGTAGTTAAATATCTATAACAAAAACAAAAACAGAAAAACCTGGAAAAACTCAGCAGGTCTGGCAGCATCGGTGGAGAAGAGCACAGTTGACGTTTTGAGTCCTCATGACCCTTCAACATCTTTGCCTAATTTGCGGAGGCTAAATTTTGGTGGGATTTACTTAAATGTGCCATGTGTCTTAAAACATGTGATTGGTGGGATACCGCCCCTTTTTAATTGGGCGGTATTCCACCAATCAAAATAAGGCATCTTTTGGCTCCCATAAGTGGATACGATAGCTGCTCAATCTGCATGCCCCAGGTTTGACCTCTGGTCACAAGAACAGGAGGAGGCCATTCAGTCCATCAGGTCCGTTCTGCCATTCAATCCGATCATGGCTGATCTGTACCTCAACTCCAACTACCCACCTCGGTTCCATACTCCTTACTGGCCTCTACTGGGGGAGAGAGTTTTAAGTCAGAACTGAACTGAAGTGAGAGCCATACTATTGCTTCATGCAGAGTCCCTCCCATTGATGGAAGGTGAGAATTATGTTTGGCCGTGATGGCGCCCGAGTGGAACATTCACCAGACTCGCACATGTGGAATGGCTCATGAAAGGGTGGCCTTCTGTGCCTCCGGCCCCTCCATTTTCCTGGAATTAAGAGTTGGAGGGAGGGCTGTGGGGAACTGTATTTCATTTCAGAGTCTGACTGAAAGCTAAAGTATTTTCTCAGCTGAAGGGAAGAGATATTTTGGGATGTATGCCTGCAAATACAAGAGCTAAAAATGTTGTGTAAGATCTGGTGAATACATTAAATGTATCTTTGTGACTCCAGCCTATATCCAGGCATTCTTTAGAATGCAAGGCAGGTGGTGGCTAACTGCCTGTATAACCTTTTACACAACATCATTCATGTAAAAATATCTTGCGAGGGCCTCTCAAAAAGTGAATGGAAAATGCAGGGAGAGCCAAGGAAGGAGTGATGAGACGGGCAGACCAGAATTCTCTTTCCACCTCTTTCCTTTTTTTACCCTCTCCTCTTCCAAAGGTTGTGTACATTTCCACAGGCACCAACGGCAGTAACTTGCATTTATGCAGCACCTTTAACCTCCCAACGCACTTAACAGGAGTATTATCAAACAATATTTGGCACCATGCCATACAAGGGTGATATTAGGACAAACAAGTTCCTTAAAGGAGAGAGAGGGGTAGAGAGGTGGAAATGCTTAGGGATGGAATTTGAGAGTTTAGGGTCTAGGCAGCTGAAGGCACAGCCACCGATGGTGGAGCAATTAGAATAGGGATCGCACAAAACCAGAATTGACTGAGTGCAGTTTTCACACAGGATTAGGCCCAGAGATAAAGAGGGGCAAAGCCATGGAAGAATTTGAAAACATGGATAAAAATTTGAAAATCCAGGTTTTGCTGGACCGGGAGCCAATGTAGGTCAGCGAGATCAGGCATGATGGGTAAACAGGACTTGGTGCGAGTTGAAACGTGGACAGCAGAGTTTTAGATGAGCTGAAGCTAATGGAGGATGGAAGAATGGAGGCCGGCCAGAAGAGCATTGGTTTAGCCAAGTCGAGAAGTAACAAATACAAGGATGAGGGTTTCAGCTGATGAACGGAGGCAATGATGGAGATGGGCGATGTTAGAGATGGATGTAGACAATCTTACCTCAGCTCAACTGGTCTATCTACACGTCAGCAACCAACCTAACTGCAGAGCGTATTGCAACCCCATCCTGTTTCCCATAGATCCCACAAGAGGACACTGAATAAGAAGAACCTTGGCAGATTTCCTAGGCATAAACTGGGATATGCAAATCTCTCCATAACCATGTCCCATCTATGTCTATCATCCCCTCTGGCCCTACAGTCTTCTGAGAGCTGTACATCCTCTAACTCTAGCCTCTTGTCTACCCGCCCCCCTCCTGACTTCCTTCGGCCCACCATTGGTGCCCATGCCTTCAGCCATCTGGACCCAACATTCTGGGATTTCCACCTCTGCCCCTCACTACCTCTCTCCCCTTGAAGACTCTACTGAAAACCTATCTGTATGACTCAGCATTTTGCTCATCTGTCTCAGTACCTCTTTATGTGGCTCAGTGTCGGTCTTTTGTCTGATAACACTCCTGTGAAGAACTTCAGGTCATTTTGTTTTTTGAAAGGTGCTATTTGAATGCAAAGTGCTGTTGTTGGCACAGACCAGTCATGTGTGGCTCAGTACCTTACTGGCTGGTGCCTTTATCCATTAGGGAGCAGCTGTGAGCAGGATAATGTCAAATGGATGCAGAAACGAATGTCTGCTCTTTTGTAAAGTTGCCATATAGGGTAATTACAAAGCAGCTGAGATGACCTGAACTGGCTTCTCTGCCTTGGCTCTAGAAGGCCAGATCCTGAAAAACACAACTTCTTTCTTGCTTTCTTGGCAATGATCATCATCTTCAAATTGTTTTGAGATTTTAACCAATCCTGCAGCGCCTAAAATTTGACCAGGAAAAATGGGAACCAAAAGAGACCTTGGCATTGGCTTTTCTCTTTTTCCATAACCGCAGTTAGAAACAGTCCTTGCTTCTGTCCTTCACCTCTCCAACACATCTACCTCTCCCCCCACCACCAACTCCCAACATTTCATCTCCCCTCTCCCCAGTGCAGTATTTGGTCACCAGACCACAAGATCTCAGTCAGACTCAATTGGCATCACTTTGCCTAGTTGAGAGACAGGGCAAAAGGATCATCCAGGGCTCCTGGTTACCAGGCTATGACCTTGCAGCCAGAGGCCATGTTTGCATGGACACTAGAGAATAGAATCAATTTGGTCACCAGTTCTATCCCCTGTACTCTCCCATCCTGCCCATGTTTAAATAACCCGTCCAGTAGTCACCTCTTTGGTTTGCACATGAAAAGTGAATGCTACGCTGAGATGCTAGAGCACTAACTACACCTGTGGAGCCAGTGTCAGCTAACAGTCACTGCTTTTAGAACAAGGGAGGAAACAAAGAGAAAAAGATGTTTGCATTCCTATTACATCTTTCTCAAGATGCCTCAGAACGCCCCAAAGCATTTCACAGCCAATGGCCTGTAGTCCTGTTTGTATTATCTCACAAAGAGAAATTGGATAAGTGACCAGGTCTTCAGTTTGTGATTTTGGTTGAGCAATAAATGTTGGCCAGGGCCGGGTTGAGCTCCAATGTTGCTGAAAAGAACCATACTGTTGAAGTTTTTCATCTTGCACTCGTTAGGGTAAACACAAGAATGCCAAATTTCAGATGATCATTCTTTGTCTTTTTACCCTGATGAGTGCAAGATGAAAAGCTTCAGCAACATATCTTTCTCTTTCAGTAATATTCAAGTTCTGTACTGCCAAGCAATAGGTTGAACTCCCCTGTTCTTCCTCACTAATGCCAAGTGATCTTTTACATCCACCTGAGTGCTCGCAGCTCTTCCCAGGAGATTAATCTTTAATCCCCAGAGATGCCAAAGCAATCCTTGAGGATTAGCAGCTTGAGTTTGTCAGCACTGCTGTCCACACTGAAATGTAAACAGTATCCTCCAGATGTGCACTGTTGTCCAGAGCCAGCAGGACCATTTAAACAGCTGTTTCTGCTCAGTCCTCTTGAACATTGGCTAGTTTTAACTCTTTCATTGGCAAAGCTTAAACAACGCAAGTCCCAGGTACAAGGCCCTGCCCAAGTTACAGGCACCCGATTTATCAATTAGGCCCCCATTTCACTTCTCGTAATTTATACGTTTGTTATGGGACTTTTTGGGGGGTAACAGAAGGCTAAGGTGATTGCCATTCTCTTTTCAAGGTTCCATATTTCTAAGTGTAAATGAGTGACTTCACCAGATCCCAGGAACGTGGCCCGTGGAGCTCAGTGCTAAGCCCACTTCAGATCATAACAGTTACATGGGGCTAATGGTGGCTGGGGTTGTGGGGGAGGGCTACACACCCACTGAAGAAGAGCCCCATCACATACTTGGAAATTGGCCTCCTCACATATCAAAATCATGTTGTCTTTTTAAAAGAGAATGAGTTTTTCTCTCTGAACAGCTCATATTCATGCAGTGCATTAACCCAGTAAAAACCCCTTGCAGGAGTGTTATGACAAAATTTGACACTGAGCTATATAAGGAGATATTAGAACAGGTGACCAAAAGCTTGGTCACAATGTTAGGCTTTGAGCAAAAATGTAAAAGGTGGGGAGTGAGATAAAGAGACTGAAAGGCTCAAAGAGGGAATTCTAGATCTTGGCACCTAGTGTACTTGTGGCATTTTCAAATGATATTGTGATTGGCAGAATGGTAATAAGAAATTGGAGGAGACCAAGAATAAATGTCTGGGAACTCCAGAGGATACAGTGTTGGAGCAGGAGAAACTATTGCAGGTATTTCTCTGGTTAGGATTGGATAGCCAGGAATGGAACCAGATGAGAACAAACCCACTCAGCAAGGCAGCAGCATTAAAAGACCGGAAATAGATGAAGAAGGATAGTTACCATGGTCGCAGTCACATAATTCCATAACATGGCCCGGGTGGGAACTTGCCCGAGTGAATCAACAGTGCTATCAAGCAGCACTTGCTTAGCAATAACCTGCTCACTGACACTCAGTTTGGATTCCGCCAAGGCCACTCAGCTCCTGACCTCATTACAGCCTTGGTTCAAACATGGACAAAAGAGCCGAACTCCAGAGGTGAGGTGAGACTGACTGCCCTTGACATCAAGGCCACATTTAACCAAGATGGTATCAAGGAGCCCTAGCAAAACTGGGAATGGGAATCGGGGGAAACTCTCTGCTGTTTGGAGTCATACCGAGCACAAAGGAAGCTGGTTGTGGTTGTTTGAGGTCAATCATCTCAGTTCCAGGACATCACTGCAAGAGTTCCTCAAGGTAGTGTCCTTGGTCCCACTGTCTCCACCTACTTCATCAATGACCTTCCTTCCATCACAAGGTCAGAAGTGGGATGTTCTCTGATGATTGCACAATGTTCAGATCCATTTGCGACTCCTCGGATACTGAAGCAGTCCATGTACAAATACAGCAAGACCCTGGACCCTGAACAACTCACTTCTGACCTTGTGATGGAAGGAAGGTCATTGATGAAGTAGGTGGAGACAGTGGGACCAAGGACACTACCTTGAGGAACTCTTGCTGTGATGTCCTGGAACTGAGATGATTGACCTCAAACAACCACAACCAGCTCTCTCATCAATGTTTGTACCAAGGCTGTAATGAGGTCAGGAGCTGAGTGGCCCTGGACAATATCCAGGCTTGAGCTGACAAGTAGCAAGTAACATTCGTGTCACCCAAGTGCCAGGCAATGACCATCTCCAACAAGACAGAATCTAATCATCACACCTTGTCATTCAGTGGCATTACCATTGCTGAATCCCCAGTATCAACATCCTGAGGTTTACAATTGACCAGAAACTGAACTTGGCCCATATAAATATTGTGGCTATGAGAGAAGGTCAGAGACTAGGAATCCTGTGACAAGTAACTCACCACCTGACTCCCCAAAGTCAGTCCACCATCTACAAGGCACAAGTAGGAGTGTGATGGAATACTCTCCACTTGCCTGGATGAGTACACCTCCAACACTCAAGAAACCTGACACAGTCTAGGACAAAACAGCCTGCTTGATTGGCATCCCATCCACAAACATTCATTCCTCCACCGCCAACAGTGGCAGCAGTGTATACCAATATCGAAATGCACTGCAGGAACTCACCAAGGCTCTGCAGACAGCATCTTTCAAACCCACGACCGCTACCATTTAGAAGGACAAAAGCAGCAGACACATGGGAACACCACCACCTGGAAGCTCCCATCCAAGCCACTCAGCATCCTGACTTGGAAATATATCACTGTTCCTTCACTGTCGCTGGGTCAAAACCCTGGAACTCCGTCCCTAACAGCACTGTGGGTGTACCCATACCACATGCATTGCAGCAGCTCAAGAAGGCAGCTGACCACTACCTTCTCGAGGGCATTTAGGGATGGTCAATAATTGCTGCCCTAGCTAGCAACACCCACATCCTATAAATGAATTTAAAAAATGCAATTGCGGGAAAGATGGGCATGGATTCAGGAAGTGACAACACATTCAAGGACTTTGGAGATGAAACGGAGGCTGGAGCTGGGCTGGTGGTTTGCAAGGACAGAGAGATCAAGGGTTGAGCAAGTGAATGATGATGGCAGATTTGAGGGAAGTGGGCACTACCTTAGGAGAGGGAGCCATTTAAAATATCAGCAAGTTCCTCGTTGCTGATAGGATTGTCAACTCTGGTTGAATGTATTCTTGAAGATCTCATATCATGACATGCCAACTACCTCAACCCACAGTCCTGCCATTGGTTGGCCAACATGTTCATCGTCATGGTACCCTATCTTCCCAGCCAATCAAAAATCTTCATTATCCCATTGCTTGATTCTTGACTGTCAGCCTTTCCTTTTGCCCCCATCTTCTATATTTTTATAATTAACAAACAGAAATGTTGAAAGAAAATGAATGAAAAAACACGTACAACTCCTACGATTGATCGTGGTAATATATTGAAGATTAGTCTTTAATTCCTGGAGACTCCAGGACAACCCTGGAGGGTTGGTAACCCTAGTTACTGGGTGGCCTTCCCTGAAATCAAATTGCCTTTCCTACTCAATTGTACCAGAATATTTTTGAGCAGTGACTCTGGGGCTTAGCTTTTAAGAGCCCATTTAACTCCAATGTCATTCCTAATTGGTTCCAATAATGTTGCTAATCCAGTGGAGAATCCGGCCTTAGATTCTGAGAAATGCTAGGCATAACCCTCGTGAGCTTATTTTATTCTTGCAGATAAACAAACTGCAAATGATTCCAAGCAACCTGTGCATTCTGTGTATATAATATCCCAACTTGCGTATACTGCCAATGACAACTTTGTAAACTATGTGTTCTGCGCTTTTAAACAGCTCCCCCTTGTAATGAGCTCTGAATGATGATATAAGCCCTGTTTGGACATGCCAGACTGTGACAGCTTTGAATGTTGATGGGTGTGAGCAGTTCAGCAGCTTGTTGCCCAGTAAGGCAATGAGCATTCTCCATTCAAGAGCTCATGCAAGGAGCAAGAATTTAGGCGTTGCCTTATCTTGTCCTAGAGAATTTAAAGGAAGACTTGCAATCCTGTAGCACCTTTCACAACCACAGGATGTCCAAAAACACTTGAAAGCCAATTGGAAGTGCAGTCAGGAGACATGACAGCCAATTTGTGCATAGCTCCCACAAACAATGAGATAATGACTAGATATTTGTTTTTAGTGATCTTGGCTGAGCAATAAATATTGTCCAGGGAACCTCCTGCCTTTCTTCACAGTCATGCCATGGGATTGTTTTTTAACCCACTACCTGAGAGGGCAAACGGACCCTTAGGCTGGGATTTGGTGGGACTCACCGCGGGGTATGCAGCGAAGTCCATTGACTTTCAGCGGGACCAGAAAATTCCCAGTGTTGGGGGGGGGGTGGGGACTGGAAAATCCTGGCCTTAGTTAAATGTCTCATCCAAATGAAAGCATCTGTGACAGTGCAGCACTCCCTCAGTATTGCACTGGGCATGTCAGCCTAGATTTTGTGACTAAGTCCCTGGAGTGGGACTTGAACCCACACCATTCTCAGTCAGAGTGCTATCTACTAAACCGCAGCTCAAGTACAATAGCACTCCTTCATCAGGAATCAAAACCAAAGATTGGCTTCTCATGCTAAGTACCAGAGAACAGCTCAATGGTTTCAATAGCTGAGGGGGTAAAGCAAGTTTTTTTTGTCCCTCGAAGACAGATTTGTCTGCGTTTATTAACAAGGTAGAAGGGATTGATCCTCCATTTAGCTCAGTAGTTTCTGCTTCCATATTAAAAACATATATTGCTGCCTAAGCAAACTCATCTCTCTCTGTTTCTTCCTTAGAATGATGTTCCAGGTGAAAAAGGTCGTAAAGGGGCCAAAGGTTACAGAGGAGCAGAGGGGAAAGCGGTAAGGAGATTTGCACCTTGATCAACTGTAGGCAAGTTTGCTTGCTCGTAGGCAAGCCTGTTAAAGGGTGATATGTGTTAAAGTGAGGGACGTTGGTCAGCCCATTGGGGGATGATCTTCTTTGCCAAACATGGGATTGTGTTTGGACTGCATAATCCTTCCCGCATAGTGCTCCATTTGATTTTGAACAATGTTCTGCTTTACCCAGTCATATGGCGCCACCGACCCCGGCTTTGCCAGGTCTCACTGCCACCTGTAAGAGGAGCAGCCCACAAAGAACAGACCCATTTCTGCCCCCAATTATCATGGACGGCCTTGAGGATCCAACCCTGCTGAACACACCAGGCTTGCATGGCCAACAGGAAAGAAGTGATTAAGCTAGCACGCTGGCAGGCAGGGCCCAGGCTCAGTGTCTCCTTCTGCCAAGCAGGCCTGCTTCCTCCCCCATCCCTTTCAGACAGAGTAAATGCAACCACGTTGCCAGCCAGTTCCACAATTTCTGGTTCCTCCCTGCTTAGCGACCAGAACGATCATAAATGCAGTGGAACGTTGCACATTGGTCAGTTTGTTGTCAATCTCCTGCACGCCAGGCCACGGGAGAAGGTAACTAATAGGAAAGTTTCAACTGTGATTGGTTACCTGACTCTTCAGAGGACGTGCTGTACCTGATACCATCTGATAGCTGTGCCTGTCTGCGGGGCCTAGCGAGGTCCCCAACTGGCTTTTATGTTTCCTTTGGATGTGTGCGATGCTGGTAGTGGTTGTTGTGATCAGGTGCAGCCTTGTCTCAGGACAGCCAGAACTTGTATCACCCTCTTCGTGTTCTCCAAAGCCACTGTATCTAATCAGCCAAAGGCAGTTCAGCTCCTGCACACTCTTATTGTTACAAAATACCTTTACTCAAAACTCGTCAATGCTCGATAGCCCTCCAACCTGATGGCATGTCCCTAATCTGAAAAACTGTAGATAAACCTTGTTACCCGCTTGCTTAAACAGGGTCACCTGTATCCCATTATTTGGACTGCTGGTGGTGGCTAGCATGCACTTCCCGTGGTCCTACAGCCCTAATTCTTTGGGACAGGACATTGCATTGCATTTATTGCCATTAATAATTGCTCCAAGAAGTGGATATTGGTCGTTCCTGACTTGTATCCTGTTTAGTGCATTATCAATGCAACCACGTGCAACATAGGAGATATTTAGCATTGTAGGCGAGCAGCCAGCATTCCCAAGTGCAAAGTGTAAAGTTTGTTGCTCTCCACCCCTTCTGAATGGGTTCAGTGTGTTGGGTATAACAGGACATGCTGCAGGGCAGCAGGCATGGTCGTGGCACTACCATCATCCATCAAAGCAATTCCAGAACCTTTTCATTGGCACATTTTGGCTGTGTCCCTTTCTCAGAGCAGTTTGCTTAAAAGTTACTTGGGAAAATCAGGAATTCTGAAGCTTAAGAGCCCACCCAACTACAAATCAAAGGGGAATCTCCCTGCAAACCTTTAGACTCCCAGAACTTGGGAGTAGCATAGCAATGGAAACAGCCTAACAACTGTTGTATAAGGGTCTGGCACAATAGGGTTAATGTGGGACTGAGTACAGTACCACCCACACAATGATATAAGAGAATACATGACTCAAACCTAGGGGTCAGTCTATTGTTAGAGCTGCAAGTACAAGCAAGAATGGAGTCAGCTCCTAGTTTGAACCCTTTACTGTATATGTTTATATATCTCTTGTAATTAATAATCTACTTACGACTACAAAGATTTCATTAAGACCTGCTGAACGGTATCAAACACTGTACAACATGGTGGCAGCGAATAGAAAAACCCAAAACTTCGCAAAAAATACAGTGCAAAACTAAAATCCTGAAAGACTTAAAAAAAAAAAAATTGAACAAGCGTTCTGGCCTGAAGAAAAGCCCAAAACAGACGCGTAGGGAAAAGCTCCAAAGAAAGGCTTGGAAGCTGAAGGCAAACATTTAAAATTCCTCACTGCAGCAGAAGACTCCATTGGATTTCTTGAAAGTCCAGCTTCAATTTGCAGAGTCAGCAGAAATAGCAGTGGTGAGATAAAACTTTTAAATTCCAGGATAAAGGAAGTCCTGAGAAACTTGTAGATAGTTCAGTTGTCAGAAAAACCAGATTCCCTAGTTGTCATCGAGTCCGAGCTCGCTCCGTAAAGAAAAAAAATTAACATAGAAGGATTGTGGTTAAATAATCCGCTTTAAAGACCAGTAAAGGCCAGGATTCAATGCTTTTGCGACCCTAAAGCATAGCGCTGAAATGAAGAAATCTGCAGCTCGTCATTCCTAGCAGCCATTGTTTAAAATTATTTCGAGGCTGAGCATGAGCGCCATTGCAGTGGGAGCCTGCCAAAACCAGCAAGCACGGGCAAACCCTTTGTCTTCAAATGAATGGTGGCACCATCTTGAATTTCAGTAACTTTTTACAGCTGAACGTACACTTCAATTTTTTTTAACCATGGATCAGAAATCCACTCTTTCAGATCAATTTGGACTTGTCCAAATCTCAGGTCAATCACACAGTTGGGGACTTTAGAGAAAAAGATTCCTATAGAGACATGATTGAGTCAGGTGTAGATAAAAAGACAGAAGCAGTTCATGTCCAAATGCAACAAGACCTGGACAATATCCAGGCTTGTGGCTGACGAGTGGCAAGTAACATTCGTGTCACACAAGTGTCAGACAATGACCATCTCCAACAATAGAGAATCCAACCATTGCCCCTTGATGTTCAATGACATGACCATCACTGAATCCCCCACTATCAAAATCCTGGGGGTTACCATTGACCAGAAACTGAACTGAACCAACCATATAATTATTGGCTACAAGAGCAGGTCAGAGACAGGGAATTCTGCAGAGAGTAACTCACCTCCTGACTCCCCAAAGCCTGTCCACCATCTACAAGGCACAAGTCAGGAGTGTGATGGAATTCTGCCCGCTTGTCTGGATGAATGCAGCTTCCAGAAAACTCAAGAAGCTTGACACCATCCAGGACAAAGCAGCCCGCTTGATTGGCACCACATCCACAGACATTCACTCCATCAACCAACGGCACATAGTAGCAGCATTGTGTACTGTCTACAAGATGCACTGCAGGAATTCACCAAGGCTTCTTCGACAGCACCTTCCAAACCCACGACCACTACCACCTGGAAGGACATGGGCAGCAGATAGATGGGAACACCACCACCTGGAAGTTCCCCTCCAAGTCACTCACCATCCTGACTTGGAAATATATTGCAGTTCCTTCGCTGTCGCTGGGTCAAAATCCTGGAAATCACAATATCTCTCAGTGCAGAAGAGGCCTTTCGGCCCATCGAGTCCCTGCCTAACAGGTACCTACACCACATGGACTTCAGCTCACCAACACCTTCCCAGGGGCAACTAAGGATGGGCAATAAATGCTGGCCTAGTGAAAGAAGCCCACATCCCATGAATGAATAAAAAAAAGTTAACACACAGATAAAAGCAAAATACTGCAGATGCTGGAAATCTGAAATAAAACCGAAAATGTTGCAAGAGCTCAGCTGGTGTGGCAGCATCTGTGGAGAGAGAAACAGGGTTAATGTTTTAAGTCTGAATGACTTCTTCAGAGCTAAAGTGTAGTAGAAATATGAAATATGAAAGTTTAAGGAGGGTGGAGCAGGTGAAGTTCAGGTAGAAGGCCAGTGATAGATGGGGACTAAGGAGAGATTGACAAAGATGTCATGGACACAGGACAAAGGGAGTGTTAATGGTAGTGGTAAGGGCTAAAGAATGTGCTGATAGTGGCATAAAGGTAAAGAAACCAGAATGTGATAATAGCAGGACAAGGGTTAGCGCTCTGTGTAAGTAACAGATGGCCCTTTTAGGGGTGGGATGGAGGGAGGGGACAGTGGTTGGAGAAAAAGGATAGAAAAAGGGGATAGATCAATGAATAAACAAATAAAAATTTAATAAGATAAAAAATAAAAATACATTTTAAAAAAGGGGTGAAGATAGAAGAGAGAGTTCATGATCTGAAGTTGTTGAACTCAACATTAAGTCCATAAGGCTTTAAAGTGCCTAATCGGAAGATGAGGTGCTGTTCCTCCAGTTTGCATTGAGCTTTACTGGAACATTGCAGCAGGCCAAGGATGGACATGTTTGTGGAGAGCTCTGAAGAAGAGTCATATGGACTCGAAACGTTAACTCTGTTTCTCTCTCCACAGGTACTGCCAGACCTGGTGAGCTTTTCCAGCATTTTCTGTTTTTATTTCAGATTTCCAGATTCGCAGTATTTTGCTTTTATCCAAATCAACAGAGTTTACCTGTAATTGCAGAGCCTTTTTAAAAATTCATTCATGGGATGTGGGCTTTGCTGGCTAGACCAGCATTTATTGCCCATCCCTAGTTGCCCTTGAGAAGGTGGTGGTGAGCTTCCGTCTTGAACCATTGAAGTCCATGCGATGTAGATACACCCATAGTGCTGTTAGGGAGGGAGTTCCAGGATTTTGACCCAGCGATATATTTCCAAGTCAGGATGGTGAGTAACTTGGACGGGAACTTCCAGGTGGTGTTACCATCTATCTGCTGCCCTTGTCCTTCTAGATGGTAGTCGTCGTGGGTTTGGAAGGTGCTGTTGAAGGAGTCTGGTGAACTCTTGCAATGCATCTTGTCGATGGTATATACTGCTACTACTGTGTGTTGGTGGCGGATGGAGTGAATGTTTGAGGATGTGGTACCAATCAAGTAGGCTGCTTTGACCTGGATAGTGTTGGGCTTCTTGAGTGTTGTGGGAGCTGCACTCATCCAGGCAAGTGGAGAGTATTCCATCACATTCCTGACTTGTGCCTTGTAGAGGGTGGACAGACTTTGGGGAGTCAGGAGGTGAGTTACTCATTGCAGGATTCCTAGCCTCTGACCTGTTCTTGTAGCCACAGTATTTATATGGCTAGTCCAATTCAGTTTCTGGACAATGGTAACCCCCAGGATATTGATAGTAGGAGATTCAGTGATGGTAATGCCATTGAACATCAAGGGGCAATGGGTGCATTCTCCCTTGTTGGAGATGGCCATTGCCTGACACTTTGTTGGCATGTATGTTGCTTTCTACTTGTCAGTCTAAGCCTGGATATTGTCCAGGTCTTGCTGCATTTATACATGGGCTGCTTCAGTATCTGAAGAGTCGTGAATTGTGTTGAACATTGTGGAATTATCAGTGGATGTCCCCACTTCTGACCTTATGATGGAAGGAAGGTCATTGATGAAGCAACTGATGATGGTTGGGCTGAGGACACTTCCCTGAGGAACTCCTGCAGTGATGTCCTGGAGCTGCAAGACTGACCTCTAACAACCACAACAATCTTCCTTTCTGCTAGGAATGACTCCAACTAGCAGAGAGTTTTCCCTCTGATTCCCATTGACTCAACTTTTGCTAGGACTCCTTGATGTCACACTCAGTCAAATGCAGCCTCGATGTCAAGGGCAGTCACTCTCACCTCATCTCATCTCACTTCGGGAGTTCAGCTCTTTTGACAGTTTGAGCCAAGGCTGTAATGAGGTCAGGAGCTGAGTGGCCCTGGCGGAACCCAAACTGGGCATCAGTGAGCAGGTTATGGCTAAGGAAGTGCTGCTTGATAGCACTGTTGATGACCCATTCCATTACTATACTGATGATGGAGAATAGACTGATGGGGCAGTAATTGGCACGGTTGGATTTGTCCTGCTTTTTGTGTACAGGACATACCTGGGCAATTTCCCACATGGCCGGGTAGATGCCAATGTTGTAGCTGTACTGGAACAGCTTGGCTAGGGGTGTGGCAAGCTCTGAATCACAAGTCTTCAGTACTATTGTTGGAATATTGTCAGAGCCCATAGCCTTTGCAATATCCAGTGCCTTCAGCTGTTTCTTGATATCTTGTAGAATGAATTGAATTGGCTGAAGACTGGCATCTGTGAAGTTGGGGACCTCCAGAGGAGGTCGAGATGGATCATCTGCTCGGCACTTCTGGCTGAAGATTGTTGCGAATACCTCTGCCTTATCTTTTGCACTGATGTGCTGGGCTCCTCCATCATTGAGGATGGGGATATTTCGGGGCCACCTCCTCCTCCAGTGAGTTGTTTAATTGTCCACCACCATTCACGACTGGATGTGACAGGACTGCAGAGCTTAGATCTGATCCATTGGTTGTGGGATCGCTTATCTCTGTCTATCATTTGCTGCTTATGCTCTGAAGAAGAGTCATATGGACTCGAAATATTAACTCTGTCTTTCCCTCTACAGACACTGTCTGATCTGCTGAGTTTTTTCAGCATTTTTTGTTAAAGTAGTCCTGTGTTATAGCTTCACCAGGCTGACATCTCATTTTTAGGTGTGCCTGGTGCTGCTCCTGGCATGCTTTCCTGTATTCATCACTGAATCAGGGTTGATCTCCTGGCTTGATGGTAATGGTAGAGTGGGGGATATCCTGGGCCATGAGGTTATAGATTGTGTTCAATTGCAATTCTGCTGATGGCCCACAGTGCCTCATGAATGCCACAGTCTTGAATTGCTAGATTTGTTTGAAATTGGCCCCTTTAGCGTGGCAGTAGTGCCACACAACATGATGGAGAGTTTTCTCAATGTGAAGGTGGGACTTCGTCTCCTCAACGACTGTGAAGTGGTCACTCCCACAGGCAGGTTGGTGAGGATGAACCTACCACTCCTCCGTCAGTAGTGCCAATGAGATATGGAAAGGTTATAAAGCCTCTGGACCACCTGAACCCATGCACTCAGGCACTTGAAGGAGGACAGTTGGTGTAGGATGGGATAATAATAAGATGTAAGTACATGGGGTAAACTAGAATAACCTGAAATACATTGGATAAAGACTTGGGGGGTGATGTCATGTAAGGATCTGGCACATATAGGGTTAACATGGGACTGAGTCCTGTACCGCCCACACAGTGATGTAATAGAATACATGACCCACACCTCAGGGTCAGTCTAGTTTTGGACAGAGCTGTGTGTACAAGCAAGTATGGAGACAGCTCCTAGCTACAAAAACTTCATTAAGATTGACCAGATGGCATCCAACATCCTTCACCAACGACAACTAAATCAAGACATAGATTGAATCTTTAAGTTAAATGAGGCAAAAAACATCAAAGGAAATTTGGATCATTGACAATGTGGAGTAGCTGAATCCAATAGGTGACCACAGACCAAGTGATGTTAAGAGAAACACCCAAGGGAGACCAAATGGAGCTCTGAAAATAAACTGAGGGGAGTGAATGAAATATTTTCTGTAAATCACAGCATATAAGTCGACCTAGAATATAAGACGACAGCATTTTTCCAGACCCAAAAATCATGATTTTTTATTTTACTATACTCTGCATATAAGTTGAGACCACTTCCCCCACACCCTCCCCTCACTTTTTCAGCCAAGAAATGTTATCTTTGCATTAGCACTCATCATCAATTTTTCACTCCATAAATGTATCTTATTGCCACCTTCTAACTGTCACAAGCAGCCGATACGGGTTGTGTTCCAAAGATGCGCGGGAGTTTAAGACATGCCCAATCTTGGCGTTGGATGCTGATGATATTTCAAAATGGTGACCACCCAGGCCGGTGGTTCACTTTTATATTCTGCATATAAGTCGACCTAGTCCTTGGAGGCTTCAAAGGTCGACCTAGACACTAACATCTATGGTACTGTGAAAATGACTGCTACTGGTTAAAATCTCCGTTAGGTCACTGCTGGCTATATGTTCTCCACTAAACCACTCCCGCCACTACAACCCCCGCTCCCCCCCGCAACCACCAATTGGTGGTGCTCAGACTGGGGCTGGAGTGTTGGTGGAGGGGCTGGGAGGGAGCCCCCACAGAGGCCAGTCCTTTTGAGGGGGGTGGGCAGGTGGGGATGCACCTGACGTTAAAAGGAGGCTGCTGATCGAGGTGCACCCGCCCATCCACTCCCCTCCTGAGGCCTAAACAGGGTTAATTTTTGGGCTTCCCTCCTGCCTCTGAGCTCCTCCCACCAGCCTGAAAATTGAGGCTGGGTGGGGAATAGCCCTTAAGTGGTCAATAATCGGCCGCTTAAGGGCCTCAACTGAGGCAAGGGTGGGCGGCAGGCCAGCCTAGACCTCACCTGGCCCAGCGGAGAGGTTGGACAGGGCAGGAACCCAGTGGGAAGGACATATGAAAAATTTTTTTACGGTGACCCATGCCTACAAACCCACTGACTGGGAAACGTAAAATTCTTGCCTATGTATCAAATCCCCACCCCAATTTGAATTTCCCTTCAGTAATTGTCCAGCACCACTCCCACCTCCACCCAAAACCACCTACCCATTGATTAAACCTCCCAATACTTTGCAGTGAACACCCCTTCACCCCTTACTCCAGCAAGATTTCCCAGGCCCAGTCATAGCCCTTTGAGCAGTACCCTCCCTCCACCTAATTCTGTATTAGTTCTGCTGCCCACCACCCTTTAATCATGACACTTAAGGGCCTCCTCCCACCATCGCTGCTATGTTACTAGTGATGGGGAGGATACACTGATCACATGGCAAGGCTGTCATGTGGAAACTGGAGCTTTCATTGCGGCTGAGGGGGGAGCCTCCTGTTTGGGCATCCTGGACCCAGTGGAGGGTCTTCCTATGGTACTCCACCCTCGCACCCACCCCTATTCTCCCCCCCGCCCCTCATTTGTTTCTGCCCCCATTGTTCCCAATCTAGTTCATTATCCCCCTCGGTGGACCCTGCCAGACTGGTCCCAGCGAAACACCCCCTGCCCCCGCTCCCCGTCTAATCCGGCTTCGTGGTTCTTCAGTCTGGAGGAATGCCTGCAGTCCCAACAGTGCCCCCCAGCCCGCTCCCACTGGCACTGCTGGGACTAGAGATTTGGATGGTGGCGGACATTTCACTCTGAGCCAATTTAATGATCTGATAGCTGTAAAATGGGCTCGCAATGACCCAACAGAGGCAGGTTCACCCCCTACTTCTTTGCCGGGTGGCAGGGCCACCAGTTCCAGGTAAAGCCCAGCCCACAGGTCTTTCCTTTCGAGCCTGAATGGCCCTTTAAGATGTGGCAGCCATTCCAATCCTGCAGCAGCCACCATTTCCTCTCCTCTCCCTCAGCGGCGAGCGCTGGCTCTGACGATATCAATGGGCCTGACCTTGGAATATTCATCAGGGTCGAGGCCACTACCTCGAATGGTCAGAAAGCTCAAATGCCACATGCTTATTCCTGGGCCACAACATCTGCAGGCTCTCAACTGACCTTGCCAGAAGCAAAATAAGAATTGAAGTGTTTTACTGCACAGCAGGAAACCATTCAGCCCATCATGACTCTCTGAAATCCCTATCCAATAGCCCCTTTCTCACTATCCCAATTTAACTTTGAACAAACCCTCTGGGGTGTTTATTTAACATTGGGTAGACATTGCAGGCTTGAAGGGACGCACGCCAACAGTTTAACAGAAGAAAAAGCTGCATCATTTTACTTGATGTGATATTGCTTCCTTTTCATTGATAATGGGCAGTGCCGTAGAAGACTTAGAGGCATAATAAGTGTAGTACTGATCTTGCTGTCACTAATACGTTTAGTAATTGTTGATTTAGCTCAGTTGGCTGTACTCCTGCCTTTGGACCAGGAGCTTGTGCCTGAATGTGACTTTGAGTGGCCCAAATTTAACAAATGCAGCTCAAGATAAACCCACTTGTGGTAGCTTCCAACACTCTGGAATTTTCTCCTGCTACATAGTGGTGTTGGCCCTCGATTGGCACCTCCTTGGCTGCCACAAAGGAATCCCACTTCCGAGCCTACCTGCCATCAATGCAGCTTCCACAGAACAAGGCTAGGAGAAGAAGTAAAGGAAAATAAATAATGGCCCATGTGCCAGGATAGAATGTGTGCCAAGATTGGTTGGCAAACGAGATTGATCGGGAACAAGTTGGTACAGGCGCAGCCAATTCATAATTTAAAGGATAAATGTGACATCAATCATGTTTGACTATGGCCATTATCCACCACCCCCCCTTTGTTGGTAAAACCATTCAGTAATATAAACTGGTATTCAACCCATAGAAATCCATAATGGTAGGTTTCAGTACACCTTTCCAACTATTTGTGGTTCTTTGGAGGGATACCTTGCCATGATGCAAAATGTTGACAGATACTTTCTAAAGTTAAGATAACTCAAGATCTGAACATACATTTTCATTACTAAGTGAAAGGGGCATTTATCACCAATGGAGACCTGAATAGTGTTTTTCCAACATTGGTGATGTCAGGCAAGACTGCCCTTTGAATCCATTTTGAGAATCTCTTTTATTTGCATTGTCAATGTGGTTCCTGTAAGCCACCTCAAAGGGCATATAAGATTGAAGCACTAAGATCCCCCTGATGCCAGATGTTGCTCCATACTTAGACTTCCATTTCAGGCTCTGAACTGTTGTCGAGCTTGTGTTTTTCACTCTCCTTCTCCTGCACCCTGGAGAGGCAAAACAAGAGAGCAGCGATAGGAGGCGAGGCTATCCCAGTATATTCATAGCATGGGTAAAAGTGTCTTAAGATGCAATTAAAGTTCCTAGCATAAGGAAACTTGTCATTGACCCACACCCCATGAATCTGGGAAGCGGACATGTTGGAACACTCCTTTAAAAAAAAATGTCCTTAAACCAGCCATTGGGATGGAGGGAGGGGGAAAGGTTAATGAGTTATCTGTTAGTTGGAAATTCATTCAAACAGGAATCGTGACATGAAGTGGCTCCTTTTGTGACATGCAGCCTTTATTTCACTATTCTGCCCAGTTCGGATGATACAGCCTTTTGATGTAAAGCATAAAATGTTGAGCAGCTGTACAAAATTTCAAAAATGAAACCAACAAGATAATCTCTGTGGAGTAAGTAATAACAATGTTGTCTTATTTATTCTGTTTTATTGCTAGGGACCTCCCGGACCCCCAGGACCACCAGGACCTTCTGTATGTATATGGTGGCTTGTTAATACAAACAGAGATATGTTAATAAATTCTAAAATCATTAAATAAAGGCAGGGGGTTGGAATGGAATGAAAGTGTGTCCTAAGGTTCCTAACCCTCTCTCTTTTACAGGAGTGTGAAATATTGGACATCATCAAGCGCATGTGTTGTAAGTAGACAAGAAGTCCGACTTTTTCACACCAGGGATTTGGGTGTCTGGACTCAGTAACAGAGTCAATAGAAAGTGCTGTGTAGTAACGTCTTATCTCAAGGCACAGCTGGAAAGTGTACGGCCCAATTGTGGTACTGACTTGAAAGGATCTTAGCTCCTAGGTTTGAGTTCTTTGATCTCAGCTGCAGTAAGGAGCCTCCAACTGACCTCAGCACTCTTGCACCAAGGTTGGGAAAGATCAGCCAAGGCTTCTGTTTCTGGTGCTATCAAATATCTTCTGCTGCATTGAGAACTTGTTTCACCTTCCCTTGCGTGCTGGATGGCACTGTACTGTGCACCAAATGCCCATCGGCATCCCTTATCATCCTCTGCAAAGCAACTTTAGGCTCACTGGTGTGACAAGGAGTACAGCCATGCCACAAATGCCTCGACCCATGCCCAAGATGGCACAACCGTTATTAACGTAGTCTTCAATAAAAAAACAAGGTGGCAATTTTGCAACATTTGCCCCCCTGCCTCTTTCAGTGGGAGCACATATCTTGAATTTAGCTATGCATTGTGCATGATCCCCTGTCCACAATCAATTGGAAAATCCCGCACAACCCTCACCCAAATTTCTAACATGCTCCCCCCCACCTGCCCCCCTGGGGTGGGAAACCTCAGCTATCAGGGAAGGGAAGTTGGAAATAATTGACCCTTAAAACTTTTGTGTTAAACACCCATAAACAGCAGAACTGCCCCTCCCAAGGCTGCACTCTCCTGTCACAGAGTGCCTTATGTGGAATGTATGACACCACAACCTGATGCATCATGAGGTGACCAAATGACTGGGTGCAGCATTAAATAAAATATATGTACCTTATTAATACACCCATGAATAATTATTAAAATCAATTTGCTAATTTTCCTTTCTCTTTTTTACAGCTTGCTGTGGTGAGTAGACTGAATTATTTAATACAGGAAAGCCTGATATTGGTCACTGCTTATTGCTGCCAATCTCTACCCTTTTTCAAGTCTACCTGATTTTGCCATTTGTATAATGGTATAGCATGGGTACTTGTAGATGGTCCCTTAACTTTAGTTAGTGCTTCATCTCAGCTTGACTGCAATTTAGAGACGTCCCCTTCCCAATCAATCTCTTGTCAGTGTATGAGCCAATCAGCATGAACCTGACAGTGCTCTGGAAATGAGGATCTGTTAACAGAGGCGGAGGAGCTGCCATCATGAAGGTTTCAGATTTTAACGCAGTTATTCCTTCACATTCAAGCTTCAACTACAATGATCTCTAACACAAGTTCAAAACGTGAACTCTACTGCAGAGGGCCCCTCTTCTAGTGAGGTCAATGACCCAGGACATCTAAATCCATTTTAAAATAAAGCATTTCTGGTACATTAAAGATAATACGCTGAAAGAGTCAATTAAAGGAGGAATGTAGTTGACATGAAAGAGCTTATTTCCTGTTTTTCCCAGACGTCTCAACATCAGGGAAATATTAGGAGAGATTTATAGTAAAAAAAAAAAATTGGATGCTGTGATGTGGGGAGTCGGACATTCTGTAGATACATGAACTAACATATGGGCCAATTGGCATCTGTCCTCATTCTCATAGGAACACAAAAGTAGGAGGAGCCATTCAGTCCTTTGAGCCTGGTCAAAAATCCAATTTGATCATGGCTACTATGTATATTAATTCCATTTACCCACCTTGATTGCACATCCAGCATCTACAGCAGTAGTGAAAACCGCTATTAAACTGAAGTTCATCAAAGAAATACAGAGTATTAATAAGATTGAGGTGGGATGGCAGGTGACTAGGTGTGGGATTAAGAAGAAGCTTGATGGTGATTGAAAGCCACTTCGGAGGGAGTTGTAGCAAGGATCATTGACTTGTTCTCTTCCTTGCAGAGTGCAAGTGTGGGCCCATTGACCTCCTGTTCATAGTGGACAGCTCGGAGAGTATCGGGAACGAAAACTTCGCTCTAGCCAAGCAATTTATAATCACGGTGATCGAAAGGCTAAGCAGGGATGAAAAAATCAGGGTGAGATCAAATCTTTATGAGCTCTACCAACATGAAAGGCTGACTGAATTTCTTTAGCTTTGATATGATATATCCCAATGTTGAGGTTTCAGTCTTTGATATGGCATTGCTTCATCTTTCTAAATCAATCTAGAAAGTCGTCTTCTCAGCTTGAGGTTTAAAAAATTCCTGTTGTGTATTCCTTTTGCTCATGTAGGTGAGGCCTAGAGAATTTAAAGTTGCGTTAAGTACTCCCAGCTGAAATATGACATGGTTAGATGCAAAGTAAAGCCCCCCTGTTTCTGCCCCGGTGATGCACATTCGCAGCAAATTTAAAACAAGTGAATGATCTAATATCTGTAAAAACTGCTTGGAGGTGAATTTTACACATACACGTTAGTTGATCAGTGCAGTGCCAAAGGAGATGAAACTCTTTCCCCACTCACACCACAGGATGTTTTTAAATTATATTCAATAGTCTAAAACCATAATCCACAACCAGGAATAACCACTTGTTTTTTTCCCAAAGAATGCCTGGCCGTGTAATTTAAAACTAGTTTATTTTGTGAGAGATGACCATAGAAATGGGACTATCCCAAGATCTCCAGTGGCAGTGAAAGTTCTCTATTAAGCCATAGTTCAGAAATTAATGCAGAAAATTAACAACAAAGTCAATCTGAGAGATCACAGATCTGGGGTAAAGAAGGTGGCAGATCTCAATTGTAATTGTGGGGGAGCTCTACAGTCTGATGGTCAATGAGATGAAGTCCTTTTACTCTCAGACATCTTTGAGCAATTTGGCTTCAAAATAAGTTACAATCTCAATTGAAACTTACAGAATACTGAAAGGCCTGGATAGAGTGGACATGGGGAGGATGTTTCCATTAGTAGGAGAGACTAGGACCCAAGGGCAGAGCCTCAGAGTAAAAGGAAGATCTTTTAGAACAGAAATGAGGAGAAACTTCTTTAGAGTGGTGAATCTATGCAATTAATTGCCACGGAAGGCTGTGGAGGCCAGGTCACTGAGTGTATTTAAGACCGAGATAGATCGGTTCTTGATTGGTAAGGGGATCAAAGGTTACGGGGAGAAGGCGGGAGAATAGGGTTGAGAAACTTATCAGCCATGATTGAATGGCAGAGTAGACTTGATGGGCCAAATGGCCTAATTTCTGCTCCTTTGTCTTATGGTCTTATCTCGAGATGTACTGCACTAAACACCAAAGAGGACAGCCCCGAATGAAACGGCAATTTTGGCATTCGTATTAAATCTAGAACAGACCACAGATATGCAAATATTTCTGGGGCATGATCTTAGATTTAAATTTTGTTTGAAGGCATTGATTGCAAACAAGCAGAAATCTAGAAAACGGTCACCTCAGTGGGGCCAGATTTTAGGTTTGAAATTGTAGAAGTCTTTGAGTTAAATTATATTTTCATGCCTCTGTAGACTTTTTCTTTGTTTGAATCACAGAATCTTTACAGAGCAGAAGGAGGCCATTCAGCCCATTGAGTCTGCACTGACTCTCTGAAAGAGCATTCCACCTAGTCCCACTCCCCTGCCTTATCCCTGTAACATTGCACGTTCTCTCTTTTCAGATAGCAATCCAATTCCCTTTTGGATACGTCAATTGAATCTGCCTCCACCACCCTTTCAGGAAGTTCATTCCAGACTCCAACCGCCCTCTGGATGAAAATATTTTTCCTCATCACATTTACTCCTTTTGTCAATTGTTTTGAATCTGTGCCCTCTAGTTCTTGATTCTCTCTTGGGAACAGTTATTTATCCTGTCCATACCCCTCAGGATCTTGAATACCTCTATGAAGTCTCCTCTCAGCCCTCTTTCCTCCAAGGAAAACAGTCCCAACCTCTCCAATATATCCTCACAGCTACAATTCATTATCCCTGGAATCATTCTTGTAAATCCCTTCTGTACTCTGTCCAGTGCCTTTGCATCCTTCCTCAAGTATGGCGCCCAGAACTGGATGCAGTACTCCAGATGAGACCTAACTAGTGTCTCATACAAGTTCAATGTGACCCCCTTACTCTTGTACTCAATGCCTCTATTAATAAAGCCTAAGATACTATATATTAACTGTTCTCTCAACATGCCCTGCCATCTTCAATAACCTATGTACATATACACTGAGGTCCCTCTGTTCCTGCACCTCCTTTAGAGGTTCTCCCTTTATTTTATTCTGTCTCACCATATTCTTCCTTCCAGAATGAATCACCTCAAACTTCTTTGTGCTGAACTTCATCTGCCACTTGTCTGCCCAATCCACCAACATGTCTGTCCTTTTGAAGTTCAAGACTATCCTCATCACAGTTGACAATATTTCCAATCTTTGTATCATCTGCAAATTTTGAAATTATGCCCTGAACACCACAGTCTAGATCGTTAATATAAATTTAGGAAGAGCGAGGGTCCTGTACTGGCCCCTGAGGAACTGCATTACAAACCTTCCTCCAATCTGAAACTATTTATCGCTACTGTTTCCTGTCACTCAACAAATTTCTGATCTAAGTGCCTACTTTCCATTTTTATTCCATGAGCTAGAATTTTGCTCTCAAGTCCGTTGTGTGGCACTGTATCAAATGCCTTTTGAAAATCCATATACGCCACACCAACATCGTTGCCCTTATCAACCTTCTCTGTTACCTCCTCAAAAAACTTCAGCAAGTTAGTTTAACATCATTTTCCCTTAATGAATCCATGCTGGCTTTCCTTAATTATCCTACACTAAGTGAGTATTGATTTTTGTCTCAAACTATAGTTTCCAGAAGTTTCCCTCCCACTGATGTCAAACTGACTGGTCTGACTAGTTACCAACTTTAACCTTACACCCCTTTTTGAACAAGGGTGTAACATTCACAATTCTCCAGTCCTCTGGAACCACCCCTGTGTCTAAGGAAGACTGGAAGATTATCACTAGTGCCTCTGCAATTTCTACTCTCACTCTCCTCAGTACCTTCGGATGCATCTCATCCGGTCCTGGTACCTTATCTAATTTAAGTAAAGAAGCCTTTCTAACACCTCCTCCTAATCAATTGTAAATTCTTCTAGTGTACCAGTTACCTCCTCTCTCACCTCGGCCTGGGCAGCGTCATCTTCCTTTGTAAAGACAGATGAAAAGTACTCAGTTAATACCCCCACTATTTCTCCTGCATCCACATACAAGTCCCCCTTTTTGTCCCCAATCGGCCCTACTCTTCAGAATCACAGAATTTTAATGGCACGGAAGGAAGCCATTTGACCCATTGTGTCTGCACCGGCTCTCCAAATGAACATTATGAACAAGTGCCGTTGCCCTGCCTTTTCCCCATACCTCTGCACATTGTTTCTATTTAAATAATCATCTAATGTCCTCTTGACTGCCTCAATTGAATCTGCGTCCACCACACTTCCAGGCAATGCATTCCAGAGGTGAACCATTCGTTGTGTGAAAAAGTTTTTTCTCACGTCACATTTGCTTCTTTTGCAAATCACTTTCTTTCTTTTACTACCCTTTTATTATTTACATGCTTATGGAAGACTGAGGGATTCCCTTTTATATTAGCTGCCAGTCTCTTCTCATGCTCTTTCCTTGCTTTTCTTATTAGTTTTTCTACTTCCTCTCTTGTCCTTCTATATTCAGCCTGACTCTCCATTGTATTTTCCACCTGACGTCTATCATACATGCACTTCTTCCTTTTCATCTTCACCTCTATCTCTCCCATCATCCAGGACACTCTGGATTTATTTGTCCTACCTTTCCCCTTCATGAGAATATATCTTGACATTGCCTGTAATACTGTTTCTTTGAAGGTAGCCCATTGTTCAGCCACCGCTTTTTCTGCCAACAATTGATTTGAACTCACTCGACTCAGATGCATTCTCATCCCATTGAAATTGGCTTTCCCCCAATTAATTACCGCTGCTCTGGATTGTTCCTTGTCCTTCTCCATGGCCAATCTAAACTATATTATACAATGGTCACTGTTCCCTAAGTGTTGTCCCACTGTTATTTGATCCACTTGGGCAAACTCATTCCTCAGAACCAGGTTCAACAGTGCCTAACCTCTCGTTGGACTGGAAACATACTGCTGCAGAAAATTGCCCTGAACACATTCCAGGAATTCTCACCCCTTGTGTCGCTTTGCACTATTCATATCGCAGTCTATATTTGGATAATTGAAGTCCCCCATTAAAATTGTTCTATAATTCTTGCACCTCTGCAATTTCTTTACAAATTTGTTTCTTTACATCCCTTCCACTAGTTGGTGGTCTATATACTCCACAGATCAATGTTATTGCATCCTTTTTAAGTCCTTACCTTGAGCCAGAGAGATTCCATCCTTGACCCCTCTGGAACATCCTCCCTCTCCACTACAGTAATACCATCTTTAATAAATACTGCCACTACCCTCCCCCACCAACCCCACCCTTTTCTTCCTTTCCTGAATCTCCTAAGTGCCTTGTACCCAGGGACGTTTAACACCCAATCCTGCCCTTTTTTGTGGTCTCTGTTATAGCAATAAGATCATAATTCCTTTTGTCAACTTGTGCCTGCAGTTCACCAATCTCCAATAACCACACTTCGTGCATTCACATACATGCACATTAACCCTGATTTAGGCTTTTTTACTTTTCCCCTTACTCTGACCCCATCTAATGACTT
The DNA here is from genome assembly GCF_017639515.1 of Carcharodon carcharias. Lineage (NCBI taxonomy): Eukaryota > Metazoa > Chordata > Chondrichthyes > Lamniformes > Lamnidae > Carcharodon > Carcharodon carcharias. The sequence goes on along the minus strand of NC_054478.1, from coordinate 132,440,348 downwards.
ACTATTGCCTACTCTAATTTTATTGCCTGCTCTAATTTTATAGCCTATTCTCATTCTATCAAACTCTCCAAGTGTTCTCTTTACCTTGATACGACTCTCTGATATATCCTCCTTATCAGTTAATACTTCTCTACTTCCCACTGCTAGATTTTCTCCTCTCCCCTCTGAATTTCCCTTCAGGTTCCCACCACCCTGCCAATCTAGTTTAAATCCTGCCTAACAGGACTAGCAAACCTGCCCATGAGAACATTAGTCCCAGTCTTGTTGAGGTGCAACCCATCTTTTTTGTACAGGTCTCACTTGCCCCAGAACCAGTCCCAATGCCTCAGGATTCTAAAGCCCTTCCTCCTACTCCATTTCTGCAGTCATATGTTGAACTTTTCAATCTTCCCATTCTAATGCTCACTAGCACATGGCACTGGGAGTAATCCTGAGATTACTGCTCTTGAGGTCCTGCTTTTTAATTCCCTTCCTAACTCTCTATAAGTTGCTTTCAGGACCTCATCCCTTTTCCTGCCTATGTCATTGGTCCCAATGTGGACCATGACCTATGGCTAGCCACCCTCCCCCAAAAGAATGCCCTGTATACGCTCTGTGATATCATTGACCCTGGCACCAGGGAGGCAACATACTACCCTGGAGTCACATCTACAGCTACAGAAACATCTGTCTGCTCCTCTAACTATGGAATCCCCTACCACTATAGCACTTCCACTCTTCCTCCTCCCCCCCGAGCCACTCTTGGTGCCACAAACTTGGCTCTTGCTACCGTTCTCTGAAGAACCATCTCACTCATCAGTATCCAAAATAGAAAAAATGGTTAGAGAGTGAGAGCCTCATAGGATTACTGCATTGACTGCCTTTTTTTCTTAGATATTCTGGTTGTCACCCATTCCTTCTCTACCTTCTTAGCTGTGGTGTGACCAACTGTCTAAACATGCTATCCACATAATCCTCAGCCTTGCGGATGCAGCATGGTGACTTCGGTCACTGCATGAGTTCTGCAACCCGGAGCTCAAGTTTCTGCAGCTGGTGACGCTTCCTGAAGGTATAATCATTGAAGGAACTTTGTGGCTACATGACTTCCCACATACCACAGGATGAACATTCCACATAGCTGAGCTGCACTGACATACCTTAACATTTATATAGTCTTTATTACAGTATGATATAACATACCTCAACTGTTATTCACCAACTGTTTCCTCTTACTGAGTCTGGAAAGGCCTATACTTACCAACTCATCAACTCACAGGATTCCTGTGACATCATTTTTAGACTTTACCTGTAAACTCCCAGCTCTCCTTCTCTGCTGCTTTGTGGGCTCATATGACATTCAAACAGCTCCTCCCCTTATAGCAAAGTAAGAGCCAGCTACTGGAGGCTGAGGAAAGGTAGAAAAAGAAAGGAGCACCCCCTTCCCCTCTTCACTGAACTCCCTCACTCACCAAAATCCAACTTAAGCACTTAAATGCATCCAAAGCAGCACTCCTGTGCAGACCACTGTAGCTATAATGTAATGTTAAATCAAAGCATGACTGTTAGATCTACACCAATGAATGTGTGGAGTTGGTAACTTGAATGTCCAACATGCCTATAATCTTGCTTTAAGGATGTTTTGGAGTGTTAAATCCTGTCTAGTTGTTGAATGGTATTCTACATGCTTTGCTTAAATACAAAACAGGTTCAAAGCAATGATACATGGTGTGCAGAACAACATGGAATAGAAGTTCCAACCTCTGCTATTTGCTGATTTTTATGTAGCTTATTAATATTTTCCTACAGGCGACACACTCCCGAAAGACATGGCAATGATTTTGATCACACTTGGGAATGCAAAATGTTGCCCCTTAGCACCAGAAAACAGCTCATTGATAACTAGAAAATGCAAAATTGTACTTTGACTAGGAACGTTAATCCAAAATTTGTTTTTAATAAGTGTAACATTAGGAACACAAAAATCTTCTCTGCCATTCCGTTAGATCCTTGCTCTTTAGTAACTCAACTTCATTTACCCACCTTGGAAAGAATTCCAGATCTCCACTAGTCTATGTGTGAGAGAGTGCTTCCCAGATTCACTCCAAAATCGTTGAGCTCTAACTCTTTTAGCCCCACTATCATTCTGGATACTCTACATTGCCCTTTCTCCAAAGGCAGTAGATCTTTCCTGGGGTGTGGTACCCAGAACTGAAAGTAGGACTCCTATTGGGGTCTGAACAAGATTCTATACAAGTGAGATATAAACTTCCTTCCCTCTATATATCAGCCCTTTTAGGGAAAAGACCAACATTCTATTGGCCTTTGATTTTTGTACTCATCTCCTGGTCTGCAATGATTTGTATACAGGGTCTTCACAACATCCGTTGTTGTTCGACAGTTCCTAACTCCTCATCATTTTGAAGGGTTACCTTAGTTCCAGTGTGCAGGGTCTCACACTGATCCTCATCTTGTATGAATCCTGTTCATGTTAAACCCTGATTTAAGTGCACTGCCCTGTATATACTCACTCTTCTCTTTCTTTGGCATTTGCAGTTTGATGGCAAGGAGTCCAACATTGGAGTTGTCCAGTACAGTCATGCGGGAACTGAGGAGCTGGTCTCAATGGCCAATCCCAACATTAACACTCTACCGGAGCTAAAAGTGTATGTGTCATGTATCTTAACTGATTGTCTGGTTCTTTGGTTAACATGCCCCTGTTGCTAAAATTGATGGGATCTATATCTTTCCCACCAAAAGAACATTGGTGTGTTAGGCTTCGGAGAAAAGGGAAAACAGCAAATACAACACAAAGGCCTATCAGTTATGAATGGAGACTCAGGGAAGTAAACGTGATTCATTCCAGGGCACCTTTGCATTGCAGGGGCCGAGATACAATTCTATAAAATGCTGAGAGGTACAGACATTGCTGATATAAGAAGTCTGTATAGCATAGACAGTGAGCAAGAAGGACACTCAACACAAGCAACACCTGACATGAATGTAGGAATGATGAAAATTGGGGATGTGTAAGAGGCCAGAATTGGAGTTGGAATGGTTAATGTTTTGGACAGTGTCTCTCTACACAGGACTGGTTAACATGTTGGACAGTGTCTCTCTACACAGGACAGGTTAATGTATTGGACAGTATCTCTCTACACAGGACAGGTTAATGTATTGGATAGTGTCTCTATACACGGGACAGGTTAATGTATTGGATAGTGTCTCTCTACACGGGACAGGTTAATGTATTGGACAGTATCTCTCTACACAGGACAGGTTAATGTATTGGATAGTGTCTCTCTACACAGGACAGGTTAATGTATTGGACAGTGTCTCTCGACACAGGGCAGGTTAATGTATTGGACAGTGTCTCTCCACACAGGACAGGTTAATGTATTGGACAATGTCTCTCCACACTGGGCAGGCTAATGTATTGGACAGTGTCTCTACACGGGACAGGTTAATGTATTGGACAGTGTCTCTCTACGCAGGACAGGTTAATGTATTGGACAGTGTCTCTCTACGCAGGACAGGTTAAAGTATTGGATAGTGTCTCTCGACACAGGGCAGGTTAATGTATTGGACAGTGTCTCTCTACGCAGGACAGGTTAATGTATTGGATAGTGTCTCTCTACACGGGACAGGTTAATGTATTGGACAGTGTCTCTCTACACAGGACAGTTTAATGTATTGGACAGTGTCTCTCTACACAGGACAATTTAATGTATTGGACAGTGTCTCTCTACTCAGGACAGGTTAATGTATTGGACAGTGTCTTTCTACACAGGACAGGTTAATGTATTGGATAGTGTCTCTCGACACAGGGCAGGTTAATGTATTGGACAGTGTCTCTCCACACGGCAGGTTAATGTATTGGACAGTGTCTCTCCACACAGAACAGGTTAATGTTTTGGACAGTGTCTCTCTACACAGGACAGGTTAATGTATTGGATAGTGTCTCTCGACACAGGGCAGGTTAATGTATTGGACAGTGTCTCTCCACACGGCAGGTTAATGTATTGGACAGTGTCTCTCCACACAGAACAGGTTAATGTTTTGGACAGTGTCTCTCTACACAGGACAGGTTAATGTATTGGATAGTGTCTCTCGACACAGGGCAGGTTAATGTATTGGACAGTGTCTCTCCACACGGCAGGTTAATGTATTGGACAGTGTCTCTCCACACAGAACAGGTTAATGTATTGGACAGTGTCTCTCTACACAGGACAGGTTAATGTATTGGACAGTGTCTCTCTACACAGGACAGGTTAATGTATTGGACAGTGTCTTTCTACACAGGGCAGGTTAATGTATTGGACAGTGTCTCTCCACACAGGGCAGGTTAATGTATTGGACAGTGTCTCTCCACACAGAACAGGTTAATATATTGGACACTGTCTGAGGTCTCTTTTGAAGAAGGTCACAGTTCAAACTTTCAACATTTGCAGCAAATATTGTGCCATTCAAAATATTTTCTGTGTCTGTATCCAGTAATTTCTGTTGTATTGATAGCTCCTAGATGAAGTGGAGAAGTGTTAACTCAGGTAATCAAGTATGAGAGAATGGCTCCTAATCTCTGTGGAAGATGACCATTATAATAGTATTAAGCGCAGTTATATAAATAACTCAAAATTTTGCTTGGTTAAATTTGAAAATCTACAACAACAATGTGTTTGTGCATAGCGACTTAAGCATCCCAATTCCTTGTCCTGCCAATATTGAAGATGGCAAAACAAGTTGATAAGGCTGTTCGCAAAGCATGCAGAATTCTGGGTTTTATTAATAGAGGCATAGAGTGAAAAAGCAGGCAAGTGATAGTAAAACTATATAAATAATTGGGTAGGTCCCAGCTAGAGTATGATCTTCAATTCTGGGCAACACATTTTAGGAAGGATATTGTGAGCTTTAGACAGGGTCCAGAGGAGATTTACTAGAATGGTACCAGGGATGAGGGATGTCAGTTATCTGGAGAGATGAAGACAAGCTGGGATTAGTCACTTAGAGCAGGGTAGGTTAAATGGAAACTCAATGGAGGTGTTCAAAATTAGGAGGTGCTTTGACAGAGTGGAAGGGAAGAAACTCTTTGTGCTGGTGTGAATTTAGGATTGAATCTCTGCTGCTGCCTGATGCTCCAATCTCTAACTCTAACATGAGGTTGAGGTTTGATACTTTCTGCTGGAAGCCAGGTCAGCATTTTCTTTTGCAATACAAAGGGGTGAAAGTTATTCTATATTTGTACAAAGCTCTGAGACCCCATCTGAAGTTCTGTGTTCAGATTTGGCCCCCTACCTCAAGAAGGATATACTACCCTTGGAGCAGCTGTAATTCAGATTCAGCAGGGAGATGCTGGGGCGAAAAGGGTTAAATTATGAGGAAAGGCTGCATTAGACTGGGTTGGTGTATAAGATTTGAGGTGTTTAAAATGATTAAAGTAATTGATGGAGTTGATGGGGCGAAACTATTTCTTCTGGTGGGGGAGTCCAGAACAAAGGAGCACAACCTTCAAATTAGAACTAAGCTGTTCTGGGGTGATGTCAGGAAGCACTTCTTTACACAAAGGGTAATGGAAATCTGGAACTCTTCCCCCTCCCCCTAAAAAAAAAGTGCTGTTGAGCCTGGGGGCATCAATTGAAAGTTTCAAAGTTGAGATTGATAGATTGTTGTTAGATGAGGATATTAATGGATTTGGAACCAAGCTGGGTTTTTATAATAATATAATGCCTTGGGCTGGCTTACTGTAAAAGTCACAGGGCACCAATTTTTCATAAGGGATTGGGTAAACACGTTGTAGGTTCATCTATTAAGGCTAAGCACATGAGAACAGTTATACACTGGTATAAAGCTTGAAGGCATCTGAACTGTGTGTCTATGTGCTCTGCTCAAAGTAAAAGTGAAACGAAGACTGGATCACATGATACATTTCCCTGCTAGTGATGTCATACTGATATCCCTTAAAGGCATATTACAACATCGGGGAGGTTAAGATACAGATCAAACATGATGTGACTAAATGGCTGAACAGGTAGTGCAGCTGAATGGCCTCCTCCTGTCCCTATGTTCCTACTCTCTGGGCGGGCCACAGTAGCAATGCTCAACACAGCAAAGTACAAAGTGACCCAGAGCATGGTAGAGACTGTAAGAAGTGAAAAACATCAAAGCTAACATTAGGATAATTAACAGTGGATAGCCCTTTTCCTGCTGGGTTAGCAGGAAAGGATGGAATCTTAAGAGACCCGGGAAGGTGGAGCTGGAGACAAGACAGCGGAAAACCAGAAAGGTCGCCTTTAGGTCAGCATGCTGTTGCCTGCCTCAGGGAGATCCTGCTGGAGATGGGTGTGGCCACAGGCAGGAGCCAGTGAGGCCACCTTTATTTAACACCCATCCCACAACCCCGAACCCCCACCCACAGGCACGACTACCAGAGCCAATTCTACCACAGGGCCACAGCTGTGGGCTCTACAATGATGGCCACAACTTACTTTCATGACTTCACCTAAGTTCTGAGGGTGCCTTCGTCTTGAGGTGCTGCCGTGCTGGCCTGTCAGCTGCAGCAGTGTCCACCTCAGTGCTGGGACTGCTAACAACACCTTCAATTGGCCCAGCTGGATGCATGTTTCATGGTTCAGTACCGCTTCCGGAGGCTGCCTCTTAATTAGCTGCGTCCAGTAAGATTGGTGGGGATCTGCTTTTGGTCCCAATCTCTGAAAATCGTCTGCCTTTCCAGAAGAGTAACTACGGGCTGGATTTTACATGCCCCACCGGGTGTGTTTTCGATGGAGGAGGGCGTGCTAAATATGTTGGGTGGCTAGCCCACCATCTTCTTGTCCACCCCACCGAGCTGACCCCCATAATACTCTAGGTGGATGGGCACTGAAATTGGCAGCCTGTCTGCCATATGTAAATAAATAATTAAAAATCTATTAGGTTTATTAGCAAGTCTATAGACCTGGATAATATGCTGCCCATGCCATAGCATGATTGGCGTGGGCAGGCAGGTGGGAATGCAAGGGCCTTTTTTTTTATAACCTACATGTAAAAAGGTGAGAAGGAAGGGGGACATCTCATTCTGGGGGTGCATTCCCCTTCCCCCAAGATGTCAGCTCCCCCCACCCCCTTCCTTCTGCACCACCTGCCTTCCAAAATCCAGCCCTCTACATCTCCCTCTCCCTCCGCCCGCCAACCCCCCCACTGCAGCCCCCCTCCCTCCTCCCTTCCCAGGGCTCAAAAATCCCTCCCTGCCCTAGAAACCTGCAATTAACCTTCAGCAGCATCCACTTCTCTCTTCCATGCCCCTCCTGCAGTCCTGGCAGCAGTCACTATTGAGCTCTGGTGATGCCAGGACTGCTAGAACTGTTGGCCAATCCAGATTGGCCGGCAGCTCCTGAGGGCGGGTCCTCCTTCCACTGAGGGGTGGAAGTCCCACTCTCAGCCACTTTGGCTCACCCGCAGTGTGTTATGGTTGCACAGCAGGCTTCTTCCAGGCATGTAGGCTTCTGGCCAACTTTCTGGGGGCATGGGGAGGTGTGAGCAGTCTGCCCCCCTTCATTAAATGCAACTCTATGTCACTCTGGGCTACAGGACAGGGCAAGGAAAGGGAAATCAGCCATGGTTCCACCTCCTGATGGTTGTCCAGGGACTCCTGCTGGGACAGTAGATGAGTGGAGCCTGGGTGAAATCAGGGTTGTGAAGTCCTTTGCAATCAGGCATTCTAGCCACGGCCAGTCCCAAGCCTGGAGCATGAACAAGCGGCCACTTGGCTAGAGGGCAGCTGGTGCCCATGGAGTGACCTTCAGGACAGCATGGGGAGAGGGGTGAGTAAATTGGAAAAAATGGTTGGAAAAAGCATATAGTAACAAGGGTGGAAATCTTTTTTTCAATTCTTAGTGCAATCAAGAATCTCAAATGGATTGCTGGAGGAACATTTACAGGGACAGCGCTGGACTGGTCGAAGACTGCTTTTGGGAGATCACTTAACCAAGCACGGGTTGTCCTGGTCCTCACTGATGGGCGGACAGACCTTTTGAGAGATCCCAAGTCATTGTCATCGCTCTGTAATGAAGCTAACGTATGATTCCTTTTGTTTATTCCCTACTATTACAGTCAATGTCATCTCTCATTTCCATTACTTGGCGAGAAGGGAGAAGTTGAGCATCATCTTCTTGGGGCTGAGGAGGTTAAGGGGAGATTTGATAGAGATGTACAAAACCATGAAAGGTTTTGATAGAGTAAATAGGGAGAAACTGTTTCCAGTGGCAGAAAGGTTGGTAACTGGAGTAGCTGGGGAGAATTTTATTTTTAAGCCGTGGGTTTTAATGATCTGGAATGCACTGCCTGAAAGGGTGGTGGAAGCAGATTCAATAGTAACTTTCAAATGGATGAAAACTTGAAAAGGGAAAAAATGCATAAAGTGTAAGGGAGTGGGAATAATTGGATAGCTTCTTAAAAGATAGCACAGGCATAATGGGCAGAATATGCTGAAAAATTCTATGATTGTATTTCTTGGTTCATTTATCTCTGATCATTCTCTCCTCGCAGCAATATTTTTGTTTGAACACGTGTTGAAAGGAGGGTAGTTCCTGCTCACTAGCTCGAAATCCTGCCTGCCGCTGTGTTAAATGCTGGGATCTTAACTCAGCTGGCCAGAGCCAAAAAGGAGGGCCCATCCCTGGACCCCACTGAGCACCCATTTGGTGGTCTCCCCATGCAGCAGCAAGCCCCTCCCCTACCTCCAAATGAGGGCAAAATGCCCATGGAGCCAGGAAGAAGTAATTCATTGGCCACTGAAGTAGCTCGATTAGACCCCCAGCAGGCAGCCCATGTGCCAGCTTTCCTGCCTCTGGTAGAAGACATGTTGGTGGGAAGCAGTTGGGCATGACACCTAACACCTACCTGCTCCATTTTACCAGCCTTCCCGCCTCCCAGCCTGTCCCCAAAGGACAACTAACGTCCGTATCTCCATAACCGCCACTAATCACGCAAGCCTCCAGGATCTCTAGCCCCTCCAATAATGGCCTCTTATGCATCCATTATTCTCTTTATCCCAATGGCAGCTGTCTCTTCAGTTGTTCACACCCGAAACTCTGGAATCACTTCCCTGAACCTTGCCACCGCTCAGTGCTCCTTAAAATCAACTTATTTGACTGAGCTTTTGGTCACCTGGCCTAATATCTCCTTATGTGGCTCAATGCTTGAGTGATGTTTCTGTGAAGCACTTTGGGACATTTTTAATATGTTAAAGGCACGATATAAAGGCAAGTTGTTAATGTTTTTTGAGTCTGTGTGTGCATCTGAAGGTACTTTGGGGAAAGAATGCTTAACACACCCAGCAAGAGCAAGTTGTATTCATACATCTTTAACATAGAAAAACATCCCGCAGGTGAGCACCTGGTCATGAAAGCAAGTTGAGACGAATGAAGAGATATTAGGAAGGGTGACTAAAAGCTTGATCAAAGCTGTGAGATTTAAGGAGGGTCTTAAAGGAGAGAGAGGAGGAGAGATTTAGGAAGAGGCTTCCACACTATGGGACCTGAATGACTGAAGACACCGCCACCAATGGTGGTAGGGGTAAGTGAGGGAACATGCAGAAAAGTCCAGACTCAGAAGTGGAGAGACCTGGAGTAGCCAATCTGATATTTCTTTGATCCATTATCGGAGCACTAGCCCATTTAAAATAGACCACACAATGTTTCCATTAAACTAGTGAACAGAAGATTGCCAGACAAACGGGTTAAGTGTTGGTTCATTAACATTGCCATATTAATTTCTAGCTTCAGCTGAGAGCTGAATCTGACTCAGCTGTATTGCACTGTCTAGCTGAATAGATCCCTCACCACTCCACTCACTCTCTGGACTCACACATGAAGAAGGCTCACTTCAGTGAAGCAGTGGATGGTTGCTAAATGTGTAGGCTGTTTCCACTCTATTAGGAGAGGGGAGGTGAAGAATATTGTGAATCTTCATTTGACCATGAGCTGAGCTTCAAGCCCCTTCTGTCCAATTCATATTTTTAAAATTTCTACCTGCATAACAAGGCTTGCCTCATCAACATCTTTCACCTCAAGGATTCTCCAATGCTCTCCTTATTGTCTTCCTGGACTCATCTCTACAAAAAACTGATCCAAAACTCTGCCTGCTGCCTTATGCTAAGTCCTCCTTGCTATCAGCCCTGTATACCCCACTTTTTCTTGTCTTCATGCTGTCCAATGTTTTGGTTTCACAATCCTCTGTATTTTTGCCACTGCTTTAGCCATCCATGCTGCGGTTACCTCCAGACTATTCCAAAGCGCTCTCAGCTGAGTTCCCATCTCCCACCCTCCATAAACTTCAGCTCACCCAAACCTATACTGCCCGTATCCTGACTCTCACCAAGTCCTGTACACCCATTCCCTCCCGGTCTGGGAATGCCTCGAATTTAACTTCCAGTCCTACAAGCCTTCGAGATCCCTGCACTTCTCCAACCCTGACCTCTTGTATATCCCCAATATCCTTTGTCCTTTCTGTGGAGGCCAGGCATTCAATTGTCTAGGTCCTAAGCTCAGGAATTCCCTCCCTAAACCTCTCCACCACTCTCACCTCCTTTATAGTGTTCCTTAAATTCTACCATTTTGATCAGGCTTTTGGTCAGCTGCCCTCTATGTCCTTAAGTGGCTCAGTGTCAAATTGCGTCTGATAGCTCCTTGGGAGCTTTTATTACAATGCAAGTTGTTTTCTGTTTGGCAATCCTTTCTTTGTTATATCCCACCATATTTCTGCATCCTTCTCTAACCCTACATTCAACTGCCCATCTGGCTCCAGTCAACTCTGCATCTCCCCTGCTCAACTGTTCTAGCAAACTGTCCTGCTCTGTCTCCCTTCCTAAAGCCACTTTGCCTTCTTGTCTAGGCCACTTATTCACTCCTTGGTGTGTTCCAGGTTGTCTCAGTTGGTGTGAGTGATATTTTCCAGAATGCACCAGCCTCTGAAAGCCTAAAGCAGATTGCTTGCGAAACGTCTTCAAATCCTGGGTTAAGCTTGCATCGAGACACCTTCATGGAGCTGCTGGAGGATGCCTTCCTTGAAAATGTAACTCAATTCATCTGCAAAGGTAAGCCACAGGGCAGCACAGCACTTTCTGATACCCAAGGCCTTCCCTTAAGAGGCTGAACTTGTTTTATTGGGTTTTTAACAAAGTGCAATCATTAATGTACATTTTGTCTTTTCATTAACATTTGTGTTTACTCTTACAGAAAAGAATTGCCCAGACTATTCTTGCCCCAGTAAGTATCCTTTGAATGTGTTTCATTATAAATTAAGGTCAAAGACTGTGATTTTAAAGTGAGGGGTGGGGTCAGCCCAGCTGGAGAGTTAGAGGATATGGAGGCCTTGTGGACCTTAATGGTAATGGATTTAGTCTACTTGAGCAGGAGGTACAGCCAAAGGTCTGTGCAAATGGTTCCCAAATAGATTCTGTGGCTATAAGAGCAGGTCAGATACTGGGAATTCTTCAGTGAGTTACTCTGCTCCCAACTCCCCAAAGTCTGCCCACCACTGATAAGGCACAAGGAGTGTGATGGAATACTCTCCACTTGCCTGGATGAGTGCAGCCCCCACAACACTCTAGGAAGCTTGATACCATCCAGGTCAAAGTCCACTTAATTGGCACCCCATCCACAAACATTCACCAATGACGCACAGTGGCAGCAGGGTATACCATCCACAAAATGCACTGCAGCAACTCACCAAGACTCCTTCGACAGCACCTTCCAAACCTGTGACCTCTACCACCTAGAAGGACAAGGGCAGCAGGTGCATGGGAACACCACCACCTGCAAGCTTACCTCCAAGTCACACACCATCCTGATTTGGAACTATTTCACCATTCCTTCACTGTCATTGGGTCAAAATCCTGGAATTCCCTCCATAACAGCACTGTGGGTGTACCTACACCACATAGATTGCAGCGGTTCAAGAAGGCAGCTTACCACCATCTTCTCAAGGGCAACTAGGGGGGCAGCAAATGCTGGCCCAGCCAACGATGCTCACATCCTATGAAGGGAATAGTTTTAAAAACCCGGGGAAGAGTCTAGTGTCGATTGTGGGGATATGGGTTGCCTTGAAGGGGAGGGGGTGTTTCACCATGATCAAGGAAAGCCAGAGCTGGGAAGAACCACAAACTCCTCTTGGAGCCTGGGGTTGGGGAGGTGGGTGGGGGGGTTGGGTGGGGGTGGTGGTTGGGGTGGGGGGGGTGCGATACTCCGGCCCCTGCTGGCTCTCAAGGAGTTCTCTCACAAGTCACTTTCTTAAGAAGCATACCTCAGCCTCAAGTGGCCAGTTGGCTCATCCCGCCTTGTTTTGGCTATCGTGGGTTACACCAGGTGGGCCTCCCACCGACTCGCACAGCACAATCGATGCGGCAATGGAGCCCTATATAGTGCAGTGAGGGCTGGAACTCTGGAACCAATGCAGACATGGTCAGATTCTGCAGTGAAGGCTCTTCTAGACATTGAGCTGAGCAGTTTGAATGGCTTTGCTGATCTGAAACCGTTTTGCAGTCTTGGCAACTAATTACTTTCCTCTCAACTGTGGAGTGTGGACTCGATGTAATTTTCATTGACTGCACTAAACCAATTTAGTGTGATTTCTTTTGTACACAATAAGGTAATTCTCCATTGACATTTTACCTGAGTTTTGGTATCAAGTTCTGCGATTGCGGCCGGACCACCAGTTAAGGCCCGCCCAGCGTGAAACACAAGCGGTAGCGTTCAGTGCTGCCTGGGTAAGGGGGGGGCGGAGGGTGAGCGGGGAAAATCCGCTCATGCACAGTGCTGCTTCAGGGAGATGAAAAGTTTTAAAAATTAGAAATAAAGTCACATGAGTAGGAACAGGTTGTAAATTAAATTTAAAAAATTTAATCTTATTTTTATTTGTTGCCAGAAACCTCATCCGGCCTGTGGATGAGGTTTCCAAAAAAATACAAAGGCCGCGCTTGGCCTTTCTGCCTGCCTGCCAACCGAAAGGTTGGATGGGCAGCAAAAAAAATTTAAGTTAACTAATACTTTAATGGCCTTAATAGGCCTTCTAACTGTTAGCAGGCACTCAGCCAATTCCTGCACGCGCCTATAGGCCAAACTATTGCGTGTTGACATCGGGATGCTCGCCCAGCAGCATTGTGCATCATTTCACACTCAGGCGGGTCAGCTGTGTGTCCGCCCATGAAGGTGAAAATTCTGCCCATAATATCTTCCAAAGATGTTAGCATAATGGTAATGTAATTGGAGTAGTAGTCCAGAGGCCCTGACTAATGCGCGAGTCATGGGTATGGATTTAACACTCCCCCCACCAATGAGTTTGAAAGATGGGGGGCACATTAAATCCAGCAGATGGCCTAATCGCTACCTACCACCCGCTCCTGCCCCCACTACAATTATATCAGCAGTGGGATGGCAGCCTGCCCACCAGAGAGCCAATTGAGGCCCTGAAGTGGGCAATTAATGCCCATTTAAAGGCCTCACCCTGTACCCACTGACCATGCCAAGCAGCCAGGCTGGCACGTTTCCCTGCACAAGCTGGTGGTGGGCAGGTGGTGTCCTTTACCCTGGGCGATTTGGAGGGTTCTCCCCAAGACGTAAACCCCTGCCAGGTTGTTCGCCTGCCATGGCCTGTCAAACTCTGGCCCCAATTCCCCCTTCGCCAACCTCCTAGAGACTAACAAAGTTCCAATCCAGTGCAGCTCACCTCTTTGCCTAAGTGTAGTATTGGCAGTGGCCACCACCCCTGCTGGCACTACCGGTACATTGAGAGCTGCCAGCCAATCAGAGGCCGGCAGCTCTCTGAAACGGGACTTCCTGTCCCTGAGGGCCGTAAACTTCACCCCAGCCATTTAGCAGCCTCTAAATAACTGTGAAGCAGGCCATTCTTCCCCTGAGCAGGCTCCTGCCTAATTTTTTTAACCAAGGAGAGTCGAAATGCCAAATTCTGGTCTCACTAAAATGACCATGAAACTGTCAGATTGTTCAAAAAATCCAATTCGTTCACTCATGTCCTTTAGGGAAGGAAATCTGTCCTTACCTGGTCTGGCCTACATGTGACCCACAGCGATGTGGTTAACTCTTAACTGCCCTACAGAAAGCATTGTGGCTGTGTCTGCACTACCTGGACTTCAGTGGTTCAAGAAAGCAGATGAACACCATCTTTCAAGGGCAATTAAGAGTGACAATAAGTGCTGCTCTAGCCAGCGATGCCGATATTCCAAGAACGAATAAAGAAAACACTTACCAAAGACAGTGCCCAGTTAAACTTCTGATCCATTAACCCTCTTGCAGCATGAAATGTGTTTGCGTCTGTATGTAGTTGAGGTGATAGGCTTCAATACAGAGTCTTATGTTTTAAAGATCAATCGCTCCAATCTGGTTGTCAAAGCATTTCTTTCCCAAACGTAGCATTATCCACAAGGTCAGTCATCAGCAAAAGACAAAGCACTAATATCAGGTTACTATCTTTCGAACACATCTTTTGTATTCGTGAATTTAGCAGGTCTCTTTGGTTAATCACATTCATTTTTAACTTGAGTATTACTGAAAAAGAGACATGCTGTCGAAACATGGGCTATAATAGCTCCCTGGCGCATTCTCCATGGAAACACCTTGGCCAATCAGAGTTGACTTGCCAACCAATCAGCACCCTTTTCTCATGCATTATACTGTTGACAGCTGCTAATGCATTCACACTGGTGTTTCAAATGAAGATTGTTCCCTGCTTCTCTTTGCAACATCCAAACTTGACTATTCTAGTGCCCCCTGGCTGGCCTCCCACTTTGCATCCTCCATGAACTGGAGCTCATCCAAAACTCTGATAATATTGTACGGCCAAAGTTACAAGTTTCACGTCCAACTGGAGGGTAGCCTTCCCCAGCATCTGGCAAAAACATGTCTACTTTACAAAACCCAACTTTAAAAAAAACAACCTTCATGCTGTTGCTCCCCACCATATTTCCTGTCTTTTACGGTAACAGTTTGCATCTACATAGTGCCTTTAGCATTGTAAAATGACACAAGATATTATCAAAGAGCAATATCAATGTCTGGGCATGTGCAGGAGGCCAGGATTGGAGGAGTGCAAAGGTTCCAGAGAGTTGTAGAAACTGAGTGACCTCAGATTTGTAGATCAGACTGCTAAGACACATGGGCGTGGGCAGTAACTTGGAGGTCGGACGATTCAATGCCCATTAAATGGCCATAGACTTGTTTTGTCCATTGCTGAAAGCATTAACAGTGGTTGTTTTCTCTGCAGTTCAATTCAACGTGTCAACAGACATCACCTTTGTAGTTGACAGTTCCACCAGCGTAGGGAGCAAGAACTTTGAGACCACCAAGACTTTCGTTAAGCGGCTGGCAGAGCGGTTCCTAGAGGCCAAGGTCAAACCTGGCGCCTCGGTGCGCCTCGCCCTGATGCAGTACAGCAAAAACCAGGTCCTAGAGGCGCAATTCTCTGATAACTACAGTGATGTTGCAGAGAGGATTGAGCAGATGGAGTTCATGAATGATGCGACGGATGTTGCAGCTGCCCTGAGTCGCGTGATTGCAAACTACCAGACCAACAGCCAGAATGCCAACAGGAAGATCCTCATGTTCAGTGATGGCAGATCCCAGGGAGATCTGGTGCACACCATAGAACAGCAGGCGCAAGCAGCAAAAGTGGCTAATGTGGACGTGTATGTCATTGCTGTAGGTGACCAGGTTCACGAAAACAATCTGCGGGCTTTGGTAGCTGGCAAGGCAATTGACTATGATATAGATCACGGCGCTCGCCATCTCTTCCGGGTGAAGGACTACCCCACCCTTTTGAAAGGTGTATTTTACCAAACGATTAGCAAACAAATGTCTCTTAAATAACAGTGAAGAAATTCTTAAGCCCTCTAAACTCTTCTATTTTATGCATTTTGATAAAGTGGTTACTATCTTTGGGAATTTGCTCTCTTAGGATTTGTATTTACTTTACAAAGAGAATTTGCTTTCTAGAATTCTACATCCCCTACCACTGTCTACTTACCATTCAAGATTTCACCCACGTGTACTCCTCTTGCCCTTATAGGCCCCATACCCCCATCTATTCTCTTCTGACTGGGAGTGTGGGTAGACCTTGCCTTTTCATTGTGGCTCCATGCACAGCCAGCAAAAAGCATACTTTCCCTAAGTTAAGGTGAGTCAAGGCGGTTTTCTCTGCATGTTCCACTTAGTACTCAAAAGAGCTGCCTTTGTATTGCTTAGAAATAACCACGAGGATAGAAATTGCCCGTTGTTACAACCATTTTCTGGGCCTAACACCTTTTCCGAAGGTGAACTGACCAATTTTGTAGTACAATTTGAAGGCCTGGAAAATGCCACATTGGTTTGGGCTGATTTTCCTGCTTCTGGGAGCTAAAGTGGGTGTTCATCCCTTTGCATGTGCCAATGAGGAAGGGCCTAAGGCATGTTTTAGAACTTTGCTGCACAGAGCCCTTGAGCATTGGGCCTGCTCGGCTCAAGTTCTCTTGGCATAGATGGGAACGCGTAAATGGCTGTCACCGAAAAGGTAAGTTCACAGCGCTCTTGCCGGTCACAATTGGTAGCCCCCACCCCATTATCCTACCCCCACCACGTGGCTTACCTGAGGGTAGCTGCTGGTGAGGCATTTTGCCTGCACAGTGGCAAACAGCCTCTAGAGGCATGACAGGCCTGAGGCCCAATTATGGTGGGGCCATGGGGCCTCCCAGCCTGTCTTGCTCCTGATGTGTTCCTGTGCCTCGATTCAACCTCTAAATAATTGCTATGCCCTTGTTGAGTGCATGTGAAGCAGATCAGAAGACCTACCTTGCTAAACACAGCTGCAACTTTTAGAAAAACCATTTCATTCTTGGCTATTCACTCCCTTTTGCTGCCTTTGTTGGGGCTGAAATGAAAGAAGCGGGACTCAATAGTGAATTCTATTCCCAGCTGGCCCCATACTCATTGGTATCCCTTGATAAAGTATTCTGTGCATATCATAATAGTTGGAGTGAATTCCTTTGAGCAATTCCTTCTAAAATTCCACTACAGCATGTAGTCAACTGTTAACTTACAGAATGGGCCAATAGCACTGCACTGACACCTGTCATACAAAATAAGCATCCCAACAGTTATTCCACTAGATCACTGTGGATCTGCATTGTACTGCAGCCTTGTGACAAAACACTGTTTGAAAATGTTCCCGTGACGTCCATAAAATTCAACCCAAGCCTTGGACTGCATTTGAGGACATTAATGGTCAGATTTTCCACCAGCCAGTGAGTGCAGGTCATGTGATTCATAAGTTCAGGCCACAGGACCTTAAGGCTATTTGTGCTTTATTGGCTGCAGAACTCAAAGCTTTGAATAAGGAAGTTGGAAGGACATTTTGTAATTAAGCAATTAGTTGTTTATAGCCCAGCTAAATATTTAAAATGTCAGTACCCAACAGACAGTACAATTGCAGTTTAACTCATCCTCCTAAAATGATTCTTGTTGATAATGAATTGGAATTAAACATTTGAGAGAAACAGACTGACTCTGCTTTGTTTATGTGCAATAATACCTGCTGTTTATGTCCAGATGTGGAATAAGCACCAGGAAAGGCCATTAAAACAGGGAGTTATGGATGAGGTCAAGGGAAAATTGGATGTCTATAAATGGGAATCGAGAGCCAATTGGATGCCCTTCTGAGGGGAGAAGGGATTGAAGTATACAATGCAAAGGGGGCTCGTTGGTGTTGATTTACAGAAAGGGGACAGGCTTTTTGGGTCTGGCAATAATTTCCACATGTTCTTGTATTAATGTGCTTCAGAACCAAAAGTTTGACAGATCTTGCCATTGCTTCTGTAAAGTAGGTACAGATTTGCGTGGTGCCATCACTATTGCATAGTACATGGCTGTGATCGTTTCCTCACCCCCTATGGTTTGCTGTGAAAGATCGTGATCGAAAATGCCTTTACCGAAAGAAAGCGTTACTCAGTAGATTATTTAAGATTTCTGTACTATGAAGATAAGGGATGACAAAAAATGGATTCTTGGTGGACGTTTTATAACATAGGGAATGATTCTAGGAGAATGTTTCGGAAGCTGCATTCATGCTGAGACTTAATACCATTCAACTTTTTCTTTCAATGTATAAACTGTGTTATGATCAACAAGTAACCATTTTGAATGTAAATAAAAAAGTTACTTTAAAGTAATCTTATACTGGTGCTACAAGCATAGAGGGTGATCTAGAAGAAACGTACAACACAAGTCATTTTTCGGACCGTGTGAGAGATAAAAATTTGCTTTAATCTATTTGTATTTTGCAGAACACATTTTGTACTTGTAAAATATAGACGTTTTTTAATTGATCTGTACCATGTTTGCAGTTGCATTTGTAATGACACAGGGTCATATATGGATTAGGTCATCAGTACTTAATAAAAGGTTTTCACGTTCACGAATATTACTGTCTGGCAATTCCCTTTGGATGTTTAAATTTCTCCTTGTGCTTTACTAAACACATGAATCTTATAATATTGTAATATTGTTGGTATTAGGTTAATGGGGCAACCCTTTGTGTTAAATTCTTTAGTGTTGTGTACTGCAATGTAAGACTAACATGCTCAACTGCGGGCAACCACTATTGAACAACTTTATTTACACCTCCCCAACAGAAAGGGCAGCTCTTATACTACACTCCCTCCCCACTAATTTAAAAAAAAACCTTAACGTTAAAATGAAACATAGTACATGTACATAATCTCCCAGAATACAATATGACTAACCCAATATCAACAATGCATGAAATTTAAAAGGTTGAGTTACATACTTGTTTTTACTATAAACACAGCCAAAACATATAAAACCAGAGTCATTTTCATGTTAAAAAAAAAAATCCTTAACATCAGTATGTGTTCAACAAAAAAATCATCATTTGACAAGAAATATTGAAAAGTTTTTTCTTCTTCCTTCATACTTTCAATTAACCTATGTGGCGTCTTTCTCTTTCTGCCTAGGTATCTCTTTCCATTTTCATTAGTTTGACTCTGCTCTCTCAACATCTGTGTCTAACCTGAACTTTGCCTTTGACTACATCCGCCACTTAATGATTTGTCTTAATTAAAGAACACGACTCATTTTGCTCTACAGATGGATTCTGTGTTACTGGTAAACTTTCAAGCTCAAATTTTAGCATGGCTGGAAAGGCTTTGGCCTTAGGCAAAACAGCACTAGAGCCTGGAATATGGAAGTCCAAATCCGTATCCGGCACTCACCATTTTTCCAGGCATGGGGGAAGTAATTTTGGTCACCCAAGTTTTTGAAACACGACTCTTGGGCTTTACGATTTGATTGACAGGTCGAAACCTACTGCAGTTATTTGGAGAAGCCAGGTACCCTTTCGGAGAGGTCAAGTACCCCTTTCGGAGAGGTCAGTTAGCCCTTTGAGATTGTTAAGAGTAGACATGAATGTGCGTAAAAAGTGAATAAGGCCTATGGATCTGTCAAGCTTTTTAAATCACCTGTCCTTTAAATTTTGAATAAAACAGCCAGCCTGCAGCTGAAAAAAATCAGTACTTGCAATTTCAATCAATGTTTATTAACATAAGTCTGAGTGCTATCATTATAGCATTATTCCGGCTTGATTGCTTCCACAATCTATCATTATCACAGTGAGGGGCTTGTAAGTTCAATTTGATTTACAGCTCTAAGTGGTTATGAAGAGATGAGGTGCCTTTGATATGGGGCTATGAATGCAAATTTTGTTTTGTCAGGGCTTAAGTGATTGACAGGATTTAAATGTATTGAATGCACTTTTATCAATTATGGTTTTTTAATATAATGAAGTCTGTAATAGATACTTAGAATGTATTTTATTTCATCTTAGCAAGGCTCCTGAGGTCTGCCAATGGTGGTTATTGGGTGAGTTGGCATGGAGGGTGTAAGGGGAAAAGGGTAGCAGTTGGGGGCCGTGGATTTGCATGAATTAGCACTAAGTTGGTATAGGGACTATAAAGGGCCATGGGGATGAGTGGGGTTATGGGTTGGCATGTAGGGTATGATGAGCCATGGATGTGGGTAGAGGAGTATATTGACATGGAGGTTTTGAGAGGCCATGGGGTTGGGTGGGGGGCATGAGTTGACCTGAATGGAACATGGGGAGTGTGTGGGAGGTGAAAGGGTGTGAGGGATAGAGAGCTGTTTTTTGTTGTACTGTTATAATAATTGGGGCAAAGTCCCAGAGCACCAAGGTGGGCCTTGTTAACCATCTTGCCTCTGTATTTGGCAGCCCATGTGGGTGCCGTTTCAGTACAGTTTCCAGGGGCAGTAGGGCTGGCTGCAGTTGGAACCCACTCTCCTGGAATGAAAATCCAGTGGGTCCAAGCAGTTTATCCTTAGTCAGGTTTGTAGAGTCGAGAAATTTCTCAACTCTGATTCAGGAGTGAAAAGTTAGGCTTCACTTTCGTTGTAACTATCACTTTCTGACTTTCACTGGGGACTGTTGGGGAAATTTGGAATATAGGAGGCTTCTCATGCTTTCCCTTTGTCAGAATTCCTCTTTCAAGTAAATGATCTCCATTTAACAGACTGACAATCTTTACTAGATAAGTGGATGCATCTAGTCTTTTTCCAACAACTCCAGTCACACGCTTATCTTTAACACCTCAGTGGTTCTGCACCATAACTTTCTACCAAACACTGGATTCTCTAAGTTTCATGCATCATGACTTACCTTCACTTTGTCTTGCTTTTCTCTTACTTTGCCATTGGCATCAGGCTTAAGCAAACTAAACCTTTGTCCTAGGAGCATGTTTAAACATTAACTCATAGGGTGAGCAACCTGCTGTAGTTTGTTAGTTAATTGTATAAGAGAAAATTGTCCAGCCTGTGTCAAAGAAAAATGTGGAAATTATTGCCCAGCTTGTCACCTAGCAAATACCTCTGCAGAGACCTCTTCACAACCTGTACACTTACTTCTGCAACACCATTCAATGCTGAGTGATATGGTGGTACTACAGTACGTTTGAGTCCATTCTTACTCAGAAATATTTCATTCTCTTCTGACAAACTGTGGACGATTATCTGACGCTAACACCTCGGGCCCAACTGAATTTTACATTCAGCATGCAGGGGCGGGCCCAACAGGCCGGAACGTACAATGACAGGTGATGACATCGGGTGTGCATCCTGATGGAATTGGGCTGTTTCGTTCAGCGGGCGCGCGTTGGAGTTGGCTGCGCACCCGCCCATAACTGATAGGCCTATTAAGGCGGGTCATGAATTAATTAATGTAATTGTCTATGCTGCCCGTCTGACCTTAAGGTTGGTGGGCAGGCGCCTTCACATTTTTTTTAGGAAACATCATCCACGAGCGGGATGAGGTTTCCTGAAGCTTTTACCATTTAAATAAAAAAAAATTCTCTGAAATATAAAAATGTGTCCCACCTCATGTGACACAGTCACATGAGGGGATAGGTTTAATTAAATTTTCAAACACTTTATTCAATTATTTCAAATGTGTTTCAATCTCCCTGAGGCAGCATGTGTGAGAGAGAGTGCTGGCCCCATCTCTCCCTCCTTTCCCCCCGCCTCCACCCACCCCTTCCCCCGCAGCCACCTGCACAGGTAGCGCTGAGCGCGATGGCTCACACCTTATGCTGGGTGGCCCTTAATTGGCTCACCTGCATAAAATGGCAGCGTGGAGCAGATCGCAGGCAGCGGTCGGCTCCATGACCCCTCCCACCAAGCCCGCCCACCAGCTGAAAGATTCAGGCCATAGACTCCAACCCAAATACTCAAAACCTCAATAGTTTTGGAACTTGTGGTATTGGGCAGAGACTCAACGTTTATCCATTTGTTCTGGCTATCGACCAAAACAAGGTATCCTTTCGATTCCATTTCAAATAAATTGACTTGTACTCGTTCCCATGGTTTTGTGTGTTTGACCACGAAATGAATGGAACCGTGGACTATTTCTCATTCTGAGACACACTTCACAACTTTCACCAACTCTTCAATATCTCCGTCTACTTTTGGATGTCACAAATTACTTCTTGCGACTGCTTTCATACAGACTAATCCTGTGCTCTTGATGAAAATCCTCTAAAAATCTCTAAACCTTAGCAGAATGATGATCCTTTTAATCTTAAATAAGGGCAGTTATGAGGGCATGAAAGCGGAGCTAGCTAAAATGAACTGGCAAATGAGGTTCAGGGATATGTCAATAGAAGTTCAGTGGCAGACATTTAAAGGGATATTTCAGAATACACAGAATATATACATTCCAAAATATTCCAGGGGGAGGGCCCAACATCCATGGTTAACTGAAAAAGTTAAAGAAAGAATCAACCTTAAAAAAAAAAGCATATAATTACGCAAAGATGGGTGGCAGGTCAGAAGTTTGGAAAGAATATAAAGAACAGGAAAGAATGACAAAAATATTAATAAGGAGGGAAAAATTAAAGTATGAGAGAAAGCTAGCTAGTAATATAAAGATGGATAGTAAGAGTTTCTATAGATATTTAAATAAGGAAAGAGTTAACAAAGTGAGCATTGACCCTATAGAGAGAATGGCTGGGGAATTGATAATGGAAAGTGAGGAAATGGTGGATGAATTCAACAGGTATTTTGCTTCGGTCTTCACTATACAGGACACAAGTAACATCCCAGAAATAGCCGTAAATCAGGAAATGAAAGGGAGGGGGGAGCTCAGGGGGAAATTACAATCACCAGAGAAGTGGTACCGAGCAAACTGTTGGGGCTGCGGGCTGACAAATCCCCAGATTCAGATGGATTTCATCCTAAGGTCTTGAAAGAAGTGGCTAGTGAGATGGTTGATGGTTGATGGAATTTTCCAAAATTCCCTAGATTCGGGGAAGGTTCCATTAGGTGGAAAATAGCAAATATAACTCCATTATTCAAAAAGGGAGGGGGACAGAAAGCAGGAAACAACAGGCCAGTTAGCCTAACATCTGTTAGGGAAAATGTTAGAAGCTATTATTAGAGATATTATAGCAGGGCACTTAGAAAAATTCAAGGTAATCATGCAGAGTCAACATGGTTTTGTAAAAGGGAAATTATCCCCAAAAGGATCAGTTCTGGGGTCTCAACTATTTACAATTCATATAGATACTTGGATAAGGGATGGTGGCTAAATTTACTGACAACACAAAGATAGCCAGGGAAGTAAATTGTGAAGAGGAAGCAAGGAGGCTACAAAGTAACATGGGTTAAGTGACTGGGCAAAGATCTGGCAAATGGAGTACAATGTGGACAAATGTGAAAGCGTTCATTTTGGCAGGAAGGATAAAAAAAAAGCTTATTATCTAAATGGTGAGAGATTGCAGAGCTCTGAGATTCACAGGGAACTGGGTGTCCTAGTGCATGAATCACAAAAAGTTAGTATGCAGGACAGCAGGTAATTAGGAAAGCTAATAGAATGGTATTGTTTATTGTGAGGGGAATTGATTACAAAAGTAGGGAGGTTGTGCTTCAGTTGTACAGGACATTGGTGAGGCCACATCTGGCGTATCGTGTACAGTACTGGCCTCCTTTAAAGAAAGATGTAAATGCATTAGAAGCAGTTCAGAGAAGGTTTACTAGACTAATACCAGAAATGGACAGCCTGTCTTATGTGGAAAGGCTGGACAGGTTATGCTTGTAGCTACTGGAGTTTAGAAGAGTAAGAGGCAACTTAACTGAAGCATTTAAGATCCTGAGGGGTCTTAACAGGGTGGATATGGAGAGGATGTTTCCTCTTGTGGGAGAATCTAGAACTAGGGGTCACTGTTTAAAAATAAGGGGTCGCTCATTTAAGACAGAGATAAGGAGAAATTTTTTCTGAGGGTCTTGAGTCTTTAGAACTCTCCTCAAAAGGTGGTGGAAAGTGTCTTTGAATATTTTTAAGGCAGATCAAGATAGAGTCTTCATTAACAAGGGGGTGAAAGGTTATCAGGGGTAAGCAGGAATGTGGGATTGAGGTTACATTCAGATCAGGTGAATGGTGAAGCAGGCTCACGGGGCTGAGTTTTCTACTCCTGCTCCTAATTCGCATGTTCGGGTATGTTCATATGACTCTTACACCCCATGGGAGACAGCCTTGATCTACACTTAGTTAATTTCTTTGTGTGAAATACTCTGGTAATTTCTCGTCATCACATTTTTTTAGGCCAGCCATTCATGACATAACTGAACGATTTACTGAGCACTGCATCCTTGTGAGTTTCTTCACTAATTTCTCTGGCAGACACTGGCATGTAACTTGTGCACTTAAAGTAATTGAGAGAGAACTCAATGGGCAGAAATGAATCGGTCTTCACGGAAAATCTCGAAAAGACGTCTGCATTTGCAAGACCGGCTGGCTTTTGATATTTAATTTCATAATGATGGGCCATCAAAATCAATGCCCATCTCTAAAACCATGTTGCTGCCAGGGATGATGTTCCCCTCTTTGAACCAAATATAATTGAATGGCGTTGGTGGTTAGTTAACAGAGTAAACATGTTATCATACAAATGTTTGTGGATCTTTGTAACATCGTATATGATCGCTAATGCTTCTTTCTCAACTTGGAAGTAATTTTGCTCTGACTTCATTGAAGTACAAGGAGAATGTGCTCTGGGCTTCTCTACACCATCTTCCATTCTGTGAGATAATGTCTAACCCCTGTGGTCAGGCTTTGCATGCTAAAACTAATTGTTTCTTGGGATTGTAATGGATCAGAACAACATCACTAGTCAATACTTTCTTCACTTTTTCAGGTGCTTTCTGATATTCCACTGACCACTTCCAAACTATTCCACCTTTAAGCAGATGATGCAGGGGAGCAATTGTGTTAACTAAGTCATGGATGGCCTTAGAATAATATACAACAATCCCTGTGAAGGCTTTAAGTTCTTCTTTATTCTTTGGTCTGTTTGCTTTTAAAACCCCTTCAGGATTCTCCTGTGTTGGGTGGATACTGCGACCATCTATTTGGTGACCCATGTATGTTACACTTGACACCATCAAGCAACACTTGTGCTTTTTAGCTTTGATGCCATGCCCTTGAAGTCAATCTAGTGTTCTGTTCAACCCTACAACGCACTCTTTCTTTGTCTTACTGCTAATTAGAGTGTCATCTTCCTTCATCCCACTTAGTACCTGATCCATGACCCATGACGCTCTAGAACACTGTGGGAGCAGTAGACACACCATATGATAACCTTTTGTACTGTTACTATCTTTTGCATGTATGAATGGTAAGCATTTAATTGCTGGTGTCAGTTAATTAGTTGCAAATATGCATTTGACATAGCTATCTTACTGAACATCTTTTCATTGACTAAATTAGAAAACAAACCTTCACTGATAGGCAGTGGGCAATTATCATTCTCGATCACCTTATTTACCATCTGATAACCTCTACAAACCTGAATGGACCCGTCTGCTTTTTGAGCCAAGATGGGTGCAGCCCATTCACTGCTCTTCAATATCATCTTCGTCCCTGTTCTTTCTAATCTAGTCAACTCTTTACTTACTGCTTCTAATTGTGCCTAAGGCATGAGTCTGATTTGTCAGCTTCACACCAGTTTTGTTTAAGGTAATGTGACCTAGACACTTCTTGTGCTCCCCTTCTGAGATAACAGACACGGCTGCAGCTTTATCAGTGATAGTAAGTTGTGAATCGCCGACTTTGATTTCTGCTGTAGGGTCTGAAATTATATCTATAGTCATTTTATTTTCATTTTCTATTTGTTGTTTTTCTTGTTCTCTGAGTTCAAATCTTGATCTTCCTGCTGAATAACAATTAACTTCTATTGCCATATCTATCATATGTACGTTCGAGGATTTCCAGAATCCTGAACTAGCTTTAGATCTACCATGACCTTGGGCTGGTGCAAGGCTGCAGCCTTAACTTTACCACGACCTAAAGCATTGCTGTTTCCTCCCCTGTGTCCCTTCTGAATAACCGTCTTTCCCACAGGTATAGCACTTTGACTGCTTATGGGTTCATTTGAATGGTTGGTAATTAACATGGCAACAGTCGCATCTAAATTTCCAACTCTGAGACTGTGAACTTGACTGCTGTGACCTGGATCTCACTGAACTCTATTGGCTTCCCCCTGCTAGCTAAGAAAAAGAGCTCCCTTGCAATTTGAAGCTATGGCCGGGATTTTCCAGCCTCACTGTGGGTGGGACCCACCACGGGAGAGGCAGCGCCCCAGCCAGAAGTCCATTGGCTTGCGGTGGGACTGGAAGATCACGGCAGCAGGTGGGTGTGGCAAATCCCACCCTCTCTGGCGTTTCCATGTCTGTAGCCTCATCGCCTTTCATGTCAGCATTTTTCCTTTGCTCAAATGTTGTCCTGGATTTTATTGTATTTTTGGCCTCCTACAAACATGTCTCCAAGGTTGATTTCTAAGTTTACGTCATACCCACAGTGACGAGAAAGTTTCTTTAACTCGAGAAAGTAATCTGCAACAGTATCACTTGGCAACTGTTTCCTTTCATGAGTGCAATCTCATTCTTAGTCGTGCTATAACGTGAGACCAGAGTTTTATTAATTTCAGCATATTCCATTGCACTGGGGTCACTCAGGCAAAACTAGTTAGGCACCACATCAAAAGTATCTGGTCTCATCATGGTAAGGAAGACATTTACTTTATCCTCCTCTTCTACTTTATTCACTTTCAGTCAAATGTAACATTCATTCATAATTTACCAATCCTCTTGGTTAAGGTTGAATTCCCCCAATGTCCACAAACATGCTTCAGTGCCATTTTTCAATTATGTCCTATGCTGACTCACTGTGTACCTGAATATGTTGTGCACCTGGACCAATCTTTCAAAATTCGTCAAAATCAACTTTAGGAGTTCCAAAAAGTGTGTCATTGGGCAGAATTTTCTGCTCATGGTGTGGCGTGCACCTGACCTGAATGAACTTTGTGTTTAGATCTCTAGTCATTTTTTTCTCTTTTTCTTAAAGAATGCTTGTTAAGTATAAGATCGATACTGGTGTGTATGAAAAAAATAATTATAATAAAGTCTGAAGAGTGGGGATACTACAGTAATTCATTAATAAGTTGAATAAAATATGATAATGATGGCAGGATGGGTGATGTGTTGCTGCTGCAGCATGTGGGAACTGCTGGACACCAAGGTGATCCAGATCAAACACATCTGTAGTGAGTGTTTGCAGCTCGAGGAACTTTGGATCTGAGTTGAGGAGCTGGAGTCCGGGCTGCAGACATTGCACCACATCAGGGAGGGGGAACGTTACCTGGACACTTTACTCCAGGAGGCTGTCATACCCCTCAGATTAGGTCATTCAAATTTGGTCTGTGATCAAGAACAGGAGGCTGTGACTGCAGGTAAAGCAGGTATGAGGACTCAGGGGATAGCGTTTGAGAAACCTCAGCCTCTGCAACTGTCCAATAGTTACAATGTTTTTGCAAGCTGTGTGGACGAGAGTGGGGACTGCAAGGAGGATGAACAAACTGACCACGACATCGTGGTACAGGGAGCCATTCAAGTGGGGGGATGAAATGGGACCGTAGTAGTGGTAGGAGACAGTATAATTAGGGGGATAGACACTGTTCTCTGCAGCCATGAACTTGAGTCCCAAAGGCTGCGTTGCCCGCCCAGTGCCAGGGCTAAGGACAACTCCTCAGGTTTAGAGAGGAACTTGGAATGGGAGGGGAGGGATCCAGTTGTCATCATCCATGTTGGTACCAATGACATTGATAGGACTAGAAAGGAGGTTCTGCTGAAAGAATTTGAACAGTTAGGAGTTAAATTAAAAAGCCGAACCCCAAAGGTAATAATTTTGGGATTACTACCTGAGCCACAGGCAAAAGTCAATGAGTTAAATGTATGGTTCAGAGATTGGTGTGGGAGGAATGGGTTTCAGTTCAGTGGGCACTGACACCAGTACTGGGGTAGAAGGGAGCTGTTCAGATGGGACGAGCTTCACTTGAACCATTCTGGGACCAGCATTCTGGTGAACCAAATAACTAGGGCTGTAGAGAGGGCTTTAAACTAAATAGAGGCAGAAAGGGTTCTGGAAAGGGGATACATAGGCTTACAAAGCAAAAGGATATGGCAGCCTTGCAGGGCAGCTATTTAGGTAATGATACCCAGAGTATGACAGGAAGGGACAGAGTGTGCAAACATTTAAAAAAGCAGCAAATAGGGTCAAAGGGGGAAAAAATGGTAAGAAGGCAAAATTAATGGCTCTTTACTTAAATGCACTCAGTATTTGGAACAAAATAAAAAAATAATGGCACAAATAGATGTTAATGGGTATGATCTTATAGCCATTACAGAGACATGGTTACAAGGAGATCAAAGCTGGGAACTAAATATTCAGAGGTATGTGACTTTTCGAAAGGACAGGTAGGAAGGAAAGGGTGGTGGGGTGGCTTTGTTAGTATGAGATGGAATAAGTACATTAGCAAGAAAGGATGTTGAATCTGAAGATGTAGAATCCATATGTGTGGAGGTAAGAAATAACAAGGGGAAGAAGACACTGGTGAGAGTAATCTATAGGCCCCCTAACAGTAGCTATACTCCAGGACAGAGAATAAATTAAGAGAATAAGAGGACATGTAAAAAAGGCAGCACATTAATCATGGATGACTTTAATCTTCATGTAGATTGGGAAAATCAAATTGGCAGAGGTAGCCACAAGCAAGAATTCATAGAGTGTATTTGGGACAGTTTCCTAGAACAATATGTTGTGAATCCAACCAGGGATCAGACTATTTTGGATCTGGTAATGTGTAATATGACAGATTTAATAAATGATCTCAGTGTAAAGGATCCCCTAGGAAACAGTGACCATAATATGGTAGAGTTTAGCATTAAGTTTAAGAGTGAGAAACTTGGGTCAGAAACAACTGTGCTAAACTTAAATAAGGGTAATTACAAAGGAATGAGGGCAGAGATGGCAGAAATGGACTGGGAAAGCAGTTTATCAGAAAAGATGGTTGATGAACAATGGCAGTCATTTAAGAAGATAGTTCATGACTCACAACAAAGAAATATCCCAGTGAGGAAGAAGGATTCAAGGAAGGGGATAAACTAACTATGGTTAATCAAGGAAATTAAGGACAATATCAAATTGAAAGAAGAAACATACAATGTGGCAAAGATTAGTGGTAAGCCAGAGGATTGGGAAAATTTTAAAAAACAATAAAAGCTGACCAAAAATAATAATAAAGAGGGAGAAAATAAGCTTTGAGGGCAAACTAGTAAGTAATATAAAAATGGACTGTAAGAGCTGTTTTAAATATAAAAATAGGAAGAGAGAGGCCAAAATGAACATAGACTCCTTAGAAAATGAGGCTGGGGAAAAAATAATGAGGAACCAGGAAATGGAGGGGAGTTGAATAAATACTTTGCTTCAATCTTCATGATAGAAGATACTAATAGCATTCCAAAAATATTAAATAATCAAGGGGCAAAAAGTTTGGTGGGGGGGAGGAAATAAATATAATAACTACCACTAGAGAAAAAGTACTAGGGAAACTAATAGGGCTGAAAGCCGATAAGTCCCCTGGACCCGATGGGTTGCATCCTATGATATTAAAGGAAGTAGCTACAGAGATAGTGGATGCACACCAATAGGAATATTCCAAGAATCCTTAGATTCTGGAAAAGTCCCAGAGGATTGGAGAACAGCCAATGTGACACCCTTATTCAAAAAGAGAGGGAGTCAGAAAACAAATAACTATAGGCCAGTTAGCTTAACCTCTGTCTTTGGGAAAATGTTAAAATCTATAATGAAGGATGCAGTAACAGAGCATTTAGAAATGCATAATCTAATCAAGCAGAGTCAGTATGGCTTCACGAAAGGGAAATCATGCCTAAAAAATTTATTAGAAATCTTTGACGAGGCTAACATGCAGGATAGATGAAGGGGAACCAGTAGATGTAATATATTTTGATTTCTAAAAGGTGTTCGATAAAGTACCACACCTAAGGCTACTTAATAAGATAAGAGCCCATGGTATTGGTGATAGTATATTAGCATGGATAGAGGATTAGCTAACTAATAGAAGACTGAGATTTGGGCAAGGAAGCATTTTCAGGATGGCAACCTGTAACTAGTGGAGTGCCACAGGGATCAGTGCTGGGGCCTCAATTATATACAATATATATTAAATATACCTTTTTGAAAGATATCAGATTGTTAAGGGGCTTGACAGGATAGATACTGAGAGATTGTTTCCCCTTGTGGGAGAGTCTAGGGCCAGAGGGCATAATCTGAGAGTAAGGGGCCACCCATTTAAAACAGAGATGAGGAAGAATTTCTTCTCTCAGAGGGTAGTCAATCTGTGGAATTCTTTACCTCAGAGGGCTGTAGAGGCTGGGTCATTAAATATATTCAAGGCTGAGATAGACAGATTTTTAATCAGTCAGGGAATCAAGGGCTATGGGGCCAAGGCACAAAAGTAGACTTGAGGATTATCAGATCAGCCATGATCTCATTGAATGATAGGGCAGACTCGATGGGTCGAATGGCCCACTTCTGCTGCTATGTCTTATGGAGTGTAAAAAGATGCACGATGACGTTGGGCAAGCTTCCCGATGTCATCACGCACTCGAACAATATTTCAGTCGGTGGGTGCGAGCGGGGGTTAGCAGTGTGCCTGCCGACAATCAACAAGCCTATTAAGGCCATTAAAGATCTAATTGAATTAAAGTTTTTGGTTCCCATCCAACCTTACGGTTAAGAGTATGTTAAGAGTACCATGGAATCTCACTTGTGCACCCGATCTCCGCCCCGCCCCCCCACCCCCCCACCAACACAGGCAGCGCTGCAGTGCATGTTTCATGATGGGCGGATCTTAATTGGACAGCTAGCGTGAAATCACAGTTATGCTCCGATCGCGGGCGGCGGTCAGCTTCCTGACTCTCCTGCTCACCCCCGCTGAGCCAGCCCGACGAGGGCAAAATCCTGGCCATAATGTTCCTCTTAATCTCTCAAACGAAATGTAATAAAGAATTTTCTCCCATCTTCATCACCATCTTTCTATTGTGTATATTGACTAAGACATGCTCAACTACAGGCAGCCATTATTGAACAACTTTATTTACACTTCCCCAAGAGAATAGAGAGGGCAACAGAGAGGGCAGTTCTCACAAAATATTACATTCAGTCTGGACATATTACTCAACTTACTGCTGTTCTCACAAATAAGAAGTTGAGTATCCATTTATCCAAATGGATTTCTATCAGCCCTATGTTCCTTTGGACCAAATTATTATTTATATTCAACAACAATAACTGGCATTTATTTGGCACCTCCTCACCTTTACTATTTCTTACCTCTACCCAAACTGATTCTACATCTTGATCTTCTGAACTAAGGCCATCTCTCACTACTGTGCTAACATCATCCTTGATTAACAGAGCTACCCCACCACCTTTTCCTAGTTTCCAGTCCTTCCAAAATGTCAAACATCCTTGAATATTTAGGACCCTGCCTTTGTCACCTTGCAACCATGTCTCTGAAATGGCTATCAGGTCATATATATTTTATTTCTATTTGTGCTATCAATTCAGTTTTGTTATGAATGCTGCATGCATTCAGATCCAGAGCCTTTAATTCTGTATGTTTATCACTCTTACAAACTCTGCCCTTATCTGCTGGAGCATCCTTAAGTTCATACACTCTGTTGCCTCCTGCTACACTCTGGTTATCATTACCTATATCACTACCCTGCTTTATTGCCTAGTCCCTTTTCTTTAATTTATCACATTAAGTTTTACGCAGGGTGTAAGATGGGTGGTCAGCCAGGAAAAAATGGGAATGGTTGATCCTGGAAGTAACAAAAGCATGCATGAGCACTTTCGGAACAGATGAGCTGCGGCAGGGGAGGAGACGGGTAATAATATGGAGGTGGTTGTGATCTACATCTGCTGCTTTCTGGTGTGTGAAGAGTACCATGCAATCTTACAGCACTGATGTGAGTTGTTTGTTCTGCCATGCCCATGTCAGGCCTTTGAAAGAGCTATCCAATTTAATCCGACATGCCAGCTTGTTCCCCATAATCATGCAAATTAATTCCCTTCAAGCCCATGTCGCATGGAATCTTATTCCATCATAACATCAGTTCAATAATAACCCTCTATGTGGTAACTTTTTCACATTTCCCCTCTAGTTCTTTTGCCAATCATTTTAAGTCTCTGATCCCTTTTCCAAAGGAAACGGTTTCTTCCTCTTGGTCTATCAAAACTTGTCACAATTTTTAATGTTTCTATAAGATCTCTCCTTATACTTTCACTGCTCCAAGGAAAACAATCTCATCTTCTTTAACCTGCCAAATAACAGAAGTCCCTCATCATTGGTGTCATCCTGGTAAACATCCTCCTTACCCTCTCGAGGGCCTTGGCATCCTTCCTAAATTGTGGTGCCCAGAATTGTACACAAAACCCCAACTGAGGCCCAACCAGTGATTTGTGAAGCTTTAGCATGGCTTTCTGGTTTTGGATCAATGCCCCTATTTACCCTTAAACCTTATCAACTTTTTTTTTCTCTTTATTCTTTCATGGGATGTTGGCATCACTAGCAAGACCAACATTTGTTGCCCATCCCTAATTGCCCTTGAATTGAGTGGCTTGCTCGGCTATTTCACAAGGGAGTTATAAGTCAACCATGTTGCCGTGGGTCTGGAGTCTCATGTAGGCCAGACCAGGTAAGGACGGCAGATTTCCTTCCCTAGAGGACATTATTGATACCAGCTGGGTTTCTACAACAATTGATGGTTGTTGTCATGATTACCATTATTGAAGCTAGCTTTAT
Organism: Carcharodon carcharias; assembly: GCF_017639515.1. NCBI lineage: Eukaryota > Metazoa > Chordata > Chondrichthyes > Lamniformes > Lamnidae > Carcharodon > Carcharodon carcharias. The sequence continues at coordinate 132,407,590 of NC_054478.1, read as the reverse complement.
ATTCCAGATTTATTAATTGAATTTAAATTCCACCAGCTGCTGTGATGGGATTTGAACCCACGTTCCTCAGAGCATTAGCCTGGGTCTCTGGATTACCAGTCCGGGACTTTAGCACTATGCCACCGTCTCCCCGTAACTTGCCATGCTACCTTTCAGAACTTTTGAATGTGTACCCCTTATATTCCTCCTCTGCTCTTGCATCCCCCTCAAAGTGGTACCACTTAGATTATACTGCCTCTGCATTTTGTTTCTCCCAGCCACATTAAATTGCATCTGCCATGTGTCTGCCCACCTTATCTTTTTGACCATATCCTCTTGAAGTGTTCTATTATCCTGCTCACTATTTCTTACATTGCCAAGTTTTGGATCACCTCCAATCATCAGTACTGAAAAACTGAAATTACCCCCTGGGAAAACCTACAACATACTTCTCTTGATGGGAAATAAATTGGATGGACTCCAAAATCGGATGGGAGTTTACAATGCACGATTGACCTGTGCTCAGTCATTCTGAAATAGGCAGCACACAAGCTTCATGCTCCTACTGGTGATTTTGATTGTGGTGTGCAGTCCAGCGCTGGACATGCAGTTGAGTGGCTGCGGGCGTGCCACGTTTGTGTGAGGATGTGCTTCGGATTGCACTCCCCTGCGGTCTCACCACCGTCACTGGTATTTAACTGGTTTGTGAGTGCCACAGACCCAGGCGATTCTTGCACTGCCTGCCTGTTCCCCCCCCCCCGGCTTTCCCACAGATTATCCACACCCTCTCCTCTTGAACTCTCTGTAGCTATGGGATGAAAACCTCCCAAGATCTGCCGCCCTTAAAACACTCAGCTCCCCCTCTCCACTCCAGTTATTTATCCTTCCTTTTCAGAAACTCTCTGAGTATTATGTGGTTTGCCAGGACACAGGAATTGTTCTGAAGTTCCCACATGGCAAAGGATGTGGACGCGACAGGCCACTGCTGTTCTGACGTTTTTCTTTGCTTTAAGGCTATTTAACTATTTAGCGAACGCTATAACAGCCAAACTCTAAAATCAACCCACTAACCAATAAATAAAATGCTTACACCAACCACCAAAACCACTAACCAATCTTAGGACAGGATAGTCGGTTCATCCAGCCGAATAAGAGAAGAGATAAATCTAGTAGGTTTGTAAGTGGAGAGGGCATGACAGATTTTTTTTATTCGTTCATGGGATGTGGGTGGCACTGGCTGGGCCAGCATTTATTGCCCATCCTTAAACTGCCCTTTTTTCAGAGGGTTTTTAAGAGTCAACCACATTGCTGTGGGCCTGGAATCACATATAGGCCAGACCAGGTAAGGATGGCAGATTTCCTCCCTTAAAGATAGGTTTTTACAACAATTGACAATAGTTTTATGGTTATCATGAGACTGTTTATTCCAGATTTTTATTGAATTCAAATTTCACCATCTGCTGTGATGACATTCAAACCCAGGTCCCCAGAGCATTACCCTGGGTCTCTGGAATATCAGTCTAGTGAAAATACCATTATGCCACAGCCTCCAGGATCTGCAGGATTTTAGATTAAAAGTGCGATTTGGCATCTGTACAAGTAGAGCAAGTCATTACACAGCAAAAGAGATGGAGAGGAGATAGGGAAGATCAGCAAGGAGGATGTCCCTTGTTTGTTTGTATTGGATGTGATCCATGAACTGGTTATGTATATTTGCCATTAACAGGCAAATGTTAACTAAAATAAAAGCAGTTCAGTTGGCATGCATTAGAGTGTTTAATGGAGTTATGTTTATCCTTTATTTCTGGTTTGCCTGATCCATCTCATCACTGTCTACACCAATGAAAAAATCTTCAAATTGCTACTGTAAGCAAATACCTGTTTTCCTAAAAGCATCACCACAGCCACAAACAGTACTTCTATACTTATGAGTGTTGTCTTCTTCTTGAGTTCTCTGCCCAAAGGCAGGTCTGACTCACAGATCCATGACCTCCACCATAGGTAGGGCAAGGAGGCAGGTCCCAAATCCACCCCAGGCAGAACAGAGACCAAATCCCAGTCTGACCCACCCAGTCCAAGCTGCTGCAGCATGTTCTTTTACATGTATGACACCTGAAGATATGAATAGTGATGGTAGAAGCTCCAGTTTCTTTTTGTGGCTGCCCAAGAATCTCTCCCACTCTTACTCCCTACCATTGGTGTACATTGGAAGGATTTACAAGTTGCCATCTGTTTAGCCACATTGTGAACATATGTTTCTTGGCTATCAATTCCTGGAGGGGGACTTGAACCCAGAGCGTCTAGCTCAAAGGCAGGGACACTCCCCACTGTGCCACAAGTGTTACATAGGGCAGAATTTTATGGCCTTGTTGCGGAAGTGGTGGGGGTTGATGCTGTAAAATGCGGCAAGCCATTCTAAAGTCCGTTGACTTTGATGGGACTGTCAAATCCCACCAGCGTAAAATTTCGCCCATAGACTTCTAATTTAAATGGAGTGGGATAGGGCAGGAGTCCATGACTTCTAGTCCATTTGTAAAGGGACTCTTCAACTGAAGAGGTCTGAGATTTGCTGTACGAATGAGATCTAACAATGTAAAACATTTTAATCACTGTCTCTGAATTGTTTATATTTTACAGTGGAAGGTTAATGAAAGATTAGTAAGGCCTGCGGAATGCACATTTCCAAGTATATATTGGTGCACACACTATTTTGTTAGGCTGGGAACCAGCCCATACAGGGGAAGTTATTTGTGCAAATAACTACAGTTTGCATTCAGCAAGCGTTCCAGCTGCGAACTCCTGTTATTTTTATATCAGTTTAAAGCTATCTCCACAGGATCACTGAATTCAGGGATATGCTAAATTCCCTTGTAGAACATACTAATTTACTAAGTATTGCCTAGATTAACATAGCACTGTGGCATGTTTTCTAAGAAAATGACATCATTAATTCCTCTGCTGTTAATATTTCACAGATTACAAGGAAACATTTTCCTTTTTGATACATCTCCATCTGTCTTATGTATTTCACAGTAAGCTAATTAACGTTATCCATCAGATTGAATTTTGCAGCTTTTAATGTCTTTGTTAAGTTTATTTTGACTTGAAGTTCTGAGCACTTTCCAGAAGTCTGGTCTTGGAGTTGATATTTTGCCTTGAGCTGAATTTGGATTGCGCAATCAAAATCAATTTCTCAGGAAGGCGTTGGCACCCACAGTCAGCTATTTGGAGAAATATTTTTCTTTAGCTTCTGGAGGGTTCACGGTCCTCCCAGTTTCAGCGGGAGTCTACTGGCATCGCCATCTGCAGCTGTGAACTCAGGAGAGCAGTCCCCAGTTAACTAGGAAGTCGCCCAACTGTATCAGTGCTGCAGGACCCCACTGCTGCTTGCCACAATTCTGGAAGATAGTACTAGACAGAGCTGCTGTCTGGGTGTGTCGAGTGTGTGAGCCTGAGGCTCTTACACAACTACAGCATATGGTGGAGTCATTGCCTGGGCACAGACCAGGGGCAGTTACAAACCCTGGTGTGTCAAATGAGTCTGGGTGGACGTGGCAGTTTACAGCTTGGAGGAGCACAGCACACAGCTCGGTCAAACACTGTCTCAAGCAGATTGGCTCGACAGTCAGGCAGTCGATAGGGTGAATGGAGAGAGAGACTGGGGAATGGGGACTCAAGGAGAAAGGGAGACTGGGGAATGTGGGCTAAAGAAGAGAGACTGGGGAAAGGGGCCTCAAGGAGAGAGGCTGAGGAATGGGGGCTCGAGGAGAGAGGGAGAATAGGGAATGGGGCCTCAAGGAGAGAGACTGGAATTGGGGCCTCAAGGAGAGAGGCTGGGGAATGGGGGCTCAAGGAGAGAGACTGGAGAATGGGGGCTCAAGGAGAGAGAGAGAGAGACTGGGAAATCGAGGCTCGAGGAGAGGTGGATAATGGGGGATGGGGACTCGAGGAGAGAGAGAGAGACTGGGGAATTGGGGCCTCAAGGAGAGAGACTGGGAATGAGGCCTCAAGGAGAGAGACTGGGAATGGGGGCTTGAGGAGAGAAACTGGGAAATGGGGCCTCAAGGAGAGAGGCTGGGGAATGGGGGCTCAAGGAGAGAGACTGGGAATGGGGCCTCAAGGAGAGAGGCTGGGAAATGGAGGCTCATGGAGACAGACTGGAAATGGGGCCTCAAGGAGTATGAGACTGGGGAATGGGGTATCAAGGACAGAGGGAGACTGGGGATGGGGATTGAAGGAAAGAGGGAGTCCTGGGAATGGGGATTCAAGAGCAGAGAAAGTCGGAGGAATGGGGGCTGAAGGAGAGAGGGAGACTGGGGAATAGGGACTGAAGGAGAGAGGGAGACTGGGGAATGGGGACACAAGGAGAGAGGGAAACTGGGGAATAGGGACTGAAGGAGAGAGGGAGACTGGGGAATGGGGGCACAAGGAGAGAGGGAGAGAGTTTGACTCATCCTTTGCTGTAATTTCTATAATATTATGAAAACACAGGCCTGCAGGGAGTGGTTTAGAAATGTTGGTGCTAAATTGAGTTTAGGATGATGCATCTTAATTGTGAGAAGTGGCCCAAATACTGAGGCTGCTGCCTTTGAGAGATTTCTCAGTTTGGTTCAGGTCCATCTGTGTTGGCCAGTTTTGAGGTGTGAAATCTGATTGTAGATCGATGATGATTGAGGTTCTGGTGAAAAAATAAAAAGTACCTGGAGAAACTCAGCAGGTCTGGCAGCATTGGCGGAGAAGAGTACAGTTGACGTTTTGAGTCCTCATGACCCTTCAACAGAATTAAGTAAAAATAGGAGAGGGGTGAAATATAAGCTGGTTTAAGGGGGGAGGAAGGGTGGGGGGGGTGGTTGTTGGGGCAAGCAAGCAGTGATAGGAGCAGATAACCAAAAGCTGTCACAGACAAAAGAACAAAGAGATGTTGAAGGTGATGATATTATCTAAAGGAAATGCTAATTAAGAATGGATAGCAGGACACACAAGGTACAGCTTTAGTGGGGGTGGGGTGAAATAAGACTAAAAGGGCATAAAAGGTAGAGATAAACGATGGGTGGAATACATTAAAAATAATGGAAATATGTGGGAAAAGAAAAATCTATATAAATTATTGGAAAAAACAAAAAGGAGAGGGAAGAAACGGAAAGGGGGTGGGGATGGAGGAGAGAGTTCATGATCTAAAATTGTTGAACTCAATATTCAGTCCAGAAGGCTGTAAAGTGCCTAGTCGGAAGATGAGGTGCTGTTCCTCTAGTTTGCGTTGAGCTTCACTGGAACAATGCACCAAGCCAAGGACAGACATGTGGGCAAGAGAGCAGGGTGGAGTGTTGAAATGGCAAGCGACAGGGAGGTTTGGGTCTTTCTTGCGGACAGACCGAAGGTGTTCTGCAAAGCGGTCACCCAGTCTGCCTTTGGTCTCTCCAATGTAGAGGAAACCGCATTGGGAGCAACGAATGCAGTAGACTAAGTTGGGGGAAATGCAATTGAAATGCTGCTTCACTTGAAAGGAATGTTTGGGCCCTTGGACGGTGAGGAGAGGGGAAGTGAAAGGTCAGGTGTATTGAGTTGTCAACTTTCCACAGAATCCAGTTCAAAGAGCTAGAGATAAAGATGAGGCCCTTTAAAACTGACACCAGCTGAGGAGCTTGACTGTACCTTGTGCATGACAAGGGGTTTCTGCCTAGCGTTTCATGATGTATAGCACTGGGTTATAGTTACATCTAGAATATGCTACCAGTTACATATCGACTATCAGTGAGTTATTGTATTGTGATTGCTCATGAAGGGAATATGAATATTAGTTATCAGTGCAATTTCATTGAGTTACCATTAATTACTGTGGAGTCACAGTTCCTCCCAGCTCTGGTTTCCATCTTATGAAGTGTTCCACACTTATCCCACTTGTTTCTACACTTAGCCCTCCTTCAGTTTCACTTCTTTCCCTCCTTCAGATTCTCCTGCCCTTCTTCGATTTCCCATCTGCTTCTCTCTCAGTTTCTCTTCTTCCTCTCCCTCAGTTTCCCGTCCCTCAATTTCCCCTCCCTCGGTTTCTGCTTCCTCGGTTCTCCTCCCTCAGTTTCCCGTTAGTCAGTTTCCCCTCCCTCAGCTTCCCCTCCCTTGGTTTCCCAAGGTCAATATTAATGGTTAAACCTGCGAGACAGAAATTCTAATTTATAAAACCAATGAAACAGGTAAAAGGGGAAGGGGTTAAAACCCAGGTGGGTGTCGCAGAGGTGCAGCGGTGCCTGTAGAATTGGAGTGATAACATGAGAGGCAAGTCTGTGATTTGAAGTAGGGGAGGGGGAAGGCGACATCTGGGAGTGGAGGGAAGGCAGACAGTCCACAAGCTTTGCAAAGATCGCACTATAGAATGCTGGCCTTGAGAGAGGCAGGATACTGGATAACTTGAACTGATGGGGACAAAGAAAGCATATTTCAATCTGAAACTTACCTCATAATTCAAAGGATGGGCTAATTTTGGAATAAGATGAGAGGAAATTGAGTTTCATTTGCTGGTAAGGAGGGGGTGATGGATGTGGCTGGTTCAAAGAGATGAGAGCAGCCTGATTTGCCTGGTGGTCCGTACATTCTACTTCTGTACGCACTCAAACCCTAGACCACACAACGGAAGAAGCAAACCTGGATTCTGGATGTGAGAGCTGCCCCAGATCTGCACAGGGGGAACAAAAAGAAAGTCTTGCATTTATATAGTGCCTTTCAAGACTCTCAAGCATTTTGCAGCCAGTGAAGTACTTTTGAAGTGGAGTCATTGTTGTAATGTGGGAAACGCAGCAGTCAATTTGCGCACAGAAAGGTCCCACAAAAAAAACAATGAAAAAAATGACCTGATAATCTGCTCTTTTGATGTTGGTTGAGGGATAACTATTGCCCAGGGTACCAGCTATTCTTCGAAACAGTGCCATGGAATCTTTTACATCGGCTGATAGGGCAGACAGGGTCTTAAAGTCTTGTCTGAGAAATGGTACCTCTGATAGTGCAGGATTCCCTCAGCATTGTGCTGGAATGTCAGCCTGGATTATACGCTCAAGCCTCTAGAGTGGGACTTGCAAATGTAGCTCCATTATTCAAAAAGTGAGAGAGACCACCAGAAAGCAGGAAACTACAGGCCAATTAGCTTAACATCTGTCATCAGGAAAACGTAAGAAGCTATTATTAAAGAAGCTATAGTAGGGCACTTGGACAAGTTCACGGTAATCAGGCAGAGTCAACATAGTTTTGTGAAGAGGAAATCATGTTTAATCAACTTATTGGTGTTCTTTGAGGAAGTAATACGTTTTGTGGATAAAGGGGAACTGGTGGATGTACTGTACTTAGATTTCCAGAAGGCATTTGATAAAGTGCCACATCAAAGGTTATTGCAGAAAATAAAAACTCATGGTATAGGGGGTAACATATTGGCATGGATAGAAGATTGACTAGATAACTGGAAGCAGAGAGTTGACTGAAATGGGTCTTTTTCAGGTTGGCAAGGTTTAACACGTGGTGTGCCACAGGGATCAGTGCTGGGATCTCAACTGTTTACAATTTATATAAATGACTTGGATGAAGGGATTGAAGGGATGGTTGCCAAATTTGCTGATGGCACAAGGATAGGTAGGAAAGTAAGTTGTGAAGAGGACATAAGGAGACTACAAAAATATGTAGATAGGTTAAGTGAGTGGGTAAAGATATGGCAAATGGAGTATATTGTGGGAAAATGTGAAATTGTCCATTTTGGTAGGAAGAATAAAAGATATTATCTAAATGGTGAGAGATAGCAGAGCTCTGAGATGCAGAGGGATCTGGGTGTCTTAGTGCATGAATCGCAAAGGCTAGTAAGCAGGTACAGCAAATAATTAGGCAAGCTAATAGAATGTTATGATTTATTGAGGGGGGAATTGAATACAAAAGTAGGGAGGTTATGCTTCAGTTATGCAGAGCACTAGTGAGACCACATCTGGATTACTGTGTATAGTGTTGGTCACCTTATTTAAGGAAAGATGTAAATGCATTGGAAGCAGTTCAGAGAAGCTTTACTAGATTAATAACTGGAATGGTTGGGTTGTCTTATGAGGAAAGGTTGGATAGGTTAGGCTGGTATCCACTGGAGTCTAGAAGGTTAAGAGGTGACTTGATTGAAACATATAAGATCCTGAGGGGTCTTGACAAGGGTGGATGTGGAGAGGATGTTTCCTATTGTGATAGAATCTGGAACTAGGGGTCACTGTTTAAAAATAAGGGGTCACCCATTTAAAACAGAGATGAGGAGAAAGTTTTTTTCTCTCAGAGGGCTGTCAGTCTTTGTAACTCTCTTTCTGAAAAGGAGGTGGAAGCAGAGTCTTTGAATATTTTTAAGGTAGATAGATTTTTGGTAAGCAGGGAGGTGATAGGATATTGGGGATAGGCAGGATGCAGATTTAAGATTACTATTAGGTCAGTCATGATCTTATTAAATGGCGGAGAATCCCTGAGGAGCCAAATGGCCTACTCCTGCTCCTAGTTTGTATGTTCATATGTAAACCTTCCAACTCAAAGTGCACATGAATAGCAACTGCTGATGGGGACCACCGATTCTAGGCTGTCATACTAGCTCCATTGTTCACAGATCAGCAGCTCACATGATATATATTTCTTGGTATAACTATCGCCTCCAGAAGGCAGGAACTAAGTTCCGTGGAAAGAAGGGACAAGGCAGAAATTTAACATCATTTAACACGACCAAGTTTTTCTGGGGCTGGACATCTAATCCTGCAGCCCCAAAATGTTTTGTGTGAGAATTGCAAGTTGATAACAGCTCAGTGAAGGCGATGGGGCTTCTGGCATCTCAGTGACTGAGGGAACCAACAGCCTATCTCCTTAATCAAAGAGATTGAAAACTTGGTTAAGAAACAGAGGAATGATGGTGAAGGAAATAAGATTGTTTAGGGCCAAATCAGGCGCTGAGAGAAATAAAGATTGAACTAAGAGACAGAGAGAAAAAGAAACAAAAAGGAACAAAAATTAAATTTTAAAAACTTCTAGGCACAATTTACTACCTGCAAGAGTGAGACTCCTCAGATTAAATTGTTCCTTTGCTGGGCCTTCAATTTTGAGTGCCATTGCAGGAATACCAATCTCACCATTAAAAGCATCCTTCCGCTATTAAATATCAGTCCTAACTTTCTGGGTGAGTTTAATTCATTTTAGCAGTGTGAGTACAGCAATTTCTTGAAACTCACAGGGAGGTTGAGGGTGTGTTCCCAATTTAATAAGGCTAATGGCGAGTAACACAAATCATCAACTTTGCAACTCATGACATATCGCTTCCCCACCATAAATTACAGGCTGATTTTTATGCTAATTACAGCAAGGGTCATTAAACTCCCCTTTATTTTCCCAGCAAGTTCTGGTCCATTGGATTCTGAATAGGATAACCTTAAGTTGGAGAAGTTATGCCCATTCCACCCTCTCACTATTATCTTTAGCTTTCCACTGTTTGTCCATTCACCTCTCATCGAACTGACTGTCTGATCTTCAATCTTGATTCTGCTATTGCCTTGAGTAAGAAAGCTGAGGGGTGATCTCATTGAGGCGGTTAAAATGTTAAAAAGATTTTATACCGTTGTAACTGGCAGGTGTAGTATAAGGGTGTTTGGGCAGAGAAAAGGTTAATATGTGCCTGGGGAAACAGTACCACCCACAAGGTGATATAAAGAGTCACATGATGGTAGATTGTGCGTCGTAGACTGTGGAAGAAGCCAGCATGGAGCCAGCACCCATGCATGGCAGTACCTTGGACATGTAAATAGCCATAGGGTATCAATATGTTCAACCACACAAGCCTCCAGACCTCTTAGCGAGACATCAAGCAAACTTACAACATGAGGCTACTTCCTCTGGTAACAAATAAGAGGACACAATCTTAATATTAGAGCTAGGTCACTCAGGAACAAAGTCAGGAAGAACTTTTCCACACAAAAGATAACAGAAATCCATAACTCTGTCCCCAAAAAGGCTATGGATGCTGGAACAATTGGAGTTTTCAGGATTGAGATTGGCAGATTTTTGTTCAGTAAAGGTATTGACGAATATGGAACAGAAGCAGGTACATGAAGTGGAGTTGCAGATCTACCACAAACAATTTTAATGATGGAACCAGCTCCAGGGGATGAATGGCCTCCTCCCATGATTTAGTCTTAAGATCTCAGTTCCTTTGCAGTAAGGCATAAGTCAGGGGTAATAATGTTACTCCTGTGTCACTCCCTAACACTGTTACTTGTTATCCTTGGCTTGCTCACAGTACATTTTATTATTCTGTCATGGGATATGAGCATTGCTGGCAAGACCAGCATTTATTATAAATCCCTAATTTCCCTTGAGAAGGTGGAGGTGAGCCGCTTTCTTGAACCGCTGCAGCCCAGCAGGTACACCCACAGGGAGGGAGTTCCAGGGTTTTGACCCAGCGACAATGAAGGAACGGTGGTATGGTTCCAAGTCAGGATGGTGTGTGGCTTGGAGGGGAACCTCCAGGTGGTGGCGTTCCCATCTATCTGCTGCCCTTGTCCTTCTAGATGGTAGTGGTCGTCGGTTTGGAAGGTGCTGTTGAAGGTTGCTTAGTGAGTTGCTGCAGTGACTCTTATAGATTAGACTTGTGCAACTTTTTCACATGGGTAGGGCCATATTTCCATTTTTTTCTCACTCAGGGACTGATGAGCAAATTTCGGAAAGATAAGGTTTGGCACAACATGATTTTCAAAAACGAGTTGAGGTATGAAGAAAAGAAACAACTTCCTCAGCAAAAATAAAACAATATCAAAGGTCATTTTAATAAAAGTGTGATTCATAAAGATAACAGTATGAGTGGGTGTGAGTATGGGTGGGTGTGTGCGGGGGTGATGGTGAGTAGGAAACCTGACAGTGCAGGTAAGGGAGATAATTAAACTCTCTCTCTCTCACACACAGATATACATCTCTGTGTGAGACAAAGTGTGTGTGTCTGTGTGAGACAGAGCCTGTGTCCATGTTTGTGTATGTGTGTGAGAGTGTGTGTGTATGAATGTTAGTTTGTGTGTGTGCAAGAGAGTGTGTGTGTGAGAGTGTGTGTGTGTGTGTGTGTGTGTGAGAGAGAGTATGCGTGCCTCTGTATGAATGTGGGTATGTGTATGAGAATGTGTGTGTGAGAGAGTGTGTGTTTGTGTGTGTGAGAGTGTGTATGTGTATGTGTGTGTGAGAGAAAGAATGTTTATGTGTGTATGTGTATCTGTATATGAGTGTGTGTGTGTGTGTGTGTGTGTGAGAGAGAGATAGAGAGTGTGTGTATCTGTGTATGAATGTATGTGTGTGAGAGAGTGTGTGTGCATGTTTGAGAGGGTGAGTGTGTGTACGTGAGACAGTTTATGTGTGTGTGTGTGTGTGTGTGTGTGTGTGTGTGAGAGAGAGAGGGTGTGTGTGTGAGAAAGAGAGAGAGACAGACGGTTTGTAGGAGTGTATGTGTGTGTTTAGGGGTGTGTGTGGATGTGTATGTGTGTGAGAGTGTGTTTGTGTGTGTGAGAGGGATTGTGTGTGTGTGTGTGTGTGTGTGAGAGAGGGGGAGAGAGAATGTGTGTGTGTGAAAGAGAGACAGAGGATGTGTGTGTAGGGGTGTGTGTGTCTGTGGGTGTGTATGTGTGTGAGAGATTGTGTGTTTGTGTGCATGTGTGTGTATGTGTGTGAGAGAGATTGTGTATGTTTGTGCACGTGCGTGTGTGAGAGAGGGAGAGAATGTGTGTGTGTGTTTGTATGTGTGTGGACGTGCATGTGTGAGAGTGTGTGTTTATGTGTTTATGAGTGTGTTTGTGTGTTTATGAGTGTGTGTGTGAGAGAGTTTGTGTTGTGTGTGTGTGAGAGAGAGACTCATAGACGCTTTATAGCACAAAAGGAGACCATTCGGCTCATCGTGTCTGTGCTGGTCAACAAAGATCTGAATACACTAATCCTATTTTCCAGCGCTTGGCCCATAGCCCTGGAGGCTATGGCAATGCAAGTGAATATCTAAATACTTCTTAAATGTTACAGGAGTTTCTGACTCAACCACCATTCCAGACAGTGAGTTCCAGACTCTCACCACCCTCTGGGTGAAAAAATTTCTCAACTCCCCTCTTAGCCTTCTACCTCTTACCTTAAATCTATGCCCCCTGGTTATTGACCCCGTCTACTAATGGAAAAAAGTGCCTTCCTATTCTGCCTATCTATGCTCCTCAATCTTATATACCTCCATCAGATCCCTTCTCAACCTTCGTTGCTCCAAGGAAAACAACCCCAGCCTATCCAATTTTTCCTCATAGCTCAGACCCTCTAGCCCAGGCAGCCTCCTGCTAAATCTCCTCTGCACCCTCTCCACTGCAATCACATCCTTCCTGTAATGTGGTGACCAGAACTACACGCATTACTCCAGTTGTGGCCAAACCAGCATTTTATACAGTGCCAGCATAACCTCCCTGCTCTTGTATTCTATGCCTCGGGTAATAAAGGCAAGTATCCCATTTGCCTTCTTAACCACCTTATCTATCTGCCCTGCTACCTTCAGGGATCTGTGGATATGCACACCAATGACCCTCTGATCTTCAGTACTTTCCAGGGTGCTACCATTCATAGTGTAATCCCTTGCCTTGTTAGCCCTCCCCAATTTGAAAACCTCACACTCCTTTGGGTTGAATTCCATTTGCCATGCTCTGCCCACCTGACCAGTCCAATGATATCCTCCTGCAGTTTACAGCTATCCTCCTCACTATTTACCTCCCTACCAATTTTCGTGTCAATCACAAACTTCTCGATTATACCCTCTACATCTAAGTCCAAATCATTTATGTACACCACAAACAGCAAGGGCCCCAGCACTGAGCACTCCAGAACCCTACTGGAAACAGGTTTCCAGTCATTGAAACATCCCTCTACCATCACCATCTGCTTCCTGCCCCTCAGCCAATTTTGGATCCAATGCACCACTTTGCCTTGGATCCCATGGGCTCTTACTTTCTTGACCAGTCTGTCATGAGGGAGCTTATCAAAAGCCTTGCTAAAGTCCATGTAGACCACATCAAATGCATTACCCTCATCAACACTCCTGGCTACCTCCTCAAAAAATTTGATCAAATTTGTCAAACACAACCTTCCCTTAACAAATCCATGGTGACTATCCCTGATTAGTCTGTGTGTCCCCAAGTGCAGATATATTCTGTCCCTCAAAATTCCTTCTAGTAACTTTCCCACAACCGAGGTTAGACTGACTGGTCTGTAATTTCCTGATCTATCCCTTCCTCCCTTTTTTAATAATGGGACAATGTTAGCAGTGCTCCAGTCTTCTGGCACCTCACCTGTGGCTAGAGAGGATTTGAAAATTACTGCCAGGGTCCTGATATCTCTTCCCCTGCCTCTCTCAACAGCCTGGGATAGATCTCTCCCAGGCCTGTGGATTTATCCATTTTCAAGGCCGTTAAATACACCTCCTCTCTCTCTACGTTAATTTCCTCTAATATTTCACAGTACTCCACCCTGTGTCTATACCTGTGTCGTCCTTTTGCATTGTGAAGACCAACACAAAGTATTCATTGAGGACTGTGCCCACATCTTCCGGGTTCAAACACAGATTACCTCTATGGTCCCTATTTGGCCCTACTCTCTCCCTAGTTATTCTCTTGCTTTTTATATATTTAAAAAACCCCTTTGGTTTCCTTTATTCTATCCACCAATGCTTTCTCATGCACTATCTTAGCTTTCCTGATTTCTGTTTTAAGTTCCCCCCTGCACTTTTTATACTCCTCTAAGGACTCTGCCGTATTGAGCCCTCAGTATGTACCATAAGCTTCTCTTTTTTCCTTAATCTTAGCCTTTAAATCCTTTGACATCCAGGGTCCCCTGATTTGTCTTTACAAGAGCATATTTGCCCCGTACTCCTGCTATTTCCTCCTTGACTGCCTCCCACTACTCTGACATGGTTTTATCTGCAAGTAGCTGCTCCCAGTCCACTTGGGCTTAATCGTATCTCATCTTAGTAAAATTAGCCTTTCCCCAGTTGAAAACTTTTATTCTATGCCCAACCTTACCCTTTTCCATAAATATCCTAAATCTAACTGAGTTATGGTCACTATCTCCAAAATGCTCCCCTACTGATATGTTTTCCTCCTGCCCGGGCACATTTCCAAATATTAGGTCCAGAACTGCCCCTCCCTTGTCGGGCTTTCTATGTACTGGCTAAAAAGTTCTGCTGGGAGCAATTTAAGAATTTTGCTCTTTCCCTACTTTGCACACTAAAACTATCCCAGTTAATATTTGGGTGGTTAAAATCCCCGACTATTACTGCCCTATTATTCTTATGCTTCTCTGAAATTTGATTACATATTTGATCCTCTATCTCTCCCTGACTGTTTGGGGGCCTATCGTACACACCCAACAGCATGTTTGCCCCTTTTGTTTTTTTTACTTCTACCCATATGGCTTCATTTGATGATCCTTCCAAGATATCATCCCTCCTCACTGCTATAATTGATTCTTTGATCAATATTGTGACCCTCCTGCCTCTTCTCTCCCCCTCTCTATCTCGTCTGAATACCCTATGACCAGGAATGTTGAGCTGCCAATTCTGCCCTTCTTTTAGCCAAGTCTCGGTCATAGCTATATCATGTTCTCATGTGCCTATCTGTGTCCTCAGCCCGTCTGTCTTATTCCTCAGGCTCCTTGCATTAAAATGTATTCCATTTAGCCTTGCTTAACCCACTTCTTTCTTATCTGGTCTTTGCTTGTTTTGCCTTCCAGACTCACTTACTAGCGTTTTAACTATGTGTTGTGTGAGTGTGAGAGCGAGAGAGATTGTGTGTGTGCATGTGCGTGTAAAATTTTTTGCTTGGTATGCAGCCGTGTGCTCGACATGCTCGAGCAGAAAATAGCGCGCAATGTTGTCGGGTGATGACATGATCGCGTGCTCGGGTGATATTTCACTCAGCAGGTATGTGCAAGTGCAGGAGCCATGCCAACCATTAATTAAGAGGCCAGTTAAGGCCATTAAAAAGTCAATTGATGCCAATTTTTCATTGCTCATGCGATTTCGCACTTGTCACATGGGCAGGCGTTCAGCCAACAATTTCAAAAACCATATCCACGGGCAGGATAAAAGGGGTCAGCTGCATTGCCAGTGTGAACAGTGACGAGTTTGGTAAATAGTTTGCTGCTCATGACTTATTGATACTTGGCAGCTTCATCTCTGTTTGGGGCTTCACTGTTAGCATTTCCAGGCTTCGTTTCAGGATTCACTGCTCTCTCCAAGGACCCTGAAGAATTCAGGCCATGTGGACCCTTCCAGGTATAGACAGCCTTCCTTTATCCTGGTAATGGGGACCGTGGTCTCTGCTACAGGCACCTCCTGTGAGGAGGAAGAGAGGGGCAGAAGGGAGATGAGGCCTGGTGTCCCAGTGCCGCTTCCAGGGGAGGGACCTGTGGGAGGAGAGGCACAGGCACAAGGGGCACAGGGCCAGCGGGTAGTCCAAGGCAGAAGGGGCCACAGAAGATGCCACTATCCTGCTGCTGGGGTTTTCAGGCGGCGATGCAGCTACCTCAATATGTCTGATGTGCAATGTTGAAGGAGACTTTGCTTCTCAAAGGAGACACTGACCTCCATTTGTCAGATGATTGGGCCTGAGAACAGCTCTGGCTGTGTGGGTGGACACCCCAGGCCAGTGGCTCTGAAGGTCACTGTGGCCCTCAACTTCTGCGCCTCCGGCTCTTTCCAGGGCTCAGTGGGGAACCCGTGTGGAGTCTCCCAGTCAGCTGTCCACAGTTGCATCAAGCTGGTGACAGAAGCTCTGTCAGGCGGTTACTGACCTTTCTTCATTTCCATATGGATGAGACCAGCCAGGCTGAGTGAGCCAGAGGCTTTGCAGCGATTGTTGGGTTCCCCTGTGTCCAGGATGCCATCGGCTGCACACACGTGGCCATCAAGGTGCCAGCGGATCAGCTGGGTGCCTTCGTCAACAGGAAGGGCTTCCACTCCATGAACGTGCAGATAGTGTGTAACCACAGGATGCTGGTTCTGCAAGTCTGTGCAAGGTACGCAGGCAGCTCCCATGACGCCTACATCCTCAGACACTCCCAGGTGCCGAGGCTCTTCAGTGCTCCAGCCCCACTGGATGGATGGCTGTTGGGTGACAAGGGATATCCGTTGAAGAGGTGGGTCATGACACCTCTCCGCCATCCAAGAACAGAGGCAGAGCAGTGTTACAATACGAGTCATGCCTCCACAAGGGCAGTGGTAGAGAGGACCATAGTTCTTTTGAAGACTCGCTTTTGATGCCTGGTCCGTTCAGGGGGTGCACTACAACACCCCCCAGAGTGGGTGTCACTGATAGTGGTTGCAGGCTGTGCTCTCCACAATCTGGCACTGGCAAGGGGGGACCCGCTGGAGGAAGAAGATCTTGATGCAGCTGCACAGGCCACAGAGAATGAGTCCAGTAGTGAGTCAGAAGAGGAGCACGGTGAGGAGAATGCTGAGGGCATGGAGGCAGGCTGCTGTAACCTCCAGGGAGGCGGGGACACCAGGGACATCTTGACCCAATGCTCCTTCAGCTAGGCTGCCAAATAAGAACTACCACCTCATGCCAGGGCTGCCGCCTCAGAGCCGGATGTCTGAAATGACCCTTTCTTTTTACCCCAAAGTCCACTCAGTGCCTGTGCAATAAAGTTGAGAGCCACCCACATCCTGCACCACATTAAATTAAAAAAGCGAAGCTTACTCAGGCCATTACGACAAAAGAAAATTTATCTCATGTTGACAGTCTAAACAAATTAACAGAACCTTCTCTGGTATTCAACGCCAGACCAGTTAAAATAATCAAAACATTGTGCAACAGAAGATCACCCGTGGCCAGTCCCTTTGTGCTCATGGTGACTATAACTTATGTTTACGAGTGCTATGTCTTGGTGCTTCCCTCTTGCTGGCACCGGCATTGGAGGCAGCCTGCTAACTGTGCTGCACTGTGGGCCTTGATGACCTTGGCGGTCATCCTCTGGCTGGTGGAGCCTGTGCTAGCCCTGCCTGGGAGGGAGTGGCCAGTGCCACAGCCGGCACCTCCCCAATCATTGCAACCTCATCAGATCCATGGTCACTGACAGAGGGGTAAAGGAGCTGCTGCCATCATCCAGAGCGCCCTGGGAGGAGCCTGGAGAGATGACAGGCAGTTCGTGCAGGAACATGAGGTCACTCTGGACCTCCCTGCTCACCCATCACCTGATGGATGGGTACCTAGCTGGGTTACTGGGTGCCACATCCATCTCCTACATGGACACTGACCACCTGAGGTAGGTGCCTGTGTGAGGGCTTGCCAGTCCGAGGAAGCCCTGATTCTGTCCCTGGAGTTGCCACTCCATGAGAGTCGCCACTCTTTCAATGGAGGAGGCAGTGCACTCAGCCATGAGGGTCAACACAGTGCTCATGCTCCACATGGACTCCTCCACAACAGAGACCATGGCACACATATCCTCATGGATCTCCGCCAGATCCTCCCACACATCCCGCTGAACTATCAGCATCTGCTGCCTAATGGACGACTTCAGAGGCTCATCATCAGCCTTCGACTGAGCATCATCCTGGTCTCCAGCCGTCGTCCGACTGCCAGCGCCCTGGGCACTCTCTGTCTCCACCTGCACCTCAAGTGAATGTGAAGCACCCTCACCGCTGTGCTCCCGACATTCTAGCCGAAGATCTAACACCCACCGAGGTGCTGGTGTCTGCATTGGTGCCTGGTTTGGAGAGCGGGTGTGTTGTAGATGCAGCTGAAGTCTGGCAGTCCTCTGGCTTCAGGGGTGGGTCTTTGGGGTCCTGTGGTTGGTTATGTGGTGACAAACCTAATGGAGAACAATGACATTTCATTAGTTTAAGTCTTCACACTGTCACTGTGCATGCCAGGCACCCCTGTGAAACCATGGAGATCATGGTGCCATTGTCTTTCAATGAGCACTGGGGCTCCACAGCCAGTTGACCTCAGTGTGTGGTGCCTCTCCAGCTCCACGGCGTCCTGCTTATATCTGGCTAGGATTAGGAGGCTAGCGGGCCCTCCGCCAGTCCGCGACCTTTCATATTGTTATGGGCTCAGTTCCCCTGAAAGGACAGTGGAGCTTTGATTAGTCCACTCTGTACCTGCATCTCCATTGCAGCCTGGCCAACCCCAGCTGAGGAACACCTCACAGGGCACATCCCAGTCGTGGCCCTCGAGCCGCAAGGCACTCAGTCCAAGCAACCAGGCCTCACCCCCTTGGCCAGCTCCGGCGTCATTGACAGTTGGCACCCAGACTTTAACACCCCTGAGCTCCACAGTGGGGACTGCCACATCTTAACAATTCAGCACACTGATCCATGTCAACACGGTATTCGCCCTTCCTGAGTGCAGCAGGTCGGTAAACCTCTTGCAGCACTGGACCCAGGTGCTGCACAACATCATGGCTGCTGACCAGCACTGCCACCTCCTCCCAAACTCTTTTTGTCAGGTGTGATGGCCTCCTCCATCCATCCCTGCGGGCAAAGGTGTCCTTCCTGGCAGCTACCTCTTCCAGGTGAACCGCGAGGCACCCATCAGAAAACCGGGTGGGGGGGGCGGTGGTGGTGGGGTGCTGAGTGCCCAGATAACCTGCCCTCTCGCCTGGTGTCTGCAGCCACCTTTGAATCCATAGTTTATAATCTCCTGCTGACAACACCGAAGATGCCTTTGTCATCGGCAGCCTTCCAGGGCTGGTTTTAAATGGGCCGCCGGTTCACCATTGGTCCCAATGGCTGACAGGGCAGTGCCCTCACCCACCCCTTCCCGACCATTGGAGAGCCGCCGTTCACCCTCGGAGGGCGCTAGTTGATCCGCCAGCATGAAATCGCAGTCAGGGGCCGATCCCGTGCGATGGGCTGTTTCCCTCCTGCTCCTGACAGTTGGTGGGAACACATCTCTTCCCACTCCAGCGGGCCCGATGCCATTTCATGCTCTAGCTTGCACTGTTCATAGGGCCATGTGCCAACTCCCAGCTGAGGTGCCTTTGGCTTATTTCTGCTTGGGCTGTGTCTTTGAAAGTGCTGCATTTTATTTCTGGAGGTGTTTTTTTCAAGAGTTGGTGCTCAAATTCAGGAAGGATACAGGATTTGGTGATCTAGGTATGGGGGCTGTTCAACAATGCTATATGCAATGTTCAAAAGGAGGTAGTCACTGAATTGTTCCATTGCCTGCAACCCAAACCAAAGCCTCACACCCAGACAAGGACAGTGTCAATAGTGGTCGAGCTCACTGTTGCTTTAATTTTTTTATGTGTCCGGATCCTTCCAGACAGGCACAGGAGACACCTCCAACGTTTTCCAGTACACTGGCCATTCAGAGCATCAAGGGAGCCACCGATTCTAAAGCAGGACAGGACATTGTTTTCTTGCTCTTGTGGTTAGGTCTTCGGCAACTGAAGGCATGACCGCCAATTATGGAGCGAGGGAAATTGGTGATGTGCAAGACAAGAGGGCAGAATAGGGTTACAGTGAAAGGGACACGCAATCTCATGGAGGGGGTTGAATACAAGGATGAGAATTTAAAGTTCCAGATGTTGCTGGGCTGGAAGCCAAAGTGAGCATGGGGCTAATTTGTGAATGAGACTTGGTGCACATTCCTGTGGTCCACCCACATACTGGACATGCATGTTATGCTTTTGAGTAAACTGGGCTGTCACTGTGTTGCTTCGTGGACCGTGCACTGAACAGGAAACTCGCCCTCACATCTTGGTCTCTCCTGGGGACAGTGAGGGAGTTGGGAGGATGGGATGGATGGGGGTGTGGGGGTGCAGAGTGGATGTGGGCGGTGAAATAAAGTGGTTCATCTCAGCCAAGTTTCAGTTATGTCCTTGGACATGATTAGACTCGTAGCTGTGCTTAGCGTTTGTGTCTCCCTCTCTCTTTTCCTGTTAAAATCAAGGTGTTTGCCAGACTGGGAGTAATGTAGGTCAGTGAACACAGGGTGATGGGTGAACAACACTTGATGCCAGGTAGGATATGGCCAGCAAAGTTTTGCCAAATTGAATTAGATCATGATTGCCTTCACCTCAACTCCATTTTGATCAGTAGCTAATCCAAATCGCGGTGAGACTTTACTCCAAGCTTTCACATAACATAATCTTAAACATTTTCTTAGGTGTCAGAGGCAACCAGTAAAAAGGTGATTTTCTTAAGGAACTGGGTTCATGTAGATTATGACTCTTGGGTGAGCAGCTTAGCCACATACTTACTTATAAAACAGCCAACAGTGGGACCTCCTGAAATAAGCAGCTCCATACAACAGAGGCCGATATCTGGCCCTTTAGCAACCAGTTATTTTCTGGAAAGAAAACAAGCTCTTACTGACAGCTTCACACCTCCTAACATTGCTTAACTGCCATACACTTAACATTGTCTGGCCCCATTGCCTTCAGTATCATTCCTGGCAGCTCACTGTACCATTAAACACGTAGACTGGAGCCTGGGATTCTGCCAAAATCCTACATTGGATTTGGCAAACGTGACCTGCCAGGCAAAATGATTTAGTAAGGTGAAAATATTGCTGTAAACGTGCCTTTACCTTATCAAGTCAATCTGATGGCCAGGTTAAAGAGTCCAGCTCCTTGAAGACCATATCTGAGCATAGTCTGTACCTGGCCAACATGACATCTTCCATTCAATATTGAGTCTGTGTTACAAAGACATCTTCCAGATTGCACTTCTGACTGGCCTAGCCCTAATTTTAAGATTGTGGGTGAGAAATTGGTCTGTGCTGCTTTCCTGGGTGCAGGGATTACAATTTGCAACCTGCCCACGACCGTTGCCAAGGAGGTAGACAATGGACATATTTGGTGCTGCCTTCTTGTTTAAATGGTGGGAACATGCTGCCCAGCATGACCCTTGCTGCTGGCTGTCTTTCCACTCAACAGGGGGCCTAATAGTGCGCAGGGCAAAAGCGTGGGTTCTGCCTAACCTACAGCTCTTAAAGGCAGTCTGACTCTTTTAAAAGGAAACTCATTAGACCACAGAAAGTTGTCGCCAAATGAAATTGGTGCAATTCTAAACAAGGGAAATGCAAAACCAGGCCAGCAAGAAAGCTCCCAGCTTCACCGATGTGGTGCGGGAAGGATTAGGTGACTGAGGTGGACAGAAGGAGAAAGGCTATTTTTCTGCAAGGGGCCAGGACGCCCTCAAAATAGACTCTCCAAAAGGAGTGGGAGCAGGTTGTAGAGCAACGCAATGCCCAGAGTCTAGTCCTGAGAGGCTGGGTGAGTGGATCTGGGTGGCAGTCCAGCACATCCTTGTGGCCTGGTGTCAAAATGCAGCTAAGTTGAAGGGAAAGAGTCCATGCCCCCTTTTTTTGCAGCACTAGCTGCTGTAAACCAGATAAGTTGAAGGTCTATTGAAATTTAAAGGTCCTTGACAGGTCACAGAGGAGGTAAGTGCCTAAGGTAAGTGGACAGGATTTGGGGGGTGCAGGGGCCCAGAGGTTGAGGAAGATCAGAGGTGAGGTGGGGAGGGGGGGGTGGGGGGTGGATCAGAGAGGGTTGGAGGTCGGGGTGTCAAGGGTGTCAGAGGTTGGGGGTTGGAAGTCGGGGAGGGTCAGAGGTGGGGGTGTTGGAAATGGGGGTTTGGAGGTTGGAGGGGGTTGGAAATCGGGGAGGGTTGGAAATCGGGGAGGGTTGGAGGTTGGGTCAGGCTTCAGGGCTTGGAGGTGAGAGTTGGGCCTGGTGGGGTGGGAGTGTGGAATTGTTCTATGGAGGTGGAGGAATCCCATGGGTGCGGGAGTTCCTGTTGGGGGCTGTGGTCCCTTGTGGGTGAGAGCCCTGTGGTGGGGGGGGGAGTAGTTGGGGGCCTGGGGAAAAGTCCCCTGGGTCTGTACAATAGTTACCCAGAAATGGTTTTAATCCTTCTAACTTTTTCTGGATAGCTATTGGTATAACCTAGTCAGAACCATCCGAAGTTTGTGATTTAATTCACGTTTGCAGATGTTTTCCAGTGCAGGGTAATTGCCCAGAGGAAGTTTGCACTTCTAGGCATTTACCATGCAAACCTTACCTGGGAACCTCTGAAGGAGATTCCACAGCACAATGGTGGGGTATGCCCCCTCCCTGCCGACACTGGGGAGCTCAGAAGCTCCAGCCCATTTTGACCTTCCATCCTTACTGCTGTTTTAAATGGTGCTAGGTTTGCTGGCGTTTCACAGTTTGCCTTGGTAATTTTTTGTAATTTCTGGAGAACTGGCAATGAATGATGAAGTTTCCCATTATTCTTTTTATTGCTTGTCTTCTTATACTTTTAATGAAATGTAATAATTTGAGAATCATTGGGAACAACTATTACTTATTTGGGGGCAGCAAAATACAATGAAGAGACATCTTTTAAATGTGTGTGAAGGGGATGGAGAACCTCAAAGTCAAAAAGAATGACTGCATCTCCCTTCAATTATGAAACATTCCAGCTTCCATTATTCTGGGAAAAATCAGACTGGAATAAAATTCCAGTTGGGAAATTCGAGAAGAGATTTCCCCGAAAAAACATTGAGGAATCCCAAACACCAGGCACATGTTGGGCTGGATTTTACAGCCCCCACCGCTGACATGTTTTCGGTGGGTGCAGCATGTAAATATGACGGTTGGATAGCCCATTGCAATCCTGGCTATCCCCCATCCTGGTCCCCATTATAAGGTATCCACAAGCCACCCCACCCTTAGGTCTATTGAGACCCTAAAGTGGCCAATTAATGGTCACTTAAGGACCTCAATCCACCTCCACTGCCATAATACGCTGGGCAGTGGAAGGTGGGCAAGAGTGAGAAGGCTGCTTTTTCACCACAGTTGGTGAAAGGGGAGGAAGGAGGGGGTGTATATCTTTCATGGAGGGCATGGCCTGTCTGGCCCACCTTTGTGTCTCCCCACCTGGCCTCCAAAACCCACCCCCACCCCCCCAACCAGCCTTGCCCCCCAACCTAGCATGCTCAATCCTCCCCTGTCCAAAATGTCTGGACCCACCTCACTCTGGGGTCCTTTGTAGAGATGCTTGCAGTCCCAGCAGTGCCCAATACTGAGTTCTGGTGCTGCTGAGACTCCGATCAGATTGGCTGGCAGCTCTGGAGGGCAGGACTTCCTTTCACTGAGTGGTGGAAGTCCCACTTTCTGCTTGTTAAGGCCACCCAGAGTCTAATATCACTGCAGGGTAGCCTTATTTAAAGACAGTTGATTTGAGACCAACTCTTCCAATTAGGGACGAGCAAAATGCCCTCCTTAAAATTCAGCCTGTTGTTTTAAATATTTTTCCAGCCCATTTGGAACATTCCTTTAATGCTCTTTTCTCTAGAAAAGAGAAGGCCTCTGGGTGACCTAATGGGGGACTTTAAAATTACAAAGTGGTTCAATAGGGTAGATGAAGAGAAAATGTTTCCACTTGTGGGACTTGTCCATGATAATGGGTCATAAATATAAGGTAGTCAATAAGAAATGCAACAGGAGAAACTTCTTTCCCCAGAGAATGGTTAGAACGTGGAACTCATCACCACATGTAGTGGCTGAGGTGAAAATGCATTTAAGGGGAAGATAGATAAGTACATGAGGGAGAAAGGACATTCAGATGGGGTGAGATGAAGTCGAGTGAGAGGAAGCTCAAGTGGAGCATAAATACCAGTACAGATCATTTGGGATGAATGGCCTGAACTTGTGCAGTAAATTTAATGCAACATATTCGAGAACTCGAGGGTTGATTTGGGTGACTACATCTTCTTGTTTGGTCATTAAATTGCTCTCTTAAGGGATTATCCAATTGGACAGGTTTGCAAAATCTCACAACCCTTGCAATCTAAGAACTAGGAAGTGAAACCAAAGCTTGTGATCTGTGAAAGATTTTCAGTGAATAGGGTGCAAAAAATGGTGACAGACCACTTCAAAAGATATTGCTGATGACTTCACTTCAGTCTCTCAATATTTATTGTTTGTTAAATGTCTTGACCAGCTGTTTCCCATATGTGCTGAGGAGGGATTTACTAAAACCTCTTTGAACCCTAGACCCATTTTGCAACAGTCTGAAGCAGCTGGTGCATAGAACACTTCTCACCAGTAAAGGGACCACTTCGGAACATGAGCGTTAGCACCTCAAAATGCCTGGTTGTCATTCCTCTCCTTTCCAAGCTTTGGCCACTTCCATCTAGCTGTTTATTAGTGCTGAGCAAGCCTTGAAGCTTACAAACACAAGGCATGAGAATTTGACCTGATTTGCCATCTGCCTCTCTCTGGGGTGGGAGTTAAAGATCCTGCAGGGTAGAGGAGCAAGAGTCCTGGAGCCCTGGTCAAAATTCCTCCCTTAGACTATGTTACCAAAGGCAGCCAGCAAACTTTGGATAAGAGCTCTGAAGAAGAGTCATACGGACTCAAAATATTAACCCTGTTTCTCTCTCCGCAGATGCTGCCAGACCTGCTGAGTTTTTCCATCATTTTCTGTTTTTATTATAGACAGCTAGTATCTTCATTTTGTGTGATCTTGCAGTGTGTAAAATGGCTGGTGCATACATCGCTTTGAAAGTAGCCAATGAGTGTGCAAAATATTTTGGGTATTTCAATGTGGCAAAGTATCACATGTATATGATCACTCCTGTCATTAATTAGTCAGGAAATTAGTGAGTGACGCCAAAGATCTGGAAACCAATAAAGTAACCAAAGAGTGACTCCACTCAATGCCAATGGGATTGCTCAAGTTCAGCTAAGAGAAAGCAGGAAAAGATTAAAGAAGGAGGGCCTTCAACCTGGAAGAATCCCCACAATTAAAGCCTACAATACATTCCAGAGAGGAAAAACCAGATTACAAGAATTCAACAACCTACTCAGTCAATTTATCCACTTACTTTAGAAAGGAAATGACTGCCAACCACAGTTTTCCAAGGAATTTTCCATTTTCTTTAATGAAACTCAGAGCAACAAAAGATCTGAGACTCGCACCACATTTTGCTTTCAGCAAACTCATGACTGGCCCCGAGTAATAATTGTCCTCAAACGATTGAGAGAAACATGAAAGCAAAACACGGAAATAAAACCCTCAGGGAACTTGCCATCTGCAAACTCTACGAAGGGTGCTGCTTGGCTCATCTTAAACCAAGAGCTTGTTTGCTCTGTCAGGTGAATGCATAAGATCCTGTGGCACTATTTCAAAGAAGGCCAGGGTAGTCGTCTCGGGTGTGTCGGCCAATATTTATCCCTCGACCAACATTATTAAAACAGATTACCTGGCGATTGTCACATTTTTTGGGAGCTTGCTATGCACAAATTGGCTGCACTTCAAAATTAATCCTTTGGCTGTAAAGCACATTGGGACATCTGAGGTGAAAGCTGCTATATAACCATGATTCCAATATAGGGTTAACAAGAGGTGTCATTAATCAGTTTAATGTACACATGTTGTTTGTCCTTGGAGCTGAAGATGGCCATGCTTGTTATTTGGGTGGTTTGCTCGGGTTCGGTGGGTGTATAGGTGACTGCTAAGGCCGATCTGCACCCGGAACGTTCTGCAAACAGGACAGGATACCGCAGACAATTGTGTTTTGGGTGAGTTGTTGGCTTGAGATTTCCTCTGCCCCTGATATGAGCTTGCTTTTGAAGGAGGCCACAACGTTTCTAATTTGGTTGCGATCCTCGGCGAGCTTCCCCCAGGTCTCAGGGTCAATATTGAGACCCCTAAGTGAAGTCTTCAGAATGTCCTTTTAGCACTTGTTTTGACCACTGTGAGAGTGCATCCCAGGCTCAGGCTCGTCATGGAAGATTTGCTTTGGTAAGCGAGTGTGAGGCATTCTGGCTATATTGTGTCTGCTTGGCTGAGACACCTATTAGAATTACAGAACACCTCTTTCCCAGAGGAATCATTGTTTGATGAACAGCTCAGGCTCTCTGATCTCCGCAGTGAATTTCACTGTTTGTTGTCATAAGTAAGTGGTTTGTGGTTTGTAGATCTTGAAACTTCAAAGGGCCTGTATGATTGCCACTTTTATTAGCTTGTACAAACTTTTTCTCAAGCATAGGAGAAAGTGATAAAGGATTACATTTTTTCAGAGATTTTTTTGGACATCCAACTTTACACTGGGGTGTTGATTGGTTGTAGGAAATGTCAATGGGCATGGAAGTGCCAGAGCTTGGAATAAGGAGCATGAGGGGTCATAGAGGGTGTGTCAAAGGGAAGAACTTGTCACAGTATTATGAGGGAGACCTTTTGAACTTAACTTTTAAAAGGTCCCCTAATTGGGTTCATGTTTCCTCTAAGTGACCATGAAGCATGACACTTTAAAAACCTGGACTGACTCCATGAAAATTGCGGAGGAGTTGGCATTACGTATCTCTGCAATGGAGCTGGCCAGGTCAGGAGTGTTGGATGTGAACTTCTGAGACGAAGCAGCCTGCATCCTTTAAAGGCACTCCAAAAAGTTACACAGCCTGGGAATGGGGTCAAGAATACTGGAATCACGACCCACCTGCCATTTTTAAATGGTTCCCATGTCAACTCGACTCGGTGAAAATCCAGGCCCATGAATGAGGCTCAGAAATTGTGCCTCTCGTGAGGAACTTGCAGGAGCTCGAACGCTTGTGCATAAATGCGCCCGATGTATTATAAATTTTCTCATTTTTAAAATGTAGAACATGAAAGTTAATCTTCCCTTACGGCTCATCTGCTTTACACTCAAAATCAACCTTGTTGATTTTTTCTATCTCCTTTCCATCTCTTTAGTTGTTTGATGATATATTGTATTTGCGTAGATGCCAAATCTCTCAGATAATCTTAAATCCTGCATATCTGTCATGTCCTCTTCGCTTATAAACCTACTAGATTTGTGTCTTCTAATCCTAAGCTCAATAAGCCTACTATCCTCCCCTACTATTGGTTAGTGGTTTTGGCGGTTAGCCTAAGTATTGTATTGGCTAGTGGGTCGGTTTTAGTGCTTGGAGTTTTAGAATTTGGTTATTATAGTGTTTGCTAAACAGTTAAATTGCAAAAAAAAAAATAGTCAGAACAGCTGGGGCCAGTCGCATCCACATCCTGTACCATGTCAGAACTCCAAAACAATTCAGGTGACCAGGCAAAGGTTAATAGTCAGTTTCTGGGACAGAGGGGTGACTTACGTCATTGCAAAGGCGAGGGCAAGCTGAGAGTTTTAAATGTGGCAAACCTCAGGAGGTGTTCTTCCCACAGCTGCAGAGAGTTCAGGCAGAGAGAGAGCCAATAACCAGTGGGCAGAGCAGGAGGAACAGGCAGACAGTGCAAGGATCGTCTGGGACAGTGACACTCACAAACTGGTATTCGGTGTTGAATCTCAGTGAGGGTGATGACACCTCGGGTAGTGCAGTCAGAAGCAAATGCATGGCACAGTGCCAGACTGGGCTGCTCACTGGGCCCGAGAGAGTGCAGAAATGCAGTTATGGGGGATTCCTTGATCAGGGTCAGAGTCAGTGGTTCCTGCCACTACAGGATGCGAGTCCTGAAGTATAAGTTGCCTTCCTGGCACCAATGAACTGGTGAAGGATATTCTGTGAGGATGAGAGGGACAACCGTGTCCATATTGCATCCAATGTAGGACAAAGGTTGAGGTCCTTCAGGTAGAGTTTCCAGACTCCGGAAAGAAACTTTAAAGAACAAGAACAGAAAATGAGCTGTTACACTAAGTGTTTACTACAGAACCCAAGCAGTGAGAAGGAGATAGAGGGGCAAATCCATAGGCAGATTTAAGAGATATATCAAAATAAATAATTCATTTGCATGTGCTTGACTCAAACTCAGGCCTGTGACTCATTGTTTGCTTTATCCTGTGCTGTTTTCTTGGCAGCTTTTGTCAATGGCAGTTTGTCATTGTCTTCTGCTCCCAAAGGCAGGCAGGGAGACAGGTCCCAAGTCTACCTGAGCCAGAAAGGGAATCGAACATGTGCTATAAGCGTTACTCTGAAACATACACTGGCCACCTAGCCAACAAAGCATATGCCCCCTCCTTCCCCCATAAAAATAATACAGCAGTAACATGAGGCGATTTCAATTATCCTAATAAAGCTTGAAAAAAAAAGAGTAAAGAGTAAAGAGGGTGAAGAAATCCTAAAATGTGGAGAGGAGAACTTTCTTAATCAGAGCATTTCTATTCCTCTGAGGAAGAAGCAGTAATAGATCTTCTTCAGGGGAAGGAGGACAACTGGATTGATTCAGTGTGAAAACAATAGGAGTTATAACAAAATTAGGTATGAAATAGTTTGAAGTAATTATGAAGAGGGACAAAGAAAAATCAAACATAAACTTCATAAATTCCCAACTGGGAGGGAGAGAATTTCAATGATTTGAGATGGGATCTACCATTTGTGGACTGGAAACAGGTAATGTGCAATGGTAAGTCTCCAAGGCAGAGATAGTTCAGGTACACATATATTCGCATAAGAAAAAATAGATGGGGCTCCCTGGATGACTGTAATAAACTTGAAGTGCAGGGCGGGTTTCTTGTAAGAAACAGTAAACTTTATTTACAGACTCCAGATGAGACTACATGCTTGTTCTCAAACCGAGGCCAGAAAGCTCCGTCCATAAGATTCCCCGCCCTTAGGGCTGATTCGTCTCTTCAGTCACATGATCCCCATAACAGTAAGAAATGGTTTAACTTACAATTACTATGATGACAAAGAAAATAAAAGCTAAACTAACAGACTAAAATGAGAGGTGCAGAGTATCGGTGAAAAGTAGGCAGAATATTGTACAGGGGAAATTGAAAAAAGAACACATAAAGGGAACAGAGAAAACATGAGTGACAGAAATTATAAGGAGAACCCAAATGAGAGAAGAGGAGGAGTGTGCATGTGTCTGTGCCAGGATAACAGGCTTCCTGATGCTGCATGGAGCCATCGACAGCACAAACATGGCTTTGCAGCGCCACATCTAAATGCTGAGATGTATCGCAATCACCCTCTCAAAGTGCAGTTGGTGTGTGACCACAGTCAACACATCATGCAACTGAATCCTCATTGACTGAGCAGCAGTCATGATGCTTTCATTCAGTACCAGTCTGCTTGTTCCTTCAATTTTCAGCCACCATATCAGACCAGAGGGTGACTGCTGGGCTACAAGGACTATCTGCTCTACACTGGCTGATAGGCTCCCTCTGCAACCCAACTACAAGTGGCACAGCACGTGTGCCATGACAGCTATGCTGCCATGAGAACCATCATCAAGCAGCCGATCGTGGTGCTGGATCAACACTGTTGTTGTCTCAACCTCTCTGGAGGATCTCTCCAGCACTCGATGGTACGGGTGTGCTGATTCCTGGTGGCTTGATGTATCCTCCACCACTGTGAGGGCACAGTCCTTGATATCAGGAATTTGGTGAGCACCACAGGAGGAGGAGGTTAACGGCTCATCCACATTCCAGGCGGGCTGTCCATGGTCGCCTCATTTGTCTGCAGTTCCCATGAATTCAACCCCAAATTCACATTGTCCAGCAGTCCCACAACTTGCCATCCTTCTATCACAGACCATCTCAGCGTTCACTTGGTCATTATCCTGAAATAAAAACCACCACACAACAACCTCACCCAACACAACATCCAACATTCCATACAAAATTCCTTCAATCACCTTTGTGAATTCCCTTAGTGCGTGTCTTGTGGCTGCCTCTGTGGAGTCCAGTGTCCCTATACAGAACTGCCAGTGGCTGCAGAATGATTGGTGGAAGGCTGCTGACTTTCAGTGGGAGAAACTGGAGGTGGCCTTCTGGGCTGGACAAAGGTAGTAAGGGAAAAGCTAATGGAGGGATTAGAACACAAGGATGAGAATTTTAATATTGAGTTGTTGCTAGATTTTCAGCCAAAGCAGAAGAATTTGGCAGCTCCTGGCTAATGAAAATGACTTTTGCCAGTCAGTAACTTGCAAATAGCTTCAACAACTTGGTGTGTAACTACCTAGCTTTGCCTTCCTAATGTTATTTCAGCAGCTTAACTGGCTCCTAATGGTGACTCAAAGATAATTTAAAGTAGTTAATGTTTGCTGCTTCTCACTAGTTTGTCTACTGTGTCTGGGAGAGAATCCCCACTGTCTTGTCTGATGATTCAATCCCAAGCCAGTTGGCGAAGTATGAAATTAGGCACTAATACTGTTCTTGA
This sequence comes from Carcharodon carcharias, assembly GCF_017639515.1. Lineage (NCBI taxonomy): Eukaryota > Metazoa > Chordata > Chondrichthyes > Lamniformes > Lamnidae > Carcharodon > Carcharodon carcharias. The sequence goes on along the minus strand of NC_054478.1, from coordinate 132,377,482 downwards.
TAATAGGTTTATGTGCAGAATACAGCATGACATATGTCTGTTTCCCACCTACCACCCCCATGTGTCCCTTTATACTCTTTTTTTTTTAATGAGTCAAATTCCATTTTATTCATAAGGCAGACTACAAAATGAAAAATGTTCTCATCTTCCAGCCCTCAAAATGTGGATTAAGCAGCAGATGATTCAGATCCACTGAGTCCTTCCAGCAAACCAGAGGAAGTTTGACTAATGCTTTCTATTGCCACGATCCCAAAACCAGGTTTATGTCACTTCTCCAGAGGTACTTAGTTCAAGAGATTTTCGATCAGGTCCACGTGAGACAGTAGCATGCTCCTGCAGCAGTAAAGCTTTAAGCCCAGCGCATCGGGTGCATCACCCCCTGTGTACTCCACCTGCAGCAGTAATGTTTCAGGCCCAGAGCATTGGGTACACCACCCTCTGTGTACTCCGCCTGCAGCAGCCCCACGTAAGTCTCCCATTTGTTACCCACAGCTTTGCTGCAAGTGAAGAACCAGAATGGGATAATCATCCTGCGCTGACCGGGAGAGTGAAGGATTTTAGCCTCTGTTATCCCTCACGCTGCTTCTCAACCCTTGATGAACCAGGGGGAAAAAACAATTAACATGTTAAATTAAAGTGATAGCACCTTAAAGGGGCACTGTAACAGAAACAAATCTCCAAAGGAAACTTATCTACCTCAAGCAATATTTTGTTTTGGGGCTAATGATGCACAACAGGCCCTGTGGTGCCCACCAAGTACGGATGGCCTCAAGTGTACCGGTGGACACCTCTCCATGGACACCTGGCTGCATACATAGCCACAGAAGAGAGGCAGATTGTCAGGCCAGACAACCCCCCTCAACCGACTGCTGTCTGGGCCCATTAATGGCCAGCTTGGCCAGGCCCAGAAGCAGACATAAGAGGAGGTGCTCCTCCCTGCCCACTCCCCCTCCACACTGGGTGACCAAAGACCAGGAATGTGGGGCTGAAGTGCAGCCAAAATTTGAGGAGAAACTGCCTCAGAATGCAATTTCCCACAATCTATGTATACACGGAATACGGACTACTCAGGGCTGCAAAGAATACAAGTCTCTCTTTATAAGTGCTCTAGATATTTAATTTAACAATCCCCTTGAGCTGTGTTTCTTAACAATCTAATTAACGTACCACTAATATTGTCCACAGACTGAAAACTGCAAAACTAGAAACTGCAAGAGGAAGTTCCTTTAGAAACCTTTAACCAACATCTTTAACATAGTTAGAGGGTGAAGACCAATGCCCAGGCTCTCCAGTGCCAACTTAACTGCTGAAGCAGCATTAATTATTTAAACAGGCAATGGTTGTGCATGTTCCCTATATTTCCATCCTAATCAGGCTCTTTTCTTTTGTACTTAGCAAGGTAGGCAATAGAAATGTTCAGCAATCCAAGCTTTTTTTATTAGTTTTTAAACCCTTGTTTCAAGTACTTGTTGGTCAAGTGTTGTACAGGTTGGGTACATTATTTGTCAAGTACTCTCAGATTAAGTATTTCATGTAACTATTGATGTGGAACAAGGGCAGGATTTTCCGCCCCCGCCCACTGCCAGGATTGTCCGGTCCTGCCGAATGTCAACGGACTATTGGCTGGGCTAACGAATCTCTCGCGGCCGGTCCCGCCATGAAGGGGCCAGAAAATCCTGGCCTAAGTGTCCAACTGATGCAACAGACCAGTTCCACTGGTGTGGACGAGTTGTTAATGTGCTCAAACCCATGTAGTCTGGATATCATAGCAGAGGCTACTGACTAAAATGTCATGTTAAATGACACCCACATACCTAACGCATGGGAAAGCACAGTCACGAATAGGGACGGTGGTACATCTGCCAGGTTAGTCTGAATGAATCTGAGGTTGCCAAGCCTCTGCTTCTCAAAGAACCTCATCCATACAGCTCATCTAGCTTCCCATGTGAGAGATGAGGCTGCGGGGGTCCAGATCGGACTTTTCTCCCTTCGGCGCATCTGCTACACCTGAGATTGGATGGGCGACTCGCCACTGTCCAAACTTGCTCTAACCACATGCGCCACAAGTCTTTCAAGAGGAACTCGAACGCAAAACCTTCTGACTCAAGCACGCGAGGGCCGGTCACTGATCCACTTTAGTGTGCTACGGGATAGGATTTTCGACACCCTCCTCAACAGGCAGGCAGGGATTGATATAAAGGTTTATCTGCAGGGGTGGCACCTCGAATAATGCAGCACTGCCTCAGTGCCACACCCAAATTTCACCTTGGGTTTGAACCCACAATTTTCTGGCTCACAGCTAAAGAACACTGTCAAACTGAGTAAAGGCAACATCTGTTCTATTTATAGAGTTTGGAATCACAGAGCTCTCTTGATCCGAAGTAGAATGAGTTCACTTGCACTGGAACAGGCCAAGTGAATCCAAACTTGTGGTGTTCAGCTTTCTCTCTTACTAGACAAAAAAAAAAACAAAATGTAATATTTTTCCAGGCGACATGCCAGTGTTTCCTGGAGAGACTCCAACCCACATCATTTTACAGTGATGTAATGTGGCCACAACCAGCAGCAACTGTATTCATGCTAATAGAGGGTTAGCAAATGGTAAGCCCGGAGGGCAGGCCAGTCTCCTACAAGACACCGTTCACGTGAGGAGGTGGAACACCCCTTGAGTCAGCCAGCCAGTCTCGTCGGCACCCACCTATCCATTGTGTAATGAGTTCTTCCGGCTTCAAATAGTGACAATTACTGGTGCTCCTTTAATTTTCTTTCCACTTCCATCTTGGATGGATTGCTACTGTCAAAAAGGATCTGTCCCCCCACACACCACACCACCCCAGCACCCACCCCCCCAACAACACTCCCTCCCTCATTTCTCCAATCTTTACTGCTGCAGATTTATGGCACTTACAGTAGGAAATGAGGACTGGGACTGTACCAATTATAAAGAAAGGACTTGTGTTTATATTGCATCGTTCACAACCTCGGGATGTCCCAAAGCACTTTGCAGTTGATTAAACCCTCTCGAAGTGTAGTCACTGTGTTCTATGAGGAAATGCAGTGGCCATTTGGTGCACAGGAAGATCCCATGAACAGCAATGAGATAAATGACTAGAGAATCTGTTTTGCTAATGTGGTCTAAGGATGAATGCTAGCCAGGCCAGAATGTGTCTGTTCGTCTTCAAACTCATATAGGATCTTGTTAGAAGTGCCGTCCTTTGATGTAGCACTTGCAATGATATGATTATGGTAAGTTGGGCACCACACTTTAGGAAGGGCCCTTGAGAGGGTACAGAAGTGGTTTGCCCAGCATAATGCCAGGGATCAGGGAGCTCAATTGCGTGAAGAAATTGAAGAATTTGGGATTGTTCTTCTTGGGGCAGAGAAGGTTAAGGGGAGACACTTTTTGATTGAGCAATTAAGAACAAATTGTTTCCTTTGGCAAGCAGATTGATACCATAGGTCATAGCTTTAAAATAATTGGTCAAAGAACTAGACAGAGATCAGGCCAAACCTTGGTATATACTGTTAATCAGGTGCAGGGGTTGTGAACAGTTCTTGTCTGTTATGGTGGAAGTTAGCAGCACACAAATCTGATGCTAGCACCTCATTTCCATGATTGTAGCATAGGGATGAGTGGTTAACATGCTGCGTGCTGCCTCTGTGCTCAGTAGAGGGATGAGCAACATTGTACTAATAGCATGTAGTGCCCCCCTGCCTTTCGTTCTTAAAGGCGATCTATCCCTCTTAAACAAAAGTCATACTGAATGAGAAGAGGCTGCTAAACATTATTGTTGCAATTGTAAACAAAGAAACTGGAACACCATGGCAAAGAGAGGGCGCCAATTCCGCGATTCAGTTCTGGATGCTTTAGTGGTGAAGGTGAACAGGAACGTACATGCAAGTATATAAATTAGGAGCAGAAGTAGGACATTCAGTCCCTCAAACCTGCTCCACCAGTTGATAAGATCATGGCTGATCTGATTGTGGCTTCAACTCCACTTTACTGACTACCCTCTATAACCTTTGACTCCCTTGTCAATCAAGAATTTATCTAACTCAACCTTAAAAATATTCAATCGCCCAGCCTCCACTGCCCTCTAAGGAAGAGAATTCCATGACTAACAACGTCCTGAGAGAAAAATTTCTCCTTGTCTCCATCTTAAATGGGAGACCCCTTATTTTTAAACCATGGGCAGAATTGTCCCAGGCTTGCACTAAGCGGGTGGGGAAAACGATATTTAACCCCATAGGCTGGGCTGGCGATTTTCAAGCTGTATCGTCCCAAACACGTCACATTATTCATGCAATCCCGGGAAACACGGCTTTTTCACGGCGAGCGGACTCTCATTCACCCGCCCGCCATCACCTCGCTGCTTCTGCTTCAGCACGCCAGGCGCCATATTTAAAGTCCAGCTGCACATATCTTAGTGCTTTCGGCCCATGAATGAAGCAAAAATGACATGGCCCTGAAAGGCAAAAATAACTGCAGTCCCCAGGTTAAGTGATGCATCATTGGAACGCCGTTTGGATGCCATGGAGTCCCGCTGGGATGTCCTCTACCCCATCTCTGGCCAAAGGATGGGCAGCAATCTCACTAATCCGGCTTGGGAGGTGGTGGCAACAGTGGTCAGCGCTAACACCCTTCAAAAGAGGACAGCCACCCAGCACCACAAGAGGATGAATGATCTCCTCCGTTCCACCAGGGTAAGTCACTCTTCTCATCACTCTCAACTCACACACTCACAAACCCATCACACATCCACAGGGCCCTCACTCACTGCCAGCTCAAGGGACATCACCATTCACTCTCTCACACACACCTTCATTATCCTCATCCCATCCACTCACCACCCACACACGCCAGGCACAGTGCTGAGTTTTTCCAGCTATTTTTGTTTTTGTTTCAGATTTCCAGCACCCGCAGTATTTTGCTTTTATACTTATCATCTGGCCTGGCAGGCATCCTGCTTAAACTCTCGCCATCTCTATTCATGCAGGACAAGCTGGCAAACAACAACAGGGAGAGGTCGCAGGCCGGTGGCAGAATGCCTGAAATCAACGTCCTCACGGAATTTGAAAACAGCCATCCAGCTGGCTGGCGAGGATCTGGATTATGTTGTGCTGACAGTGAGGTTGGTGCTGCTCTACCATGTGAGGATCCAGCAGTGCAACATCCATCAGACAACCATGCTGTGAGTGACGTGTCCTGTTTCACAGGCCACTGCCTTGCACTAATTATCTCCACTTGCTTCCACAGGCACATCTGGGAAACAGCCAACAGAGTCCATGACCCAGGGCCTCCAATCAAGCCCCGAAGAAACCTCTGAAGAGGAATCTGAAGGCACCCTCCCTGAAGTCCCGTCACAGCGCTCACCCACACCCTTCACCAGCACAGAGACACACACCTCAGTGGGACCTAGCTTTAGGGTAGCCTTGGGATCACAATCTAGCTAGCACATTGCACTTTCTGATCCACAGCAGGCAGCAGCAGGGACCTCCCTGGCATCCGGCACTCAGAGGACTGCTGGAGATCAGAAATTTTCTGGGTCCAAGTCAGATGACGAGCTCTGGAATTGGTCTTGTCACAGTTGCTGGAGCTGCAAAGACAAGCTCGGGAACATCAGGAAGGGATGTCCGCTGCATTCCTCAGATTGCAAGGCATGATGGAGGATTCTGTCTGCCTTCAGGCTGAGCTGACAGCGTCGGCATGCCAACGCACCGAGGTCAACACTGGTAAGATGGCGGCTGCCATGGAGACCTTGGTCCAGGACGTTGCTCCTGCACTGCTGCGCGGGCTGAACTCCATTGCTGATGCCATAGTTGGCCTCCAACAGTGTGTATGTGAGAGGGGTGCTGGGCAGCTCGGTTTCACTCCAGCTTCACCTTCTCCTCAAGGAGTCAGCCTGGGGTCCTCAGGCACCCATAGGGAGGAGGATCAGCAGATGCACACTCTGGGCCCATCCATCCAGTTGACTCCGAGAGTATCCAGCCCATCCAAATCCCCTCTTCCTGTGACCAAAGGCTGAGGAGGGTTCCACTGCCACAGCAAATTCCTGAAAGCCGGCCAGGGCCTTCCAAGTCTCAGCCTTCCAGAGGACACCCACCAAGGTCATCACAGACGGTGCGTCGCAGTCAGCAGGCTGTCTCCACCTCTGTTGTGGATATCCGGGGAGCACCAAGACATAGCAGCAGGGTGAGGACAGTGAAGAAGAATTAGTTGCACAGCCTGAGTAGAGGTGTTAATCACTTGTACATACTGTTCACTATTGTTAATAAACTCCCAAGAATGTCTCCCTACCTATGGCTCCTTGTTAAAATGAGCAGTGTTCATGTCACTCAGATGTGAAACCTTCCTGCACAAGATAAAGGCAGGTGTCTCAGTCCCTGTGCTCTGTGCGGCCTTCAGACCAAAGTGATGGTCTGGCCTCACACTCCCTGGAAACATTACTTGATGGTGCTTGTCATTGCTGCCAGAATGTCGTGGGCGGGCATCACAGAGTTCCATCATTCTCTCTGTGTGCTCTCAGCACCATTAAGATGGGGCTGGGCCCCCCATCTCTTCAGCATCTGTGACCACTGATGCTGTGCATCTGAAGGGCTCAGGTGCTAAAGGCTGACAAAGGATCAGATGCTTCTAAAGTTTCATGGCTGTTTCTCCATGATATGAGCCTGATCACAGAGTCAAGCCCTGGACCAGACAGGAGTCAGACATTCTTAGGGGCTATGTGAAGATCTATGGAGTGTCCTCACTGCATGTCATCATGACCTTCCTGCAATCGAGCGACTATTAGGGCCTTCACTGCATCTCCATGACAGGAGCATTCTCACTGATGGTATGTGTGCTGCCCTAAACCAGAATGGATGTGAGGAACTATTGGGTCACCTCCACAAATCTAGCAGCTATGAGAGCCTCCCAAGTGCGCCTGCCTCGTCTAGTCAGTGTGAGGGCCTCTTCCCATTATCGTCGCCTCTGAGGACCTCCTCACCCTCATCTCCATCGGTGTCCTCCTCATGGGAGGAGACCTCCAGCTCCTTCATCTCCTTCTCAGCCAGCTCCTCTCCCCGTTGCAGCGCCAGTTTGTAAAGGGCGCTGCAGATGATGCTGATGCATGACACCCTCTGCGGCCTGTATTGCAGGGCTCCACCAGACTGGTCCAGGTACCGGAACCTCATCTTCAGCATCCTGATGGTTTGCTCCACTGAGTTGCGAGCTGCAGCATGAGCCTCATTATATCGTTGCTCTGCTGCAGTCTGAGGCCGCAGCCTGGGTGCCATCAGACACAGCCTCTGTGGGTAGCCCTTGTCCCCGAGGAGCTATCCCTGCAGCTTCTGTGGATCCTAGAAGACTCCAGGGATCTGTGACTGACTGAGAATGTAGGTGTCGTGCACACTCCCTGGGAACCGTGCGCACACCTGCAGGATGCATTTCTGGTGGTAGCATACCAGCTGCACATTCAGTGGATGGAACCCCTTGCGGTTAATGTAGTTCACTGTGTGCTGTGATAGAGACCTGAGTGCCATGTGAGTGCAGTCGGTTGCACCCTGAACCTATGGGAAACCTGAGATCTGGGAGAATCCAATGGCACTTGCATCCTGGCTGTCCTGGTCCTGGGCGAAATGCACAAAGTTGTGTGCACGTGAGAAGATGGCATCCCTGACCTCGTGGATGCATTTGTGGGTGGTGGATTGTGAAATCCCAGAGAGGTCGCCTGTGGAGCCCTGAAAGGAGCCATTGTCATAGAAATTGAGCACCACTGTCACTTTCACAGCCACTGGCAGTGGATGCCCTCCATGCCCCCATGGCACCAAATCCTGCTGTAAGTGGCAGCGTGGAGGGGACGATTCCAGCCTAATAATGATATGCAGATGTTTTACGATGAGGTTCACGACATCCTACGGTGGAGAAAGTGGCCTGCTGATCGCGGGCTGAGCGAATGATCACAAGCTAGTTTCACGCTGTTGTGAAACCGATCGCACAACATTGTCACCTCACACCATCGAACATGCCCGACACTGGCGGGCATGGAAAATCCTGCCCTGTGTCCCCTGGTTCTAAACTCTCCCACACCCCGATCACTCGCCCAGCAGCAGCCCCTGGTACTCAGGAGTCACGGCTGACACCCAAATACTCCACCTCACCCTCACACACCCACCACTGCTTCCAGCCTCAAATCCACCTTTCCCTGCCTCCTCATAGCCTCAGGCACATCACATTGCAACACAATTATTGACATTTTGGGCTCTCTTTAGCAGGACAAGGTGACACACAGTAGGAAGGAGAAGAGCAGAAATGGAACTGAGCCCTGCAGTGGTTCAAACATTTAAGGTGATATTTCAGAATGCACAGAATAGATACATTCCAACAAGTAACAAAATGTCCAAGTGCTAGGACTAAGTGCATGCGGATGTTGGGTAAGAAAGTCTAAATTTTTATTTGGTACTATCCTAATTAGTTTGTAGTTGGCTTTAAACTGTAATCTACAGTTTAAACTCTGTAGTTGCCAGCCGTCAGCAGGGTTTTTGAAAGGGTTCCAGTGAAAGAGCAGATTAATAAGGAAGCAGCGGAAACTGAATCCTCATTAAGTGATTCAGATAGGCCTCTTGTGTTAGGAGCATATATAAGTAGCCAATTTAGTGCGACTTAGCAGGTGAGTGCGACTTACAATAGAGTGCCGGAGTTGAGTGAGTGCGACTTACAGTAGAGGGCTAGAATTGAGCAAGTGCGACTTACAATAGAGTGCTGGAGTTGAGTGAGTGCGACTTACAGTAGAGGGCTAGAATTGAGCAAGTGCGACTTACAATAGAGTGCTGGAGTTGAGCGAGGGCGACTTAAAGTAGAGGGCTAGAATTGAGCGAGTGCGACGTACAATAGAGTGCAGGAGTTGAGCGAGCGTGACTTACGATAGAGTGCCGGAGTTGAGCAAGTGCGAGTTACAATAGAGTGCCGGAGTTCAGCGAGTGCGACGTACAATAGAGTGCCGGAGTTCAGCAAGTGCGACTTACAATAGAGAGCCGGAGTTGAGCAAATGCGACTTACAATAGAGTGCAGGAGTTGAGCGAGTGTGACTTACAATAGAGTGCTGGAGTAGAGCGAGTGTGACTTACGATAGAGTGCCGGAGTTGAGCAAGTGCGAGTTACAATAGAGTGCCGGAGTTCAGCGAGTGCGACGTACAATAGAGTGCCGGAATTGAGCAAGTGCGACTTACAATAGAGTGCAGGAGTTGAGCGAGGGCGATGTACAGTAGAGTGCTGGAGTTGAGCGAGTGTGACTTACCATAGAGTGCCGGAGTTGAGCGAGTGTGAGTTACAATAGGGTGCTGGAGTTCAGCGAGTGGGACATACAATAGAGTTCCGGAGTTGAGCAAGTGAGAGTTACAATAGGGTGCTGGAGTTCAGCGAGAGGGAGGTGCAATAGAGTGCTGGAGTTGAGCGAGTGTGACTTACAATAGACTGCAGGAGTTGAGCAAGAGTCAAATACAATAGAGTGCTGAAGTTGAATGAGTGTGACTTACAATAGAGTGCTGGAGTTGAGCGAGTGCAACTTACAATAGAGTGTTGGAGTTGAGCGAGTGCGACTTACAATAGAGTGCCGGAGTTGAGCGAGTGTGACTTACAATAGAGTGCCGGAGTTGAGCGAGTGTGACTTACAATAGAGTGCAGGAGTTGAGCGAGTGTGACTTACAATAGAGTGCCGGAGTTGAGCGAGTGTGACTTACAATAGAGTGCCGGAGTTGAGCGAGTGCGACTTACAATGGAGTGCTGGAGTTGAGCGAGTGCGACTTACAATAGAGTGCTGGAGTTAATTGAGTGCAACTTACAATAGAGTGCCGGAGTAGAGCGAGTGTGACTTACAATAGAATGAAGGAGTTGAGCAAGTGTGACTTACAATAGAGTGTTGGAGTTGAGCGAGTGTGACTTACAGTGGAGTGCTGGAGTTGAGCGAGTGCGATTTACAATAGAGTGTTGGAGTTGAGCGATTGTGACTTACAATAGACTGCAGGAGTTGAGCAAGAGTCAAATACAATAGAGTGCTGAAGTTGAATGAGTGTGACTTACAATAGAGTGCTAGAGTTGAGCGAGTGCAACTTACAATAGAGTGTTGGAGTTGAGCGAGTGCGACTTACAATAGAGTGCCGGAGTTGAGCGAGTGTGACTTACAATAGAGTGCCGGAGTTGAGCGAGTGTGACTTACAATAGAGTGCAGGAGTTGAGCGAGTGTGACTTACAATAGAGTGCCGGAGTTGAGCGAGTGTGACTTACAATAGAGTGCCGGAGTTGAGCGAGTGCGACTTACAATGGAGTGCTGGAGTTGAGCGAGTGCGACTTACAATAGAGTGCTGGAGTTAATTGAGTGCGACTTACAATAGAGTGCCGGAGTAGAGCGAGTGTGACTTACAATAGAATGAAGGAGTTGAGCAAGTGTGACTTACAATAGAGTGTTGGAGTTGAGCGAGTGTGACTTACAGTGGAGTGCTGGAGTTGAGCGAGTGCGATTTACAATAGAGTGTTGGAGTTGAGCGATTGTGACTTACAATAGACTGCAGGAGTTGAGCAAGTGTGAATTACAATAGAGTGCTGGAGTTGAGCGAGTGTGACTTACAATGGAGTGCTGGAGTTGAAGGAGTGCGACTAACAATAGAGTGCCGGAGTTGAACGAGAGCGACTTACAATAGAGTGCAGGAGTTGAGCGAGTGCGACTTACAACAGAGTGCTGGAGTTGAATGAGTGTGACTTACAATAGAGTGCTGGAGTTGAGCGAGTGCAACTTACAATAGAGTGTTGGAGTTGAGCGAGTGCGACTTACAATAGAGTGCCAGAGTTGAGCGAGTGTGACTTACAATAGAGTGCCGGAGTTGAGCGAGTGTGACTTACAATAGAGTGCAGGGTTTGAGCGAGTGTGACTTACAATAGAGTGCCGGAGTTGAGCGAGTGTGACTTACAATAGAGTGCTGGAGTTGAGCGAGTGCGACTTACAATGGAGTGCTGGAGTTGAGCGAGTGCGACTTACAATAGAGTGCTGGAGTTAATCGAGTGCGACTTACAATAGAGTGCCGGAGTTGAGCGAGTGTGACTTACAATAGACTGAAGGAGTTGAGCAAGTGTGACTTACAATAGAGTGTTGGAGTTGAGCGAGTGTGACTTACAATGGAGTGCTGGAGTTGAGCGAGGGGGATTTACAATAGAGTGTTGGAGTTGAGCGATTGTGACTTACAATAGACTGCAGGAGTTGAGCAAGTGTGAATTACAATAGAGTGCAGGAGTTGAGCGAGTGTGACTTACAATGGAGTGCTGGAGTTGAGCGAGTGCGACTAATAATAGAGTGCCGGTTTTGAGCGAGTGCGACTTACAATAGAGTGCAAGAGATGAGCGAGTGCGAATTACAACAGAGTGCTGGAGTTGAATGAGTGTGACTTACAATAGAGTGCTGGAGTTGAGCGAGTGCAACTTACAATAGAGTGTTGGAGTTGAGCGAGTGCGACTTACAATAGAGAGCTGGAGTTAAGCGAGTGTGACACACAATAGAGTGCTGTAGTTGAGCAAGTGTGACTTACAATAGAGTGCTGGAGTTAAGCGAGTGTGACTTACAATAGAGTGCTGGATTTAAGGTACTGTGACTTACAATAGATTGCTGTAGTTGAGCGAGTGTGACGTACAATAGGGTGCAGGAGTTGAGCGAGTGTGTATCACAATAGAGTGCTGTAGTTGAATGAGTGTGACTTACAATAGAGTGCCAGAGTTGAGAGAGTGCGACATACAATAGAGTGCCGAAGTTGAGCAAATGTGACTTACAATAGAGTGCCGGAGTTGAGCAAATGTGACTTCCAATAGAGTGCCGGAGTTGAGCAAATGAGACTTACAATAGAGTGCCGAAGTTGAGCGAGTGCTACTTAAAATAGAGTGCTGGAGTTGAGCGAGCGCTACTTAAAATAGAGTGCTGGAGTTGAGCCAGTGCGACTTACAATAGAGTGCTGGAGTTGAGGGAGTGCGACTTACAATAGAGTTTGGAGTTGAATGAGTGTGACTTAAAATAGAGTGCAGGAGTTGAGCGAGTGCGACTTACAATAGAGTGCTGGAGTTGGGCGAGTGCAACTTACAATAGAGTGTTGGAGTTGAGCGAGAGCAACTTACAATAGAGTGCCGGAGTTGAGCGAGTGTGACGTACAATAGAGTGCTGGAGTTGAGCGAGTGCGACTTACAATAGAGTGCTGGAGTTGAGCGAGTGCGACTTACAATAGAGTGCTGGAGTTGAGAGAGTGTGACTTACAATAGAGTGCTGCAGTTGAGCGAGCGCGGCTTACAATAGAGTGCCAGAGTTGAGCGAGTGTGACGTACAATAGAGTGCCAGAGTTGAGCGAGTGTGACTTACAATAGAGTGCTGGAGTTGAGCGAGTGTGACTTACAATAGAGTGCTGGAGTTAATTGAGTGCAACTTACAATAGAGTGCCGGAGTAGAGCGAGTGTGACTTACAATAGAATGAAGGAGTTGAGCAAGTGTGACTTACAATAGAGTGTTGGAGTTGAGCGAGTGTGACTTACAGTGGAGTGCTGGAGTTGAGCGAGTGCGATTTACAATAGAGTGTTGGAGTTGAGCGATTGTGACTTACAATAGACTGCAGGAGTTGAGCAAGAGTCAAATACAATAGAGTGCTGAAGTTGAATGAGTGTGACTTACAATAGAGTGCTAGAGTTGAGCGAGTGCAACTTACAATAGAGTGTTGGAGTTGAGCGAGTGCGACTTACAATAGAGTGCCGGAGTTGAGCGAGTGTGACTTACAATAGAGTGCCGGAGTTGAGCGAGTGTGACTTACAATAGAGTGCAGGAGTTGAGCGAGTGTGACTTACAATAGAGTGCCGGAGTTGAGCGAGTGTGACTTACAATAGAGTGCCGGAGTTGAGCGAGTGCGACTTACAATGGAGTGCTGGAGTTGAGCGAGTGCGACTTACAATAGAGTGCTGGAGTTAATTGAGTGCGACTTACAATAGAGTGCCGGAGTAGAGCGAGTGTGACTTACAATAGAATGAAGGAGTTGAGCAAGTGTGACTTACAATAGAGTGTTGGAGTTGAGCGAGTGTGACTTACAGTGGAGTGCTGGAGTTGAGCGAGTGCGATTTACAATAGAGTGTTGGAGTTGAGCGATTGTGACTTACAATAGACTGCAGGAGTTGAGCAAGTGTGAATTACAATAGAGTGCTGGAGTTGAGCGAGTGTGACTTACAATGGAGTGCTGGAGTTGAAGGAGTGCGACTAACAATAGAGTGCCGGAGTTGAACGAGAGCGACTTACAATAGAGTGCAGGAGTTGAGCGAGTGCGACTTACAACAGAGTGCTGGAGTTGAATGAGTGTGACTTACAATAGAGTGCTGGAGTTGAGCGAGTGCAACTTACAATAGAGTGTTGGAGTTGAGCGAGTGCGACTTACAATAGAGTGCCAGAGTTGAGCGAGTGTGACTTACAATAGAGTGCCGGAGTTGAGCGAGTGTGACTTACAATAGAGTGCAGGGTTTGAGCGAGTGTGACTTACAATAGAGTGCCGGAGTTGAGCGAGTGTGACTTACAATAGAGTGCCGGAGTTGAGCGAGTGCGACTTACAATGGAGTGCTGGAGTTGAGCGAGTGCGACTTACAATAGAGTGCTGGAGTTAATCGAGTGCGACTTACAATAGAGTGCCGGAGTTGAGCGAGTGTGACTTACAATAGACTGAAGGAGTTGAGCAAGTGTGACTTACAATAGAGTGTTGGAGTTGAGCGAGTGTGACTTACAATGGAGTGCTGGAGTTGAGCGAGGGGGATTTACAATAGAGTGTTGGAGTTGAGCGATTGTGACTTACAATAGACTGCAGGAGTTGAGCAAGTGTGAATTACAATAGAGTGCAGGAGTTGAGCGAGTGTGACTTACAATGGAGTGCTGGAGTTGAGCGAGTGCGACTTATAATAGAGTGCCGGTTTTGAGCGAGTGCGACTTACAATAGAGTGCAAGAGATGAGCGAGTGCGAATTACAACAGAGTGCTGGAGTTGAATGAGTGTGACTTACAATAGAGTGCTGGAGTTGAGCGAGTGCAACTTACAATAGAGTGTTGGAGTTGAGCGAGTGCGACTTACAATAGAGAGCTGGAGTTAAGCGAGTGTGACACACAATAGAGTGCTGTAGTTGAGCAAGTGTGACTTACAATAGAGTGCTGGAGTTAAGCGAGTGTGACTTACAATAGAGTGCTGGATTTAAGGTACTGTGACTTACAATAGATTGCTGTAGTTGAGCGAGTGTGACGTACAATAGGGTGCAGGAGTTGAGCGAGTGTGTATCACAATAGAGTGCTGTAGTTGAATGAGTGTGACTTACAATAGAGTGCCAGAGTTGAGAGAGTGCGACATACAATAGAGTGCCGAAGTTGAGCAAATGTGACTTACAATAGAGTGCCGGAGTTGAGCAAATGTGACTTCCAATAGAGTGCCGGAGTTGAGCAAATGAGACTTACAATAGAGTGCCGAAGTTGAGCGAGTGCTACTTAAAATAGAGTGCTGGAGTTGAGCGAGCGCTACTTAAAATAGAGTGCTGGAGTTGAGCCAGTGCGACTTACAATAGAGTGCTGGAGTTGAGGGAGTGCGACTTACAATAGAGTTTGGAGTTGAATGAGTGTGACTTAAAATAGAGTGCAGGAGTTGAGCGAGTGCGACTTACAATAGAGTGCTGGAGTTGGGCGAGTGCAACTTACAATAGAGTGTTGGAGTTGAGCGAGAGCAACTTACAATAGAGTGCCGGAGTTGAGCGAGTGTGACGTACAATAGAGTGCTGGAGTTGAGCGAGTGCGACTTACAATAGAGTGCTGCAGTTGAGCGAGTGCGACTTACAATAGAGTGCTGCAGTTGAGAGAGTGTGACTTACAATAGAGTGCTGCAGTTGAGCGAGCGCGGCTTACAATAGAGTGCCAGAGTTGAGCGAGTGTGACGTACAATAGAGTGCCAGAGTTGAGCGAGTGTGACTTACAATAGAGTGCTGGAGTTGAGCGAGTGTGACTTACAATAGAGTGCTTGAGTTAAGCGAGTGTGACGTACAATAGAGTGCTGTAATTGAGCGAGTGTGACTTACAATAGAGTGCCGGAGTTGAGCGTGTGTGACTTACAATAGGGTGCCAGAGTTGAGCGAGTGCGACATACAATAGAGTGCCAGAGTTGAGCGAGTGCGACTTACAATAGAGTGTGGTAGTTGAGCGAGTGTGACTTACAATGGATTGCTGGAGTTGAGCGAGTGTGACTTACAATAGAGTGCCGAAGTTGGGCGAGTGTGACATGCAATAGAGTGCTGGAGTTAAGCGAGTGCGACTTACATTAGAGTGCCGAAGTTGAGCGAGTGTGACGTGCAATAGAGTGCTGGATTTAAGAGAGTGTGTCTTACAATAGAGTGCTGTAGTTGAGCGAGTGTGACGTACAATAGTGTGCAGGAGTTGAGCGAGTGTGACTCACAATAGATGGCTGTAGTTGAATGATTGCGACTTACAATAGAGTTCCAGAGTTGAGCGAGTGTGACGTACAATAGAGTGCTGGAGTTGAGCGAGTGCGACTTACAATAGAGTGCCGGAGTTGAGCGAGTGTGACGTGCAATAGAGTGCTGGATTTAAGAGAGTGTGTCTTACAATAGAGTGCTGTAGTTGAGCGAGTGTGACGTACAATAGTGTGCAGGAGTTGAGCGAGTGTGACTCACAATAGATGGCTGTAGTTGAATGATTGCGACTTACAATAGAGTTCCAGAGTTGAGCGAGTGTGACGTACAATAGAGTGCTGTAGTTGAGCGAGTGTGACGTACAATAGAGTGCTGGAGTTGAGCGAGTGCGACTTACAATAGAGTGCCGGAGTTGAGCGAGTGTGACGTACAATAGAGTGCTGGAGTTGAGCGAGTGCGACTTACAATAGAGTGCCGGAGTTGAGCGAGTGTGACTTACAATAGACTGCAGAAGTTGAGCAAGTGTGACTTACAATAGTGTTGCAGTTGAGCGAGTGTGACTTACAATGGAGTGCTGGAGTTGAGCGAGTGCCACTTACAATAGAGTGTTGGAGTTGAGAGATCGTGACTTACAATAGAGTGCTGGAGTTGAGAGAGTGCCACTAACAATAGAGTGCCGGAGTTGAGCCAGTGCGACTTAAGATAGAGTACTGGAGCTAAGCGAGTGTGACTTACAATAGATGCCGGAGTTGAGCGAGTGTGACTTACAATAGAGTGCCAGAGTTGAGCGAGTGCGCCTTACAATAGAGTGCCAGAGTTGAGCGAGTGTGACTTACAGTAGAGAGCTGGAGTTAAGCGAGTGTGACCCACAATAGAGTGCTGTAGTTGAGCGAGTGTGACTTACAATAGAGTGCTGGAGTTGAAGTGAGTGTGACTTACAATAGAGTGCTGGATTTAAGGTACTGTGACTTACAATAGAGTGCTGTAGTTGAGCGAGTGTGACGTACAATAGAGTGCAGGAGTTGAGAAAGTGCGACATACAATAGAGTGCTGTAGTTGAGCAATTGTGACTTACAATAGAGTGCTGTAGTTGAGCAAATGTGACTTACAATAGAGTGCCGGAGTTGAGCAAATGTGACTTACAATAGAGTGCTGGAGTTGAGCAAATGTGACTTACAATAGAGTGCCGGAGTTGAGCGAGTGCTACTTACAATATAGTGCTGGAGCTGAGCGAGTGTGACTTACAATAGAGTGCCGAAGTTGAGCAAATGTGACTTACAATAGAGTCCCGGAGTTGAGCAAATGTGACTTACAATAGAGTGCCGGAGTTGAGCAAATGAGACTTACAATAGAGTGCTGGAGTTGAGGGAGTGCGACTTACAATAGAGTTTGGAGTTGAATGAGTGTGACTTAAAATAGAGTGCTGGAGTTGAGCGAGTGCGACTTACAATAGAGTGCTGGAGTTGAGCGAGAGCAACTTACAATAGAGTGCTGGAGTTGAGCGAGTGTGACGTACAATAGAGTGCTGGAGTTGAGCGAGTGTGACTTACAATAGAGTGCCGGAGTTGAGCGAGTGTGACTTACAATAGAGTGCTGGAGTTGAGCGAGTGTGACTTACAATAGAGTGCTTGAGTTAAGCGAGTGTGACGTACAATAGAGTGCTGTAATTGAGCGAGTGTGACTTACAATAGAGTGCCGGAGTTGAGCGAGTGTGACATACAATAGGGTGCCAGAGTTGAGCGAGTGCGACATACAATAGAGTGCCAGAGTTGAGCGAGTGCGACTTACAATAGAGTGTGGTAGTTGAGCGAGTGTGACTTACAATGGATTGCTGGAGTTGAGCGAGTGTGACTTACAATAGAGTGCCGAAGTTGGGCGAGTGTGACATGCAATAGAGTGCTGGAGTTAAGCGAGTGCGACTTACATTAGAGTGCCGAAGTTGAGCGAGTGTGACGTGCAATAGAGTGCCTGATTTAAGAGAGTGTGTCTTACAATAGAGTGCTGTAGTTGAGCGAGTGTGACGTACAATAGTGTGCAGGAGTTGAGCGAGTGTGACTCACAATAGATGGCTGTAGTTGAATGATTGCGACTTACAATAGAGTTCCAGAGTTGAGCGAGTGTGACGTACAATAGAGTGCTGGAGTTGAGCGAGTGCGACTTACAATAGAGTGCCGGAGTTGAGCGAGTGTGACGTGCAATAGAGTGCTGGATTTAAGAGAGTGTGTCTTACAATAGAGTGCTGTAGTTGAGCGAGTGTGACGTACAATAGTGTGCAGGAGTTGAGCGAGTGTGACTCACAATAGATGGCTGTAGTTGAATGATTGCGACTTACAATAGAGTTCCAGAGTTGAGCGAGTGTGACGTACAATAGAGTGCTGGAGTTGAGCGAGTGCGACTTACAATAGAGTGCCGGAGTTGAGCGAGTGTGACGTACAATAGAGTGCTGGCGTTGAGCGAGTGCGACTTACAATAGAGTGCCGGAGTTGAGCGAGTGTGACTTACAATAGACTGCAGGAGTTGAGCAAGTGTGACTTACAATAGTGTTGCAGTTGAGCGAGTGTGACTTACAATGGAGTGCTGGAGTTGAGCGAGTGCCACTTACAATAGAGTGTTGGAGTTGAGAGATCGTGACTTACAATAGAGTGCTGGAGTTGAGAGAGTGCCACTAACAATAGAGTGCCGGAGTTGATCCAGTGCGACTTAAGATAGAGTGCTGGAGCTAAGCGAGTGTGACTTACAATAGATGCCGGAGTTGAGCGAGTGTGACTTACAATAGAGTGCCAGAGTTGAGCGAGTGCGCCTTACAATAGAGTGCCAGAGTTGAGCGAGTGTGACTTACAGTAGAGAGCTGGAGTTAAGCGAGTGTGACCCACAATAGAGTGCTGTAGTTGAGCGAGTGTGACTTACAATAGAGTGCTGGAGTTGAAGTGAGTGTGACTTACAATAGAGTGCTGGATTTAAGGTACTGTGACTTACAATAGAGTGCTGTAGTTGAGCGAGTGTGACGTACAATAGAGTGCAGGAGTTGAGAAAGTGCGACATACAATAGAGTGCTGTAGTTGAGCAATTGTGACTTACAATAGAGTGCTGTAGTTGAGCAAATGTGACTTACAATAGAGTGCCGGAGTTGAGCAAATGTGACTTACAATAGAGTGCTGGAGTTGAGCAAATGTGACTTACAATAGAGTGCCGGAGTTGAGCGAGTGCTACTTACAATATAGTGCTGGAGCTGAGCGAGTGTGACTTACAATAGAGTGCCGAAGTTGAGCAAATGTGACTTACAATAGAGTCCCGGAGTTGAGCAAATGTGACTTACAATAGAGTGCCGGAGTTGAGCAAATGAGACTTACAATAGAGTGCTGGAGTTGAGGGAGTGCGACTTACAATAGAGTTTGGAGTTGAATGAGTGTGACTTAAAATAGAGTGCTGGAGTTGAGCGAGTGCGACTTACAATAGAGTGCTGGAGTTGAGCGAGAGCAACTTACAATAGAGTGCTGGAGTTGAGCGAGTGTGACGTACAATAGAGTGCTGGAGTTGAGCGAGTGTGACTTACAATAGAGTGCCGGAGTTGAGCGAGTGTGACTTACAATAGATTGCTGGAGTTGAGCGAGTGTGACTTACAATAGAGTGCCAGAGTTGAGCGAGTGCGCCTTATAATAGAGTGCCGGAGTTGAGTGAGTGTGACTTACAATAGAGTGCTGGAGTTAAGCGAGTGTGACACAAAATAGAGTGCTGGAGTTGAGCGAGTGTGACTTACAATAGAGTGCCGGAGTTGAGCGAGTGTGACTTACAATAGAGAGCTGGAGTGAAGCGAGTGTGATACACAATAGAGTGCTGTAGTTGAGCGAGTGTGACTTACAATAGAGTGCTGGAGTTAAGCGAGTGTGACTTACAATAGAGTGCTGGATTTAAGGTACTGTGACTTACAATAGAGTGCTGTAGTTGAGCGAGTGTGACGTACAATAGGGTGCAGGAGTTGAGCGAGTGTGACTCACAATAGAGTGCTGTAGTTGAATGAGTGTGATTTACAATAGAGTGCCAGAGTTGAGAGAGTGCGACATACAATAGAGTGCCGAAGTTGAGCAAATGTGACTTACAATAGAGTCCCGGAGTTGAGCAAATGTGACTTCCAATAGAGTGCCGGAGTTGAGCAAATGAGACTTACAATAGAGTGCCGGAGTTGAGCGAGTGCTACTTAAAATAGAGTGCTGGAGTTGAGCGAGCGCTACTTAAAATAGAGTGCTGGAGTTGAGCCAGTGCGACTTACAATAGAGTGCTGGAGTTGAGGGAGTGCGACTTACAATAGAGTTTGGAGTTGAGCGAGTGCAACTTACAATAGAGTGTTGGAGTTGAGCGAGAGCAACTTACAATAGAGTGCTGGAGTTGAGCGAGAGCAACTTACAATAGAGTGCTGGAGTTGAGCGAGTGCGACTTACAATAGAGTGCTGGAGCTGAGCGAGTGCGACTTACAATAGAGTGCTGGAGTTGAGAGAGTGTGACTTACAATAGAGTGCCAGATTTGAGCGAGTGCGACTTACAATAGAGTGCTGGAGTTGAGCGAGTGCAACTTACAATAGAGTGTTGGAGTTGAGCGAGAGCAACTTACAATAGAGTGCTGGAGTTGAGCGAGTGTGACGTACAATAGAGTGCTGGAGTTGAGCGAGTGCGACTTACAATAGAGTGCTGGAGTTGAGCGAGTGCGACTTACAATAGAGTGCCGGAGTTGAGCGAGTGTGACTTACAATAGAGTGCTGGAGTTGAAGTGAGTGTGACTTACAATAGAGTGCTGGATTTAAGGTACTGTGACTTACAATAGAGTGCTGTAGTTGAGCGAGTGTGACGTACAATAGAGTGCAGGAGTTGAGAAAGTGCGACATACAATAGAGTGCTGTAGTTGAGCAATTGTGACTTACAATAGAGTGCTGTAGTTGAGCAAATGTGACTTACAATAGAGTGCCGGAGTTGAGCGAGTGTGACTTACAATAGAGTGCCGGAGTTGAGCAAATGTGACTTACAATAGAGTGCTGGAGTTGAGCAAATGTGACTTACAATAGAGTGCCGGAGTTGAGCGAGTGTTACTTACAATATAGTGCTGTAGCTGAGCGAGTGTGACTTACAATAGAGTGCCGAAGTTGAGCAAATGTGACTTACAATAGAGTCCCGGAGTTGAGCAAATGTGACTTACAATAGAGTGCCGGAGTTGAGCAAATGAGACTTACAATAGAGTGCCGGAGTTGAGCGAGTGCTACTTAAAATAGAGTGCTGGAGTTGAGCGAGCGCTACTTAAAATAGAGTGCTGGAGTTGAGCCAGTGCGACTTACAATAGAGTGCTGGATTTGAGGGAGTGCGACTTACAATAGAGTGTTGGAGTTGAGCGAGAGCTATTTAAAATAGAGTGCCGGAGTTGAGCGAGTGTGACGTACAATAGAGTGCTGGAGTTGAGCGAGTGCGACTTACAATAGAGTGCTGGAGTTGAGCGAGTGCGACTCACAATAGAGTGCTGGAGTTGAGCGAGTGTGCCTTACAATAGAGTGCTGGAGTTAAGCGAGTGTGACTTACAATAGAGTGCTGGATTTAAGGTACTGTGACTTACAATAGATTGCTGTAGTTGAGCGAGTGTGACGTACAATAGGGTGCAGGAGTTGAGCGAGTGTGACTCACAATAGAGGGCTGTAGTTGAATGAGTGTGACTTACAATAGAGTGCCAGAGTTGAGAGAGTGCGACATACAATAGAGTGCCGAAGTTGAGCAAATGTGACTTACAATAGAGTCCCGGAGTTGAGCAAATGTGACTTCCAATAGAGTGCCGGAGTTGAGCAAATGAGACTTACAATAGAGTGCCGAAGTTGAGCGAGTGCTACTTAAAATAGAGTGCTGGAGTTGAGCGAGCGCTACTTAAAATAGAGTGCTGGAGTTGAGCCAGTGCGACTTACAATAGAGTGCTGGATTTGAGGGAGTGCGACTTACAATAGAGTGTTGGAGTTGAGCGAGAGCTATTTAAAATAGAGTGCCGGAGTTGAGCGAGTGTGACGTACAATAGAGTGCTGGAGTTGAGCGAGTGCGACTCACAATAGAGTTCTGGAGTTGAGCGAGTGTGACTTACAATAGAGTGCTGGAGTTGAGCGAGTGCGTCTTACAATAGAGTGCCGGAGTTGAGCGAGTGTGACTTACAATAGCGTGCCAGAGTTGAGCGAGTGTGACTTACAACAGAGTGCTGGAGTTGAGTGAGTGTGACTTACAATAGAGTGCTTGAGTTAAGCGAGTGTGACTTACAATAGATTGCTGGAGTTGAGCGACTGTGACTTACAATAGAGTGCCAGAGTTGAGCGAGTGTGACTTACAACAGAGTGCTGGAGTTAAGCGAGTGTGACTTACAATAGAGTGCTTGAGTTAATCGAGTGTGACTTACAATAGACTGCTGGAGTTGAGCGAGTGTGACTTACAATAGGGTGCCAGAGTTGTACGAGTGCGACTTACAATAGAGTGCCAGAGTTGAGCGAGTGCGACTTACAATAGAGTGCTGGAGTTGAGCGAGTGTGACTTACAATAGAGTGCCGGAGTTGAGCGAGTGCGACTTACAATAGAGTGCTGGAGTTGAGCGAGTGTGACTTACAATAGAGTGCTTGAGTTAAGCGAGTGTGACTTATAATAGAGTGCCGGAGTTGAGTGAGTGTGACTTACAATAGAGTGCTGGAGTTAAGCGAGTGTGACACACAATAGAGTGCTGGAGTTGAGCGAGTGTGACTTACAATAGAGTGCCGGAGTTGAGCGAGTGTGACTTACAATAGAGAGCTGGAGTGAAGCGAGTGTGATACACAATAGAGTGCTGTAGTTGAGCGAGTGTGACTTACAATAGAGTGCTGGAGTTAAGCGAGTGTGACTTACAATAGAGTGCTGGATTTAAGGTACTGTGACTTACAATAGAGTGCTGTAGTTGAGCGAGTGTGACGTACAATAGGGTGCAGGAGTTGAGCGAGTGTGACTCACAATAGAGTGCTGTAGTTGAATGAGTGTGATTTACAATAGAGTGCCAGAGTTGAGAGAGTGCGACATACAATAGAGTGCCGAAGTTGAGCAAATGTGACTTACAATAGAGTCCCGGAGTTGAGCAAATGTGACTTCCAATAGAGTGCCGGAGTTGAGCAAATGAGACTTACAATAGAGTGCCGGAGTTGAGCGAGTGCTACTTAAAATAGAGTGCTGGAGTTGAGCGAGCGCTACTTAAAATAGAGTGCTGGAGTTGAGCCAGTGCGACTTACAATAGAGTGCTGGAGTTGAGGGAGTGCGACTTACAATAGAGTTTGGAGTTGAGCGAGTGCAACTTACAATAGAGTGTTGGAGTTGAGCGAGAGCAACTTACAATAGAGTGCTGGAGTTGAGCGAGTGTGACGGACAATAGAGTGCTGGAGTTGAGCGAGTGCGACTTACAATAGAGTGCTGGAGTTGAGCGAGTGCGACTTACAATAGAGTGCTGGAGTTGAGAGAGTGTGACTTACAATAGAGTGCCAGATTTGAGCGAGTGCGACTTACAATAGAGTGCTGGAGTTGAGCGAGTGCAACTTACAATAGAGTGTTGGAGTTGAGCGAGAGCAACTTACAATAGAGTGCTGGAGTTGAGCGAGTGTGACGTACAATAGAGTGCTGGAGTTGAGCGAGTGTGACTTACAATAGAGTGCTGGAGTTGAGCGAGTGCGACTTACAATAGAGTGCCGGAGTTGAGCGAGTGTGACTTACAATAGAGTGCTGGAGTTGAAGTGAGTGTGACTTACAATAGAGTGCTGGATTTAAGGTACTGTGACTTACAATAGAGTGCTGTAGTTGAGCGAGTGTGACGTACAATAGAGTGCAGGAGTTGAGAAAGTGCGACATACAATAGAGTGCTGTAGTTGAGCAATTGTGACTTACAATAGAGTGCTGTAGTTGAGCAAATGTGACTTACAATAGAGTGCCGGAGTTGAGCGAGTGTGACTTACAATAGAGTGCCGGAGTTGAGCAAATGTGACTTACAATAGAGTGCTGGAGTTGAGCAAATGTGACTTACAATAGAGTGCCGGAGTTGAGCGAGTGTTACTTACAATATAGTGCTGTAGCTGAGCGAGTGTGACTTACAATAGAGTGCCGAAGTTGAGCAAATGTGACTTACAATAGAGTCCCGGAGTTGAGCAAATGTGACTTACAATAGAGTGCCGGAGTTGAGCAAATGAGACTTACAATAGAGTGCCGGAGTTGAGCGAGTGCTACTTAAAATAGAGTGCTGGAGTTGAGCGAGCGCTACTTAAAATAGAGTGCTGGAGTTGAGCCAGTGCGACTTACAATAGAGTGCTGGATTTGAGGGAGTGCGACTTACAATAGAGTGTTGGAGTTGAGCGAGAGCTATTTAAAATAGAGTGCCGGAGTTGAGCGAGTGTGACGTACAATAGAGTGCTGGAGTTGAGCGAGTGCGACTTACAATAGAGTGCTGGAGTTGAGCGAGTGCGACTCACAATAGAGTGCTGGAGTTGAGCGAGTGTGCCTTACAATAGAGTGCTGGAGTTAAGCGAGTGTGACTTACAATAGAGTGCTGGATTTAAGGTACTGTGACTTACAATAGATTGCTGTAGTTGAGCGAGTGTGACGTACAATAGGGTGCAGGAGTTGAGCGAGTGTGACTCACAATAGAGGGCTGTAGTTGACTGAGTGTGACTTACAATAGAGTGCCAGAGTTGAGAGAGTGCGACATACAATAGAGTGCCGAAGTTGAGCAAATGTGACTTACAATAGAGTCCCGGAGTTGAGCAAATGTGACTTCCAATAGAGTGCCGGAGTTGAGCAAATGAGACTTACAATAGAGTGCCGAAGTTGAGCGAGTGCTACTTAAAATAGAGTGCTGGAGTTGAGCGAGCGCTACTTAAAATAGAGTGCTGGAGTTGAGCCAGTGCGACTTACAATAGAGTGCTGGATTTGAGGGAGTGCGACTTACAATAGAGTGTTGGAGTTGAGCGAGAGCTATTTAAAATAGAGTGCCGGAGTTGAGCGAGTGTGACGTACAATAGAGTGCTGGAGTTGAGCGAGTGCGACTCACAATAGAGTTCTGGAGTTGAGCGAGTGTGACTTACAATAGAGTGCTGGAGTTGAGCGAGTGCGACTTACAATAGAGTGCCGGAGTTGAGCGAGTGTGACTTACAATAGCGTGCCAGAGTTGAGCGAGTGTGACTTACAACAGAGTGCTGGAGTTGAGTGAGTGTGACTTACAATAGAGTGCTTGAGTTAAGCGAGTGTGACTTACAATAGATTGCTGGAGTTGAGCGACTGTGACTTACAATAGAGTGCCAGAGTTGAGCGAGTGTGACTTACAACAGAGTGCTGGAGTTGAGCGAGTGTGACTTACAATAGAGTGCTTGAGTTAAGCGAGTGTGACTTACAATAGACTGCTGGAGTTGAGCGAGTGTGACTTACAATAGGGTGCCAGAGTTGTACGAGTGCGACTTACAATAGAGTGCCAGAGTTGAGCGAGTGCGACTTACAATAGAGTGCTGGAGTTGAGCGAGTGCGACTTACAATAGAGTGCCGGAGTTGAGCGAGTGCGACTTACAATAGAGTGCTGGAGTTGAGCGAGTGTGACTTACAATAGAGTGCTTGAGTTAAGCGAGTGTGACTTACAATAGATTGCTGGAGTTGAGCGACTGTGACTTACAATAGAGTGCCAGAGTTGAGCGAGTGTGACTTACAACAGAGTGCTGGAGTTGAGCGAGTGTGACTTACAATAGAGTGCTTGAGTTAAGCGAGTGTGACTTACAATAGACTGCTGGAGTTGAGCGAGTGTGACTTACAATAGGGTGCCAGAGTTGTACGAGTGCGACTTACAATAGAGTGCCAGAGTTGAGCGAGTGCGACTTACAAAAGAGTGCTGGAGTTGAGCGAGTGTGACTTACAATAGAGTGCCGGAGTTGAGCGAGTGCGACTTACAATAGAGTGCTGGAGTTGAGCGAGTGTGACTTACAATAGAGTGCCGGAGTTGAGCGAGTGCGCCTTATAATAGAGTGCCGGAGTTGAGTGAGTGTGACTTACAATAGAGTGCTGGAGTTAAGCGAGTGTGACTTACAATAGAGAGCTGGAGTTAAGCGAGTGTGACACACAATAGAGTGCTGTAGTTGAGCGAGTGTGACTTACAATAGAGTGCTGGAGTTAAGCGAGTGTGACTTACAATAGTGTGTTGGAGTTGAGCGAGTGCAACTTACAATAGAGTGCCGGAGTTGAGCGAGTGTGACGTACAATAGAGTGCTGGAGTTGAGCGAGTGCGACTTACAATAGAGTGCTGGAGTTGAGCGAGTGCGACTTACAATAGAGTGCCGGAGTTCAGCGAGTGTGACGTACAATAGAATATGGAGTTGAGCGAGTGCGAATTACAATAGAGTGCTGCAGTTGAGCGAGTGCGACTTCCAATAGAGTGCCGGAGTTGAGCGAGTGTGACGTACAATAGAGTGCTATAATTGAGCGAGTGTGACTTACAATAGAGTGCCGGAGTTGACCGAGTGCGACTTACAATAGAGTGCTGGAGTTGAGCGAGTGCGACTTACAATAGAGTGCCGGAGTTGAGCGAGTGCGACTTACAATAGAGTGCTGGAGTTGAGCGAGTGTGACTTACAATAGAGTGCTGCAGTTGAGCCAGTGCGACTTACAATAGAGTGCCGGAGTTGAGCGAGTATGACGTACAATAGAGTGCCAAGTTGAGCGCGTGTGACTTACAATAGAGCGCTGGAGTTGAGCGAGTGTGACTTACAATAGAGTGCTGGAGTTAAGCGAGTGCGACTTACAATAGAGTGCTGGAGTTGAGCGAGTGTGACTTACAATAGAGTGCTTGAGTTAAGCGAGTGTGACTTACAATAGATTGCTGGAGTTGAGCGAGTGTGACTTACAATAGAGTGCCAGAGTTGAGCGAGTGTGACTTACAACAGAGTGCTGGAGTTGAGCGAGTGTGACTTACAATAGAGTGCTTGAGTTAAGCGAGTGTGACTTACAATAGACTGCTGGAGTTGAGCGAGTGTGACTTACAATAGGGTGCCAGAGTTGTACGAGTGCGACTTACAATAGAGTGCCAGAGTTGAGCGAGTGCGACTTACAATAGAGTGCTGGAGTTGAGCGAGTGTGACTTACAATAGAGTGCCGGAGTTGAGCGAGTGCGACTTACAATAGAGTGCTGGAGTTGAGCGAGTGTGACTTACAATAGAGTGCCGGAGTTGAGCGAGTGCGCCTTATAATAGAGTGCCGGAGTTGAGTGAGTGTGACTTACAATAGAGTGCTGGAGTTAAGCGAGTGTGACTTACAATAGAGAGCTGGAGTTAAGCGAGTGTGACACACAATAGAGTGCTGTAGTTGAGCGAGTGTGACTTACAATAGAGTGCTGGAGTTAAGCGAGTGTGACTTACAATAGTGTGTTGGAGTTGAGCGAGTGCAACTTACAATAGAGTGCCGGAGTTGAGCGAGTGTGACGTACAATAGAGTGCTGGAGTTGAGCGAGTGCGACTTACAATAGAGTGCTGGAGTTGAGCGAGTGCGACTTACAATAGAGTGCCGGCGTTCAGCGAGTGTGACGTACAATAGAATATGGAGTTGAGCGAGTGCGAATTACAATAGAGTGCTGGTGTTGAGCGAGTGCGACTTACAATAGAGTACTGGAGTTGAGCGAGTGCGACTTACAATAGAGTGCCGGAGTTGAGCGATTGTGACGTACAATAGAGTATGGAGTTGAGCGAGTGCGACTTACAATACAGTGCTGCAGTTGAGCGAGTGAAACTTACAATAGAGTGTTGGAGTTGAGCGAGTGCAACTTACAATAGAGGGCCGGAGTTGAGCGAGTATGACGTACAATAGAGTGCTGGAGTTGAGCGATTGCGACTTACAGTAGAGTGCTGGAGTTGAGCGAGTGCGACTTACAATAGACTGCAGGAGTTGAGCAAGTGTGACTTACAATAGAGTGTGGGAGTTGAGCGAGTGTGACTTACAATGGAGTGCTGGAGTTGAGCGAGTGTGACTTACAATGGAGTGCTGGAGTTGAGCGAGGGGGATTTACAATAGAGTGTTGGAGTTGAGTGATTGTGACTTACAATAGACTGCAGGAGTTGAGCAAGTGTGAATTACAATAGAGTGCTGGAGTTGAGCGAGTGCGACTTACAATAGAGAGCTGGAGTTGAGTGAGTGTGACTTACAATAGAGTGCTTGAGTTAAGCGAGTGTGACTTACAATAGATTGCTGGAGTTGAGCGACTGTGACTTACAATAGAGTGCCAGAGTTGAGCGAGTGTGACTTACAACAGAGTGCTGGAGTTGAGCGAGTGTGACTTACAATAGAGTGCTTGAGTTAAGCGAGTGTGACTTACAATAGACTGCTGGAGTTGAGCGAGTGTGACTTACAATAGGGTGCCAGAGTTGTACGAGTGCGACTTACAATAGAGTGCCAGAGTTGAGCGAGTGCGACTTACAATAGAGTGCTGGAGTTGAGCGAGTGTGACTTACAATAGAGTGCCGGAGTTGAGCGAGTGCGACTTACAATAGAGTGCTGGAGTTGAGCGAGTGTGACTTACAATAGAGTGCTTGAGTTAAGCGAGTGTGACTTACAATAGATTGCTGGAGTTGAGCGAGTGTGACTTACAATAGAGTGCCAGAGTTGAGCGAGTGTGACTTACAACAGAGTGCTGGAGTTGAGCGAGTGTGACTTACAATAGAGTGCTTGAGTTAAGCGAGTGTGACTTACAATAGACTGCTGGAGTTGAGCGAGTGTGACTTACAATAGGGTGCCAGAGTTGTACGAGTGCGACTTACAATAGAGTGCCAGAGTTGAGCGAGTGCGACTTACAATAGAGTGCTGGAGTTGAGCGAGTGTGACTTACAATAGAGTGCCGGAGTTGAGCGAGTGCGACTTACAATAGAGTGCTGGAGTTGAGCGAGTGTGACTTACAATAGAGTGCCGGAGTTGAGCGAGTGCGCCTTATAATAGAGTGCCGGAGTTGAGTGAGTGTGACTTACAATAGAGTGCTGGAGTTAAGCGAGTGTGACTTACAATAGAGAGCTGGAGTTAAGCGAGTGTGACACACAATAGAGTGCTGTAGTTGAGCGAGTGTGACTTACAATAGAGTGCTGGAGTTAAGCGAGTGTGACTTACAATAGTGTGTTGGAGTTGAGCGAGTGCAACTTACAATAGAGTGCCGGAGTTGAGCGAGTGTGACGTACAATAGAGTGCTGGAGTTGAGCGAGTGCGACTTACAATAGAGTGCTGGAGTTGAGCGAGTGCGACTTACAATAGAGTGCCGGAGTTCAGCGAGTGTGACGTACAATAGAATATGGAGTTGAGCGAGTGCGAATTACAATAGAGTGCTGCAGTTGAGCGAGTGCGACTTCCAATAGAGTGCCGGAGTTGAGCGAGTGTGACGTACAATAGAGTGCTATAATTGAGCGAGTGTGACTTACAATAGAGTGCCGGAGTTGACCGAGTGCGACTTACAATAGAGTGCTGGAGTTGAGCGAGTGCGACTTACAATAGAGTGCCGGAGTTGAGCGAGTGCGACTTACAATAGAGTGCTGGAGTTGAGCGAGTGTGACTTACAATAGAGTGCTGCAGTTGAGCCAGTGCGACTTACAATAGAGTGCCGGAGTTGAGCGAGTATGACGTACAATAGAGTGCCAAGTTGAGCGCGTGTGACTTACAATAGAGCGCTGGAGTTGAGCGAGTGTGACTTACAATAGAGTGCTGGAGTTAAGCGAGTGCGACTTACAATAGAGTGCTGGAGTTGAGCGAGTGTGACTTACAATAGAGTGCTTGAGTTAAGCGAGTGTGACTTACAATAGATTGCTGGAGTTGAGCGAGTGTGACTTACAATAGAGTGCCAGAGTTGAGCGAGTGTGACTTACAACAGAGTGCTGGAGTTGAGCGAGTGTGACTTACAATAGAGTGCTTGAGTTAAGCGAGTGTGACTTACAATAGACTGCTGGAGTTGAGCGAGTGTGACTTACAATAGGGTGCCAGAGTTGTACGAGTGCGACTTAC
This sequence comes from Carcharodon carcharias, assembly GCF_017639515.1. Classification (NCBI taxonomy): domain Eukaryota; kingdom Metazoa; phylum Chordata; class Chondrichthyes; order Lamniformes; family Lamnidae; genus Carcharodon; species Carcharodon carcharias. Next base: position 132,348,025 of record NC_054478.1, on the reverse strand, counting down.
AATAGAGTGCCAGAGTTGAGCGAGTGCGACTTACAATAGAGTGCTGGAGTTGAGCGAGTGTGACTTACAATAGAGTGCCGGAGTTGAGCGAGTGCGACTTACAATAGAGTGCTGGAGTTGAGCGAGTGTGACTTACAATAGAGTGCCGGAGTTGAGCGAGTGCGCCTTATAATAGAGTGCCGGAGTTGAGTGAGTGTGACTTACAATAGAGTGCTGGAGTTAAGCGAGTGTGACTTACAATAGAGAGCTGGAGTTAAGCGAGTGTGACACACAATAGAGTGCTGTAGTTGAGCGAGTGTGACTTACAATAGAGTGCTGGAGTTAAGCGAGTGTGACTTACAATAGTGTGTTGGAGTTGAGCGAGTGCAACTTACAATAGAGTGCCGGAGTTGAGCGAGTGTGACGTACAATAGAGTGCTGGAGTTGAGCGAGTGCGACTTACAATAGAGTGCTGGAGTTGAGCGAGTGCGACTTACAATAGAGTGCCGGCGTTCAGCGAGTGTGACGTACAATAGAATATGGAGTTGAGCGAGTGCGAATTACAATAGAGTGCTGCAGTTGAGCGAGTGCGACTTCCAATAGAGTGCCGGAGTTGAGCGAGTGTGACGTACAATAGAGTGCTATAATTGAGCGAGTGTGACTTACAATAGAGTGCCGGAGTTGACCGAGTGCGACTTACAATAGAGTGCTGGAGTTGAGCGAGTGCGACTTACAATAGAGTGCCGGAGTTGAGCGAGTGCGACTTACAATAGAGTGCTGGAGTTGAGCGAGTGTGACTTACAATAGAGTGCTGCAGTTGAGCCAGTGCGACTTACAATAGAGTGCCGGAGTTGAGCGAGTATGACGTACAATAGAGTGCCAAGTTGAGCGCGTGTGACTTACAATAGAGCGCTGGAGTTGAGCGAGTGTGACTTACAATAGAGTGCTGGAGTTAAGCGAGTGTGACTTACAATAGAGTGTTGGAGTTGAGCGAGTGCAACTTACAATAGAGTGTTGTAGTTGAGCGAGTGTGACGTACAATAGAGTGCTGGAGTTGAGCGAGTGCGACTTACAATAGAGTGCCGGAGTTGAGCGAGTGTGACGTACAATAAAATATGGAGTTGAGCGAGTGCGACTTACAATAGAGTGCTGGAGTTGAGCGAGTATGACTTACAATAGAGTGCTGCAGTTGAGCGAGTGCGACATACAATAGAGTGCCGGAGTTGAGCGAGTGTGACGTACAATAGAGTGCCAGAGTTGAGCGAGTGTGACCTACAATAGAGTGCTGGAGTTAAGCGAGTGTGACGTACAATAGAGTGCTATAATTGAGCGAGTGTGACTTACAATAGAGTGCCGGAGTTGAGCGAGTGTGACTTACAATAGAGTGCAGGAGTTGAGCGAATGCGAATTACAACAGAGTGCTGGAGTTGAATGACTGTGACTTACAATAGAGTGCTGGAGTTGAGTGAGTGTGACTTACAATAGAGTGCCGGATTTGAGCGAGTGTGACTTACAATAGAGTGCTGGAGTTGAGCGAGTGTGACTTACAATAGAGTGCCGGAGTTGAGCGAGTGTGACTTACAATAGATTGCTGGAGTTGAGCGAGAGCGACTTACAGTAGAGTGCCGGTGTTGAGCGAGTGCGCCTTACAATAGAGTGCTGTAGTTAAGCGAGTGTGACACACCATAGAGTGCTGTAGTTGAGTGAGTGTGACTTACAATAGAGTGCCGGAGTTAAGCGAGTGTGACTTACAATAGAGTGCCAGAGTTGAGCGAGTGCGCCTTACAATAGAGTGCCGGAGTTGAGCGAGTGTGACCTACAATAGAGAGCTGGAGTTAAGCGATTGTGACCCACAATAGAGTGCTGTAGTTGAGCGAGGGTGACTTACAATAGAGTGCTGGAGTTGAGCGAGTGTGACTTACAATAGAGTGCTGGATTTAAGGTACTGTGACTTACAATAGAGTGCTGTAGTTGAGCGAGTGTGACGTTCAATAGAGTGCAGGATTTGAGCGAGTGTGACTCACATTAGAGTGCTGTAGTTGAATGAGTGTGACTTACAATAGAGTGCCAGAGTTGAGAGAGTGCGACATACAATAGCGTGCTGTATTGAGCAATTGTGACTTACAATAGAGTGCTGTAATTGAGCAAATGTGACTTACAATAGAGTGCCGGAGTTGAGCAAATGTGACTTACAATAGAGTGCTGGAGTTGAGCAAATGTGACTTAAAATAGAGTGCCGGAGTTGAGCGAGTGCTACTTACAATAGAGTGCCGAAGTTGAGCAAATGTGACTTACAATAGAGTCCCGGAGTTGAGCAAATGTGACTTACAATAGAGTGCCCGAGTTGAGCGAGTGTGACGTACAATAGAGTGCTGGTGTTGAGCGAGTGCGACTTACAATAGAGTACTGGAGTTGAGCGAGTGCGACTTACAATAGAGTGCCGGAGTTGAGCGATTGTGACGTACAATAGAGTATGGAGTTGAGCGAGTGCGACTTACAATACAGTGCTGCAGTTGAGCGAGTGAAACTTACAATAGAGTGTTGGAGTTGAGCGAGTGCAACTTACAATAGAGGGCCGGAGTTGAGCGAGTATGACGTACAATAGAGTGCTGGAGTTGAGCGATTGCGACTTACAGTAGAGTGCTGGAGTTGAGCGAGTGCGACTTACAATAGACTGCAGGAGTTGAGCAAGTGTGACTTACAATAGAGTGTGGGAGTTGAGCGAGTGTGACTTACAATGGAGTGCTGGAGTTGAGCGAGTGTGACTTACAATGGAGTGCTGGAGTTGAGCGAGGGGGATTTACAATAGAGTGTTGGAGTTGAGTGATTGTGACTTACAATAGACTGCAGGAGTTGAGCAAGTGTGAATTACAATAGAGTGCTGGAGTTGAGCGAGTGCGACTAATAATAGAGTGCCGGAGTTGAGCGAGTGCGACTTACAATAGAGTGCAGGAGTTGAGCGAATGCGAATTACAACAGAGTGCTGGAGTTGAATGAGTGTGACTTACAATAGAGTGCTGGAGTTGAGCGAGTGCAACTTACAATAGAGTGTTGGAGTTGAGCGAGTGCGACTTACAATAGAGAGCTGGAGTTAAGCGAGTGTGACACACAATAGAGTGCTGTAGTTGAGCGAGTGTGCCTTACAATACAGTGCTGGAGTTAAGCAAATGAGACTTACAATAGAGTGCCGGAGTTGAGCGAGTGCTACTTAAAATAGAGTGCTGGAGTTGAGCGAGCGCTACTTAAAAAAGAGTGCTGTAGTTGAGCGAGTGTGACTTACAATAGAGTGCTGTAGTTGAGCGAGTGTGACTTACAATAGAGTGCTGGAGTTAAGCGAGTGTGACTTACAATAGAGTGCCGGAGTTGAGCGAGTGTGACTTACAATAGAGTGCCAGAGTTGAGCGAGCGCACCTTACAATAGAGTGCCGGAGTTGAGCGAGTGTGACATACAATAGAGAGCTGGAGTTAAGCGAGTGTGACCCACAATAGAGTGCTGTAGTTGAGCGAGTGTGACTTACAATAGAGTGCTGGAGTTAAGCGAGTGTGACTTACAATATAGTGTTGGAGTTGAGCGAGTGCAACTTACAATAGAGTGTTGTAGTTGAGCGAGCGTGACGTACAATAGAGTGCTGGAGTTGAGCGAGTGCGACTTACAATAGAGTGTTGGAGTTGAGCGAGTGCGACTTACAATAGAGTGCCGGAGTTGAGCGAGTGTGACGTAAAATAGAATATGGAGTTGAGCGAGTGCGACTTACAATAGAGTGCTGGAGTTGAGCGAGTATGACTTACAATAGAGTGCTGCAGTTGAGCGAGTGCGACTTACAATAGAGTGCCGGAGTTGAGCGAGTGTGACGTACAATAGAGTGCCAGAGTTGAGCGAGTGTGACCTACAATAGAGTGCTGGAGTTAAGCGAGTGTGACGTACAATAGAGTGCTATAATTGAGCGAGTGTGACTTACAATAGAGTGCCGGAGTTGAGCGAGTCTACTTACAATAGTGTGCCAGAGTTGAGCGAGTGCGACTTACAATAGAGTGCCAGATTTGAGCGAGTGCGACTTACAATAGAGTGCTGGAGTTGAGCGAGTGTCACTTACAATAGAGTGCCGGAGTTGAGAGAGTGTGACTTACAATAGATTGCTGGAGTTGAGCGAGTGCGACTTACAATAGAGTGCCAGAGTTGAGCGAGTGCGCCTTACAATAGAGTGCTGTAGTTAAGCGAGTGTGACACACCATAGAGTGCTGTAGTTGAGTGAGTGTGACTTACAATCGAGTGCCGGAGTTAAGCGAGTGTGACTTACAATAGAGTGCCGGAGTTGAGCGAGTGTGACTTACAATAGAGTGCCAGAGTTGAGCGAGTGCGCCTTACAATAGAGTGCCGGAGTTGAGCGCGTGTGACTTACAATAGAGAGCTGGAGTTAAGCGAGTGTGACCCACAATAGAGTGCTGTAGTTGAGCGAGGGTGACTTACAATAGAGTGCTGGAGTTGAGCGAGTGTGACTTACAATAGAGTGCTGGATTTAAGGTACTGTGACTTACAATAGAGTGCTGTAGTTGAACGAGTGTGACGTTCAATAGAGTGCAGGATTTGAGCGAGTGTGACTCACATTAGAGTGCTGTAGTTGAATGAGTGTGACTTACACTAGAGTGCCAGAGTTGAGAGAGTGCGACATACAATAGAGTGCTGTATTGAGCAATTGTGACTTACAATAGAGTGCTGTAATTGAGCAAATGTGACTTACAATAGAGTGCCGGAGTTGAGCAAATGTGACTTACAATAGAGTGCTGGAGTTGAGCAAATGTGACTTACAATAGAGTGCCGGAGTTGAGCGAGTGCTACTTACAATAGAGTGCCGAAGTTGAGCAAATGTGACTTACAATAGAGTCCCGGAGTTGAGCAAATGTGACTTACAATAGAGTGCTGGAGTTGAGCAAATGAGACTTAGAATAGAGTGCCCGAGTTGAGCGAGTGTGACGTCCAATAGAGTGCTGGTGTTGAGCGAGTGCGACTTACAATAGAGTACTGCAGTTGAGCGAGTGCGACTTACAATAGAGTGCCGGAGTTGAGCGATTGTGACGTACAATAGAGTATGGAGTTGAGCGAGTGCGACTTACAATACAGTGCTGCAGTTGAGCGAGTGAAACTTACAATAGAGTGTTGGAGTTGAGCGAGTGCAACTTACAATAGAGGGCCGGAGTTGAGCGAGTATGACGTACAATAGAGTGCCGGAGTTGAACGAGTGTTACTTACAATAGACTGCAGGAGTTGAGCAAGTGTGACTTACAATAGAGTGTGGGTGTTGAGCGAGTGTGACTTACAATGGAGTGCTGGAGTTGAGCGAGTGCGACTTACAATAGAGTGCCGGAGTTGAGCGAGTGTGACGTACAATAGAGTGCCAGAGTTGAGCGAGTGTGACTTACAATAGAGTGCCGGAGTTGAGCGAGTGTGACGTACAATAGAGTGCTTGAGTTAAGCGAGTGTGACGTACAGTAGAGTGCTGTAATTGAGCGAGTGTGACTCTCAATAGAGTGCCGGAGTTGAGCGAGTGTGACTTACAATAGAGTGCCAGAGTTGAGCGAGTGCGACTTACAATAGAGTGCCAGAGTTGAGCGAGTGTGACTTATAATAGAGTGCTGGAGTTGAGCGAGTGTGACTTACAAAAGAGTGCCGGAGTTGAGAGAGTGCCACTAACAATAGAGTGCCGGAATTGAGCGAGTGCGACTTATAATAGAGTGCAGGAGTTGAGCGAGTGTGACTCACATTAGAGTGCTGTAGTTGAATGAGTGTGACCTACAATAGAGTGCCAGAGTTGAGAGAGTGCGACATACAATAGAGTGCTGTAGTTGAGCAATTGTGACTTACAATAGAGTGTTGTAGTTGAGCAATTGTGACTTACAATAGAGTGCCGAAGTTGAGCAAATGTGACTTACAATAGAGTCCCGGAGTTGAGCAAATGTGACTTACAATAGAGTGCCGGAGTTGAGCAAATGAGACTTAGAATAGAGTGCCCGAGTTGAGCGAGTGTGACGAACAATAGAGTGCCGGAGTTGAGCGATTGTGACGTACAATAGAGTATGGAGTTGAGCGAGTGCGACTTACAATAGAGTGCTGGAGTTGAGCGAGTGTGACTTACAATAGCGAGCTGGAGTGAAGCGAGTGTGACACACAATAGAGTGCTGTAGTTGAGCGAGTGTGACTTACAATAGAGTGCAGGAGTTAAGCGAGTGTGACTTACAATAGAGTGCTGGATTTAAGGTACTGTGACTTACAATAGAGTGCTGCAGTTGAGCGAGTGTGACGTACAATAGAGTGCAGGAGTTGAGCGAGTGTGACTCACAATAGAGTGCTGTAGTTGAATGAGTGTGACTTACAATAGAGTGCCAGAGTTGAGAGAGTGCGACATACAATAAAGTGCCGGAGTTGAGCAAATGGGACTTACAATAGAGTGCTGGAGTTGAGCAAATATGATTTACAATAGAGTGCCGGAGTTGAGCGAGTGCTACTTACAATAGAGTGCTGGAGCTGAGTTAGTGTGACTTAAAATAGAGTGCCGAAGTTGAGCGAATGTGACTTACAATAGAGTCCCCGAGTGGAGCAAATGTGACTTACAATAGAGTGCCGGAGTTGAGCAAATGTGACTTACAATAGAGTGCCGGAGTTGAGCAAATGTGACTTACAATAGAGTGCCGGAGTTGAGCAAATGTGACTTACAATAGAGTGCTGGAGTTGAGCAAATGTGACTTACAATAGAGTGCCGGAGTTGAGCGAGTGCTACTTACAATAGATTGCTGGAGCTGAGCGAGTGTGACTAACAATTGAGTGCCGAAGTTGAGCAAATGTGACTTACAATAGAGTGCCGGAGTTGAGCAAATGTGACTTACAATAGAGTGCCGGAGTTGAGCAAATGAGACTTACAATAGAATGCCGGAGTTGAGCGAGTGCTACTTAAAATAGAGTGCTGGAGTTGAGCGAGCGCTACTTAAAAAAGACTGCTGGAGTTGAGCCAGTGTGACTTACAATAGAGTGCTGTAGTTGAGCGAGTGTGACTTACAATAGAGTGCTGGTGTTAAGCGAGTGTGACTTACAATAGAGTGCCGGAGTTGAGCGAGTGTGACTTACAATAGAGTGCCAGAGTTGAGCGAGCGCACCTTACAATAGAGTGCCGGAGTTGAGCAAATGTGACTTACAATAGAGTGCCGGAGTTGAGCAAATGAGACTTACAATAGAATGCCGGAGTTGAGCGAGTGCTACTTAAAATAGAGTGCTGGAGTTGAGCGAGCGCTACTTAAAAAAGACTGCTGGAGTTGAGCCAGTGTGACTTACAATAGAGTGCTGTAGTTGAGCGAGTGTGACTTACAATAGAGTGCTGGTGTTAAGCGAGTGTGACTTACAATAGAGTGCCGGAGTTGAGCGAGTGTGACTTACAATAGAGTGCCAGAGTTGAGCGAGCGCACCTTACAATAGAGTGCCGGAGTTGAGCGAGTGTGACTTACAATAGAGAGCTGGAGTTAAGCGAGTGTGACACACAATAGAGTGCTGTAGTTGAGCGAGTGTGACTTACAATAGAGTGCTGGAGTTAAGCGAGTGTGACTTACAATAGAGTGTTGGAGTTGAGCGAGTGCAACTTACAATAGAGTGTTGTAGTTGAGCGAGTGTGACGTACAATAGAGTGCTGGAGTTGAGCGAGTGCGACTTACAATAGAGTGTTGGAGTTGAGCGAGTGCGACTTACAATAGAGTGCCGGAGTTGAGCGAGTGTGACGTACAATAGAATATGGAGTTGAGCGAGTGCGACTTACAATAGAGTGCTGGAGTTGAGCGAGTATGACTTACAATAGAGTGCTGCAGTTGAGCGAGTGCGACTTACAATAGAGTGCCGGAGTTGAGCGAGTGTGACGTACAATAGAGTGCCAGAGTTGAGCGAGTGTGACCTACAATAGAGTGCTGGAGTTAAGCGAGTATGACTTACAATAGAGTGCAGGATTTGAGCGAGTGTGACTCACATTAGAGTGCTGTAGTTGAATGAGTGTGACTTACACTAGAGTGCCAGAGTTGAGAGAGTGCGACATACAATAGAGTGCTGTATTGAGCAATTGTGACTTACAATAGAGTGCTGTAATTGAGCAAATGTGACTTACAATAGAGTGCCGGAGTTGAGCAAATGTGACTTACAATAGAGTGCTGGAGTTGAGCAAATGTGACTTACAATAGAGTGCCGGAGTTGAGCGAGTGCTACTTAAAATAGAGTGCCGAAGTTGAGCAAATGTGACTTACAATAGAGTCCTGGAGTTGAGCAAATGTGACTTACAATAGAGTGCCGGAGTTGAGCAAATGAGACTTAGAATAGAGTGCCCGAGTTGAGCGAGTGTGACGTCCAATAGAGTGCTGGTGTTGAGCGAGTGCGACTTACAATAGAGTACTGGAGTTGAGCGAGTGCGACTTACAATAGAGTGCCGGAGTTGAGCGATTGTGACGTACAATAGAGTATGGAGTTGAGCGAGTGCGACTTACAATACAGTGCTGCAGTTGAGCGAGTGAAACTTACAATAGAGTGTTGGAGTTGAGCGAGTGCAACTTACAATAGAGGGCTGGAGTTGAGCGAGTATGACGTACAATAGAGTGCCGGAGTTGAACGAGTGTTACTTACAATAGACTGCAGGAGTTGAGCAAGTGTGACTTACAATAGAGTGTGGGAGTTGAGCGAGTGTGACTTACAATGGAGTGCTGGAGTTGAGCGAGTGCGACTTACAATAGAGTGCCGGAGTTGAGCGAGTGTGACGTACAATAGAGTGCCAGAGTTGAGCGAGTGTGACTTACAATAGATTGCTGGAGTTGAGCGAGTGTGACTTACAATAGAGTGCTGCAGTTGAGCGAGTGCGACTTACAATAGAGTGCCGGAGTTGAGCGACTGTGACGTACAATAGACTGCCAGAGTTGAGCGAGTGTGACTTACAATAGATTGCTGGAGTTGAGCGAGTGTGACTAACAATAGAGTGCTTGAGTTAAGCGAGTGTGACGTACAGTAGAGTGCTGTAATTGAGCGAGTGTGACTCTCAATAGAGTGCCGGAGTTGAGCGAGTGTGACTTACAATAGAGTGCCAGAGTTGAGCGAGTGCGACTTACAATAGAGTGCCAGAGTTGAGCGAGTGTGACTTATAATAGAGTGCTGTAGTTGAGCGAGTGTGACGTACAATAGAGTGCAGGAGTTGAGCGAGTGTGGCTTACAATATAGTGCCAGAGTAGAGCGAATGTGACTTACAATAGAGTGCCAGAGTTGAGCAAATGTGACTTCCAATAGAGTGCCAGAGTTGAGCAACTGTGACTTACAATAGAGTGCCGGAGTTGAGCGAGTGCTACTTACAATAGAGTGTTGTAGTTGAGCGAGTGTGACTTACAATAGAGTGCCGGAGTTGAGCGAGTGCTACTTACAATAGAGTGCTGGTGTTGAGCGAGTGCTATTACAATAGAGTGTTGTAGTTGAGTGAGTGTGACTTACAATAGAGTGTTGTAGTTCAGCGAGTGTGAATTACAATCGAGTGCCGGAGTTGAGCGAGTGCTACTTACAATAGACTGTTGTAGTTGAGCGAGTGTGACTTACAATAGAGTGCTGGAGTTGAGCGAGTGCTACTTACAATAGAGTGTTGTAGTTGAGCGTGTGTGACTTACCATAGATTGCTGGAGTTGAGCGAGTGTGACTTACAATAGAGTGCTGGAGTTGAGCGAGTGCGACTTACAATAGAGTGTTGTAGTTGAGCGAGTGTGACTAACAATAGAGTGCCAGAGTTGAGCGAGTGCTACTTACAATAGAGTGCTGTAGTTGAGCGAGTGCGACTTACAATAGAGTGGCCGGAGTTAGCGAGTGCTACTTACAATAGAGTGCTGTAGTTGAGCGAGTGTGACTCAAAATAGAGTGCTGTATTTGAATGAATGTGACTTACAAAAGAGTGCCGGAGTTGAGCAAATGTGACTTACAATAGAGTGCCAGAGTTGAGCGAGTGCGACTTACAATAGAGTGCCGGAGTTGAGCAAATGTGACTTACAATAGAGTGTTGGTGTTGAGCGAGTGCGACTTACAATAGAATGTTGTAGTTGAGTGATTGTGACTTACAATAGATTGCTGGAGTTGAGCGAGTGTGACTTACAATAGATTGCCGAAGTTGAGCGAGTGGGACTTACAATAGAATGCTTGAGTTAAGCGAGTGTGACCTACAATAGAGTGCTGCAGTTGAGCGAGTGTGACGTACAATAGAGTGCTGGAGTTGAGCGAGTCTGACTTACAATAGAGTGCTGTAGTTGAATGAGTGTGACTTACAATAGAGTGTTGGAGTTGAGCGATTGTGACTTACAATGGAGTGCTGGAGTTGAGCGAGTACGACTAACAATAGAGTGCCGGAGTTGAGCGAGTGCAACTTACAATAGAGTGCTGGAGTTGAACGAGTGGGACTTATAATAGAGTGCTGGAGTTGAGCGAGTGCGACTAACAATAGAGTGCTTGAGCTGAGCGAGTGCGACTTACAATAGAGTGCCGGAGTTGAGCGAGAGCAACGCACAATAGAGTGCTGGAGTTGAACGAGTGCGACTTACAATGGAGTGCTGGAGTTGAGCGATTGCGACTAACAATAGAGTGCAGGAGTTGAGCGGGTGTGACTTAAAATAGAGTGCTGGAGTTGAGCGGGTGTGACTTACAATAGAGTGCCGGAGTTGAGCGAGTGCGACTTACAATAGAGTGCTGGAGTTGAGCCAGTGCGACTTACAATAGAGTGCTGGAGGTAAGCGAGTGTGACTTACAATAGAGTGCTGGAGTTGAGCAAGTGCGACTTACAATAGAGTGCCGGAGTTGAGCGAGTGTGATTACAATAGAGTGCAGGAGTTGAGCGAGTGCAACTTACAATAGAGTGCCGAGTTAAGCGAATGTGACTAACAATAGAGTGCAGGGGTTGAGCGAGTGCAACTTATAATAGAGTGCCGAAGGTGAGCGAGTGTGACGTGCAAAAGAGTGCTGGAGTTTAGCGAGTGTGACTTACAATGGAGTGCCGAAGTTGAGCGAGTGTGATGTGCAATAGAGATCTGGATTTAAGCGAGTGTGACTTACAAGAGAGTGCTGCAGTTGAGCGAGTGTGACGTACAATAGAGTGCAGGAGTTGAGCGAGTGTGACTCAAAATAGATTGCTGTAGTTGAATGAGTGTGACTTACAATGGAGTGCCGAAGTTGAGCGAGTGTGATGTGCAATAGAGATCTGGATTTAAGCGAATGTGACTTACAATAGAGTGCCAGAGTTGAGCAAATGTGACTTACAATAGAGTGCCGGAGTTGAGCGAGTGTGACTTACAATTGAGTGCCGGAGTTGAGCGAGTGCTACTTACAATAGAGTGCTGGAGTTGAGCGAGTGCTACTTACAATAGAGTGTTGTAGTTGAGCGAGTGTGACTTACAATAGAGTGTTGTAGTTGAGTGAGTGTGACTTACAGTAGAGTGCTGGAGTTGAGCACGTGCTACTTACATTAGAGTGTTGTAGTTGAGCGAGTGTGACTTACAATAGATTGCTGGAGTTGAGCGAGTGTGACTTACAATAGAGTGTTGTAGTTGAGCGAGTGCAACTCACAATAGAGTGTTGTTGTTGAGTGAGTGTGACTTACAATAGAGTGCCGGAGTTGAGGAGTGTGACTTACAATAGATTGCTTGAGTTGAGCGAGTGTGACACACAATAGAGTGCTGTAGTTGAGTGAGTGTGACTTACAATAGTGTGCCGAAGTTGAGCGAGTGTGACGTGCAATAGAGTGCTGGATTTAAGCGAGTGTGACTTACAATAGAGTGCTGTAGTTGAGCGAGTGTGAAGTACAATAGAGTGCAGGAGTTGAGCGAGTCTGACTCACAATAGCGTGCTGTAGTTGAATGAGTGTGACTTACAACAGAGTGCCAGAGTTGAGCAAATGTGACTTACAATAGAGTGCCAGAGTTGAGCTAGTGCGACTTATAATAGAGAGCCGGAGTTGAGCGAGTGCGACTTACAATAGGATGTTGTCGTTGAGTGAGTGTGACTTACAATAGATTGCTGGAGTTGAGCGAGTGTGACTTACAATAGAGTGCCAAAGTTGAGCGAATGTGACGTGCAACAAAATGCTGGAGTTAAGCGAATGCTTCTTACAATAGAGTGTTGTAGTTGAGCGAGTGTGACTTACAATAGAGTGCTGGAGTTGAGCGATTGTGACTTACAATAGAGTGCCGGAGTTGAGCGAGTGCGACTTACAACAGAGTGCTGGAGTTGAGCGAGTGCGACTTACAATAGAGTGCTGGAGCTGAGCGAGTGCGAATTATATTAGAGTGCCGGAATTGAGCGAGTGCGACTTACAATAGAGTGCTGGAGTTTAGCGAGTGCGACTTACAATAGAGTGCCGGAGTTGAGCGATTGCTACTTACAATAGAGTGCCGGAGTTGAGCGAGTGCGACATATATCAGAGTGCCGGAGTTGAGCGAGTGCGACTTACAGTAGAGTGCCGGAGTTGAGCGGGTGTGACTTACAATAGAGTTCTGAAGTTGAGTGAGTGCGACTGACAATAGAGTGCTGGAGTTGAGCGAGTGTGACTTACAATAGAGTGCTGGAGTTGAGCGAGTGCGACTTATAATAGATTGCTGGAGTTGTGCGAGTGCGACTTACAGTAGAGTGCTGGAGTTGAGCGAGTGCGACTTACAATAGAGTGCAGCAGTTGAGCCAGTGCGAGTTACAATAGAGTGCTGTAGTTGAATGATTGTGACTTACAATAGAGTGCCAGAGTTGAGCAAATGTGACTTACAATAGAGTGCCAGAGTTGAGCTAGTGCGACTTATAATAGAGAGCCGGAGTTGAGCGAGTGCGACTTACAGTAGAGTGCCGGAGTTGAGCGGGTGTGACTTACAATAGAGTTCTGAAGTTGAGCGAGTGTGACACACAATGGAGTGCTGGATTTAAGCGAGTGTGACTTCCAATTGAGTGCTGTAGTTGAATGAGTGTTACTTACAATAGAGTGCCAGAGTTGAGCGAGTGCGACTTACAATAGAGTGCCGGAGTTGAGCAAATGTGACTTACAATAGAGTGCTGGAGTTGAGCGAGTGCTACTTACAATAGAGTGTTGTAGTTGAGCGAGTGTGACTTACAATAGAGTGCTGGAGTTGAGCGAGTGCTACTTACAATAGAGTGTTGTAGTTGAGCGAGTGTGAATTACAATAGATTGCTGGAGTTGAGCGAGTGTGACTTACAATAGAGTGCTGGAGTTGAGCGAGTGCGATTATCAATAGGGTGCTGTAGTTGAGCGAGTGTGACTTACAATAGAGTGCTGGAGTTGAGCGAGCGCGACTTACAATAGAGTGCTGGAGTTGACGGAGTGCAACTTACAAGACAGTGCTGCAGTTGAGCGAGTGCGACTTGCAATAGAGTGCCGGAGTTAAGCGAGTGCGACTTACAATAGAGTGTTGTAGTTTAGCGAGTGTGACTTACATTAGAGTGCCGGAGTTGAGCGGGTGTGACTCACAATAGAGTTCTGAAGTTGAGCGAGTTTGACACACAATGGAGTGCTGGATTTAAGCGAGTGTGACTTCCAATTGAGTGCTGTAGTTGAATGAGTGTTACTTACAATAGAGTGCCAGAGTTGAGCGAGTGCGACTTACAATAGAGTGCCAGAGTTGAGCAAAAGTGACTTACAATAGAGTGCCAGAGTTGAGCAAATGTGACTTCCAATAGAGTGCCGGAGTTGAGCAAATGTGACTTACAATAGAGTGCTGGAGTTGAGCGAGTGCTACTTACAATAGAGTGTTGTAGTTGAGCGAGTGTGACTTACAATAGATTGCTGGAGTTGAGCGAGTGTGACTTACAATAGAGTGCTGGAGTTGAGCGAGTGCGATTATCAATAGGGTGCTGTAGTTGAGCGAGTGTGACTTACAATAGAGTGCTGGAGTTGAGCGAGTGTGACTTATAATAGAGTGCTGGAGTTGACGGAGTGCAACTTACAAGACAGTGTGGCAGTTGAGCGAGTGCGACTTGCAATAGAGTGCCGGAGTTAAGCGAGTGCGACTTACAATAGAGTGTTGTAGTTTAGCGAGTGTGACTTACATTAGAGTGCCGGAGTTGAGCGAGTGCTACTTACAATTGAGTGTTGTAGTTGAGCGAGTGTGACTTACAAGAGAGTGCTGGAGTTGAGCGAGTGCTTCTTACAATAGAGTGTTGTAGTTGAGCAAATGTGACTTTCAATAGAGTGCTGGAGTTCAGCGTGTGCTACTTACAATAGTGTATTGTAGTTGAGCGAGTGTGACTTACAATAGAGTGTTGTAGTTGAGCGAGTGTGACTTACAATAGAGTGCTGGAGTTGAGCAAGTGCTACTTACAATAGAGTGTTGTAGTTGAGCGAGTGTGACTTACAATAGAGTGCCGGAGTTTAGCGAGTGCTACTTACAATAGAGTGTTGTAGTTGAGCGAGTGTGACTTACAAGAGAGTGCTGTAGTTGAGCGAGTGCTACTTACAATGGAGTGTTGTAGTTGAGCGAGTGTGACTTACAATAGATTGCTGGAGTTGAGCGAGTGTGACTTACAATAGAGTGCTGGAGTTGAGCGAGTGCGATTTACAATAGAGTGTTGTAGTTGAGCGAGTGTGACTTACAATAGAGTGCTGGAGTTGAGCTAGTTCGACTTACAATAGAGTGCCGGAGTTGAGCGTGTGTAACGTACAATAGCGTGCTGTAGTTGAGCGAGTGTGACTTACAATAGAGTGCCGGAGTTGAGCTGGTGTGACTTACAATAGAGTGCATGAGTTAAGCGAGTTTGACGTACAATAGAGTGCTGTAATTGAGCGAGTGTGACTTACAATAGAGTGCCGGAGTTGAGCGAGTGTGACTTACAATAGAGTGCCAGAGTTGAGCGAGTGCGACTTACAATAGAGTGCCAGTGTTGAGCGAGTGCGACTTATTAGACAGTGCTGGAGTTGAGCGAGTGTGACTTACAATAGAGTGCCGGAGTTGTGGAGTGTGACTTACAATAGATTGCTTGAATTGAGCGAGTGTGACACACAATAGAGTGCTGTAGTTGAGTGAGTGTGACTTACAATAGTGTGCCGAAGTTGAGCGAGTGTGACGTGCAATAGAGTGCTGGATTTAAGCGAGTGTGACTTACAATAGACTGCTGTAGTTGAGCGAGTGTGAAGTACAATAGAGTGCAGGAGTTGAGCGAGTCTGACTCACAATAGCGTGCTGTAGTTGAATGAGTGTGACTTACAACAGAGTGCCAGAGTTGAGCAAATGTGACTTACAATAGAGTGCCAGAGTTGAGCTAGTGCGACTTATAATAGAGAGCCGGAGTTGAGCGAGTGCGACTTACAATAGAATGTTGTCGTTGAGTGAGTGTGACTTACAATAGATTGCTGGAGTTGAAGAGTGTGACTTACAATAGAGTGCCAAAGTTGAGCGAATGTGACGTGCAATAAAATGCTGGAGTTAAGCGAGTGTGACTTACAATAGAGTGCTGTAGTTAAGCGAGTGTGACACACATTAGAGTGTTTTAGTTGAGCGAGTGTGACTTACAATAGAGTGCAGCAGTTGAGCGAGTGCGAGTTACAATAGAGTGCTGTAGTTGAATGATTGTGACTTACAATAGAGTGCCAGAGTTGAGCTAGTGCGACTTATAATAGAGAGCCGGAGTTGAGCGAGTGCGACTTACAATAGAATGTTGTCGTTGAGTGAGTGTGACTTACATTAGAGTGCCGGAGTTGAGCGAGTGCTACTTACAATAGAGTGTTGTAGTTGAGCGAGCGTGACTTACAAGAGAGTGCTGGAGTTGAGCGAGTGCTTCTTACAATAGAGTGTTGTAGTTGAGCAAATGTGACTTTCAATAGAGTGCTGGAGTTCAGCGTGTGCTACTTACAATATTGTATTGTAGTTGAGCGAGTGTGACTTACAATAGAGTGTTGTAGTTGAGCGAGTGTGACTTACAATAGAGTGCTGGAGTTGAGCAAGTGCTACTTAAAATAGAGTGTTGTAGTTGAGCGAGTGTGACTTACAATAGAGTGCTGGAGTTTAGCGAGTGCTACTTACAATAGAGTGTTGTAGTTGAGTGAGTGTGACTTACAAGAGAGTGCTGTAGTTGAGCGAGTGCTACTTACAATGGAGTGTTGTAGTTGAGCGAGTGTGACTTACAATAGATTGCT
This sequence comes from Carcharodon carcharias, assembly GCF_017639515.1. Classification (NCBI taxonomy): domain Eukaryota; kingdom Metazoa; phylum Chordata; class Chondrichthyes; order Lamniformes; family Lamnidae; genus Carcharodon; species Carcharodon carcharias. Next base: position 132,331,883 of record NC_054478.1, on the reverse strand, counting down.
GGAGTTGAGCGAGTGTGACTTACAATAGAGTGCTGGAGTTGAGCGAGTGCGATTTACAATAGAGTGTTGTAGTTGAGCGAGTGTGACTTACAAGAGAGTGCTGGAGTTGAGCTAGTTCGACTTACAATAGAGTGCCGGAGTTGAGCGTGTGTAACGTACAATAGAGTGCTGTAGTTGAGCGAGTGTGACTTACAATAGAGTGCCGGAGTTGAGCTGGTGTGACTTACAATAGAGTGCTTGAGTTAAGCGAGTTTGACGTACAATAGAGTGCTGTAATTTAGCGAGTGTGACTTACAATAGAGTGCCTTAGTTGAGCGAGTGTGACTTACAATAGAGTGCCAGAGTTGAGCGAGTGCGACTTACAATAGAGTGCCAGAGTTGAGCGAGTGCGACTTATTAGACAGTGCTGGAGTTGAGCGAGTGTGACTTACAATAGAGTGCCGGAGTTGAGGAGTGTGACTTACAATAGATTGCTTGAGTTGAGCGAGTGTGACACACAATAGAGTGCTGTAGTTGAGTGAGTGTGACTTACAATAGTGTGCCGAAGTTGAGCGAGTGTGACGTGCAATAGAGTGCTGGATTTAAGCGAGTGTGACTTACAATAGAGTGCTGTAGTTGAGCGAGTGTGAAGTACAATAGAGTGCAGGAGTTGAGCGAGTCTGACTCACAATAGCGTGCTGTAGTTGAATGAGTGTGACTTACAATAGAGTGCCAGAGTTGAGCAAATGTGACTTACAATAGAGTGCCAGAGTTGAGCTAGTGCGACTTATAATAGAGAGCCGGAGTTGAGCGAGTGCGACTTACAATAGAATGTTGTCGTTGAGTGAGTGTGACTTACAATAGATTGCTGGAGTTGACCGAGTGTGACTTACAATAGAGTGCCAAAGTTGAGCGAATGTGACGTGCAACAAAATGCTGGAGTTAAGCGAGTGTGACGAACAATAGAGTGCTGTCGTTGAACGTGTGTGACTTACAATAGAGTGCCGGAGTTGAGCGAGTGCGACTTACAACAGAGTGCTGTAGTTGAGCGAGTGCGACTTACAATAGAGTGCAGGAGCTGAGCGAGTGCGAATTATATTAGAGTGCTGGAATTGAGCGAGTGCGACTTACAATAGAGTGCTGGAGTTTAGCGAGTGCGACTTACAATAGAGTGCCGGAGTTGAGCGATTGCTACTTACAATAGAGTGCTGGAGTTGAGCGAGTGCGACGTATATCAGAGTGCCGGAGTTGAGCGAGTGCGACTTACAGTAGAGTGCCGGAGTTGAGCGGGTGTGACTTACAACGGAGTTCTGAAGTTGAGCGAGTGCGACTGACAATAGAGTGCTGGAGTTGAGCGAGTGCGACTTACAATAGATTGCTGGAGTTGAGCGAGTGCGACTTACAGTAGAGTGCTGGAGTTGAGCGAGTGCGACTTACAATAGAGTGCAGCAGTTGAGCGAGTGCGAGTTACAATAGAGTGCTGTAGTTGAATGATTGTGACTTACAATAGAGTGCCAGAGTTGAGCAAATGTGACTTACAATAGAGTGCCAGAGTTGAGCTAGTGCGACTTATAATAGAGAGCCGGAGTTGAGCGAGTGCGATTTACAATAGAATGTTGTCGTTGAGTGAGTGTGACTTACAGTAGATTGCTGGAGTTGAGCGAGTGTGACTTACAATAGAGTGCCAGAGTTGAGCAAATGTGCCGTGCAATAAAATGCTGGAGTTAAGCGAGTGTGACTTACAATAGAGTGCTGTAGTTGAGCGAGTGTGACGAACAATAGAGTGCTGTCGTTGAATGTGTGTGACTTACAATAGAGTGTTGGAGTTGAGCGATTGTGACTTACAATAGAGTGCCGGAGTTGAGCGAGTGCGACTTACAACAGAGTGCTGGAGTTGAGCGAGTGCGACTTACAATAGAGTGCTGGAGCTGAGCGAGTGCGACTTACAATAGAGTGCCGGAGTTGAGCGATTGCTACTTACAATAGAGTTCCGGAGTTGAGCGAGTGCGACGTATATCAGAGTGCCGGAGTTGAGCTAGTGCGACTTACTAGACAGTGCTGGAGTTGAGCGAGTGTGACTTACAATAGAGTGCCGGAGTTGAGGAGTGTGACTTACAATAGAGTGCCAAAGTTGAGCGAATGTGACATGCAATAAAATGCTGGAGTTAAGCGAGTGTGACTTACAATAGAGTGCTGTAGTTAAGCGAGTGTGACACACATTAGAGTGTTTTAGTTGAGCGAGTGTGACTTACAATAGAGTGCAGGAGTTGAGCGAGTGCGAGTTACAATAGAGTGCTGTAGTTGAATGATTGTGACTTACAATAGAGTGCCAGAGTTGAGCAAATGTGACTTACAATAGAGTGCCAGAGTTGAGCTAGTGCGACTTATAATAGAGAGCCGGAGTTGAGCGAGTGCGACTTACAATAGAATGTTGTCGTTGAGTGAGTGTGACTTACAATAGATTGCTGGAGTTGAGCGAGTGTGACTTACAATAGAGTGCCAAAGTTGAGCGAATGTGACGTGCAATAAAATGCTGGAGTTAAGCGAGTGTGACTTACAATAGATTGCTGTAGTTGAGCGAGTGTGACGAACAATAGAGTGCTGTTGTTGAATGTGTGTGAATTACAAACGAGTGTTGGAGTTGAGCGATTGTGACTTACAACAGAGTGCTGGAGTTGAGCGAGTGCGACTTACAATAGAGTGCTGGAGCTGAGCGAGTGCGACTTACAATAGAGTGGCGGAGTTGAGCGATTGCTACTTACAATGGAGTTCCGGAGTTGAGCGAGTGCGACGTATATCAGAGTGCCGGAGTTGAGCGAGTGCGACTTACAGTAGAGTGCCGGAGTTGAGCGGGTGTGACTTACAATAGAGTTCTGAAGTTGAGCGAGTGCGACTGACAATAGAGTGCTGGAGTTGAGCGAGTGCGACTTGCAATAGATTGCTGGAGTTGAGCGAGTGTGACTTACAGTAGAATGCTGGAGTTGAGCGAGTGCGACTTCAATAGAGTGCTGGAGTTGAGCGAGTGCGACTTACAATAGAGTGCAGCAGTTGAGCGAGTGCGAGTTACAATAGAGTGCCGGAGTTGAGCGTGTGTGACTTACAATAGAATGCTGGAGTTAAGCGAGTGTGATTTACAATAGAGTGCTGGAGTTAAGCGAGTGTGACTTACAATAGAGTGCTCTAGTTCAGCGAGTGTGACTTACAATAGAGTGCCGGAGTTGAGCGAGTGCGGCTTACAATAGAGTGCAGGAGGTTAGCGAGTGTGACGTACAATAGAGTGCTGTAGTTGAGCGAGTGTGACTTACAATAGAGTGCCGGAGTTGAGCGAGTGTGACTTACAATAGAGTGCCGGAGTTGAGCGAGTGTGACTTACAATAGAGTGCTGGAGTTAAACGTGTGTGACGTACAATAGAGTGCTGTAGTTGAGCGAGTGTGACTTACTATAGAGTGCCGGAGTTGACCGACTGTGACTTACAATAGAGTGCTGGAGTTAAGTGAGTGTGAAGAACAATAGAGTCCTTTAGTTGAGCGAGTGTGTCTTACAATAGAGTGCCGGAGTTGAGCGAGTGTGACTTACAATAGAGTGCCGGAGTTGAGCGAGTGTGACTTACAATAGAGTGCTGGAGTTAAGCGAGTGTGACGTACAATAGAGTGCTGCAGTTGAGCGAGTCTGACTTACAATAGAGTGCCGGAGTTGAGCGAGTGTGACTTACAATAGAGTGCTGGAGTTAAGCGTGTGTGACGTACAATAGAGTGCTGTAGTTGAGCGAGTTTGACTTACAATAGAGTGCCGGAGTTGACCGAGTGTGACTTACAGTAGAGTGCTGGTGTTAAGCGAGTGTGACACATAATAGAATGCTGTAGTTGAGCGAGTGTGACTTACAATAGAGTGCCGAAGTTGAGCGAGTGTGACGTGCAATAGAGTGCTGGATTTAAGCGAGTGTGACTTACAATAGAGTGCTGTAGTTGAACGAGTGTGAAGTACAATAGAGTGCAGGTGTTGAGCGAGTGTGACTCACAATAGAGTGCTGTTGTTGAATGAGTGTGACTTACAGTAGAGTGCCAGAGTTGAGCAAATGTGACTTACAATAGAGTGCCAGAGTTGAGCAAATGTGACTTTCAATAGAGTGTTGGAGTTGAGCGAGTGCTACTTACAATTGCGTATTGTAGTTGAGCGAGTGTGACTCACAATAGAGTGTTGTAGTTGAGCGAGTATGACTTACAATAGAGTGCTGGAGTTGAGCGAGTGCTACTTAAAAGAGAGTGTTGTAGTTGAGCGAGTGTGACTTACAATAGAGTGCCGGAGTTGAGCGAGTGCTACTTACAATAGATTGTTGTAGTTGAGCGAGTGTGACCTACAATACAGTGTTGTAGTTGAGCGAGCGAGACTTACAATAGAGTGCTGGATTTAAGTGAGTGTGACTTACAATAGAGTGCTGTAGTTGAATGAGTGTTATGTACAATAGAGTGCCAGAGTTAAGCCAGTGCGACTTACAATAGAGTGCCAGAGTTGAGCAAATGTGACTTACAATAGAGTGCCAGAGTTGAGCAAATGTGACTTTCAATAGAGTGCTGGAGTTGAGCGAGTGCTACTTACAATAGATTGTTGTAGTTGAGCGAGTGTGACCTACAATAGAGTGCTGTAGTTGAGCGAGTGTGACTTACAATAGAGTGCTGGAGTTAAGCGAGTGTGACGTACAATAGAGTGCTGTAGTTGAGCGAGTGTGACTTACAATAGAGTGCCGGAGTTGAGCGAGTGTAACTTACAATAGAGTGCTGGAGTTAAGCGTGTGTGACGTACAATAGAGTGCTGTAGTTGAGCGAGTGTGACTTACAATAGAGTGCCGGAGTTGACCGAGTGTGACTTACAATAGAGTGCTGGAGTTAAGTGAGTGTGACGAACAATAGAGTCCTTTAGTTGAGCGAGTGTGTCGTACAATAGAGTGCTGTAGTTGAGCGAGTGTGACTTACAATAGAGTGCCGAAGTTGAGCGAGTGTGACGTGCAATAGAGTGCTGGATTTAAGCGAGTGTGACTTACAATAGAGTGCTGCAGTTGAACGAGTGTGAAGTACAATAGAGTGCAGGTGTTGACCGAGTGTGACTCACAATAGAGTGCTGTAGTTGAATGAGTGTGACTTACAGTAGAGTGCCAGAGTTGAGCTAGTGCGACTTACAATAGAGTGCCGGAGTTGAGCAAATCTGACTTACAATAGAGTGCTAGAGTTGAGCGAGTGCGACTTACAATAGAGTGCTGGAGTTGAGCGAGTGTGACTAACCATAGAATGTTATAGTTGAGCGATTGTGACTTACATTAGATTGCTGGAGTTGAGCGAGTGTGACTTACGATAGAGTGCCGAAGTTGAGCGAATGTGACGTGCAATAGAATGCTGGAGTTAAGCGAGTGTGACTTGCAATAGAGTGCTGTAGTTGAGCGAGTGTGACTTACAATAGAGTGCCGGAGTTGAGCAAGTGCGACTTACAACAGAGTGCAGGATTTGAGCGAGTGCGACTTACAATTGAGTGCTGGAGTTTAATGAGTGTGACTTACAATAGAGTGTTGGAGTTGAGCGAGTGCGAATTACAATAGAGTGCTGGAGTTGAGCAAGTGCGACTTACAATAGAGTGCCGGAGTTATGCGAGTGCGACATACAATGGAGTGCTGGAGTTGAGCGAGTGCGACTTACAATAGAGTGCAGGAGTTGAGCGAGTTTGACTTACAATGGAGTGCTGGGTTTGAGCGTGTGTGATTTACAATAGAGCGCTGGAGTTGAGCGAGTGTGACGAACAATAGAGTGCTGTTGTTGAATGTGTGTGAATTACAATCGAGTGTTGGAGTTGAGCGATTGTGACTTACAATAGAGTGCTGGAGTTGAGCGAGTGCGACTTACAATAGAGTGCTGGAGCTGAGCGAGTGCGACTTACAATAGAGTGGCGGAGTTGAGCGATTGCTACTTACAATAGAGTTCCGGAGTTGAGCGAGTGCGACGTATATCAGAGTGCCGGAGTTGAGCGAGTGCGACTTACAGTAGAGTGCCGGAGTTGAGCGGGTGTGACTTACAATAGAGTTCTGAAGTTGAGCGAGTGCGACTGACAATAGAGTGCTGGAGTTGAGCGAGTGCGACTTGCAATAGATTGCTGGAGTTGAGCGAGTGTGACTTACAGTAGAATGCTGGAGTTGAGCGAGTGCGACTTCAATAGAGTGCTGGAGTTGAGCGAGTGCGACTTACAATAGAGTGCAGCAGTTGAGCGAGTGCGAGTTACAATAGAGTGCCGGAGTTGAGCGTGTGTGACTTACAATAGAATGCTGGAGTTAAGCGAGTGTGATTTACAATAGAGTGCTGGAGTTAAGCGAGTGTGACTTACAATAGAGTGCTCTAGTTCAGCGAGTGTGACTTACAATAGAGTGCCGGAGTTGAGCGAGTGCGGCTTACAATAGAGTGCAGGAGGTTAGCGAGTGCAACTTACAATAGAGTGCCGGAGTTGAGCGAGTGTGACTTACAATAGAGTGCTGTAGTTGAGCGAGTGTGACTTACAATAGAGTGCCGGAGTTGAGCGAGTGTGACTTACAATAGAGTGCCGGAGTTGAGCGAGTGTGACTTACAATAGAGTGCTGGAGTTAAACGTGTGTGACGTACAATAGAGTGCTGTAGTTGAACGAGTGTGACTTACTATAGAGTGCCGGAGTTGACCGACTGTGACTTACAATAGAGTGCTGGAGTTAAGTGAGTGTGAAGAACAATAGAGTCCTTTAGTTGAGCGAGTGTGTCTTACAATAGAGTGCCGGAGTTGAGCGAGTGTGACTTACAATAGAGTGCCGGAGTTGAGCGAGTGTGACTTACAATAGAGTGCTGGAGTTAAGCGAGTGTGACGTACAATAGAGTGCTGCAGTTGAGCGAGTCTGACTTACAATAGAGTGCCGGAGTTGAGCGAGTGTGACTTACAATAGAGTGCTGGAGTTAAGCGTGTGTGACGTACAATAGAGTGCTGTAGTTGAGCGAGTTTGACTTACAATAGAGTGCCGGAGTTGACCGAGTGTGACTTACAATAGAGTGCTGGTGTTAAGCGAGTGTGACACATAATAGAATGCTGTAGTTGAGCGAGTGTGACTTACAATAGAGTGCTGAAGTTGAGCGAGTGTGACGTGCAATAGAGTGCTGGATTTAAGCGAGTGTGACTTACAATAGAGTGCTGTAGTTGAACGAGTGTGAAGTACAATAGAGTGCAGGTGTTGAGCGAGTGTGACTCACAATAGAGTGCTGTTGTTGAATGAGTGTGACTTACAGTAGAGTGCCAGAGTTGAGCGAGTGTGACTTACAATAGAGTGCCGGAGTTGAGCGAGTGCTACTTACAATAGAGTGTTGTAGTTGAGCGAGTGTGACCTACAATAGAGTGTTGTAGTTGAGCGAGCGTGACTTACAAAAGAGTGCCGGAGTTGAGCGAGCGTGACTTACAATAGAGTGCTGGAGTTGAGCGAGTGCTACTTAAAATAGAGTGTTGTAGTTGAGCGAGTGTGACTTACAATAGAGTGCCGGAGTTGAGCGAGTGCTACTTACAATAGATTGTTGTAGTTGAGCGAGTGTGACCTACAATAGAGTGTTGTAGTTGAGCGAGCGAGACTTACAATAGAGTGCTGGATTTAAGTGAGTGTGACTTACAATAGAGTGCTGTAGTTGAATGAGTGTTATGTACAATAGAGTGCCAGAGTTGAGCCAGTGCGACTTACAATAGAGTGCCAGAGTTGAGCAAATGTGACTTACAATAGAGTGCCAGAGTTGAGCAAATGTGACTTTCAATAGAGTGCTGGAGTTGAGCGAGTGCTACTTACAATAGATTGTTGTAGTTGAGCGAGTGTGACCTACAATAGAGTGCTGTAGTTGAGCGAGTGTGACTTACAATAGAGTGCCGGAGTTGAGCGAGTGTGACTTACAATAGAGTGCTGGAGTTAAGCGAGTGTGACGTACAATAGAGTGCTGTAGTTGAGCGAGTGTGACTTACAATAGAGTGCCGGAGTTGAGCGAGTGTAACTTACAATAGAGTGCTGGAGTTAAGCGTGTGTGACGTACAATAGAGTGCTGTAGTTGAGCGAGTGTGACTTACAATAGAGTGCCGGAGTTGACCGAGTGTGACTTACAATAGAGTGCTGGAGTTAAGTGAGTGTGACGAACAATAGAGTCCTTTAGTTGAGCGAGTGTGTCGTACAATAGAGTGCTGTAGTTGAGCGAGTGTGACTTACAATAGAGTGCCGAAGTTGAGCGAGTGTGACGTGCAATAGAGTGCTGGATTTAAGCGAGTGTGACTTACAATAGAGTGCTGCAGTTGAACGAGTGTGAAGTACAATAGAGTGCAGGTGTTGAGCGAGTGTGACTCACAATAGAGTGCTGTAGTTGAATGAGTGTGACTTACAGTAGAGTGCCAGAGTTGAGCGAGTGTGACTTACAATAGAGTGCCGAAGTTGAGCGAGTGTGACGTGCAATAGAGTGCTGGATTTAAGCGAGTGTGACTTACAATAGAGTGCTGCAGTTGAACGAGTGTGAAGTACAATAGAGTGCAGGTGTTGAGCGAGTGTGACTCACAATAGAGTGCTGTAGTTGAATGAGTGTGACTTACAATAGAGTGCCGAAGTTGAGCGAGTGTGACGTGCAATAGAGTGCCGGAGTTGAGCTGGTGTGACTTACAATAGAGTGCTTGAGTTAAGCGAGTTTGACGTACAATAGAGTGCTGTAATTTAGCGAGTGTGACTTACAATAGAGTGCCTTAGTTGAGCGAGTGTGACTTACAATAGAGTGCCAGAGTTGAGCGAGTGCGACTTACAATAGAGTGCCAGAGTTGAGCGAGTGCGACTTATTAGACAGTGCTGGAGTTGAGCGAGTGTGACTTACAATAGAGTGCCGGAGTTGAGGAGTGTGACTTACAATAGATTGCTTGAGTTGAGCGAGTGTGACACACAATAGAGTGCTGTAGTTGAGTGAGTGTGACTTACAATAGTGTGCCGAAGTTGAGCGAGTGTGACGTGCAATAGAGTGCTGGATTTAAGCGAGTGTGACTTACAATAGAGTGCTGTAGTTGAGCGAGTGTGAAGTACAATAGAATGCAGGAGTTGAGCGAGTCTGACTCACAATAGCGTGCTGTAGTTGAATGAGTGTGACTTACAATAGAGTGCCAGAGTTGAGCAAATGTGACTTACAATAGAGTGCCAGAGTTGAGCTAGTGCGACTTATAATAGAGAGCCGGAGTTGAGCGAGTGCGACTTACAATAGAATGTTGTCGTTGAGTGAGTGTGACTTACAATAGATTGCTGGAGTTGACCGAGTGTGACTTACAATAGAGTGCCAAAGTTGAGCGAATGTGACGTGCAACAAAATGCTGGAGTTAAGCGAGTGTGACGAACAATAGAGTGCTGTCGTTGAACGTGTGTGACTTACAATAGAGTGTTGGAGTTGAGCGATTGTGACTTACAATAGAGTGCCGGAGTTGAGCGAGTGCGACTTACAACAGAGTGCTGTAGTTGAGCGAGTGCGACTTACAATAGAGTGCAGGAGCTGAGCGAGTGCGAATTATATTAGAGTGCTGGAATTGAGCGAGTGCGACTTACAATAGAGTGCTGGAGTTTAGCGAGTGCGACTTACAATAGAGTGCCGGAGTTGAGCGATTGCTACTTACAATAGAGTGCTGGAGTTGAGCGAGTGCGACGTATATCAGAGTGCCGGAGTTGAGCGAGTGCGACTTACAGTAGAGTGCCGGAGTTGTGCGGGTGTGACTTACAACTGAGTTCTGAAGTTGAGCGAGTGCGACTGACAATAGAGTGCTGGAGATGAGCGAGTGCGACTTACAATAGATTGCTGGAGTTGAGCGAGTGCGACTTACAGTAGAGTGCTGGAGTTGAGCGAGTGCGACTTACAATAGAGTGCAGCAGTTGAGCGAGTGCGAGTTACAATAGAGTGCTGTAGTTGAATGATTGTGACTTACAATAGAGTGCCAGAGTTGAGCAAATGTGACTTACAATAGAGTGCCAGAGTTGAGCTAGTGCGACTTATAATAGAGAGCCGGAGTTGAGCGAGTGCGACTTACAATAGAATGTTGTCGTTGAGTGAGTGTGACTTACAATAGATTGCTGGAGTTGAGCGAGTGTGACTTACAATAGAGTGCCAAAGTTGAGCGAATGTGCCGTGCAATAAAATGCTGGAGTTAAGCGAGTGTGACTTACAATAGAGTGCTGTAGTTGAGCGAGTGTGACGAACAATAGAGTGCTGTCGTTGAATGTGTGTGACTTACAATAGAGTGTTGGAGTTGAGCGATTGTGACTTACAATAGAGTGCCGGAGTTGAGCGAGTGCGACTTACAACAGAGTGCTGGAGTTGAGCGAGTGCGACTTACAATAGAGTGCTGGAGCTGAGCGAGTGCGACTTACAATAGAGTGCCGGAGTTGAGCGATTGCTACTTACAATAGAGTTCCGGAGTTGAGCGAGTGCGACGTATATCAGAGTGCCGGAGTTGAGCTAGTGCGACTTACTAGACAGTGCTGGAGTTGAGCGAGTGTGACTTACAATAGAGTGCCGGAGTTGAGGAGTGTGACTTACAATAGAGTGCCAAAGTTGAGCGAATGTGACATGCAATAAAATGCTGGAGTTAAGCGAGTGTGACTTACAATAGAGTGCTGTAGTTAAGCGAGTGTGACACACATTAGAGTGTTTTAGTTGAGCGAGTGTGACTTACAATAGAGTGCAGGAGTTGAGCGAGTGCGAGTTACAATAGAGTGCTGTAGTTGAATGATTGTGACTTACAATAGAGTGCCAGAGTTGAGCAAATGTGACTTACAATAGAGTGCCAGAGTTGAGCTAGTGCGACTTATAATAGAGAGCCGGAGTTGAGCGAGTGCGACTTACAATAGAATGTTGTCGTTGAGTGAGTGTGACTTACAATAGATTGCTGGAGTTGAGCGAGTGTGACTTACAATAGAGTGCCAAAGTTGAGCGAATGTGACGTGCAATAAAATGCTGGAGTTAAGCGAGTGTGACTTACAATAGATTGCTGTAGTTGAGCGAGTGTGACGAACAATAGAGTGCTGTTGTTGAATGTGTGTGAATTACAAACGAGTGTTGGAGTTGAGCGATTGTGACTTACAACAGAGTGCTGGAGTTGAGCGAGTGCGACTTACAATAGAGTGCTGGAGCTGAGCGAGTGCGACTTACAATAGAGTGGCGGAGTTGAGCGATTGCTACTTACAATAGAGTTCCGGAGTTGAGCGAGTGCGACGTATATCAGAGTGCCGGAGTTGAGCGAGTGCGACTTACAGTAGAGTGCCGGAGTTGAGCGGGTGTGACTTACAATAGAGTTCTGAAGTTGAGCGAGTGCGACTGACAATAGAGTGCTGGAGTTGAGCGAGTGCGACTTGCAATAGATTGCTGGAGTTGAGCGAGTGTGACTTACAGTAGAATGCTGGAGTTGAGCGAGTGCGACTTCAATAGAGTGCTGGAGTTGAGCGAGTGCGACTTACAATAGAGTGCAGCAGTTGAGCGAGTGCGAGTTACAATAGAGTGCCGGAGTTGAGCGTGTGTGACTTACAATAGAATGCTGGAGTTAAGCGAGTGTGATTTACAATAGAGTGCTGGAGTTAAGCGAGTGTGACTTACAATAGAGTGCTCTAGTTCAGCGAGTGTGACTTACAATAGAGTGCCGGAGTTGAGCGAGTGCGGCTTACAATAGAGTGCAGGAGGTTAGCGAGTGTGACGTACAATAGAGTGCTGTAGTTGAGCGAGTGTGACTTACAATAGAGTGCCGGAGTTGAGCGAGTGTGACTTACAATAGAGTGCCGGAGTTGAGCGAGTGTGACTTACAATAGAGTGCTGGAGTTAAACGTGTGTGACGTACAATAGAGTGCTGTAGTTGAGCGAGTGTGACTTACTATAGAGTGCCGGAGTTGACCGACTGTGACTTACAATAGAGTGCTGGAGTTAAGTGAGTGTGAAGAACAATAGAGTCCTTTAGTTGAGCGAGTGTGTCTTACAATAGAGTGCCGGAGTTGAGCGAGTGTGACTTACAATAGAGTGCCGGAGTTGAGCGAGTGTGACTTACAATAGAGTGCTGGAGTTAAGCGAGTGTGACGTACAATAGAGTGCTGCAGTTGAGCGAGTCTGACTTACAATAGAGTGCCGGAGTTGAGCGAGTGTGACTTACAATAGAGTGCTGGAGTTAAGCGTGTGTGACGTACAATAGAGTGCTGTAGTTGAGCGAGTTTGACTTACAATAGAGTGCCGGAGTTGACCGAGTGTGACTTACAGTAGAGTGCTGGTGTTAAGCGAGTGTGACACATAATAGAATGCTGTAGTTGAGCGAGTGTGACTTACAATAGAGTGCCGAAGTTGAGCGAGTGTGACGTGCAATAGAGTGCTGGATTTAAGCGAGTGTGACTTACAATAGAGTGCTGTAGTTGAACGAGTGTGAAGTACAATAGAGTGCAGGTGTTGAGCGAGTGTGACTCACAATAGAGTGCTGTTGTTGAATGAGTGTGACTTACAGTAGAGTGCCAGAGTTGAGCAAATGTGACTTACAATAGAGTGCCAGAGTTGAGCAAATGTGACTTTCAATAGAGTGTTGGAGTTGAGCGAGTGCTACTTACAATTGCGTATTGTAGTTGAGCGAGTGTGACTCACAATAGAGTGTTGTAGTTGAGCGAGTATGACTTACAATAGAGTGCTGGAGTTGAGCGAGTGCTACTTAAAAGAGAGTGTTGTAGTTGAGCGAGTGTGACTTACAATAGAGTGCCGGAGTTGAGCGAGTGCTACTTACAATAGATTGTTGTAGTTGAGCGAGTGTGACCTACAATACAGTGTTGTAGTTGAGCGAGCGAGACTTACAATAGAGTGCTGGATTTAAGTGAGTGTGACTTACAATAGAGTGCTGTAGTTGAATGAGTGTTATGTACAATAGAGTGCCAGAGTTAAGCCAGTGCGACTTACAATAGAGTGCCAGAGTTGAGCAAATGTGACTTACAATAGAGTGCCAGAGTTGAGCAAATGTGACTTTCAATAGAGTGCTGGAGTTGAGCGAGTGCTACTTACAATAGATTGTTGTAGTTGAGCGAGTGTGACCTACAATAGAGTGCTGTAGTTGAGCGAGTGTGACTTACAATAGAGTGCTGGAGTTAAGCGAGTGTGACGTACAATAGAGTGCTGTAGTTGAGCGAGTGTGACTTACAATAGAGTGCCGGAGTTGAGCGAGTGTAACTTACAATAGAGTGCTGGAGTTAAGCGTGTGTGACGTACAATAGAGTGCTGTAGTTGAGCGAGTGTGACTTACAATAGAGTGCCGGAGTTGACCGAGTGTGACTTACAATAGAGTGCTGGAGTTAAGTGAGTGTGACGAACAATAGAGTCCTTTAGTTGAGCGAGTGTGTCGTACAATAGAGTGCTGTAGTTGAGCGAGTGTGACTTACAATAGAGTGCCGAAGTTGAGCGAGTGTGACGTGCAATAGAGTGCTGGATTTAAGCGAGTGTGACTTACAATAGAGTGCTGCAGTTGAACGAGTGTGAAGTACAATAGAGTGCAGGTGTTGACCGAGTGTGACTCACAATAGAGTGCTGTAGTTGAATGAGTGTGACTTACAGTAGAGTGCCAGAGTTGAGCTAGTGCGACTTACAATAGAGTGCCGGAGTTGAGCAAATCTGACTTACAATAGAGTGCTAGAGTTGAGCGAGTGCGACTTACAATAGAGTGCTGGAGTTGAGCGAGTGTGACTAACCATAGAATGTTATAGTTGAGCGATTGTGACTTACATTAGATTGCTGGAGTTGAGCGAGTGTGACTTACGATAGAGTGCCGAAGTTGAGCGAATGTGACGTGCAATAGAATGCTGGAGTTAAGCGAGTGTGACTTGCAATAGAGTGCTGTAGTTGAGCGAGTGTGACTTACAATAGAGTGCCGGAGTTGAGCAAGTGCGACTTACAACAGAGTGCAGGATTTGAGCGAGTGCGACTTACAATTGAGTGCTGGAGTTTAATGAGTGTGACTTACAATAGAGTGTTGGAGTTGAGCGAGTGCGAATTACAATAGAGTGCTGGAGTTGAGCAAGTGCGACTTACAATAGAGTGCCGGAGTTATGCGAGTGCGACATACAATGGAGTGCTGGAGTTGAGCGAGTGCGACTTACAATAGAGTGCAGGAGTTGAGCGAGTTTGACTTACAATGGAGTGCTGGGTTTGAGCGTGTGTGATTTACAATAGAGCGCTGGAGTTGAGCGAGTGTGACGAACAATAGAGTGCTGTTGTTGAATGTGTGTGAATTACAATCGAGTGTTGGAGTTGAGCGATTGTGACTTACAATAGAGTGCTGGAGTTGAGCGAGTGCGACTTACAATAGAGTGCTGGAGCTGAGCGAGTGCGACTTACAATAGAGTGGCGGAGTTGAGCGATTGCTACTTACAATAGAGTTCCGGAGTTGAGCGAGTGCGACGTATATCAGAGTGCCGGAGTTGAGCGAGTGCGACTTACAGTAGAGTGCCGGAGTTGAGCGGGTGTGACTTACAATAGAGTTCTGAAGTTGAGCGAGTGCGACTGACAATAGAGTGCTGGAGTTGAGCGAGTGCGACTTGCAATAGATTGCTGGAGTTGAGCGAGTGTGACTTACAGTAGAATGCTGGAGTTGAGCGAGTGCGACTTCAATAGAGTGCTGGAGTTGAGCGAGTGCGACTTACAATAGAGTGCAGCAGTTGAGCGAGTGCGAGTTACAATAGAGTGCCGGAGTTGAGCGTGTGTGACTTACAATAGAATGCTGGAGTTAAGCGAGTGTGATTTACAATAGAGTGCTGGAGTTAAGCGAGTGTGACTTACAATAGAGTGCTCTAGTTCAGCGAGTGTGACTTACAATAGAGTGCCGGAGTTGAGCGAGTGCGGCTTACAATAGAGTGCAGGAGGTTAGCGAGTGCAACTTACAATAGAGTGCCGGAGTTGAGCGAGTGTGACTTACAATAGAGTGCTGTAGTTGAGCGAGTGTGACTTACAATAGAGTGCCGGAGTTGAGCGAGTGTGACTTACAATAGAGTGCCGGAGTTGAGCGAGTGTGACTTACAATAGAGTGCTGGAGTTAAACGTGTGTGACGTACAATAGAGTGCTGTAGTTGAACGAGTGTGACTTACTATAGAGTGCCGGAGTTGACCGACTGTGACTTACAATAGAGTGCTGGAGTTAAGTGAGTGTGAAGAACAATAGAGTCCTTTAGTTGAGCGAGTGTGTCTTACAATAGAGTGCCGGAGTTGAGCGAGTGTGACTTACAATAGAGTGCCGGAGTTGAGCGAGTGTGACTTACAATAGAGTGCTGGAGTTAAGCGAGTGTGACGTACAATAGAGTGCTGCAGTTGAGCGAGTCTGACTTACAATAGAGTGCCGGAGTTGAGCGAGTGTGACTTACAATAGAGTGCTGGAGTTAAGCGTGTGTGACGTACAATAGAGTGCTGTAGTTGAGCGAGTTTGACTTACAATAGAGTGCCGGAGTTGACCGAGTGTGACTTACAATAGAGTGCTGGTGTTAAGCGAGTGTGACACATAATAGAATGCTGTAGTTGAGCGAGTGTGACTTACAATAGAGTGCTGAAGTTGAGCGAGTGTGACGTGCAATAGAGTGCTGGATTTAAGCGAGTGTGACTTACAATAGAGTGCTGTAGTTGAACGAGTGTGAAGTACAATAGAGTGCAGGTGTTGAGCGAGTGTGACTCACAATAGAGTGCTGTTGTTGAATGAGTGTGACTTACAGTAGAGTGCCAGAGTTGAGCGAGTGTGACTTACAATAGAGTGCCGGAGTTGAGCGAGTGCTACTTACAATAGAGTGTTGTAGTTGAGCGAGTGTGACCTACAATAGAGTGTTGTAGTTGAGCGAGCGTGACTTACAAAAGAGTGCCGGAGTTGAGCGAGCGTGACTTACAATAGAGTGCTGGAGTTGAGCGAGTGCTACTTAAAATAGAGTGTTGTAGTTGAGCGAGTGTGACTTACAATAGAGTGCCGGAGTTGAGCGAGTGCTACTTACAATAGATTGTTGTAGTTGAGCGAGTGTGACCTACAATAGAGTGTTGTAGTTGAGCGAGCGAGACTTACAATAGAGTGCTGGATTTAAGTGAGTGTGACTTACAATAGAGTGCTGTAGTTGAATGAGTGTTATGTACAATAGAGTGCCAGAGTTGAGCCAGTGCGACTTACAATAGAGTGCCAGAGTTGAGCAAATGTGACTTACAATAGAGTGCCAGAGTTGAGCAAATGTGACTTTCAATAGAGTGCTGGAGTTGAGCGAGTGCTACTTACAATAGATTGTTGTAGTTGAGCGAGTGTGACCTACAATAGAGTGCTGTAGTTGAGCGAGTGTGACTTACAATAGAGTGCCGGAGTTGAGCGAGTGTGACTTACAATAGAGTGCTGGAGTTAAGCGAGTGTGACGTACAATAGAGTGCTGTAGTTGAGCGAGTGTGACTTACAATAGAGTGCCGGAGTTGAGCGAGTGTAACTTACAATAGAGTGCTGGAGTTAAGCGTGTGTGACGTACAATAGAGTGCTGTAGTTGAGCGAGTGTGACTTACAATAGAGTGCCGGAGTTGACCGAGTGTGACTTACAATAGAGTGCTGGAGTTAAGTGAGTGTGACGAACAATAGAGTCCTTTAGTTGAGCGAGTGTGTCGTACAATAGAGTGCTGTAGTTGAGCGAGTGTGACTTACAATAGAGTGCCGAAGTTGAGCGAGTGTGACGTGCAATAGAGTGCTGGATTTAAGCGAGTGTGACTTACAATAGAGTGCTGCAGTTGAACGAGTGTGAAGTACAATAGAGTGCAGGTGTTGAGCGAGTGTGACTCACAATAGAGTGCTGTAGTTGAATGAGTGTGACTTACAGTAGAGTGCCAGAGTTGAGCAAATGTGACTTACAATAGAGTGCCGGAGTTGAGCAAATCTGACTTACAATAGAGTGCTAGAGTTGAGCGAGTGCGACTTACAATAGAGTGCTGGAGTTGAGCGAGTGCGACTAACCATAGAATGTTATAGTTGAGCGATTGTGACTTACATTAGATTGCTGGAGTTGAGCGAGTGTTACTTACGATAGAGTGCCGAAGTTGAGCGAATGTGACGTGCAATAGAATGCTGGAGTTAAGCGAGTGTGACTTACAATAGAGTGCTGTAGTTGAGCGAGTGTGACTTACAATAGAGTGCCGGAGTTGAGCAAGTGCGACTTACAACAGAGTGCAGGATTTGAGCGAGTGCGACTTACAATTGAGTGCTGGAGTTTAATGAGTGTGACTTACAATAGAGTGTTGGAGTTGAGCGAGTGCGAATTACAATAGAGTGCTGGAGTTGAGCAAGTGCGACTTACAATAGAGTGCCGGAGTTATGCGAGTGCGACATACAATAGAGTGCTGGAGTTGAGCGAGTGCGACTTACAATAGAGTGCAGGAGTTGAGCGAGTTTGACTTACAATGGAGTGCTGGGTTTGAGCGTGTGTGATTTACAGTAGAGTGCTGGAGTTGAGTGAGTGCAACTTACAATAGAGTGCTGGAGCTGAGCGAGTGCGACTTACAATAGAGTGCTGCTGTTGAGCGAGTGCAACTTACCATAGAGTGCCGGAGTTGAGCGAGTGCGACTTACAATAGAGTGCAGGAGTTGAGCGAGTGCAACTTACAATAGAGTGCCGGAGTTGAGCGAATGTGACTTACAATAGAGTGCTGGAGTTAAGCGATTGTGAGGTACAATAGAGTGCTGTAGTTAAGCGAGTGTGACTTACAATAGATTGCCGGAGTTGAGCGAGTGTGACTTACAATATAGTGCTGGAGTTAAGCAAGTGTGACGTACAATAGAGTGCTGTACTTGAGCGCGTGTGACTTACAAGAGTGCCGGAGTTGAGCGAGTGTGACTTACAATAGAGTGCTGGAGTTAAGCGAGTGTGACGTACAATAGAGTGCTGTAGTTGAATGAGTGTGACTTACAATAGAGTGCCGGAGTTGAGCGAGCGTGACTTACAATAGAGTGCTGGAGTTAAGCGAGTGTGACACACAATAGAGTGCTGTAGTTGAGTGAGTGTGACTTACAATAGAGTGCCGAAGTTGAGCGAGTGTGACGTGCAATAGAGTGCTGGATTTAAGTGAGTGTGACTTACAATAGAGTGCTGTAGTTGAATTAGTGTTACGTACAATAGAGTGCCGAAGTTGAGCCAGTGCGACTTACAATAGAGTGCCAGAGTTGAGCAAATGTGACTTACAATAGAGTGCCAGAGTTGAGCAAATGTGACTTTCAATAGAGTGCTGGAGTTGAGCGAGTTCTACTTACAATTGCGTGTTGTAGTTCAGCGAGTGTGACCTACAATAGAGTGTTGTAGTTGAGCGAGTGTGACTTACAATAGAGTGCTGGAGTTGAGCGAGTGCTACTTAAAATAGAGTGTTGTAGTTGAGCGAGTGTGACTTACAATAGAGTGCCGGAGTTGAGCGAGTGCTACTTACAATAGAGTGTTGTAGTTGAGCGAGTGTGACTTACAAGAGAGTGCTGGAGTTGAGCGAGTGCTACTTACAATAGAGTGTTGTAGTTGAGTGAGTGTGACTTACAATTGATTGCTGGAGTTGATCGAGTGTGACTTACAATAGAGTGCTGGAGTTGACCGAGTGCGATTTACAATAGAGTGATGTAGTTGAGCAAGTGTGACTTACAATAGAGTGCCGGAGTTGAGCGTGGGTAACGTACAATAGAGTGCTGTAGTTGAGCGAGTGTGACTTACAATCGATTGCTGTAGTTGAGCGAGTGTGACTTACAATCGATTGCCGGAGTTGAGCTAGTGTTATTTACAATAGAGTGCTTGAGTTAAGCGAGTGTGACATACAATAGAGTGCTGTAATTGAGCGAGTGTGACTTACAATAGAGTGCCGGAGTTGAGCGAGTGTTACTTACAATAGAGTGCCAGATTTGAGCGAGTGCGACATACAATAGAGTGCCAGAGTTGAGCGAGTGCGACTTACAAGACAGTGCTGGAGTTGAGCGAGCGTGACTTACAATAGAGTGCCGGAGTTGAGGAGTGTGACTCACAATAGATTGCTTGAGTTGAGCGAGTGTGACTTATAATATAGTGTCGGAGTTGAGCGAGTGTGACTTACAATCGATTGCTGGAGTTGAGCGAGTGTGACTTACAGTAGAGTGCCAGAGTTGAGCGAGTGCGCCTTACAATAGAGTGCCGGAGTTGAGCGAGTGTGACTTACAATAGAGTGCTGGAGTTAAGCGAGTGTGACACACAATAGAGTGCTATAGTTGAGCGAGTGTGACTTACAATAGAGTGCAGGAGTTAAGCGAATGTGACTTACAATAGAGTGCCGGAGTTGAGCGAGTGTGACGTGCAATAGAGTGCTGGATTTAAGCGACTGTGACTTACAATAGAGTGCTGTAGCTGAGCGAGTGTGATGTACAATAGAGTGCAGGAGTTGAGCGAGTGTGACTCACAATAGAGTGCTGTAGTTGAATGAGTGTGACTTACAATAGAGTGCTGGAGTTGAGCAAGTGCTACTTAAAATAGAGTGTTGTAGTTGAGTGAGTGTGACTTACAATTGATTGCTGGAGTTGAGCGAGTGTGACTTACAATAGAGTGCTGGAGTTGACCGAGTGCGATTTACAATAGAGTGATGTAGTTGAGCAAGTGTGACTTACAATAGAGTGCCGGAGTTGAGCGTGGGTAACGTACAATAGAGTGCTGTAGTTGAGCGAGTGTGACTTACAATCGATTGCCGGAGTTGAGCTAGTGTTATTTACAATAGAGTGCTTGAGTTAAGCGAGTGTGACATACAATAGAGTGCTGTAATTGAGCGAGTGTGACTTACAATAGAGTGCCGGAGTTGAGCGAGTGTTACTTACAATAGAGTGCCAGATTTGAGCGAGTGCGACATACAATAGAGTGCCAGAGTTGAGCGAGTGCGACTTACAAGACAGTGCTGGAGTTGAGCGAGCGTGACTTACAATAGAGTGCCGGAGTTGAGGAGTGTGACTCACAATAGATTGCTTGAGTTGAGCGAGTGTGACTTATAATATAGTGTCGGAGTTGAGCGAGTGTGACTTACAATCGATTGCTGGAGTTGAGCGAGTGTGACTTACAGTAGAGTGCTAGAGTTGAGCGAGTGCGCCTTACAATAGAGTGCCGGAGTTGAGCGAGTGTGACTTACAATAGAGTGCTGGAGTTAAGCGAGTGTGACACACAATAGAGTGCTATAGTTGAGCGAGTGTGACTTACAATAGAGTGCAGGAGTTAAGCGAGTGTGACTTACAATAGAGTGCCGGAGTTGAGCGAGTGTGACGTGCAATAGAGTGCTGGATTTAAGCGACTGTGACTTACAATAGAGTGCTGTAGTTGAGCGAGTGTGATGTACAATAGAGTGCAGGAGTTGAGCGAGTGTGACTCACAATAGAGTGCTGTAGTTGAATGAGTGTGACTTACAATAGAGTGCTGGAGTTGAGCAAGTGCTACTTAAAATAGAGTGTTGTAGTTGAGTGAGTGTGACTTACAAGAGAGTGCTGGAGTTGAGCGAGTGCTACTTACAATAGAGTGTTGTAGTTGAGCGAGTGTGACTTACAATAGATTGCTGGAATTGAGAGAGTGTGACTTACAATAGAGTGCTGGAGTTGAGCGAGTGTGACTTACAATTGAGTGCTGGAGTTTAATGTGTGTGACTTACAATAGAGTGTTGGAGTTGAGCGAGTGCGATTTACAATAGAATGCGGGAGATGAGCGAGTGCGAATTACAATAGAGTGCCGGAGTTGACCGAGTGCGACGTACAATAGAGTGCTGGAGTTGAGCGAGTGCGACTTACAATAGAGTGCCAGAGTTGAGCGGGTGTGACTTACAATAGAGTGCTGTAGTTGAATGAGTGTTATGTACAATAGAGTGCCAGAGTTGAGCCAGTGCGACTTACAATAGAGTGCCAGAGTTGAGCAAATGTGACTTACAATAGAGTGCCAGAGTTGAGCAAATGTGACTTTCAATGGAGTGCTGGAGTTGAGCGAGTGCTACTTACAATAGATTGTTGTAGTTGAGCGAGTGTGACCTACAATAGAGTGCTGTAGTTGAGCGAGTGTGACTTACAATAGAGTGCCGGAGTTGAGCGAGTGTAACTTACAATAGAGTGCTGGAGTTAAGCGTGTGTGACGTACAATAGAGTGCTGTAGTTGAGCGAGTGTGACTTACAATAGAGTGCCGGAGTTGACCGAGTGTGACTTACAATAGAGTGCTGGAGTTAAGTGAGTGTGACGAACAATAGAGTCCTTTAGTTGAGCGAGTGTGTCGTACAATAGAGTGCTGTAGTTGAGCGAGTGTGACTTACAATAGAGTGCCGAAGTTGAGCGAGTGTGACGTGCAATAGAGTGCTGGATTTAAGCGACTGTGACTTACAATAGAGTGCTGCAGTTGAACGAGTGTGAAGAACAATAGAGTGCAGGTGTTGAGCGAGTGTGACTCACAATAGAGTGCTGTAGTTGAATGAGTGTGACTTACAGTAGAGTGCCAGAGTTGAGCAAATGTGACTTACAATAGAGTGCCAGAGTTGAGCTAGTGCGACTTACAATAGAGTGCCGGAGTTGAGCAAATCTGACTTACAATAGAGTGCTAGAGTTGAGCGAGTGCGACTTACAATAGAGTGCTGGAGTTGAGCGAGTGCGACTAACCATAGAATGTTATAGTTGAGCGATTGTGACTTACATTAGATTGCTGGAGTTGAGCGAGTGTGACTTACGATAGAGTGCCGAAGTTGAGCGAATGTGACGTGCAATAGAATGCTGGAGTTAAGCGAGTGTGACTTGCAATAGAGTGCTGTAGTTGAGCGAGTGTGACTTACAATAGAGTGCCGGAGTTGAGCAAGTGCGACTTACAACAGAGTGCAGGATTTGAGCGAGTGCGACTTACAATTGAGTGCTGGAGTTTAATGAGTGTGACTTACAATAGAGTGTTGGAGTTGAGCGAGTGCGAATTACAATAGAGTGCTGGAGTTGAGCGAGTGCGACTTACAATAGAGTGCCGGAGTTATGCGAGTGCGACATACAATAGAGTGCTGGAGTTGAGCGAGTGCGACTTACAATAGAGTGCAGGAGTTGAGCGAGTTTGACTTACAATGGAGTGCTGGGTTTGAGCGTGTGTGATTTACAATAGAGTGCTGGAGTTGAGCGAGTGTGACGAACAATAGAGTGCTGTTGTTGAATGTGTGTGAATTACAATCGAGTGTTGGAGTTGAGCGATTGTGACTTACAACAGAGTGCTGGAGTTGAGCGAGTGCGACTTACAATAGAGTGCTGGAGCTGAGCGAGTGCGACTTACAATAGAGTGCCGGAGTTGAGCGAGTGTGACTTACAATAGAGTGCTGGAGTTAAGCGAGTGTGACGTACAATAGAGTGCTGCGGTTGAGCGAGTCTGACTTACAATAGAGTGCCGGAGTTGAGCGAGTGTGACTTACAATAGAGTGCTGGAGTTAAGCGTGTGTGACGTACAATAGAGTGCTGTAGTTGAGCGAGTTTGACTTACAATAGAGTGCCGGAGTTGACCGAGTGTGACTTACAATAGAGTGCTGGTGTTAAGCGAGTGTGACACATAATAGAATGCTGTAGTTGAGCGAGTGTGACTTACAATAGAGTGCTGAAGTTGAGCGAGTGTGACGTGCAATAGAGTGCTGGATTTAAGCGAGTGTGACTTACAATAGAGTGCTGTAGTTGAACGAGTGTGAAGTACAATAGAGTGCAGGTGTTGAGCGAGTGTGACTCACAATAGAGTGCTGTTGTTGAATGAGTGTGACTTACAGTAGAGTGCCAGAGTTGAGCGAGTGTGACTTACAATAGAGTGCCGGAGTTGAGCGAGTGCTACTTACAATAGAGTGTTGTAGTTGAGCGAGTGTGACCTACAATAGAGTGTTGTAGTTGAGCGAGCGTGACTTACAAAAGAGTGCCGGAGTTGAGCGAGCGTGACTTACAATAGAGTGCTGGAGTTGAGCGAGTGCTACTTAAAATAGAGTGTTGTAGTTGAGCGAGTGTGACTTACAATAGAGTGCCGGAGTTGAGCGAGTGCTACTTACAATAGATTGTTGTAGTTGAGCGAGTGTGACCTACAATAGAGTGTTGTAGTTGAGCGAGCGAGACTTACAATAGAGTGCTGGATTTAAGTGAGTGTGACTTACAATAGAGTGCTGTAGTTGAATGAGTGTTATGTACAATAGAGTGCCAGAGTTGAGCCAGTGCGACTTACAATAGAGTGCCAGAGTTGAGCAAATGTGACTTTCAATAGAGTGCTGGAGTTGAGCGAGTGCTACTTACAATAGATTGTTGTAGTTGAGCGAGTGTGACCTACAATAGAGTGCTGTAGTTGAGCGAGTGTGACTTACAATAGAGTGCCGGAGTTGAGCGAGTGTGACTTACAATAGAGTGCTGGAGTTAAGCGAGTGTGACGTACAATAGAGTGCTGTAGTTGAGCGAGTGTGACTTACAATAGAGTGCCGGAGTTGAGCGAGTGTAACTTACAATAGAGTGCTGGAGTTAAGCGTGTGTGACGTACAATAGAGTGCTGTAGTTGAGCGAGTGTGACTTACAATAGAGTGCCGGAGTTGACCGAGTGTGACTTACAATAGAGTGCTGGAGTTAAGTGAGTGTGACGAACAATAGAGTCCTTTAGTTGAGCGAGTGTGTCGTACAATAGAGTGCTGTAGTTGAGCGAGTGTGACTTACAATAGAGTGCCGAAGTTGAGCGAGTGTGACGTGCAATAGAGTGCTGGATTTAAGCGAGTGTGACTTACAATAGAGTGCTGCAGTTGAACGAGTGTGAAGTACAATAGAGTGCAGGTGTTGAGCGAGTGTGACTCACAATAGAGTGCTGTAGTTGAATGAGTGTGACTTACAGTAGAGTGCCAGAGTTGAGCAAATGTGACTTACAATAGAGTGCCGGAGTTGAGCAAATCTGACTTACAATAGAGTGCTAGAGTTGAGCGAGTGCGACTTACAATAGAGTGCTGGAGTTGAGCGAGTGCGACTAACCATAGAATGTTATAGTTGAGCGATTGTGACTTACATTAGATTGCTGGAGTTGAGCGAGTGTTACTTACGATAGAGTGCCGAAGTTGAGCGAATGTGACGTGCAATAGAATGCTGGAGTTAAGCGAGTGTGACTTACAATAGAGTGCTGTAGTTGAGCGAGTGTGACTTACAATAGAGTGCCGGAGTTGAGCAAGTGCGACTTACAACAGAGTGCAGGATTTGAGCGAGTGCGACTTACAATTGAGTGCTGGAGTTTAATGAGTGTGACTTACAATAGAGTGTTGGAGTTGAGCGAGTGCGAATTACAATAGAGTGCTGGAGTTGAGCAAGTGCGACTTACAATAGAGTGCCGGAGTTATGCGAGTGCGACATACAATAGAGTGCTGGAGTTGAGCGAGTGCGACTTACAATAGAGTGCAGGAGTTGAGCGAGTTTGACTTACAATGGAGTGCTGGGTTTGAGCGTGTGTGATTTACAGTAGAGTGCTGGAGTTGAGTGAGTGCAACTTACAATAGAGTGCTGGAGCTGAGCGAGTGCGACTTACAATAGAGTGCTGCTGTTGAGCGAGTGCAACTTACCATAGAGTGCCGGAGTTGAGCGAGTGCGACTTACAATAGAGTGCAGGAGTTGAGCGAGTGCAACTTACAATAGAGTGCCGGAGTTGAGCGAATGTGACTTACAATAGAGTGCTGGAGTTAAGCGATTGTGAGGTACAATAGAGTGCTGTAGTTAAGCGAGTGTGACTTACAATAGATTGCCGGAGTTGAGCGAGTGTGACTTACAATATAGTGCTGGAGTTAAGCAAGTGTGACGTACAATAGAGTGCTGTACTTGAGCGCGTGTGACTTACAAGAGTGCCGGAGTTGAGCGAGTGTGACTTACAATAGAGTGCTGGAGTTAAGCGAGTGTGACGTACAATAGAGTGCTGTAGTTGAATGAGTGTGACTTACAATAGAGTGCCGGAGTTGAGCGAGCGTGACTTACAATAGAGTGCTGGAGTTAAGCGAGTGTGACACACAATAGAGTGCTGTAGTTGAGTGAGTGTGACTTACAATAGAGTGCCGAAGTTGAGCGAGTGTGACGTGCAATAGAGTGCTGGATTTAAGTGAGTGTGACTTACAATAGAGTGCTGTAGTTGAATTAGTGTTACGTACAATAGAGTGCCGAAGTTGAGCCAGTGCGACTTACAATAGAGTGCCAGAGTTGAGCAAATGTGACTTACAATAGAGTGCCAGAGTTGAGCAAATGTGACTTTCAATAGAGTGCTGGAGTTGAGCGAGTTCTACTTACAATTGCGTGTTGTAGTTCAGCGAGTGTGACCTACAATAGAGTGTTGTAGTTGAGCGAGTGTGACTTACAATAGAGTGCTGGAGTTGAGCGAGTGCTACTTAAAATAGAGTGTTGTAGTTGAGCGAGTGTGACTTACAATAGAGTGCCGGAGTTGAGCGAGTGCTACTTACAATAGAGTGTTGTAGTTGAGCGAGTGTGACTTACAAGAGAGTGCTGGAGTTGAGCGAGTGCTACTTACAATAGAGTGTTGTAGTTGAGTGAGTGTGACTTACAATTGATTGCTGGAGTTGATCGAGTGTGACTTACAATAGAGTGCTGGAGTTGACCGAGTGCGATTTACAATAGAGTGATGTAGTTGAGCAAGTGTGACTTACAATAGAGTGCCGGAGTTGAGCGTGGGTAACGTACAATAGAGTGCTGTAGTTGAGCGAGTGTGACTTACAATCGATTGCTGTAGTTGAGCGAGTGTGACTTACAATCGATTGCCGGAGTTGAGCTAGTGTTATTTACAATAGAGTGCTTGAGTTAAGCGAGTGTGACATACAATAGAGTGCTGTAATTGAGCGAGTGTGACTTACAATAGAGTGCCGGAGTTGAGCGAGTGTTACTTACAATAGAGTGCCAGATTTGAGCGAGTGCGACATACAATAGAGTGCCAGAGTTGAGCGAGTGCGACTTACAAGACAGTGCTGGAGTTGAGCGAGCGTGACTTACAATAGAGTGCCGGAGTTGAGGAGTGTGACTCACAATAGATTGCTTGAGTTGAGCGAGTGTGACTTATAATATAGTGTCGGAGTTGAGCGAGTGTGACTTACAATCGATTGCTGGAGTTGAGCGAGTGTGACTTACAGTAGAGTGCCAGAGTTGAGCGAGTGCGCCTTACAATAGAGTGCCGGAGTTGAGCGAGTGTGACTTACAATAGAGTGCTGGAGTTAAGCGAGTGTGACACACAATAGAGTGCTATAGTTGAGCGAGTGTGACTTACAATAGAGTGCAGGAGTTAAGCGAATGTGACTTACAATAGAGTGCCGGAGTTGAGCGAGTGTGACGTGCAATAGAGTGCTGGATTTAAGCGACTGTGACTTACAATAGAGTGCTGTAGCTGAGCGAGTGTGATGTACAATAGAGTGCAGGAGTTGAGCGAGTGTGACTCACAATAGAGTGCTGTAGTTGAATGAGTGTGACTTACAATAGAGTGCTGGAGTTGAGCAAGTGCTACTTAAAATAGAGTGTTGTAGTTGAGTGAGTGTGACTTACAATTGATTGCTGGAGTTGAGCGAGTGTGACTTACAATAGAGTGCTGGAGTTGACCGAGTGCGATTTACAATAGAGTGATGTAGTTGAGCAAGTGTGACTTACAATAGAGTGCCGGAGTTGAGCGTGGGTAACGTACAATAGAGTGCTGTAGTTGAGCGAGTGTGACTTACAATCGATTGCCGGAGTTGAGCTAGTGTTATTTACAATAGAGTGCTTGAGTTAAGCGAGTGTGACATACAATAGAGTGCTGTAATTGAGCGAGTGTGACTTACAATAGAGTGCCGGAGTTGAGCGAGTGTTACTTACAATAGAGTGCCAGATTTGAGCGAGTGCGACATACAATAGAGTGCCAGAGTTGAGCGAGTGCGACTTACAAGACAGTGCTGGAGTTGAGCGAGCGTGACTTACAATAGAGTGCCGGAGTTGAGGAGTGTGACTCACAATAGATTGCTTGAGTTGAGCGAGTGTGACTTATAATATAGTGTCGGAGTTGAGCGAGTGTGACTTACAATCGATTGCTGGAGTTGAGCGAGTGTGACTTACAGTAGAGTGCTAGAGTTGAGCGAGTGCGCCTTACAATAGAGTGCCGGAGTTGAGCGAGTGTGACTTACAATAGAGTGCTGGAGTTAAGCGAGTGTGACACACAATAGAGTGCTATAGTTGAGCGAGTGTGACTTACAATAGAGTGCAGGAGTTAAGCGAGTGTGACTTACAATAGAGTGCCGGAGTTGAGCGAGTGTGACGTGCAATAGAGTGCTGGATTTAAGCGACTGTGACTTACAATAGAGTGCTGTAGTTGAGCGAGTGTGATGTACAATAGAGTGCAGGAGTTGAGCGAGTGTGACTCACAATAGAGTGCTGTAGTTGAATGAGTGTGACTTACAATAGAGTGCTGGAGTTGAGCAAGTGCTACTTAAAATAGAGTGTTGTAGTTGAGTGAGTGTGACTTACAAGAGAGTGCTGGAGTTGAGCGAGTGCTACTTACAATAGAGTGTTGTAGTTGAGCGAGTGTGACTTACAATAGATTGCTGGAATTGAGAGAGTGTGACTTACAATAGAGTGCTGGAGTTGAGCGAGTGTGACTTACAATTGAGTGCTGGAGTTTAATGTGTGTGACTTACAATAGAGTGTTGGAGTTGAGCGAGTGCGATTTACAATAGAGTGCGGGAGTTGAGCGAGTGCGAATTACAATAGAGTGCCGGAGTTGACCGAGTGCGACGTACAATAGAGTGCTGGAGTTGAGCGAGTGCGACTTACAATAGAGTGCCAGAGTTGAGCGGGTGTGACTTACAATAGAGTGCTGTAGTTGAATGAGTGTTATGTACAATAGAGTGCCAGAGTTGAGCCAGTGCGACTTACAATAGAGTGCCAGAGTTGAGCAAATGTGACTTACAATAGAGTGCCAGAGTTGAGCAAATGTGACTTTCAATAGAGTGCTGGAGTTGAGCGAGTGCTACTTACAATAGATTGTTGTAGTTGAGCGAGTGTGACCTACAATAGAGTGCTGTAGTTGAGCGAGTGTGACTTACAATAGAGTGCCGGAGTTGAGCGAGTGTAACTTACAATAGAGTGCTGGAGTTAAGCGTGTGTGACGTACAATAGAGTGCTGTAGTTGAGCGAGTGTGACTTACAATAGAGTGCCGGAGTTGACCGAGTGTGACTTACAATAGAGTGCTGGAGTTAAGTGAGTGTGACGAACAATAGAGTCCTTTAGTTGAGCGAGTGTGTCGTACAATAGAGTGCTGTAGTTGAGCGAGTGTGACTTACAATAGAGTGCCGAAGTTGAGCGAGTGTGACGTGCAATAGAGTGCTGGATTTAAGCGACTGTGACTTACAATAGAGTGCTGCAGTTGAACGAGTGTGAAGAACAATAGAGTGCAGGTGTTGAGCGAGTGTGACTCACAATAGAGTGCTGTAGTTGAATGAGTGTGACTTACAGTAGAGTGCCAGAGTTGAGCAAATGTGACTTACAATAGAGTGCCAGAGTTGAGCTAGTGCGACTTACAATAGAGTGCCGGAGTTGAGCAAATCTGACTTACAATAGAGTGCTAGAGTTGAGCGAGTGCGACTTACAATAGAGTGCTGGAGTTGAGCGAGTGCGACTAACCATAGAATGTTATAGTTGAGCGATTGTGACTTACATTAGATTGCTGGAGTTGAGCGAGTGTGACTTACGATAGAGTGCCGAAGTTGAGCGAATGTGACGTGCAATAGAATGCTGGAGTTAAGCGAGTGTGACTTGCAATAGAGTGCTGTAGTTGAGCGAGTGTGACTTACAATAGAGTGCCGGAGTTGAGCAAGTGCGACTTACAACAGAGTGCAGGATTTGAGCGAGTGCGACTTACAATTGAGTGCTGGAGTTTAATGAGTGTGACTTACAATAGAGTGTTGGAGTTGAGCGAGTGCGAATTACAATAGAGTGCTGGAGTTGAGCGAGTGCGACTTACAATAGAGTGCCGGAGTTATGCGAGTGCGACATACAATAGAGTGCTGGAGTTGAGCGAGTGCGACTTACAATAGAGTGCAGGAGTTGAGCGAGTTTGACTTACAATGGAGTGCTGGGTTTGAGCGTGTGTGATTTACAATAGAGTGCTGGAGTTGAGCGAGTGTGACGAACAATAGAGTGCTGTTGTTGAATGTGTGTGAATTACAATCGAGTGTTGGAGTTGAGCGATTGTGACTTACAACAGAGTGCTGGAGTTGAGCGAGTGCGACTTACAATAGAGTGCTGGAGCTGAGCGAGTGCGACTTACAATAGAGTGCCGGAGTTGAGCGAGTGTGACTTACAATAGAGTGCTGGAGTTAAGCGAGTGTGACGTACAATAGAGTGCTGCGGTTGAGCGAGTCTGACTTACAATAGAGTGCCGGAGTTGAGCGAGTGTGACTTACAATAGAGTGCTGGAGTTAAGCGTGTGTGACGTACAATAGAGTGCTGTAGTTGAGCGAGTTTGACTTACAATAGAGTGCCGGAGTTGACCGAGTGTGACTTACAATAGAGTGCTGGTGTTAAGCGAGTGTGACACATAATAGAATGCTGTAGTTGAGCGAGTGTGACTTACAATAGAGTGCTGAAGTTGAGCGAGTGTGACGTGCAATAGAGTGCTGGATTTAAGCGAGTGTGACTTACAATAGAGTGCTGTAGTTGAACGAGTGTGAAGTACAATAGAGTGCAGGTGTTGAGCGAGTGTGACTCACAATAGAGTGCTGTTGTTGAATGAGTGTGACTTACAGTAGAGTGCCAGAGTTGAGCGAGTGTGACTTACAATAGAGTGCCGGAGTTGAGCGAGTGCTACTTACAATAGAGTGTTGTAGTTGAGCGAGTGTGACCTACAATAGAGTGTTGTAGTTGAGCGAGCGTGACTTACAAAAGAGTGCCGGAGTTGAGCGAGCGTGACTTACAATAGAGTGCTGGAGTTGAGCGAGTGCTACTTAAAATAGAGTGTTGTAGTTGAGCGAGTGTGACTTACAATAGAGTGCCGGAGTTGAGCGAGTGCTACTTACAATAGATTGTTGTAGTTGAGCGAGTGTGACCTACAATAGAGTGTTGTAGTTGAGCGAGCGAGACTTACAATAGAGTGCTGGATTTAAGTGAGTGTGACTTACAATAGAGTGCTGTAGTTGAATGAGTGTTATGTACAATAGAGTGCCAGAGTTGAGCCAGTGCGACTTACAATAGAGTGCCAGAGTTGAGCAAATGTGACTTACAATAGAGTGCCAGAGTTGAGCAAATGTGACTTTCAATAGAGTGCTGGAGTTGAGCGAGTGCTACTTACAATAGATTGTTGTAGTTGAGCGAGTGTGACCTACAATAGAGTGCTGTAGTTGAGCGAGTATGACTTACAATAGAGTGCCGGAGTTGAGCGAGTGTGACTTACAATAGAGTGCTGGAGTTAAGCGAGTGTGACGTACAATAGAGTGCTGTAGTTGAGCGAGTGTGACTTACAATAGAGTGCCGGAGTTGAGCGAGTGTAACTTACAATAGAGTGCTGGAGTTAAGCGTGTGTGACGTACAATAGAGTGCTGTAGTTGAGCGAGTGTGACTTACAATAGAGTGCCGGAGTTGACCGAGTGTGACTTACAATAGAGTGCTGGAGTTAAGTGAGTGTGACGAACAATAGAGTCCTTTAGTTGAGCGAGTGTGTCGTACAATAGAGTGCTGTAGTTGAGCGAGTGTGACTTACAATAGAGTGCCGAAGTTGAGCGAGTGTGATGTGCAATAGAGTGCTGGATTTAAGCGAGTGTGACTTACAATAGAGTGCTGCAGTTGAACGAGTGTGAAGTACAATAGAGTGCAGGTGTTGAGCGAGTGTGACTCACAATAGAGTGCTGTAGTTGAATGAGTGTGACTTACAGTAGAGTGCCAGAGTTGAGCAAATGTGACTTACAATAGAGTGCCAGAGTTGAGCTGGTGCGACTTACAATAGAGTGCCGGAGTTGAGCAAATCTGACTTACAATAGAGTGCTAGAGTTGAGCGAGTGCGACTTACAATAGAGTGCTGGAGTTGAGCGAGTGCGACTAACCATAGAATGTTATAGTTGAGCGATTGTGACTTACATTAGATTGCTGGAGTTGAGCGAGTGTGACTTACGATAGAGTGCCGAAGTTGAGCGAATGTGACGTGCAATAGAATGCTGGAGTTAAGCGAGTGTGACTTACAATAGAGTGCTGTAGTTGAGCGAGTGTGACTTACAATAGAGTGCCGGAGTTGAGCAAGTGCGACTTACAACAGAGTGCAGGATTTGAGCGAGTGCGACTTACAATTGAGTGCTGGAGTTTAATGAGTGTGACTTACAATAGAGTGTTGGAGTTGAGCGAGTGCGAATTACAATAGAGTGCTGGAGTTGAGCAAGTGCGACTTACAATAGAGTGCCGGAGTTATGCGAGTGCGACATACAATAGAGTGCTGGAGTTGAGCGAGTGCGACTTACAATAGAGTGCAGGAGTTGAGCGAGTTTGACTTACAATGGAGTGCTGGGTTTGAGCGTGTGTGATTTACAATAGAGTGCTGGAGTTGAGTGAGTGCAACTTACAATAGAGTGCTGGAGCTGAGCGAGTGCGACTTACAATAGAGTGCTGCTGTTGAGCGAGTGCAACTTACCATAGAGTGCCGGAGTTGAGCGAGTGCGACTTACAATAGAGTGCAGGAGTTGAGCGAGTGCAACTTACAATAGAGTGCCGGAGTTGAGCGAATGTGACTTACAATAGAGTGCTGGAGTTAAGCGATTGTGAGGTACAATAGAGTGCTGTAGTTAAGCGAGTGTGACTTACAATAGATTGCCGGAGTTGAGCGATTGTGACTTACAATATAGTGCTGGAGTTAAGCAAGTGTGACGTACAATAGAGTGCTGTACTTGAGCGCGTGTGACTTACAATAGAGTGCCGGAGTTGAGCGAGTGTGACTTACAATAGAGTGCTGGAGTTAAGCGAGTGTGACGTACAATAGAGTGCTGTAGTTGAATGAGTGTGACTTACAATAGAGTGCCGGAGTTGAGCGAGCGTGACTTACAATAGAGTGCTGGAGTTAAGCGAGTGTGACACACAATAGAGTGCTGTAGTTGAGTGAGTGTGACTTACAATAGAGTGCCGAAGTTGAGCGAGTGTGACGTGCAATAGAGTGCTGGATTTAAGTGAGTGTGACTTACAATAGAGTGCTGTAGTTGAATTAGTGTTACGTACAATAGAGTGCCGAAGTTGAGCCAGTGCGACTTACAATAGAGTGCCAGAGTTGAGCAAATGTGACTTACAATGGAGTGCCAGAGTTGAGCAAATGTGACTTTCAATAGAGTGCTGGAGTTGAGCGAGTTCTACTTACAATTGCGTGTTGTATTTCAGCGAGTGTGACCTACAATAGAGTGTTGTAGTTGAGCGAGTGTGACTTACAATAGAGTGCTGGAGTTGAGCGAGTGCTACTTAAAATAGAGTGTTGTTGTTGAGCGAGTGTGACTTACAATAGAGTGCCAGAGTTGAGCGAGTGCTACTTACAATAGAGTGTTGTAGTTGAGCGAGTGTGACTTACAAGAGAGTGCTGGAGTTGAGCGAGTGCTACTTACAATAGAGTGTTGTAGTTGAGTGAGTGTGACTTACAATTGATTGCTGGAGTTGAGCGAGTGTGACTTACAATAGAGTGCTGGAGTTGACCGAGTGCGATTTACAATAGAGTGATGTAGTTGAGCAAGTGTGACTTACAATAGAGTGCCGGAGTTGAGCGTGGGTAACGTACAATAGAGTGCTGTAGTTGAGCGAGTGTGACTTACAATCGATTGCCGGAGTTGAGCTAGTGTTATTTACAATAGAGTGCTTGAGTTAAGCGAGTGTGACATACAATAGAGTGCTGTAATTGAGCGAGTGTGACTTACAATAGAGTGCCGGAGTTGAGCGAGTGTTACTTACAATAGAGTGCCAGATTTGAGCGAGTGCGACATACAATAGAGTGCCAGAGTTGAGCGAGTGCGACTTACAAGACAGTGCTGGAGTTGAGCGAGCGTGACTTACAATAGAGTGCCGGAGTTGAGGAGTGTGACTCACAATAGATTGCTTGAGTTGAGCGAGTGTGACTTATAATATAGTGTCGGAGTTGAGCGAGTGTGACTTACAATCGATTGCTGGAGTTGAGCGAGTGTGACTTACAGTAGAGTGCCAGAGTTGAGCGAGTGCGCCTTACAATAGAGTGCCGGAGTTGAGCGAGTGTGACTTACAATAGAGTGCTTGAGTTAAGCGAGTGTGACATACAATAGAGTGCTGTAATTGAGCGAGTGTGACTTACAATAGAGTGCCGGAGTTGAGCGAGTGTTACTTACAATAGAGTGCCAGATTTGAGCGAGTGCGACATACAATAGAGTGCCAGAGTTGAGCGAGTGCGACTTACAAGACAGTGCTGGAGTTGAGCGAGCGTGACTTACAATAGAGTGCCGGAGTTGAGGAGTGTGACTCACAATAGATTGCTTGAGTTGAGCGAGTGTGACTTATAATATAGTGTCGGAGTTGAGCGAGTGTGACTTACAATCGATTGCTGGAGTTGAGCGAGTGTGACTTACAGTAGAGTGCCAGAGTTGAGCGAGTGCGCCTTACAATAGAGTGCCGGAGTTGAGCGAGTGTGACTTACAATAGAGTGCTGGAGTTAAGCGAGTGTGACACACAATAGAGTGCTATAGTTGAGCGAGTGTGACTTACAATAGAGTGCAGGAGTTAAGCGAGTGTGACTTACAATAGAGTGCCGGAGTTGAGCGAGTGTGACGTGCAATAGAGTGCTGGATTTAAGCGACTGTGACTTACAATAGAGTGCTGTAGTTGAGCGAGTGTGATGTACAATAGAGTGCAGGAGTTGAGCGAGTGTGACTCACAATAGAGTGCTGTAGTTGAATGAGTGTGACTTACAATAGAGTGCTGGAGTTGAGCAAGTGCTACTTAAAATAGAGTGTTGTAGTTGAGTGAGTGTGACTTACAAGAGAGTGCTGGAGTTGAGCGAGTGCTACTTACAATAGAGTGTTGTAGTTGAGCGAGTGTGACTTACAATAGATTGCTAGAGTTGAGCGAGTGTGACTTACAATAGAGTGCTGGAGTTGAGCGAGTGCTACTTAAAATAGAGTGTTGTAGTTGAGCGAGTGTGACTTACAATAGAGTGCCGGAGTTGAGCGAGTGCTACTTACAATAGATTGTTGTAGTTGAGCGAGTGTGACCTACAATAGAGTGTTGTAGTTGAGCGAGCGAGACTTACAATAGAGTGCTGGATTTAAGTGAGTGCGACTTACAATAGAGTGCTGTAGTTGAATGAGTGTTATGTACAATAGAGTGCCAGAGTTGAGCCAGTGCGACTTACAATAGAGTGCCAGAGTTGAGCAAATGTGACTTACAATAGAGTGCCAGAGTTGAGCAAATGTGACTTTCAATAGAGTGCTGGAGTTGAGCGAGTGCTACTTACAATAGATTGTTGTAGTTGAGCGAGTGTGACCTACAATAGAGTGCTGTAGTTGAGCGAGTATGACTTACAATAGAGTGCCGGAGTTGAGCGAGTGTGACTTACAATAGAGTGCTGGAGTTAAGCGAGTGTGACGTACAATAGAGTGCTGTAGTTGAGCGAGTGTGACTTACAATAGAGTGCCGGAGTTGAGCGAGTGTAACTTACAATAGAGTGCTGGAGTTAAGCGTGTGTGACGTACAATAGAGTGCTGTAGTTGAGCGAGTGTGACTTACAATAGAGTGCCGGAGTTGACCGAGTGTGACTTACAATAGAGTGCTGGAGTTAAGTGAGTGTGACGAACAATAGAGTCCTTTAGTTGAGCGAGTGTGTCGTACAATAGAGTGCTGTAGTTGAGCGAGTGTGACTTACAATAGAGTGCCGAAGTTGAGCGAGTGTGATGTGCAATAGAGTGCTGGATTTAAGCGAGTGTGACTTACAATAGAGTGCTGCAGTTGAACGAGTGTGAAGTACAATAGAG
Source organism: Carcharodon carcharias (assembly GCF_017639515.1). NCBI lineage: Eukaryota > Metazoa > Chordata > Chondrichthyes > Lamniformes > Lamnidae > Carcharodon > Carcharodon carcharias. The sequence goes on along the minus strand of NC_054478.1, from coordinate 132,296,919 downwards.
TGCAGGTGTTGAGCGAGTGTGACTCACAATAGAGTGCTGTAGTTGAATGAGTGTGACTTACAGTAGAGTGCCAGAGTTGAGCAAATGTGACTTACAATAGAGTGCCAGAGTTGAGCTGGTGCGACTTACAATAGAGTGCCGGAGTTGAGCAAATCTGACTTACAATAGAGTGCTAGAGTTGAGCGAGTGCGACTTACAATAGAGTGCTGGAGTTGAGCGAGTGCGACTAACCATAGAATGTTATAGTTGAGCGATTGTGACTTACATTAGATTGCTGGAGTTGAGCGAGTGTGACTTACGATAGAGTGCCGAAGTTGAGCGAATGTGACGTGCAATAGAATGCTGGAGTTAAGCGAGTGTGACTTACAATAGAGTGCTGTAGTTGAGCGAGTGTGACTTACAATAGAGTGCCGGAGTTGAGCAAGTGCGACTTACAACAGAGTGCAGGATTTGAGCGAGTGCGACTTACAATTGAGTGCTGGAGTTTAATGAGTGTGACTTACAATAGAGTGTTGGAGTTGAGCGAGTGCGAATTACAATAGAGTGCTGGAGTTGAGCAAGTGCGACTTACAATAGAGTGCCGGAGTTATGCGAGTGCGACATACAATAGAGTGCTGGAGTTGAGCGAGTGCGACTTACAATAGAGTGCAGGAGTTGAGCGAGTTTGACTTACAATGGAGTGCTGGGTTTGAGCGTGTGTGATTTACAATAGAGTGCTGGAGTTAAGTGAGTGCAACTTACAATAGAGTGCTGGAGCTGAGCGAGTGCGACTTACAATAGAGTGCTGCTGTTGAGCGAGTGCAACTTACCATAGAGTGCCGGAGTTGAGCGAGTGCGACTTACAATAGAGTGCAGGAGTTGAGCGAGTGCAACTTACAATAGAGTGCCGGAGTTGAGCGAATGTGACTTACAATAGAGTGCTGGAGTTAAGCGATTGTGAGGTACAATAGAGTGCTGTAGTTAAGCGAGTGTGACTTACAATAGATTGCCGGAGTTGAGCGAGTGTGACTTACAATATAGTGCTGGAGTTAAGCAAGTGTGACGTACAATAGAGTGCTGTACTTGAGCGCGTGTGACTTACAATAGAGTGCCGGAGTTGAGCGAGTGTGACTTACAATAGAGTGCTGGAGTTAAGCGAGTGTGACGTACAATAGAGTGCTGTAGTTGAATGAGTGTGACTTACAATAGAGTGCCGGAGTTGAGCGAGCGTGACTTACAATAGAGTGCTGGAGTTAAGCGAGTGTGACACACAATAGAGTGCTGTAGTTGAGTGAGTGTGACTTACAATAGAGTGCCGAAGTTGAGCGAGTGTGACGTGCAATAGAGTGCTGGATTTAAGTGAGTGTGACTTACAATAGAGTGCTGTAGTTGAATTAGTGTTACGTACAATAGAGTGCCGAAGTTGAGCCAGTGCGACTTACAATAGAGTGCCAGAGTTGAGCAAATGTGACTTACAATAGAGTGCCAGAGTTGAGCAAATGTGACTTTCAATAGAGTGCTGGAGTTGAGCGAGTTCTACTTACAATTGCGTGTTGTAGTTCAGCGAGCGTGACCTACAATAGAGTGTTGTAGTTGAGCGAGTGTGACTTACAATAGAGTGCTGGAGTTGAGCGAGTGCTACTTAAAATAGAGTGTTGTAGTTGAGCGAGTGTGACTTACAATAGAGTGCCGGAGTTGAGCGAGTGCTACTTACAATAGAGTGTTGTAGTTGAGCGAGTGTGACTTACAAGAGAGTGCTGGAGTTGAGCGAGTGCTACTTACAATAGAGTGTTGTAGTTGAGTGAGTGTGACTTACAATTGATTGCTGGAGTTGAGCGAGTGTGACTTACAATAGAGTGCTGGAGTTGACCGAGTGCGATTTACAATAGAGTGATGTAGTTGAGCAAGTGTGACTTACAATAGAGTGCCGGAGTTGAGCGTGGGTAACGTACAATAGAGTGCTGTAGTTGAGCGAGTGTGACTTACAATCGATTGCCGGAGTTGAGCTAGTGTTATTTACAATAGAGTGCTTGAGTTAAGCGAGTGTGACATACAATAGAGTGCTGTAATTGAGCGAGTATGACTTACAATAGAGTGCCGGAGTTGAGCGAGTGTTACTTACAATAGAGTGCCAGATTTGAGCGAGTGCGACATACAATAGAGTGCCAGAGTTGAGCGAGTGCGACTTACAAGACAGTGCTGGAGTTGAGCGAGCGTGACTTACAATAGAGTGCCGGAGTTGAGGAGTGTGACTCACAATAGATTGCTTGAGTTGAGCGAGTGTGACTTATAATATAGTGTCGGAGTTGAGCGAGTGTGACTTACAATCGATTGCTGGAGTTGAGCGAGTGTGACTTACAGTAGAGTGCCAGAGTTGAGCGAGTGCGCCTTACAATAGAGTGCCGGAGTTGAGCGAGTGTGACTTACAATAGAGTGCTTGAGTTAAGCGAGTGTGACATACAATAGAGTGCTGTAATTGAGCGAGTGTGACTTACAATAGAGTGCCGGAGTTGAGCGAGTGTTACTTACAATAGAGTGCCAGATTTGAGCGAGTGCGACATACAATAGAGTGCCAGAGTTGAGCGAGTGCGACTTACAAGACAGTGCTGGAGTTGAGCGAGCGTGACTTACAATAGAGTGCCGGAGTTGAGGAGTGTGACTCACAATAGATTGCTTGAGTTGAGCGAGTGTGACTTATAATATAGTGTCGGAGTTGAGCGAGTGTGACTTACAATCGATTGCTGGAGTTGAGCGAGTGTGACTTACAGTAGAGTGCCAGAGTTGAGCGAGTGCGCCTTACAATAGAGTGCCGCAGTTGAGCGAGTGTGACTTACAATAGAGTGCTGGAGTTAAGCGAGTGTGACACACAATAGAGTGCTATAGTTGAGCGAGTGTGACTTACAATAGAGTGCAGGAGTTAAGCGAGTGTGACTTACAATAGAGTGCCGGAGTTGAGCGAGTGTGACGTGCAATAGAGTGCTGGATTTAAGCGACTGTGACTTACAATAGAGTGCTGTAGTTGAGCGAGTGTGATGTACAATAGAGTGCAGGAGTTGAGCGAGTGTGACTCACAATAGAGTGCTGTAGTTGAATGAGTGTGACTTACAATAGAGTGCTGGAGTTGAGCAAGTGCTACTTAAAATAGAGTGTTGTAGTTGAGTGAGTGTGACTTACAAGAGAGTGCTGGAGTTGAGCGAGTGCTACTTACAATAGAGTGTTGTAGTTGAGTGAGTGTGACTTACAATTGATTGCTGGAGTTGAGCGAGTGTGACTTACAATAGAGTGCTGGAGTTGACCGAGTGCGATTTACAATAGAGTGATGTAGTTGAGCAAGTGTGACTTACAATAGAGTGCCGGAGTTGAGCGTGGGTAACGTACAATAGAGTGCTGTAGTTGAGCGAGTGTGACTTACAATCGATTGCCGGAGTTGAGCTAGTGTTATTTACAATAGAGTGCTTGAGTTAAGCGAGTGTGACATACAATAGAGTGCTGTAATTGAGCGAGTGTGACTTACAATAGAGTGCCGGAGTTGAGCGAGTGTTACTTACAATAGAGTGCCAGATTTGAGCGAGTGCGACATACAATAGAGTGCCAGAGTTGAGCGAGTGCGACTTACAAGACAGTGCTGGAGTTGAGCGAGCGTGACTTACAATAGAGTGCCGGAGTTGAGGAGTGTGACTCACAATAGATTGCTTGAGTTGAGCGAGTGTGACTTATAATATAGTGTCGGAGTTGAGCGAGTGTGACTTACAATCGATTGCTGGAGTTGAGCGAGTGTGACCTACAGTAGAGTGCCAGAGTTGAGCGAGTGCGCCTTACAATAGAGTGCCGGAGTTGAGCGAGTGTGACTTACAATAGAGTGCTGGAGTTAAGCGAGTGTGACACACAATAGAGTGCTATAGTTGAGCGAGTGTGACTTACAATAGAGTGCAGGAGTTAAGCGAGTGTGACTTACAATAGAGTGCCGGAGTTGAGCGAGTGTGACGTGCAATAGAGTGCTGGATTTAAGCGACTGTGACTTACAATAGAGTGCTGTAGTTGAGCGAGTGTGAATTACAATAGAGTGCAGGAGTTGAGCGAGTGTGACTCACAATAGAGTGCTGTAGTTGAATGAGTGTGACTTACAATAGAGTGCTGGAGTTGAGCAAGTGCTACTTAAAATAGAGTGTTGTAGTTGAGTGAGTGTGACTTACAAGAGAGTGCTGGAGTTGAGCGAGTGCTACTTACAATAGAGTGTTGTAGTTGAGCGAGTGTGACTTACAATAGATTGCTGGAATTGAGAGAGTGTGACTTACAATAGAGTGCTGGAGTTGAGCGAGTGTGACTTACAATTGAGTGCTGGAGTTTAATGTGTGTGACTTACAATAGAGTGTTGGAGTTGAGCAAGTGCGATTTACAATAGAATGCGGGAGATGAGCGAGTGCGAATTACAATAGAGTGCCGGAGTTGACCGAGTGCGACGTACAATAGAGTGCTGGAGTTGAGCGAGTGCGACTTACAATAGAGTGCCAGAGTTGAGCGGGTGTGACTTACAATAGAGTGCCAGAGTTGAGCGAGTTTGACTTACAATGGAGTGCTGGGGTTGAGCGAGTGCGACTTACAATAGAATGCTGGAGTTGAGCGAGTGCGACTTACAATAGAGTGCTGCAGTTGAGCGAGTGCAACTTAACATAGAGTGCCGGAGTTGAGCGAGTGCGACTTACAATAGAGTGCAGGAGTTGAGCGAGCGCAACTTACAATAGAGTACCGGAGTTGAGCGAATGTGACTTACAGTAGAGTGCTGGAGTTAAGCGATTGTGAGGTACAATAGAGTGCTGTAGTTAAGCGAGTGTGACTTACAATAGATTGCCGGAGTTGAGCGAGTGTGACTTACAATAGAGTGCTTGAGTTAAGCAAGTGTGACGTACAATAGAGTGCTGTAGTTGAGTGAGTGTGACTTACAATAGAGTGCTGGAGTTGAGCGAGTGTGACTTACACTAGAGTGCTGGAGTTAAGCGAGTGTGACTTACAATAAAGTGCTGGAGTTAAGCGAGTGTGATGAACAATAGAGTGCTGTAGTTGAGCGAGTGTGACTTACAATAGAGTGCCGGAGTTGAGCGAGTGTGACGTGCAATAGAGTGCTGGATTTAAGCGAGTGTGACTTACAATAGAGTGCTGTGGTTGAGTGAGTGTGACTTACAATAGAGTGCCAGAGTTGAGGAAATGTGACTTACAATAGAGTGCCAGAGTTGAGCGAGTGCGACTTACAATAGAGTGCCGGAGTTGAGCAAATCTGACTTACAATAGAGTGCTGGAGTTGAGCAAGTGCGACTTACAATAGAGTGCTGGCATTGAGCGAGTGTGAGTTACAATAGAGTGCTGGAGTTCAGCGAGTGCGACTTACAATATAATGTTATAGTTGAGCGAGTGTGACTTACAATAGATTGCTGGAGTTGAGCGAGTGTGACTTACAATAGAGTGCCGAATTTGAGCGATTGTGACGTACATTAGAGTGCTGTTGTTAAGCGAGTGAGACTTACAATAGATTGCCGGAGTTGAGCGAGTGTGATTTACAATAGAGTGCTGGAGTTAAGCAAGTGAGACGTACAATAGAGTGCTGTAGTTGAGCGAGTGTGACTTACAATAGAGTGCCGGAGTTGAGCGAGTGTGACTTACAATAGAGTGCTGGAGTTAAGCGAGTGTGACGTACAATAGAGTGCTGTCGTTGAATGAGTGTGACTTACAATAGAGTGCGGGAGTTGAGCGAGTGTGACTTACAATAGAGTGCTGGAGTTAAGCGAGTGTGACACACAATAGAGTGCTGTAGTTGAGCGAGTGTGACTTACAATAGAGTACCGAAGTTAAGCGAGTGTGAAGTGCAATAGAGTGCTGGATTTTAGCGAGTGTGACTTACAATAGAGTGCCGTAGTTGAATGAGTGCGAATTACAATAGAGTGCCGGAGTTGAGCGAGTGCAACGTACAATAGAGTGCTGGAGTTGAGCGAGTGCGACTTACAATAGAGTGCCGGAGTTGAGCGAGTGCGACGTACAATAGAGTGCTTTAGTTGAGCGAGTGCGACTTACAATAGAGTGCCGGAGTTGAGCGAATGCGACTTACAATAGAGTGCTGGAGTTGAGCGAGTGTGACTTACAATAGATTGCTGGAGTTGAGCGAGTGTGACTTACAATAGAGTGCTGGAGTTGAGCGAGTGTGACTTACAATGGAGTGCTGGGGTTGAGCGAGTGCGATTTACAATAGAGTGTTGTAGTTGAGCGAGTGTGAATTACAATAGATTGCTGGAGTTGAGCGAGTGTGACTTACAATAGAGTCTTGAAGTTGAGCGAATGTGACGTGCAATAGAGTGCTGGAGTTAAGCGAGTGTGTCTTACAATAGAGTGCTGTGGCTGAGCGAGTGTGACATACAATTGAGTGCAGGAGTTGAGCGAGTGTGACTTACAATAGAGTGTTGGAGTTGAGCGAGTGTGACTTACAAAAGAGTGCAGGATTTGAGCGAGTGCGACTTACAACAGCGTGCAGGAGTTGAGCGAGTGCGACTTACAATAGAGTGCTGGAGTTCAGTGATTGTGACTTACAATAGAGTGCTGTAGTTGAATGAGTGTGACTTACAATAGAGTGCAGGAGTTGAGCGAGTGCGACTTAGAATAGAGTGCCGGAGTTGAGCGAGTGTGACTTATAATTATGCCGGAGTTGAGCGCTTCAGGGAGTTAAGCATAACAATAGAAAGAAGTGTTTGGTTGCTTTCACCTAAACCTTTTCAGCCTCCAGGAGTTGATTCTTGCTCTGCTACAGGCCAAGAAGCTGGTTAATTTGTGAATATCTGGAAAATGATTAAGGTTTATTCTATTCCTAAGGCTCAAAATAGTATATTTTGAGTGAGGGGTGAGCGGGAGAGGATAAAAGGTATAGATCAAGAGGCCTACCTGCAGTGAGACAAGTGGCGGAGTGACCTCATGAACCACAATGTGACATGAGTGCAGGGAAAGCAGCTGATTGGTGAGTAGGACTGGTGAGTATTTATGGTCTTTAAAGTAAGTTCTTTAATTTGAGTTTCGGTCTTTAGTCTTTTTTCGCTCTTTCTTAATAATACCTTGTTAAGTATAAGATCGATACTGTATAATAAAATTACAATAACGTATAAAGCGCAGGGTCTCTCAAGTGTAAGGAGCAGGGATACCAGAGTCATTGATTAGTAAATTAAATAAAATATAATAAAATATGGAGAAAATTCTGAAGGAGAGTATCTATCTCCACTTGGAGAGGCAAGGTTTGATCAGGGATAGTCAGCATGGCTTTGTCAGAGGGAGGTCATACCTAACAAATTTGATTGAATTTTTTGAGGAGGTGACCAGGTGTGTAGATGAGGGTAGTGTAGTTGATGTAGTTTATATGGATTTCAGCAAAGCCTTTGACAAGGTCCCACATGGGAGTCTTATAAAGAAGACAAATGAACTTGGGATACAGGGTTATTTGATAAGGTGGATTCAAAATTGGCTCATTTGTAGGAGGCAGAGGGTGATGACAGAAGGATGCTTTAGTGACTGGAAGCCAGGGTCCAGTGGCGTACCACAGGGATCTGTGCTGGGTCCCCTATTATTTGCCATTTATATAAACGACAAAGATGACTATCTGGGGGGTTATTAGTAAGTTTGCAAATGACACAAAGATTAGCCAGGTGGTTAACAGTGGGGTTGAGTGTTTTGGGCTACAGGAAGATATAGACAGGATGGTCAAATGGTCAGATGAGTGGCAGATGGAAGTTAACCCTGAAAAGTGTGAGGTGTTACACTTTAGAAGGAGTAATTTGACAAGGAAGTATTCAATGAACAGCATGGCACTAGGAAGTTCTAAGGAACAAAGGGACCTTGGCGTGTGTGTCCATAGATCTCTGAAGGCAGAGGGGCATGTTAATGGTGTGGTGAAAAAGACATATGGGACACTTGCCTTTATCAATTGAGACATAGATTACAAAAGTTGGGGGGTCCTGTTGGAGTTGTATAGAACCTTGGTGAGGCCACAGCTGGAGTACTGTGTGCAGGTGCGGTCACCACATTATAAGAAGGATGTGATTGCACTGGAGGGGGTGCAGAGGAGATTCACCAGGATGTTGCCTGGGATGAAACATTTAAGTTATGAAGAGAGGCTGGATAGACTTGGGTTGTTTTTGCTGGAGCAGAGAAGACTGAGGGGCGACCTGATCAAGATGTACAAGATTATGAGGGGCATGGACAGGGTGGATAGGGAGCAGCCGTTCCCCTTAGTTGGAGGGTCAGTCACGAGGGGGCATAAGTTCAAGGTGAGGGGCAGGAGGTTTAGGGGGGATGTGAGGAAAAGCTATTTTACCCAGAGGGTGGTGACGGTCTGGAATGCACTGCCTGGGAGGTTGGTGGAGCAGGTTGCCTCACATCCTTTAAAAAGTACCTGTATTGGCACATCATAACATTCAAGGCTATGGACCAAGTGCTGGTAAATGGGATTAGGTAGGTAGGTCAGGTGTTTCTCACGTATCAGTGCAGACTCGATGGGTTGAAAGGCCTCTGTGATTCTGTGATGATAATGAAGGCAGGACGGGTGATGTGTTACTGCTGTAGCATATGGGTACTGCTGGACACCAAGGTGATCCAGAGCGAACCCGTCTGTAGTAAGTGTTTGCAGCTTGAGGAACTTTCGATCCGAATTAAGGAGCTGGTGTCTGAGCTGCAGACATTGCACCACATCAGGAGCGGGAAAGCTACCTGGACACTTTACTCCAGGAGGCGGTCACACCCCTCAGATTAGGCAATTCAAATTTGGCCTGTGATCAGGGACAGGAGTGTATGACTACAGGTGAAGCAAGTATGGGGACTTGGCATAGAGTCAAAGGAGCCTCGGCCCCTGCAATTGTCTAACAGTTACAAGGTTCTTGCAAGCTGTGTGAGAGCAAGGACTGCAGGGAGGATGACCGAACTGACCACGGCACTGTGGTTCAGGGAGACATTTAAATGGGGAGAGGAAATAGGAATGTAGTAGTGATAGGGGGATCGATATTGTTCTCTGCAGCTGTGAGCATGAGTTCCGAAGGTTGTGTTGCCTTCCCAGTGCCAGGGCAAAGGACATCTCCTCAGGGCTGGAGAGGAACTTGGAATGGGAGGGGAGGGATCCAGTTGTCATCATCCATGTTGGTACCAATGACATTGATAGGACCAGAAAGGAGGTTCTGCTGAAAGAATTTGAACAGTTAGGAGTTAAATTAAAAAGCAGAACCTCCAAGCTAATAACCTCAGGATTACTGGCACTGGGTAAATAAAGTCAAAGAGTTAAATCCGTGGTTCAAAGATTGGTGTGGGAGGAATGGGTTTCAGTTCATGGGGCACTGGCACCAGTACTGGGGTAGAAGGGAGCTGCTCCAGTGGGGTGGGCTTCACATGAAACATCCTGGGACCTCGAATCGAATAACTAGGGCCGTAGAGAGGGCTTTAAGCTAAACAGAGGTGGGGGAGGAGGGTTCTGGAGAGGAGATGTGCAGGCTTTCAAAGAAAAAGGACATGGCAGATTGCAGGGCAGCTATTTAGGTAATGATACCCAGAGTGTGACAGGAAGGGACAGAGTGTACAAAGATAAAAAAACAGCAGTAAATAGGGCTGAAGGGGGAAAAAATGATAAAAAGGCAAAAATAATGGCTCTTTACTTAAATGCACATAATATTCAGAACAAAATAAATGAATTAATGGCACAAATAGAGGTTAATGGGTATGGTCTTACAGCCGTTACGGAGACATGGTTACAAGGGCATCAAAGCTGGGAACTATATGTTCCTGTGCAGTACTTTTCTTGGTTCTTTGTTCTTTTGTTCTTTATATATTCAGGGGTATGTGACTTTTTGAAGGGACAGGCAGGAAGGAAAGGGTGGTGGGGTAGCCTTGTTAGTACGAAATGGAATAAGTACGATAGCAAGAAATGATCTTGGATTGGATGATATAGAATCCATATGGGTAGAAGTAAGAAATAACAAGGGGAAGAAGACACTGGTGGGAGTAGCCCCTAACAGAAGCTATTCTGCAGGACAGAGAATAAATCAGGAGATAATGAGGACAGGTAAAAAAATCAGTACATTAATCATGGGTGATTTTAATCTTTATGTAGATTGGGAAAGGCAAATTGGCAGAGGTAGCCATGATCAAGAATTCACAGAGTGTACTTGGGAAAGTTTCCTAGAACAATATGTTGTTGATCTAACCAAGGATTAGGCTATTTGGATCTGGTAATGTGTAATGAGATAGGTTTAATAAATTATCTCAGAGTAAAATATCCCCTAGGGAACAGTGACCATAACATGGTAGAATTTAGCATTCAGTTTGAGAGTGAGAAACATAAGTCAGAATTAACTGTGCTAAACTTAAATAAGGGTACTTACGAAGAAATGAGGGCAGTGTTGGCTGGAGTGGACTGGGAAAGCAGTTTAGCAGAAAAGATGGTTGATGAACAATGGCAGACATCTAAGAAAATTGTTCATGACCTACAACAGAGATATATCCCAGCAGGGAAGAAGGATCCTGGGAAGGGATTAAGCCAACTATGGTTGACCAAGGAAGTTAAGGATAGTATCAAATTGAAAGAAAAAGCATGCAATGTGGCAAAGATCAGTGGTAAGATTTGGAAAGTTTTAAAAACCAACAAAAGATGACCAAAAAAAAGAGGGAGAAAATAAACTTTGAGGTTAAACCAGAAAGTATTATAAAAATGGACGGTAAGAGATTAAGTAAATACATAAAAAGAGAGAAGCCAAAGTGAACATAGACCACTTAGAGAATGAGGCTGAGGAAACAATAACGGGGAGCTAAGAAATGGCAGAGGAGTTGAACAAACACTTTGCTTCAGTCTTCAAGGCAGAGGACACTAATAGCATTCCAAAAATACTAAATAATCAAAGGGCAAAAGAGGGGTAGAGAATAAATACAATAACTATCACTGGAAAAAAAAGTACTAGGGAAACTAATGGGGCTCAAGGCTGATGGGTTGCATCCTAGGATATTAAAGGAAGTAGCTAAAGAGATAGTGGATGCACTGGTAGTAATCTTCCAAGAATCCTTAGATTCTAGAAAAGTCCCAGAGGAGTGGAAAACTGCCAATGTAACACCCTTATTCAAAAAGGGAGGGAGACAAAAACAAGTAACTATAAGCCAGTTAGCTTAACATCTGTCATTGGGAAAATGTTAGAGTCTATTATAAAGGATGCAATTGCAGAGCATTTAGAAACACATAATCTAATCAAGCAGAGTCAGCATGGCTTCATGAAGGGGAAATCATGCCTGACAAATTTATTAGAATTCTCTGAGGATCTAACAAGCAGGATAGACAAAGGGGAACCAGTAGATGTAATATATTTTAGTTTCCAAAAGGTGTTTGATAAGATACCACGCATAAGACTATTTAATAAGTAAGAGCCCATGATGTTGGGAGTAGTATATTAGCATGGATAGAGGATTGGCTAATTATTAGAAGACAGGGAGTTGAGATAAGGGGGGCATTTTCAGGATGGCAACCTGTAACTATTGGAGTGCCACAGGGATCAGTGCTGGCGCCTCAATTATTTACGATATATATTAACGACTTGGATGAGGGAAATGAATGTGCTATCGCCAAGTTTGTGGTTGACACAAAATTAGGTGGGAAGGCAAGTGGTGAGGATGACACAAAGTGTCTACAGAGAGATATAGACAGGTTAAGTGAGTGGACAAAAACTTGACAGATGGAATATAATGTGGGAAAGTGTGAGGTTATGCACTTTGGCAGGAAGAATAGAGGAGCTGAATTTTATTTAAATGGAGAAAGGCTGCAGAAAGCTGTAGCACAGAGGGATTTGGGGGTCCTCATGCATGAATCACAAAAAGCTAGCATACAAGCTCAGCAGGTAATAGGGAAGGCAAATGGAATGCTGGCCTTTATTTCAAAGGGAATGGAGTATAAAGTCTTGCTAAAACTATACAAGGCACTAGTTAGACCACACTTAGAATACTGTGAACAATTTTGGTCCACTTATCTAAGAAAATATATACTGGCTTTGGAGGCAGTCCAGAGAAGGTTCACTTGGTTGATCCCGGGTATGAAGGGATTTTCTTATGAGGAGAGGTTGAGTAGATTGGGCTTGTACTCGTTGGAGTTTAGAAGAATGAGAGGTGACCTTTTTGAAACATATAAGATTCTTAGGGGATTTGACAGGCTAGATGCTGAGAGGTTATTTTCCCTTGTGGGAGAGTCTAGGACCAGAGGGCATAATCTCAGAGTAAGAGGTCACCCATTTAAGACAGCGATGAGGAGGAATTTCCTCTCTCTGAAGGTGGTGAATCTGTGAAATTCTTTACCGCAGAGGGCTGTAGAGGCTGGGTCATTAAGTATATTCAAGGCTGAGCTAGACAGATTTTTAATCAGTAGGGGAAAAGGTAGAAAAATGGAATTGAGAATTATCAGATCAGCCATGATCTCATTGAATGGCGGAGCAGACTTGTTGGGCCGAATGGCCTACTTCTGCTCCTGCGCCTTATGGTCTTATGGTTTAAGGGATAGATACACCATCCATGTTTAACTAGAAGGGTTAAAGATAGTTTCAAACTTAAAGAAAAAGCATATAATTCTGCAAAGACAGATGGCAGGTCAGAAGATTGAACAGAATATAAAGAACAGCAAAGAATGACTAAAAGACTAAAAGGAGGGGACAATTAGAGTATGAGAGAAAGCTAGCAAGAAATATGAAATAAGATAGCAAGTGTTTCTTTAAATGTTTAAACTAGAAACGAGTTAACAAAGTGAACATTGGTCCTACAGAAAGTGATTCTGGAGAATTGATAATGGAAAACAAGGAGATGGCGGATGAATTAAACAGCTATTTTGCATCAGTTCTCACTATTGAGGATAGAAGTAACATCCCAGAAGCAGCTCTCAACCAGGAACTGGAAGTGGGGAAGGAAGTCAGGAAAATTGCAGTCACCAGAGAAGTGGCATTGAGTAAATTGTAGGAGTTGCGGGCTGACAAGAGCATGGATCCTGATGGACTTCATCCTAGGGCCTTAAAAAGAAATGTCTAGTGAGATAGTTGATGCACTGGTTTTAATTTTCCGAAACTCTCTAGATTTAGGGAAGGTCCCATTAAGTTGGAAGATAGCAAATGTAACTCCATTATTTAAAAAGGGAAGGAGATAAAGCAGGAAAGTACAAGCCAATTAACTTAACATCTGTCATAGGGAAAATGTTAAAAGCTATCATTAAAGAAGCTATAGTAGGGCACTTGTATAAGCTCAAGGTTATCAGGCAGACTCAACATGGTTTTGTCAAAGGGAAATCATGTTTAACCAACTTGTTGGAGTTCTTTGAGGAAGTAACACAATGCTGTGGATAGAGGGGAACTGTGGATGTACTATACTTAGATTTCCAGAAGGCATTTGATAAAGTGCCACATCAAAGGTTATTGTTAAAAATAAAAACTCATGGTATAGGGGATAACATATTGTCATGGATAGAAGATTGGCTCACTAAGTGGGAGCAAAAGGTGGGCATAAATGGGTCTTTTTCAGATTGGCAAGATGTAACTAGTGGTGTGCCTCAGGGATCAATGCTGGGGTCTCAGCTGTTTACAGTTTATATAAATGACTTAGATGAAGGCATTGAAGAGATGGTTGCCAAATTTGCTGATGACAGAAAGATAGGTAGGGAAGTAAGTTGTGAAAAGACGTAAAGGGGCTACAAAAAGAGATATATATATATATATATATATGGGTTAAGTGAGTGGGTAAAGATCTGGCAAATGGATTATAATGTGGGAAAAGGGGAATTGAGTACAAAAATAGGGAGGTTATGCTTCAGTTGTACAGGGCACTAGTGAGACCATATTTAGAGTACTGTGTACAGTATTGGTCACCTTATTTAAGGAAGAATGTAAATGCATTAGAAGTAGTTCAGAGAAGGTTTACCAGACTAATATCTGAAATGGGAGAGGTTGTCTTTTGAAGAAAGGTAGGACAGACTAGGCTTGTATCTGCTGGAGTTTAGAAGAGTAAGAGGTGAATTGATTGAAATATGTAAGATCCTGAGGGGTCTTAACAGGGTGGATGTGGAGAGGATGTTTCCTCTTGGAGAAGAGCCTAGAATTAGGGGTCACTGTTTAAGAATAAGGGGTCACCCACTGAAAACAGAGATTAGGCAAAATCTTTTCTTTTAGAGGGTTGTGAGTCTTTGGAACTCTCTCCCTGAAAAGGCAGTGGAAGAAGAGTCTTTGAATATTTTAAAGGCAAAGATGGATAAATTCTTGACAAGCGAGGGGGTGATAGGTTATCAGGGGTAAGCGGGATGCCGATTTCAGGATACTATCAAATCAGCCATGATCTTATTAAATGGTGGAGCAGGCTCAAGGGGCTTGAATGGCCTACTTCTGGTCCTTGTTTATATGTTTGTATGCAAGGCCACACACTGTATAGGCGGCCTGGGAGTCCATGAACCTACTTAATCTTCTGTTGCACTACTGGGAATACTGGGTGGAACACTCTCCACACCAAATCCCCAATGGAAAAAGGGAGGACTCTGTTGTGGGCAGTCCTCCACCAGGGCCCCAGTCACCCCTGGAATGCCACAGCATGTTCAGATCACCGACCTGGGTGAGGAGGTGGAGGCTGTGCAACAGCAGCCCATCCACGAAACCCCTCTGCGTAGAATGGAATGGCATGGAGAGAACTTCTATTAGACGGCTCAAATTGTAGGACTGAGGTTCCCATGGAAGATTTCAGGCCCTGAGCCAATGAGACATTCCATCCAAATGGGGGTCAGTTCAAATGAGAGTGTTCTCCATGCATGAGTACAGTTGGGGCCAAGCACCACATTTTTAACGCTGTGGATGTCTTTGGCTGTGATCTGGGCACCTACCAATACACGATGTGCAAGTTCTATTGGCGACATCCAGCCTGCTCCTCCGCCATCCAGCATGTCCCTGACTCTGGTCATCCCAGCAGCCTGAACCATCTCTTCCGCCAGCCATGTAAACCAAATGAACACTGGGCCTCCTGCAGCAGGCTATGGGAGAATGAACACTAGGCCTACACCAGTTGGCTGATGAAGTATGAACATTGGCTAATCCCATTGTAATATCACCATTAGTATTGAGCAGAATGTAAATTGAGCCTGTTATGGTCTTTTAATAGATTCATTCTTTTCTTATTGTTTCACCGGATGTGGGTGTTTCTGGCTGTGCCAGCATTTATTGCTCATCCCTAGTTGCCCTTGAGAAGGTGGTGGTGAGCTGACTTCTTGAACCACTGCAGTCCATGTGGTGCAGGTACAGCCACAATGTTGTTAGGGAAGGAGTTCCAGGGTTTTGACCCAGCAACAATGAAGGAACAATGATATAGTTTCAAGTCAGGATGGTGTGTCATTTGGAGGGGATCTTGAAGATGGTGGTGTGCCCAGATACCTGCCGCCCTTACCCTTCAAGATGGTAAAGGTCACATGTTTGGAAGGCCCTGCTGAATGATCCTTGGTGAGTTGCTGCAGTGCATCTTGTATATGCTACACACTGCTGCCACTGTGCATCAGTGGTGGAGGGAATGAATGTTGAAGGTGGTGGATGGGCTGCCAATCAAGCAGGCTGCTTTGTCCTGGATGGTATCAAGCTTCTTGAGTGTTGTGGGAGCTGCACTCATCCAGGCAAGTGGAGAGTATTCCATCACACTCCTGACTTGCGCTTTGTGGTGGTGGACAGGCTTTGGGGAGTCAAGAGGTGAGTTACTCGCCACACGATTCCTAGCCTCCTACTCTTGAAGCGACATTATTTATATATCTGCTCCAGTTAAACTTGTGGTTAATGGTAACCCTCAGAATGTTGATAGTGGGGGATTCAGTGATGGTGATGCCATTGAATGTCAAGGGGCGATGGTTAGATTCTCTCTCGTTGGAGATGGCCATTGTCTGGTACTTGTGTGGCGCGAATGTTACTTGCCACTTCTCAGCCCAAGCCTGGATATTGTCCAGGTCTTGCTGCGTTTGGACACAGACTGCTTCATTATCCAAGGAGTCGTGAATGGTGTTGAATATTGTGCAATCATCAGCGAATATCCCCACTTCTGACCTGATGATGGAAGGAAGGTCATTGATGAAGCAGCTGAAGATGTTTGGGCCTAGGACACTAACCTGAGGAGCTCCTGCAGTGATGTCCTGGAGCTGAGATGATTGACTTCCAACAACCACAACCATTTCCTTTTTGCTAGATATGACTCCAACCAGTGGAGAATTTTCCCCCTGATTCCCATTGACTCTAGTTTTGCTAGTGCTCCTTGATGCTGCATTCAATTACATGGTGCCTTGTTGTAAAGGAAAGCCACTTTCAATTCACTTCTTGTGTTCAGCTCTTTTGTCCATGTTTGAACCAAGGCTGTAATCAGGTCAGGAGATGAGTGGCCCTGGCAGAACCCAAACTGGGAGTCAGTGAGCAGGTTATTGCTGAATAAGTGTCACTTGACAGCACTGTTGACGACACCTTCCATTACTGATGAGAGTAGACAGATGGAGCGGTAATTTGCCAGGTTGGCTTTGTCCTGCGCTTTGTGTTTAGGACATACCTGGGCAATTTTCAACATAGCCGGGTAGATGGCAGTTTTGTAACTGTACTGGAACAGCTTGGTTAGGAGCAAGGCAAGTTCTGGAGCACAAGTCTTTAGTAGTATTGCCAGAATATTGCCAGGGCCCATAACCTTTGCAGTATCCAATGCCCTTAGCCATTTCTTGATATCATGTGGACTGATTCGATTCAGCTGCACTCTAGAGTGGCAGACAAATTAGACAGAACCTTTTGACAACATCAAACTTGGACTTCAACAGTGCAATCTTCAGTTGAAGCTCCTGCACTTTCAAGGCATTCATCTCAAATTTTCCTCATTGCTTTCTCCAGAAGTGACTAATGTGTATAGATTGGCAGATGGTTTATTTTGGCCAGGGTGCATCGTGCTTTATGAATCAGTCCAATTCACTGGCTCTTGTGTGTAATTTGTTCACAGTTATAGTATAAGCTAGTTGGGCTAAGGGGAATGCCAATGATCAATGGTTAATTCAAGTCTAGATCTGACACTGTGTTTACCTTCCCCTTTCACTCCTTTACCTCTGAGGGTGTGGACACTTGCTGAGGTACCGCCCCAGGGGATGCTTGGTCTGATCCAAGTGGCCAACATTGATGTATGAACCTAGACCTCAAAGTTGGACCAGACAGTCACAGCGGTACTTTCCAGAAGCTTGGCCAAAGGTCAGAATCAGGATCTAGTAAACCTGCCAGAACATGCTCTCCATATAGCTGGAGTACTGAGGCCAACTGCAGCACCTCTCTTACTATTATGCCTGAGAAAAGCTAACTTGGGACGTGAACCTGGGAATTTCTGCTGTCTGCTGCTTGGCATTGCACTGAGCTTGGCCCATTTTCATATGCTTATTGCTGACCCAATGCTCTGCTGGCCAGCCTTTCATCTTCCACCCTCTCTAAACTGCAGCTCATCCAAAAATCTGTGGCCCGATTCCTAATATGCACTGAGTTACGTTCGTAATCTGCCCTGTGCTCACTGACCTACATTGGCTGCCAGTTCAGCAAGGTCTTGAATTTAATATTATCTGGACATTATTGGATTGTAGTGTGTGGGAGCTTGCTGTGCACATATTGACTGCCACATTTCCTGCATTAGACCAGTGACTACACTTCAAAAAGGCAGTAAAGTGCTTTGGGACATCCTGCAGTGTTTTCCTTTCCTCTCTATTTGAAGAAGCAGCCTCTGGGTTCCCATAATCAGTAGCTGACCATACACACAGATTTGCTGTGTTAAGAATGCCAGTGCATAAAGCCACAAGACAATTATGGGCTTTTTGCACAGATGGTGATTGTCCTGGGACTATGATGCTGGGAGGGGAGGAGGAAAGAAGCTGGTGAGTAATGGTAAATGGAAAGAAGGGTGTACACAAGAAGAGCCATAAAGTCACAGAGTTGTTTCAGCACAGAAGGAGGTGCCTCGGCCCTTCAAGCCCTTGCTTGCTCTCTGAGGAGTAATCCAGTCAGTCCCATTCCCCGTAGCCCTGTCAGTTTATTCCTGTCAAGTACCCATCCAATTTCCTTTTGAAGTCATTAATCGTCTCCACATGCACCACCCTCATAGGCAGTGAGTTCCAGGTCACTACCACTCACTGGCGTAAAATGTTCTTCCCCACATCCCCCCTGCCACATCTCTTCTCCAAAACCTGAAAGCTGGGGCCTCTAGTCCAGTTAATGGGATTGACCATGTCACCTGCTGTTTCTCACTAGCAGTATTGATGTATTATAACACGCGCGTTTGCAGGTAACCTTTGGCCTACTCTCCCTCATCAACATTACAAGCCTGCCTGCAGACTAATGAGCACTATGCTCCCACAGGAAAAGCCTTTAGCAATAGACCAACCTTATGCCTTTTATTGTAATCACCTCTCTTCCCCCTGCCCCCCACAAAAACATCCTCCTCTCAGCCACCTGCCCTCCTCACCCTCCCCCCACCCGTGACTGAGATCTAGATGTGGACTACAAAATGAGATTGAGATGGAGAAAAAACAGCTACGCATCTGGCAACCATTAACCTTCCCTCTGGCACACAGCCCTGTCGTACTGTCAGATATACAGAGCCCACTTGAAATGAATGCTCAGTTTGTTGCTGCAGAATATGTAGTCTGACACTTTTGCCAGGTGTGGCCTCTTCAAGCTTGTCAGGTAATATTAACCTACTCAATGGGTGCCACATGTTACCTGGCAGGATTGGTGCAGGACTACCCTCACTGCCCTGTGGATTGGAGAATTCTAGTTGTCAAATGGAAGATTTCCCAGATCGAGCAATGAAAAACCAGAAGACAATTCTAACGAAAAGATCTTGCACTTCCATAGTGCCTTGAACAACCTCAGGATGCCCCAAAATGCTTTACAGCCAATGAAGTGCTTTTGAAGTGCAGTCACCATTTTAATGTAGGAAACACGGCAACCCATTTGAGCACAGCAAGATCCAATAACAGCAAGGTGATAACGACCAGATAATCTGTTTCTGTTTAGTGATGTTGGTTGAGGGGTAAATATTGGTCAGGGCTCCAAAGTCCTGCCTTGCCTTTCTTCAAATTAGTGGGATCTTTTCCATCCACCTGAGAGGACAGACAGGCCATTGGTTTAATATCTTATCCAGAAAGACAGCATCAGCTGACAGGGCAGCGCTCCTTCAGTTAGCTGCGCTGCATTGTCAACCTGGATGATGGACTCAAATCTCTGGTGTGGGACTTGAACCATCGATCTTTGTGACTGTGACTGAGGCAAAAACGTTACCAACTGACTTACAGCTGTCACCTGCAATGTAAAGTTTTGGGTACAGGGATGGTAATTTATTGTGCTTCCTACCAGCGGTGTGTTTGTGGGTGAGCTGACCCCAATTTTTCATCCATTCAAGTAAAGCTGGCTCAAAGATTTATTCTAAATAGGTACTAACTTTACCTTGTAGCGGCTGTATCCCTTTAAATTTCCACCCAATCTCACACCCGCATACTGTGACTCTCTTTCCCCTTGCCCCACTGGCCGATCTTGGCTGTCTCATGTAGGATCGCACTGGCACCAGGAATATTTCAATTAGCCAGCATTCTGTTGTACCACAAGCTTGGCTGTTTGTCCCCTGGGCTGGTGTGTGCCACCATTAGTGGCTACATCGGGGCCAAGGATGGAATCGTCCCAGTGTTGCACTAAGCGCGGTAATGAGTGTGAAAAAAGACGTTTTACCCACCGGCCATAATGGTGGGTTTTTACGCTGTATCGTCCCCTTCCCGCCTCATAAATTATACAGTCACGGGAAACATGCTAAATCGCTGGTGGCTGTCCTCTGGTTTGCTCACCACTCCATTACCTCTCTGCTTCCTCACTCCAGGCATCATATTTAAACTGCAGTAGCGCACACAGTTCTCAATACTTGCAGCCCAGCTCCCATGAAGACATGGCCCCAAAAGCCAGGAAGAGTGCAGCCACCACCCCCCCACCACCCCCCCACCCGATTCAGTGACGTATCCCTGCGACGCTTTCTGGGTGTCCTGGAAGCCCACTGCGATGTCCTCTAACCCCTCGCTCTGGCTGTAGGAGGCCCTCACCACTCTGGCTTGGGAGGCGGTGGCAGAGGTGGTCAGTTCCAACGCTGCACACAAGAGGTCGGCCATCCAGTGCAGAAAACAGATGAATGATCTCATCCATGCCACCAGGGTAAGTCAACCATCTCATCAATCTCAACTCACCCACTCACTGGCCCATCACACATTCACTGGCATCTCACTCACTGCCAGCTCAAGGGACATCACCATTCATCTCTCACACACACACTCACATCTCCATCCGGCCTCATCTCCTCTGGAGGCTGCCTCCTCATTCCATCCATGGGTCCACTCAACACACACACACACACACACACACGCCTGCCATCCTTCTCATTGACCTGGTGTGTGCCTTGCTCACACTCTCTCCATCTGTCTTTATGCAGGACAAGATCGCACACAATCAACAGGAAAGGTTCCAGACCAGGGCTGGAGTGCTGGACATCAAGGTCCATACTCCATTCAAGAGTCAAGTATTGGAGCTGGCCTGAGACAACGTGGACCATTCCTGGGGCGATGGCGAGGTCAGTGGTGAACACCATATGAGGACCCTGCACTATCCCTCTCTCAGCACTGCTCTGAGTTCACTGTTCTGTGTTCAACACGGCTGCCCAGCACTAATAATCTCCACTTCCTGTCCTGGGCACATCTAACACAATCACCCTCAGGGAACCTTGACCCCAATCCCAGCGCTGAAAGCACCTCAGATGTGGACCCTGAGGGAAGCACCGTTGAAGACCCATCACGTTGCTCACCCGCACCCTCCACAAGCGCAGAGACACACACCTCGGTGGGACCTAGATGAGGAGCAGCCTCAGGAGCACAACCTGGTGAGCACAGCACACAATCCATTCCACAGCAGGGCAGAGGCAGGGGCATCCTTTGTTGCTAGCACTTGGAGGACTGCTGGAGACAAGATATCCTCTGAGTCCGAGTCAGATGATGAGCCTCTGGACGCCGTCTTCAATTAATTGTTGGAGCTGCAAAGATAATCACGGGACATCAGGAAGGGGCTTCCGCTGCACTCCTCAGATTGCAGGGGACGACGGAGGAGGCCATCCACTTTCAGTCTGAAGTGAAAGCACCGACATGTCAACACACCGAGGTCAACATTGGCAGGTTTGCCGGCCACCATGAAGACCTTGGTTCAGGACATTAGTCCTGCACTGCTGCATGGGCTGAGCTCCATCGCTGATGCCATAGTTGGCCTCCAACAGTGTGTACGTGAGAGGGGTCGGGGGGGCAGCTCGATCTTGCTCTAGCTTCCCCTTCTCCTCAAGCAGTCAGCCTGGTGCCCCTTGGGCACCCATAGGGAGGAGGATCAGCAGGTGCACACCCTGGGGCCATCCACCCAGGTGACTCCGGGCATGTCTGGACAATCCAAATGCCCTCTTCCTGTGACCCCCATAGCTCCAGCTCCACACTCCGAGACCGAGGTGAGTGCAGCTGGCCCACAGCAGGACACCAATAGCTGCCGGGGTCGTCCAGAGGATGCCTGTCAAGGTCATCACAGATAGGGCGTAGCAGTTAGCAGGCTGCCTCCACCTCTGCTGTGGATATCCGGGGAGCACCAAGATGTAGCGGCAGGGTTAGGGAGGTTAAGAAGATGTAGCTGCACAGCGTACACATGGGTGTAAATCACTTGTACATATTGTTCATTATTGTAAATAAACTCCCAAGAATGTCTCCCTGTCTATGGCTCCTTGTTCTGATGAGCAGTGTTTATATCACTCAAATGTGAAACCTTACTGCACAAGATAAAGGCAGGTGTCTCAGTCCAGGGCCTCTTCCCTGTTCTCTGTGCAGCCTTCAGACCAAAGTGATGATCCCACCTTCACACTCACTGGAGACATCAGTGATGCCTGAACTTTGGCGGTGCTGGTCATTGCTGCCAGAATGTTGTGGGCAGGCGTTACAGAATTCCATCATTCTCTCTGTGTGCTTTCAGTAACTTTAAGGTGGGGCTGGACCCCATCTCATGAGCATCTGTGACCAGTGACACTATGCTCCTGAAGGGATCAGGTGCTGAAGGCTGACAAAGAATCAGGTGCATTTAAAGATTCACAGCTGTGGCTCCATGATATGACCCTGATCACAGAGGGCAAGCAAGCTGCCCTTGTCCAGATGGGAGTCAGACATTCACAGGGGTTATGTGAAAATCTATGGAGTGTCCTCAGTGCATGTCGTCATCATCATCCTGGAATCTGGCAACCATTAGGATCTCTGCTGCGTCTCCATAACGTCTCCTGAGCACTGAGGGTGTGTGTGCCACCATCAGCCACACAGGAGTCAAATGTTCACAGGCACAAGATGAGGATGTCAGGACTGTTCTCACTACATCTTGTCATCATCCTCCATGAATCTCGTGGCTATGAGGGCCTTCTGAGTGCGCCTGCCTCATCTGGCCAGTGCGATAGCCTCATCACCATCATCCTCTGCCAGGTCCTCCTTATCGGAGGATACGTGCAGCTCCTCCATCTCCTCCTCAGCCAGGTTCTCTCCCCTTTGCAGCTTCAGATTCTGGAGTGTGCAGCAAGCTATGATGATGCACAACACCCACAGTGGACTGTATTGCAGTTCTCTAATGGACCTGTCGAGGCACAAGAACCCCATTTTCAAGATACCTATTATTTGCTCCACCAAAGTGCGGGTCACAGTGTAAGCCTTGTTGTACCGCCGTTCCTGCTGCACTCTGAGACCACCGCGTGGGTGTCATCAGCCACATCATCTGTCCGTAGCCCTTGTCCCTGAGCTAACCCTGCAGCCTCTCTGGACCCTGGAAGATTCCTGGGATCTGAGACCTGCTAAGGATGTAGGAGTCGGGTACGATCCCTGGGAATCGTGCGCAGACCTGTAAGATGTATTTGTGTTGGGCGCAGAACAGCTGAACATTCAGTGTGTGGTTGATGTAGTTGACTGCTTGTTGCCACTGAGATCTAAGCACCACATGACGGCAGTCTATGGTACCCTACAGCTGTGGAAAACCTGAGATCTGTGCAAGTCCCAGCGCTCTTGCTTCCTGGCTTTCCTGATCCTGGTCGAAATGAGCAAAGTTCTGTGCCTTCGCCAAGATGGCGTCCGGGACCTCCTGGATACACTTGTGCATGGAGGCTTGTGAGACCCCACACAGGTCACCTGTGGAGCCCTGGAAGGGGAGCCACTGGCGTAAAAATTGAGCACAACAGTCACTTTCATGGCCACTGCCAGTGGATGTCCTCCATGTCCCTGTGGTGCCAAATCCTGCAGCAGAAGGCACATGTGAGTGACCGGTTCCCTAGTCATGCACAGTTTTCAGCAACACTGCTTCTCAGTCACCGGCAGGAATGACGGGCACCATCTATAAACCCTGGGTCTAGCGAGGCACCTACAAGCAACCGCTCTCTGTGGATCTTCAGCTGCGTGTGGTAGCAGTCACTGCCACCCCTTCATCTTGAGGGAGGTGCTCCTCCCTCTGCCTAGCCAGGTGCCTCTGCTGCTCTCTTCTTCTTCTTCTCTGCTCTCTGTAAGCCATGAGGCACACCACTAAATCACCAGGCTCCATGATCCTGATGCTCTCCTCCTGCAGGAACAAAGAGAGAGATGTGTGGGTTAACATATGTGCCCTAAGAATCTCTATTGGATAAGTCTGAAGCCCCTTCACACATGCAGGAGGGTGCCGGCCACCACTTGGATGGCAAGTGTGTAATGTTCTCATTGGCTGTCCGTAACCCCACCCACTCTGCCCCCCTCTACCTGACTGATTGGCAGCAGCTTTGCCCACTGGACTGCATGCTGTGCCCTCTGCTTAGGCACAGGCATTCTGCTAACCAGCACTGCAAGGCTGGACTGTTAGACTGAACCATGAGGGAGACTGGTCCAAACGGGATGAGGACATTACAAGGGGCTGTGAGCACCTCCGCCAGTGACTGTGCCCTCGCCACCTTTCACAAGGGGATTCTATAAATTGCCCAATCCGCTAATTGTTCTCCTGCCCCCTAAAATACACATTAAGTTCCAGTCTGCGCCAAGGCGTGAAATGTTCTGGAACAAGTGGTGGCACTTTGATGCTTTTGCGTTGCTTGAGTGGACAGAAAAGCCTCAGGGGCCCGATTCCAAGCATGTCAATGGAACTGCAGCTGGACAGCCTCAGCTGCGGAAGAATGTTCACTTTCAAAAGCTTTTCCAAGCTTCCCTCAACCCCCTTCCACCACCAGCTCCTGCCCCTGGCATGTGCTTGTGTGCTTCCTTCAGTCTATTCTGCCTTTACCCACCCGTCCCCTCACCCCCAACCCCCTGGTCTCACCGGTTCTGGAGACCTTGCCCTGGCACCACACTGAAAGCCAGCCAGGAAAAGGTGGCCTGCCTGTGCCACCCCCCAAATGTGTGGCACCTATTCCTTGATGTCCGGTGGGCATTGCTCTTGAGCGCTGTGCCAGGTTGTGTGCACTCACCTGAATTCCCCTAGAGGTTCAGCTTGCCAGGTGAATGCATTTTAAAGGCAGTAATGAAGTGACGCTGTTCTGAAATCACACCGTTCTGAAGTCACACCGTTCTGAATCATGCCGTTCTAAAGTCACGGCGTTCTGAAATCTCGGCGTTCTAAAATCACAGCGTTCTGAAATCACACCGTTCTGAAGTCACACCGTTCCGAAGTCACGCTTGTTCTCAAATCACACCGTTCTGAAGTCACACCGTTCTGAAGCACACCGTTCTGAAGTCACGCCGTTCTGAAGCACACCGTTCTGAAATCATACCGTTCTGAAGCACACCGTTCTGAAGTCACACCGTTCTGTAGTCACACCATTCTGAAGCACTCCGTTCTGAATTCACACCATTCTGTAGTCACACCATTCTGTAGTCACAACGTTCTGAAGTCACGCCCTGTTGAAATCATGCCGTTCTGAAGTCACGCCGTTCTGAAATCATGCCGTTCTGAAGTCACACCGTTCTGAATTCACACCGTTCTGAAGCACACCCTTCTGAAGTCACACCGTTCTGAATTCACACCGTTCTGAAGCACACCGTTCTGAAGTCACGCTGTTCTGAAGTCACGCCGTTCTGAAGTCACACCGTTCTGAAGTCACGCCGTTCTGAAGTCACAACGTTCTGAAGTCATGCTGTTCTGAAGTCACACCATTCTGAAGCACACCATTCTGAAGTCACACCGCTCTGAAGTCACACCGTTCTGAAGCACACCGTTCTGAAGTCACGCCGTTCTGAAGCACACCGTTCTGAAGTCACACCGTTCTGAAGTCACACCGTTCTGAAGTCACGCCGTTCTGAAGCACACCGTTCTGAAGTCACACCGTTCTGAAGTCACACCGTTCTGAAGCACACCATTCTGAAGTCACGCTGTTCTGAAGTCACACAGTTCTGAAGCACACCGTTCTGAAGTCATGCTGTTCTGAAGTCACACCGTTCTGAAGCACACCATTCTGAAGCACACCGTTCTGAAGCACACCGTTCTGAAGTCACACCGTTCTGAAGCACACCATTCTGAAGTCACGCTGTTCTGAAGTCACACCGTTCTGAAGCACACTGTTCTGAAGTCATGCTGTTCTGAAGTCACACCGTTCTGAAGCACACCATTCTGAAGTCACACCGTTCTGAAGTCACACCGTTCTAAAGTCACACCGTTCTGAAGTCACGCCTTTCTGAAGTCACACCATTCTGAAGCACACCGTTCTGAAGTCACACCGTTCTGAAGTCACACCGTTCTAAAGTCACGCCGTTCTGAAGTCACGCCGTTCTGAAGTCACACCGTTCTGAAGTCACGCCTTTCTGAAGTCACACCATTCTGAAGCACACCGTTCTGAAGTCACACGGTTCTGAAGTCACACCGTTCTGAAGCACACCATTCTGAAGTCACACCGTTCTGAAGCACACTTTTCTGAAGTCACACCATTCTGAAGCACACCATTCTGAAGTCACAACGTTCTGAAGTCATGCTGTTCTGAAGTCACACCATTCTGAAGCACACCATTCTGAAGTCACACCGTTCTGAAGTCACACCGTTCTGAAGTCGCTGTTCTGAAGCACACCGTTCTGAAGTCACGCTGTTCTGAAGTCACACCGTTCTGAAGTCACACCGTTCTGAAGTCGCTGTTCTGAAGCACACCGTTCTGAAGTCACGCTGTTCTGAAGTCACACCGTTCTGAAGTCACACCGTTCTGAAGTCACACCGTTCTGAAGTCACACTGTTCTGAAGCACACCATTCTGAAGCATACCATTCTGAAGCACACCATTCTGAAATCACACCGTTCTGAAGCACACCGTTCTGAAGTCACACCGTTCTGAAGCACACTGTTCTGAAGTCACACCTTTCTGAAGTCACACCGTTCTGAAGCACACCGTTCTGACGCACTCCATTCTGAAGTCACGCCGTTCTGAAGCACACCGTTCTGAAGCACTCTGTTCTTAAGTCACACCGTTCTGAAGTCACACCATTCTGAAATCACACCGTTCTGAAGCACACCGTTCTGAAGCATACCGTTCTGAAATCACACCGTTCTGAAGCACACCATTCTGAAGCACTCTGTTCTGAAGTCACACCGTTCTGAAGTCACACCATTCTGAAGCACACCATTCTGAAGCACTCTGTTCTGAAATCACACCGTTCTGAAGCACACCGTTCTGAAGCTTGTCGTTCTGAATTCACACTGACGTGGACATAAATTTGACATGCCGGGATGATTCCAACAAGCAGGGCACAATAATGTAAATGTGTTAAAATTAAGATCCCGACGTTGGACGATGGGAAATATGGCCTGTCATTGACGGGCAGAGAGGATGATCACTAACTAGTTTCACGACAGTGCAAAACGGATTTTTGGCCTTCTTCCTATATTGTCCACTCACAGCTGCCATGATGCCCACTGCCAATGGGACCGGGTGATTTCGTTGTCAGTAACCAGTCTATAAGCATTGGCCATTACAGCCCACCATTACGCTCTCTGGTAAGTGAATGCTTGCTTTGAAGACATCTCTTCTAATTCCTGGACAGCGTTACTCTCTGAGAGAATGTGAGGGCTATCCTTTACCCTCAAGATCCATTGCAGCATCTACCCACAGAACAAGATAACAAGAGCATAGGCTGGCAGCACAGCAGCACTCCCCTAAACAGTTAAGCTTTCACGTTTCAGCATCTGCAACTCCTCAAATACTGAAGCAATTCATACCCATGTGCAGCAAGACTGGAACAACATTGTCACTAGAGAAATGGCAAGTAACATTCAAGCCATGCAAGTGCCAGGCAATGACCATCTCCATGAAGAAAGAATCAAACCATCTCCCCTTGAAATTCAATGGCATTACCATTGCTGGATTCCTCCAACACCACCATCCTGGGGGTTACCATTAACCAGGAACTTAACTAGACCAACCATATAAATACTGTTGCTACAAGAGCAGGTCAGAGGCTAGGAATCCTGTGATGAATAACTCACCTCCTGACTCCCCAAAGCCTGTCCACCATCTACAAGGCACAAGTCAGGAGTGTGATGGGACACTGCCCACTTGCCTGGATGAGTGCAGCTCCCACAATCCTCAAGAAACTCAATACTATGCAGGACAAAGTAAACCTCACCACTCGAACTGCAGTGGTCCAAGAAGGCGGCTCACCACCAACTTCTCAAGGACAATTAGGGATGGGTTATAAATGCTGGCCTAACCAATGCCATTCACGTTGCATTAAAGAATTAAAAAATCCAATGATGCATTGCACTGTAGGATGCATGGACTTGTCTGTATCTCCCTTCATGTCTAGCCCCTGGGTGGGCCACAGAGGGCTCAGGAGACAGGGCTCCAGGGGATAACCTTGATATACCAGCAGTGTGTGCAGGGATATTCTGTGTATAACCAGTTCAGGTGCTTTTATGTGCACCAACTCTGCCTTTATGTGGCAGGAGCTTTTTACATTTTGCAGTACAGCTGCTTGCCCCTTCCCCCCAACCCAGTCCCCACTGCAATCTCTGCTCAACCTTGACAGTCATCCACAAGAGCACAGCAAGTGCACAAGAATTCAGAGCAGGAGTAGGCCATTCAGCCCCTTGAGCCTGCTCCACCATTTGACAGGATTATGGCTGATCTGATTGTGGTCTCAACTCCACTTTCGCGTCTACCCCCAATAACCTTTGACTCTCTTGCCAATCAAGAATCTGTCTAACTCAGCCTTAGAAATACTCAATGGCCCTGCCTCCACTGCTCTCTGGGGAAGAGAATTCCACAGACTGCGAGAAAAAAAAGTCTCCTCATCTCCGTCTTAAATGGGAGACCCCTTATTTTTAAACTGTGTCCCCTTGTTCTAGCCTTTCCCACAAGGGGAAAAATCCTCTCAGCATCTACCTCAGGATTTTATACGTTTCAATAAGATCCCCTCTCATTCTTCTAAACTCCAATGGGTACAGTCCCAGCCTGATTAACCTTTCCTCATAGAGTAACCCCATAACCCCAGAATCAGTCAAATGAACCTTCTCCAAACTGCTTCTAGTGGGGAAATAATGAAACTCTGGCCCAAATACAGTGGACAATCATCCATTTGCTGTGTTTGCTTGAAGACAAGCAATAGAAACATTTATTAAGTGTCTCCAGACATCCAAAAGCACTTTACAGCCAATAAAGCAATTTGAAACTGTATTCACCGCTGAAATGTATGAAATGCTGCAGCCAGTTTGCGCACAGCAAGCTCCCACAAACTACAATGTGACAACAACCAGATAACCTGTTTTTATTGGCGGCAGTTGAGGGTCAACGACTGACCAGGCTGCTAAGGATAACTCCCCTGCAAGGCCTGCAGCACTCCCTCTGTACTGCACTCGAGCATTAGCCTGGATTGTACCATCTAAGTCTGTGGCGTGGGACTTGACCTATTAGTTCTGAGGTGACGGTGTTACTGAATCAGAGCGAAGGACCCAGTGGCAGAACATGTCTCGACAGTGTTCACCTTGAAAGTCACTGATGGAGCTACACCTGTGCTCAAAATGGTGCCAACATCTGCCACAGCATTTGGCTCGGTTCTCCATTGTAAACCATAATCTTGGCATATGTCGATCCACTCAGATATTTGGAGCTGTGGGCTCCTTAGCCTGAGTATGTGACTAGTGACATATAGCTGCTTCTGTCTTGGCTGTGTAAAATGGAAAGGCCTTCCATGGCTCCGGTGATCCTCCCCTTTCCTCTCCAGAGTTTCTAGATGGCGGGACCCCCCACTGGGATACATTGTTGCACTGTGAAGACTCAGTACAGTGGTGTGGAAGCATCATGATTATGTTCTCATGGGCTCATTGGCAGCCTTCCGCCTCAGGAGATGGTGAATTGCGCCCTGGTGGCCAATTCTGTGTTAAACATTGGCTCAGGAGTCCTGCTCTGTCATGGCAGCCTCAGCCACATTTGCTGCAGAATGTCGTGTTACAGGGCCAGTAAAACCTGCAGAACCTGAGCTCAAATCCAACTGTGGCGGCTTGAGAATTTTACAAACTAAGGCTCAAAAGGAAGTTAAGTCAACGAAAGTGACCATGAAGGTATCGGACCTTGGTGACCGAGGGGGGGTTGTCCCACCCGACTGTCTGCCCCTTTCTCCCGGCTATGTTGGCGGCCGGGTACCCTTGGAGAGGGAGCACACGGAGTCAGGTGACACAATCGAGACCTCCCATGCCTGGTGAGCGGCTCGGGGGCGGGAGTGATTTATTGACCCCTTTAATCATGTTTTATTTTGAATTTTGTAAGTTCCCTTTAAGATTTTGCCTTTCTTCTTTGCAGCATCTCTTTAAGGAGCTGCTTTTTAAACTGTCGCTTGATTTGTTAATCTAGTTTAATTGGTTTCTCAAAAGAGCATAAGCCCAACCGGTCCACCGGTGTCTTTCAGGTAAAAAAACCCTAACTGTCCTCACCTGGTCTGGCCTGTATATGACTCCAGTCCCACCCCAGTGTAGCTGACTCTGAAGTGGCCTGGTGAGCTACTCAGTTGCTGCTGCCCCCTTTTTGGACAAGTAGGGAATGGGCAATAAATGCCAACCTTGCCAGCAATGTCCATAGCCCCAAGGTGAGGTAAAAAACAACGTGCGCTTCCCAATAAACACAGATAGAAGAGGATACCCCTTTTAGCAAGGTTATGCAGAGAAAAGGAAGAAAAGCACAACTGCAAAGAGGCAGCCACGTGCTGGCATTGAGGCACAGCTATTTGCTACAATTAAGAATCAGGCTCCCCTCTAAGAAGGAGGACACAAACAGGCCTGACCTCTGGGACTGAGCATCCAGAAAATATTCACGATGGTTGCTAAGCAATTGCCATTCTGTTCATTCATCGCTTTATGGGGCCTGCATCTCACCAACTTTTCTTTCGGCTCTTAAAATGAGCGTCAGGCCTTCAGTGCCAGAACCACTTCATTCTGGAGACATCAGCCCATGCGTGCTGGAGTTGAGCTCAGGTGCTCAGGATTTGGTTTGGGCAGGGGTTATTCCACAAGCCCAGGCTCTGCCTGCAGAAAGCTTTCCTGTTGACCGAGAGAGCCCGTGTCAGAAACCTTGGCGTGGGCTGTGCCTGATTTTCTCACCAGGACATGCCAGAACTTCCACCATGCACCATCACCGAGCAAGGATCCCGGCCACAGGGGTGCCACCTCTGGCTGGACGTAACCCTGGAGGCTTCATCACATGACCTCTGACCTTCTGCCTCCAATCACCCACCCCCCACTCTCGCTGCTGATGGTGCCTTGCCCCCAGTCTCACAACATCCTGGCCTCCCACTCCAACTGGAGAATCAATTGAGTGACACTCCACTGTCGGCTGAAACAGCTTTTTTATCCCATCCACAATATTTATATCACTAATAACTGCACAGAGTAAATGAAAATAAATCACAGACATTTGTTGAATGACCCAGTGACTTTATTCTGAGGATTTTGCTCACAACAGTGTCCAAGAGATTAAACTATAATTCCTGGACACTCCAGTGTCAATCCTGGAGAGTTGGTACCCCCATCTAGCCTGATGTAAAACTGTGCAGTTGTTGAAACCAGCACATCTGCACCATGCTTGGCCTATGAGAGATAGCAACCTCTGTTATATCACATTGAATTAAAATTTTCAAATAATTTTAAATTAACTAGCTGACAAGCCGTTCCATTAATATATGCGATATGATGGGTCAGTCATTTCCTGTTATGTAACTAAGCATCTTATAAAATTGCTCACTCTTGCGCATCTGTGAAGGAAGCCTGTAATCCCCCTGTGTCTCTCTTACACTTTGTAGGGAGGCAGCCTTCTCTCCCCTGCATATTAATCGGCCCAGTGACTGTCACAACTTCGCTGTCTATTATCTGTAAGTATTTGATTGCCATTTAACCAGCTCTGAAGAACATGCTTATTTAAAGAACCCCGTGCACCACAGCTCCATTCACCATATCACAAAAAGGATATAGAAGCACGGAGGAGCTTCACAAGAACGATAGCAGAACTGAGAGGGTACAAGTATCAGCAAAGCTTGAAAAGACCGGGCTGCTTTTCTCTAGAAAAGAAAAGGCTGAGGGTGACCTGCTAGGGGCCTTTAAAATGTCAAAGGGTTTGATAGGATAAAGGTAGAGAAGATGTTTCCACTTGTGGGAAGTCCCAAACTAGGACTCGTAAACATAAGAGAGGTACTACGTGTCAAGTATTTTGTATCTGTAAATCTGAAAACCAAACACTTCCAAAAGCCTTACATTTTTTGAACCTCATCGACCTTTAGCGTGGGAAGTCTAGTTGTTTGTCTGCACTGTTTAACTTGCGATTTGTGTGGTGAACATGTCAAAACGAAGCTTATTACAGTTATCCTGTATTTATTTTCCTTTTCTAGCCATTGTATTTGCTTTAGACTCTAGCTAGCCCACGCTTAGGCTATTGTGATGTAAGTTAACATGCACTGTCCGAAAACCAAAATTATCTGAAATCCAAAATGCAATTGGTCCGATAGTTACAGAACAAGGATACTTGACCTATAACAAATCTTATAAGCAATCCAGGAGAAATCTTTTCACTCAGAGAGTGGTAAGAATCCAGACCTCGCCACCACATGAGGTGAATAACATGGAGGCAGTTAAGAATGACGTAGGGTGGGAGAAGGCTTGTGTGAAGCATAAATGCTGACATAGACCTCTTGGGCCAAATGGCCTCTTTCTGTGTTGGAGACACTATGCAATTCCCCTGTTGCATTTGAGTGTGGTCACTTGAATGACAGCTGCCAGAAATATTAGACCATTTTTTTCTAACACAAAGTCAGGAGGGGAACAGAGAAATTTAAGAGTCCAGTACATCATGGGGGGTTACTGCAGTTCTTGTGCTACTGGACTAGTAGTGGTTATGGCTGCAACTCCTGCTAAGATGAATGCAATAAATGTAGTAAACTTCAAATCAAGAAATGTGCTACATGTCATCGTAAACCAATTGATACACTGAAGTACTTCAGGGAAGAGGACCTATTAACCCTACTTTGTAAGGCCTACATGTGACTCCAGTCCCTAACTGGGTTGACTCTTAGTAGCCTCAGGGCAACTTGAAATGGGAGATAAATGCCACTCTGCCTACACCCCAGAAGTTTATAAGAAAAATTCAACGATGCTCTTTGCTGTACGGGCTGTTAACCAGTGGGATTTCAGCCACAGGCCTATAAAATTGAATCTTGCCCTGGGACAAGTGTTTTCACAAATGGAGCCAAGCTCACATCTTTTACAATGCCAGAAATAAAATA
The DNA here is from genome assembly GCF_017639515.1 of Carcharodon carcharias. Lineage (NCBI taxonomy): Eukaryota > Metazoa > Chordata > Chondrichthyes > Lamniformes > Lamnidae > Carcharodon > Carcharodon carcharias. The sequence continues at coordinate 132,264,111 of NC_054478.1, read as the reverse complement.
ATAATGTGATGACTGAATGACCAACCAAAATAAAAATCACACACCATGAGAGCAGAATCTTGCAAATTCTCAAGCAATGTGAATGAAATGGATGTCCTCAAAAAAACACACAGTTCACCACACTTAGCTCATTGGTACTCAGAAAGCCAGACTTAGCTCAATGGGCAGCACTCTAACCCTCTGAGTCCAAAGATTGTGGGCTCAAATCCCAAAGTAGCAAATGCTGGAAATACTCAGCAGGCCTAGCAGCACCTGTGGAGCATAGAAAACACTGTCAGTGGGATTTTCCACACTCGCCTGCCCCCAGGATCTACTGGTCCTGCCGCAAGCCAATGGGCCTCTGGCTGGGGCACCACCTCACCCATGGTGGGTCCTGCCTGTGATTGGGCTGGAAAACCCTGGCCTGTGTCTCCTACCAATACAAGATGTCTGTGTGTGTGTGTGTACCTGTCTGCGCAAGCACCGAAAACCAATGATGTCATTGGCTGAACGTGTCGGCAGCAGACGCAGGCTGGTTAAAAATGCTGGAAAGGAAAACCACACATTTCCACAATTGTTTTGAACAAAAGCTGGGATTTTCCAGTCTCGCCCGCAGTGAGAATCTGTGTGGGCCGGGCAGCCTATGTATATTACAGTTTGCGAAAGAGAAAACAGTTGATTGTATTTGATTTTATAGTTAAAAAAAACAGAGAGCAGACAATAGCAAAATGTTTCAGGCTTTGATGAGTGAACTACTAGGGTTTGTATATAATATGCCTTAGAAAAAGATAAAGTGAAAGGAAATTACCTAAGCGAAAATGTGTATTGTATTTTGTCCTAAATAAAATAGTTATTTCTGGTTCCAAAATCCACTTTCTAGGATTGTTAATTTGGTTTCAATTCTCATTAATGTTTTGATCCCAGCTGGTGTTATTACTGGACCAGTCGGATCCCAGCATGGAACCTGGCTTGTTAGTCCATGATTTTAATTTCCTTTTTAACTGTGGAGAGTATTGACTGAACAGATTCTCAGGAGTCTGCTATTAACTTTTTAACAAAAGGATAAAACATTTATTAAACAAGAAACATTAATTATATTACACTAGTTAACAAACAGGTTAGAGAGATTTTCATTACTGACCAAGAGAATAAATGATTCAAACTTTACCCCCAACAATATTCTTTACAGACCAAACACTCCAGTGAGGCTGGTCCATGATTTCCACACAAAGAGTAGAGCTGGCTCAGTTACCACCAGATTTATCTTCCATAATTTGTATCTCCCTTGAGATATCCATAAACCTCACTATGTATTCACTATTACTTCAACATTAAAGCAATATGTATGAGTTCCTTAACAGGCTGCTAGTATTTCCAGCTAGAGAGAGAGACTTAGGGTGGAATTGTCCGGTCCTGTTAGCAGCAGGCATCATGGCTGGTGTGAGCGGACAATATGGCAAGAAAGCCAAAAATCGGTTTTGCGCCACAGTGAAACCAGTTTGTAATCGTCTGCTCCACTTGACAATGCTTTAGCATTTCATTATTAGCCCTGCTCGCTGGAATCATCCCCCCACGTAAAACTTACCACCCATGTTGGCGTGATTTCAGAACAACGTGCTTCGTGACGGTCTTTAAAAGGTGTGAAGCTGGTGAGCTGAACTTCGAGGGGAACTCGGAGGTGAGTGCACACAACCTTACGCAGTGCTCATGAGCATCGCCCATAGGACATCAAGGAAGAGGCGCCGCACATTCTGGGGGGGCTCAAGCAAGTCGCTTTTTCCCGACTTGCTTTCAGTGCAGTGTCGCGGTAGAGGCTCCAGTGCGGGTCAGGTACGAGGTGGGACACTCAGCACAGACTGAAGGAAGTATGCAACCATATGCTGGGGTGGGAGGTGAGGTGGGGATTGAAGGAAGCGGCCACGCACTTGGAAAAGCTTGTCAAAAGCGAGCATTCTTATATAGCTAAGACCATACAGCTGCAGCCCCATTGACATGTTTGGAGTCAGGCCTCTGATTCTTTTCTGCCCACTCAAGCAACGCAAGAGCATGAAAGTGTCACCAAATGCCCCAGACCTTTTCACCGCCTGGGCGCAGACTGTAAATTAATGTTTTAGGGGGCAGCAGAACAATTGGCAAGTTGTAGAATTCCCTTGCAAATGATGGCCATGGTGTATTTGCTGTTGGAGGCACTCACAGCCACTTGCAATGTCTTTGCTAAGGTTTGGACCATTCTCCCCCATAGTTCAAGCTAACTGCGTAACCTTGCAGTGAGGTTTAGGAGAATGCCTGTGCCTGAGCTGAGAACACAGCATGCAGTCCAGTGGCTAAAGCTGCCGCCAATCAGTCAAGTGTAGTGGGGCGGAGGTGGGTGGATTTCGGACAGCCAATGAGGGTATTACACACTGGCCATCCAAGTGGTGGCCAGCACTCTCTTGCATGCACAAATGGGCCTTCAGACTTAACCAAAAGAGATTCTTAGGATGCATATGCTAACTCATATGTCTCTCTCTTTGATCCTGCAGGAGGAGAACATCAGGATTATTCAGGGATCGGTGCTAGGATCGGTGCTGGGGACCCAGTTCACAATTCACAATATATATTAATGATTTAGATGAGGGAACTAAATGTAATATCTCCAGATTTGTAGATGACACAAAGCTGGGTGGGAGGGTGAGCTGTGAGGAGGATGCAGAGATGCTTCAGGGTGATTTGGACAAGCTGAGTGAGTGGGCAAATGCATGGCAGATGCAGTATAATATGGATACATGTGAGGTTATCCTCTTTGGTAGCAAAAACAGGAGGGCAGATTATTATCTGAATGGCTATAAGTTGAGAGAGGGAAAGTGCAATGAGACCTGGGTATCCTCGTACACCAATCTGGGTGCTTTGATACCTACTATTTTTGAAAGGTAGAGTGCATTTGCATTTTTTGAATAGAGCATTCAAGAAGTGGGGTGAAAACTGATGCCTAATTAGCAGCTACCAAGCAATATGTTTATATTACTAATAAAATTGGTACAATGAAATGAGTTTCATTGGTTAAAAGGTAGAGTTCAAAGACACTACTGATGCAATGAGAACTGACATTCAATGGGTGTGATAGGTATAACTTCAGCAGTGTTGTGTGTGGAGAGCAGAGGCAATATGAGATCAAAAGGCAGCTGTGAGCCTCCAACTGGCTCCACAGGAACCAAAGTGAAAAGAACCTCATTTTGGATTCGTAAAGTGAAAATGCTTTACCTGGTATCTGGTCAAGTCTATGGGTTGCTGTTGCTTTAATAGAGATTAGGTAATTGTTTGGGAATTTTTAAAAAGTTATGATAGTAGTAATTTGTAGCCATGTATATATATTTTAACCTGTGTAAATTAATAAAATTTCATTTAGTTTAATGTAAAATCTCGAGAGCTGGTGGTCTAATTCCTGAATTTGGAGTCGCATCTCAAACATAACACTTAAAATTATAGGTTATGACAGTTGCTTAATGGTTCCCTCTGGGATTTTTAAATAACTCAGCTTTACTAACCGCATCGGTCATAACAGCAATGGAGTTCAGCCCTCGCAGCAGTGCAGCACTAATGTCCTGGACCAAAGCCACCATGGCAGCCGCCATCCTGCCAGTGTTGACCTCGGTGTATTGGCATTCCGACACTATCACCTCAGACTGAAGGCAGACAGACTCCTCCATTGTGCCTTGCAATCTGAGGAGTGCACCAGACATTCCTTCCTGATGTTCCCATGATTGTCTTTGCAGCTCCAACAATTGATTGAGGATCGAGTCCAGAAGCTCATCATCTGGCTCTGAGTCAGCAGATTTCTTGTCTCCAGTAGTCCTGCGAGTGCTGGCAACCTCGGTTGTCTCTGCTTCTGTCTGCTGCGGAACAGATTGTTTACTGTGCTCACCAGATTGTGATCCCAAGGCTGCTCTATATCTAAGTCTCACCGAGGTGTGGTGAAGAGTGTGGGTGAGCGCTGTGACGGGTCTTCAATGGTTCTGCCCTCAATGTCCTCATCTGAGGTGCTCTCGGTGTTGGGCTGGGGTCAAGGTTCCCTGAGGGTGAAGTGTCAGATGTGCCTAGGACAGAAAGTGGCGATTATTAATGCTGGGCAGCTGCATTGAACACAGAACAGTGGATTCAGAGTAGTTTTGAGAAAAGGATAATGTGGTGCATGATCCTCATGTGAGACCTCTCCTGGTGATTGTGCACAACCTTGTCCTGCATAAAGACAGACGGAGAGTGTGTGAGCAAGGCACATGCCAGGCCAAAAGAGAAGGATGCCAATTGTGTGTATTTGCTGAGTGGAGCAATGGACAGAATGAGGAGGCAGTCTTCAGAGGAGATGAGGCCAGATGTTCAATGGCATTACCATCATTGAATCCCCCACTATCAACATCCATTGACCAGAAACTAAACTAGATTAGCCATATAAATACTGTGGCTACAAGAACAAGTCAGAAGGTAGGAATTGTGCAACAACTAACTGACCTCCTGACTCCCGAAAGCCTGTCCATCATCTACAAGGCACAAGCCAGGAGTGTGATGAAAAACTCCCCACTTGCCTGGATGAGTGCAGCTCCCACAGCACTCAAGAAGCTGGACACCATCCAGGACAAAGCAGTCAGCTTGATTGGCACCACATCCACAAACACTCGTTCCCTCCACCACCGGTGCACAGTGGCAGCAGTGTGTACCATCTACAAGATGCACTGCAGGAATTCACCAAGGCTCCTTAGACAGCATCTTCCAAATCCATGACTGCTACCACCTAGAAGGACAAGGGCAGCAAATAGATGGGAACACCACCAACTGGAGGTTCCCCTCCAAGTCAATCATCATCCCGACTTGGAAATATACCTCTGTTCCTTCACCATCGCTGGGTCAAAGTCCTGGAACTCCCTCGCTAACACCACATGGACTGCAGCAGTTCAAGAAGGCAGCTCACCACCACCTTCTCAAGGGCAATTAGGGATGGGCAATAAGTGCTGGCACAGCTAACGAAGCTCACATCCCATGAATGAATAGATTTTAAAAAATGATGGGGATGTGAGAGTGTGTGAGAGATCAAGTGGGATGTCAGTGAATGTGTGATGGGCTTGTGAGTGGGTGTATTGAAATTGTTCAGATGGTTGACTCACCCTGGCAGCACGGACGAGATCATTCATCTGTTTTCTGCACCACATGGCTGAACTCTGTGCGCTACATTGGCAGTGACCACCACTACCACCGCCTCCAAAGCAGGAGTGGTGAGACTGATGGGTCTCTTGCGACCCGAGCAGAGATAGAGGATATCGTGGTGGGCCTCCACGGCATCCCAGGGATGCGTCACTGAATTGGGGCTGCGCTCTTCTTGGCTTTTGGGGGCCAGGTCTTTGCTGGAGTAGTACCAGGCAGCAAGTATTAAGAACTGTGCGTGTGGCTGCATTTTATACATGGCGCCCAGTGTGTCGATGCAGCGGGGTAACAGCAAGGCAGGCTGATCTGAAGCCGCCCTCCACTGTGTCGGCGTGATGACTGCATAATCTATGAGGCGGGAAGGGGACGATACAGCGCAAAAACCCACCACTGTGGCCGGCGGGTAAAACGTCTTTTATCACACCTGCTACCGCAGTTAGTGCAACACTGGGACGATTCCACCCTTAGACCTTTCTCTCTTCACTTTGTGATATACTCATACCAACTGATTAAAAAAGCCACTTTCTGTTCCTGCCTGTCTTTGTGGGCCTCTCTCCCTGGACCCATGTGCAACGGAACAGTTTTTTTCAACCTTAGAAGCAGAATTGTTCCTTTGCCGGGCAGGCGCATGCCCGATCTCAGTGAATGTGAAATGACAGGCGATGATGCCAGGCGAGCATCCCAATATCATCGCGCACTTGCGCGATATTTCAGTCGGCGGGTGCATGTGGGAGTCAGCAGCGCACCCACCAACAATTAAGCAGCCTATTAAAGCCCTTAACCAATTAATTGAATAGAAAATTTTGCTGCCCATCCAACTATTTGGTTAGCGGACGAACGAAAAAGCCAAGTGGCCTTTGTATTTTTGGTGAAACCTCATCGACGGGCAGGATGAGGTTTCGACCAATGATTAAAGAAAAAATAACTTTTTACACTCCTATTTAACGTGTCCCTGCGCATGTGACAAAGCCACGTGAGAGGGGACATGTTTCCATGATTTCAAATATCCTTATTTTTATGGTTAAAAATCTTCAGCTCCCTGAGGCAGCTCTGTGCCTCAGGAAGCTTTTGCTGCGTGCACCATGCACATATACAAACTTCAGCCCCCGCACTCCTCCTGCCCCCACTCCGGCAGGACTGAGCGCTGCAGTGCATGTCTCATGCTGGTTGGCTGTTAATTAGCCAGCCAGCGTGAAATTGAGGCTGGGGACCGATTGTGGGCGGCGGTCAGCTTCATGACCACTCCCAGGCCAACCTTGCCGCGCCCGCCCAACAAGGGAAAATTGCTTAACTTCCTTAAGCTACTGACCCACCATTACTAACCCAGCTCTTCATTTTTCAAGAGTCATAAAACCTCATTAAAAGTGAATGTATACAAACGTGGCCTAGAGACTTCCCAGCTCCATCTCTCTGAAAACTCTAAACTGGAGCCTAAACCCAGGTTTCACTTTTCTTAACACACAAATAAAAAATATTAATCAAACTTAAATCTATCTCTTATTCCTAACACCCAAAGTACAAATATAATTTGCTTAAAATTATCTCCAATTCCTAACATTAAGATTGCAGTGAGTTTGAATTTTGCTTAAAAAAAGAGATAAACTAAATGGAATGGATGAATGTCACACTGTGTTGGGGGAATGAGTAGAGTTCTGATCTCCATTGCTTGCAATGACTTCACGGAATAAATTGGTATAACTGTGCATGCAGCATGTTGGCAGCAAATGCAGCCATGAGAAAAACAGAGTTAATGTTTCAGGTTGACAACCCTTCCTCAGAACTGGTCAGAAATGTGATAGGTCATAAGCAGGCAAAACGGGAGAAGGTGGGAAAGAGAATGAAAGGGAAGGCGTGTGATAGGGTGGAAGACAGGAGACATTAAATGAGAAAAAAGTTGGTGGGGCAGATTCAAAGCGAATGGTGATGGAACAAGTAGAGAGACAAAGGACGGGCTCAGAGGAGGTGTGCAGCCTTTGTCCAAAAGCAAAAATAGGATTAAGATCAAAATATGCAAAGAAAATGAAATAAAACGGGGGCCAGCATTTAATTATAATTCACTGTGATCCTCTGGCAACCCAAGGTGGCTACCGATAGCCGTCTGTGCATGTGCCCTGGTGAACACATGTGCATAAATCCAATGAAGTCACTCTGCTGCACCCAAGCTTTTTTTGTCAAGGGACAAAATGCTACAGGTATAAAGAAAAGTTAAATCTAAGGCCAAGCCCAAAGTGAAAGCACCAAAGGCTAAGAAAGCAGCTCCAGGAAAGAAGTAAAACCACCCAGACAAATTGCAAAGCTCTGAATCGAAAGGCTCGTCTCCAAACTGCCCAGATCTCCCAGGGAAGAGCTGATATCCCCACCAGCTGAACCCTGTCCCAGCACAAGGAGCAGATTCCAGATAGCAATGTTTTTTTTCTCATAATTGCAGTGTAAACAGAGACTTGCTGACTTGTGCAAACAGTTTCACTGGCTGGTGAAATGATTGGACTTAAAAGGTTTAAAAGGCCCATGTTTCTTACTATTGTTAAAGGTTAATGTTCCAGAATGTAAGATTTGTTTAGAGCACCCTGTTCATTTCTGTTGTCTAGAATTTGATGTGTTTTGTTTGCTACTGTTTCAGCCGGGAGGGATGTTTGGGGCCTTGGACAGTAAGGAGAGAGGAGGTGAAAAGGCAGATGTTACACCTCCTGTACCTGCATGGGAAGATGCCACAGGAAGGGGTCAAAGAGTTGGAGATGATTGAGGAGTGAACCACAGTATCATGGAGGGAAATGCCCTTTCAAAATGCTGAAAGGAGAGGGGTAGGGAAGATATCTTTGATGGTGACATCTCTCTGGGGGTTGGTGGAAATTGCAGAGGATGATCCATTGAATTTGCTGGTGGGGCAGAAGGTGAGGACAAAGGGAACCTTACCTTGGTGCTGGGAGGGAGGGGAAGAGGTAAGGTAGGAGGAGATGTACAAGGGGAGAAAGAATAGATTTGAGATAGGAAGAAATTAGTTCAGTGTGGCAGGAATAGTCTGAAACGATGGGGCTACCAGGATGGTCCTGTTTATGGATCTAGGGAAGGAGATAGAAGGTGCAATACGGGGTTGGGGTACTAGGAAGTAGGAAGCCTTGGAAAGAAGATCTCCAGAAGAAATGAGGTTATGACAGTCTTGGAAATGACAGTTTGATACTCTGCAGTGCGTTCATGGTCAAGAGGCAGGTAGGAGGAAGTGTCAGAGAGTTGGTATTCGGCCACTGCAAGTAGAGGTTGGTTCACCAGACAACAGTGATGCCACCTTCTCAGCAGGCTTGATGACAACAGCAGGATTTTGTAACAGGAGGTGTGTGCCAATCCCACTCTCTCACTTTTTCTTGGTTCCCATGCATTGCAATGGAAATGTAAAGTGCTGGTGGTGTGCACAGGAGACATGTGCAATCACACACCAGGAAAAGCTTCCCAGTGGTGAAACCCACTGTCAGATGACAATACAGCAGGTACAGGTGGGTTATAAACGCCTCCTGGACAAACAGGGAGGCTCAGCATCATGGCCAGAACTTTCCTGTCCAACTCCATTGTCATTAAAATAAATCTTATTGGGAGCACAAAAGTGACAAGGGTGTTTTTAAATTTAATTTTGACTTGTAAATATTTCACATTACATTTGTTTCACTTTGTTAATGTGTGCATCACTGTTATCTGCTGAGACCAGTTTAGTCAGAGAGCTAAAAGTACTGGCACACCTCGTGGTTGAAACACAATTGATGGTTACAGGGGAGTTAGAGACATTTTCTTTATTGTGAAAGAAACAGTGTTGTGTTTCTTTTACTCTTTTTTTGAATGTACATGTTAGTGTCCAGAGCCGTACTCACCACTCTGTGGGATATGGCTGAACTTAGAGACTCAGCTGGCCCTCCCATCTAAGCTTTGTAAAAGATCACTCTCAGCGGGGGTAACTGAAATGTTGTAGGTGAACTCAACGTCCTGTAAGGATGCTACCGGCTAACACCCTGAGATGGACACCCACGTGGACTGTACTGACACTGCCCTTTAGGCCTTTTATTTTCTTACCTTGACCGAGAGTCCCCACCTCCCTCTCGCCATACCTAAAACACCAGGTCCTTCCTTCTTCCACTCCTCCATGCCCCTGACCCTACTCCACAGCCTCACACCTCAGCCCTGACCCAACCTTGCCGGCCCTGAGCCTTCATCTAAGCTGCCATTTCCCTGTCCCTCTCCTTTGTGCCATAGAGTTAAATAAGGAAAGCCACCGATCTCAGGCCCAGCTACGGCACCTTTTAGGGAACGTGAAACTGGGGCCACAAGATTCTCATGCACTGCTGACTTTACCTTGAGGGCAGGATGTAATTTTAAAAAGTTTTACGCTAATGAGTATTCACGGCAGGTGTATGTATTCTAAGTACAAGCCCGTCACATGGCAGGGTAAGGCTCGACAAGATGCAAACACACCCTTGGCTTGATTTCTGCATCTCAACCCGCTGTCAGGAAATTGAGATTTTGCATCCTGCCTAACTCAGTCAGCCCACCATTTGGGATGGTATGGGAGCATCCTGAAACAAAATTGCTGCCATCTCTGCCTGCATTCATAAGATCATAAGAAATATAAGCAGGAGTAGGCCATTCAGCCTGTCACGCCTACTCCACCATTCAATAAGATCATGGCTGACCTGATTGAGAGTTTACCTCCACTTCCCTGCCTCCCAAAGACCTTGACGCCCTTGCCAATCAAAAATCTGTCTAACTCAGCCTTGAATGTATTCAATGATCTAGCCTCCACTGCTATCTGTGGAAGAGAATTCCAAAGACCCATGACCCTCTGAGAGAAGTAATTCCTCCTCATCTCCACCTTAAATGGGATACCTCTTATCTTTAAATTGTGATCCCTAGCTCTGGATTCCCATATGAGAAGAAACACCCTCTCAGCATCTACCCTGTCAAGCCCCTTCAGAATCTTATACGTTTCAATAAGATCACCTCTCACTCTTCTAAACTCCAATGGGTATAGGCCCAACCTGCTCAACCTTTCCTCAGAAGTCAAACCCATCACCCCGGGAATCAGCCAGCGAAGACACAATGGGCCAAGTGGCCTCTTTCTGTGCCGTAAAATTTCTGTGGCTGGGATTTTCCTGCCCTGTCGTAGTGGGATCCACAGTGGAGGGGTGAGGGTGGGGTGGGGGGGGTGGGGGGTGGTGGTGGTGGGGGGTGACAGAGTGGTGGGGGGAGGCCACAGTGGGCCAGCCAAAAGTCCACTGGCTTTAGGCAAGACCGGAAGATCTTGATGGCGGGCAGGGCTGGAAAATCCTGGCCTATGAACTGCTTCCAAAGCAAGGAGACCAAAACTGTACACAGTACTCTAGGTGTGGTCTCACCAATGCCCCATGCAGTTGGAACAAGAATTCCAGACTTTTATACTCCACCCCACTTGCAATAAAGGCCAACATTCCATTCGCCCTCCCAATTACTTGCTGTACCTGCATGTTAACTTTTTGTGATTTACCCACACTCTTCAAATATTGTAGGAAACTCTTTGAGGGATTTCAGTATGGAATGGTTCTGTAAATATAGGAAGTATTCTGTTTTATTCAGAAGGCGATGTGTATGTGGAGCTCGCTACCACATCGAGTAGTTGAAGTAAACCATGTGGATGCACTTAAGGGGAAGCTAGACAAATACATGGGGGAGAAAGGAATAGAAGATTATGCTGATGGGGTGAGATGAAATAGGGTGGGAGGAGGCTTGTGTGGAGCATAAACACTGGCACGGAGTAGTTAGGCTGAATGGCCTGTTTCGGTGTTGTATTTTCTATGTAATTCTATAGGGTAAACTAAGAATTATACACGTGGGTACTTGTTCTACATCTTAAGAAAGAGATTTTGACAACATAATGCATCTCCATGTTCTTCATCGTAGTTAGGTACTCTTATAGATCGCTTGTTTTATTTGTTCTTGAGTTGGAAAGAAGAAATTAAGAAAGATTTGCATTTCCACAGCATCTTTCTTAAATATGTTCCTTCCATATTTCTCTTAGTTCATCAGGGTTTGTTAATAAAATACCTTCCTTACACTCTGTTGCTGTTTTGCAGTCCTTTATGCTGAATACCACTAATCTCCTTTGCATGTCTGTACATAAGGTATACCCTGCCGAATCAATCCAATTCTTCAAGTATTCCTGTGAATCTCAGAGCTCTGCACTTTCTCATCATTTAGATAATAAGCTTCTTTTTTTATTCTTCCGCTCTTTTAATCATTATTCTCATGCATTTATTGTTTCTCTTCTTAACTCGTTAATCAAGTGTCTGTATTTCAGCTTGCCTTTTCTAGCATTCGAAACAAAACAGATGAACCGATAGAGCGAATGGAAAAGATAAATATGATCCAACAGCCATTACAGCGACACGGCTACTGGATGACATAGATTGGGATCTGAATATTGAAGGGTACGTGATATTTAGGAAAGACAGGAAGTTTGGAAAAGGTGGAGGATTGGCTCTATTTATTAATGATGGGGTATTAGCACATTAGAGAGGGATGACCTAAGTTCAGGAAACCGGGATGTAGCAGCGGTTTAGGTTGAGATGAGGAATGATAAAGGTAAGAAGTCATTTGTGGGAGTGGTGTACAGACCCCCTAATTGTAACTACATGGTAGGAACAAATGTAAAAAGAGAGATAATGGGAGCCTGTCAAAAAGGTACAGCAATAATCATGGGGAATTTTAATCTACAAATAGACTGGAAAAATCAGAGGGGCAAAGTTAGCGTAAATGAAGAGCTCATAGGATGTTTTCGGGATAGTCTCTTAGAACATCATGTTCTGGAGCCAACTAGAGGGCGGGCTATACTAGACCTGGTATTGAGCAACAAGATAGGATTCATTGATAACCTCCTGGTGAAGGCACCCCCAGGTAGCAGCGATCATAATATGATTGCATTTTACATTCATTTTGAGGGAGAAACGAGTGCATCCAAGACTAGTATTTTAAATTTAAATAAGGACAATCATGAGGGCAGGAAAGCAGAGCTGGCTAAACTGAACTGGCAAATGAGGTTAAGGTATAGGTCAATAGAGGTTCAGTGGCAGGTACTTAAAGGGATATTTCAGAATAGATACACTCCAATGAGAAAAAAAATTCCCAAGGGGAGAGCCCACTTTCTGTGGTTAACTAAAAAAGTTAAAGACAGTATCAACCTTAAAGAAAAAGCATATAATTACGCAAAGATGAGTGGCAGGTCAGAAGATTGGAAAGAATATAAAGAACATATAAAGAACAGCAAAGAAGGACAATAAAGACTAATAAGGAGGGAAAAATTTAGCATGAGATAAAGCTAGCTAGTTAACAAAGTGAGCGTTGGTCCTATAGAAAGTGAGTCTGGGGAATTGATAATGGAAAGTAGGGAGATGGTGGATGAATTAAACAAGCATTTTGCTTTGGTCTTCAATATAGAGGGACTCAAGTAACATCCGTAAATCAAGAAATGGAAGGGAGGGAGGGAAGTGGCATTAAGCAAATTGTTGGGGCTGTGGGCTGACAAATCCCCATGTCCAGATGGAATTCACCCTCAGGACTTGAAAGAAGTGGCTAGTGAAATAGTTGTTGCATTGGTTTTAATTTTCCAAAATTCCCTAGATTCGGGGAAGGTTCCATTAGATTGGAAAATAGCAAATATAACTTCTTTGTTCAAAAAGCAAGGGAGACAGGAAGTAGGAAACTATAAGCCAGTTAGCCTAACATCTGTCATAGGGAAAACATTAGAAGGTATTATTAAAAATGTTATAGCAGGGCACTTAGAAAAGTTCAAGGTAATAAGGCAGAGTCAACATGGTTTTGTAAAAGGGAAATCATGTTTAGCCAATTTATTGGAGTCCTTTGAGGGAGTTACATGTGCTGTGGATAAAGGGGAACCGGTGGAGGTATTGTACTTAGATTTCCAGAAGGCATTTGATAAAGTGCCACATCAAAGGTTATTACAGAAAATAGAAGCTCATGGTATAGGGGGTAACATATTGACATGGATAGAAGATTGGCTAGCTAACAGGAAGCAGAGAGTTGACATAAATGGGTCTTTTTCTGGTTGGCAGGATGTGATGAGTGGTGTGCCACAGGGATCAGTGCTGGGGTCTCAGCTTTTTACAATTTATATAAATGACTTGGATGAAGGGACCCAAGGAATGGTTGCTAAATTTACTGATGACACAAAGATAGGTAGGAAAGTAAATTGTGAAGAGGGCATAAGGAGGCTACAAAGTCACGTAGATAGGTTAAGTAAGTGGAGAAAATCTGGCAAATGGAGTATAATGTGGGCAAATGTGAAATTGTCCATGTTGGCAGGAATGATAAAAAAGAAGCTTATTATCTAAATGGTAAGGGATTGCAGGGATCTTGGTGTCTAAGTGCATGAATCACTAAAGATTAGTGTGCAAGTACAACAAGTAATTAGGAAAGCTAATAGAATGTAATCATTTATTGTGAGGGGAATTGATTACAAAGGTAGAGAGGTTATGCTTCGGCTGTACAGGACACTGGTGAGATCACATCTGGAGTATTGTGTACTGTACTGGTCTCCTTATTTAAAGAAAGATGTAAATGCATTAGAAGCTGTTCAGAGAAGATTTACTAGACTAATACCACGAATGGGCGGGCTGTCTTAAGAGGAAAGGCTGGACAGGTTAAGCTTGTATCCACTGGAATTTAGAAGAGTAGGAGGCAACTTAATTGAAACCTTTAAGATCCTGAGGGGTTTTAACAAGGTGGATGCGGAGAGCATGTTTCCTCTTGTGGGAGAATCTCAGAAGAGGAAGGAAGAGAATATCAATGCTGGAAGGCTTCAAAATTGAAAGAAGTCATTGGCAAATATAAAGACTGGCACAGGATAGAGAGACATGGAAAGACTACTGTGAGCCAAAGGCCTGGCTTTTACAACCTCAGCATGTCCCAGAGCTCTTTACTGTTTAAAAATAAGGGGTCGCTCATTTAAGGCAGAGATGAGGAGACATTTTTTTTAAGGTAGAGCTAGATAGATTCTTGATTAACAATAAAGTGAAAGGTTATTGGGGGTAGACAGAAATGTGGGGTTGAGGTTACATTCAGATCGGCCATGACCTTGTTGAATGGCAGAGCAGGCTTGAGGGGCCGAGTGGCCTACTCCTGCTCCTAACTCGTATGTATGTTCATACGTTCTCGTGTTGTATTGATATTCTTCCATTTACTCCTTTCTTCCATCCTTTGCAACATTTGTAACCCATGGTGTTTTGATCTCAAATCTCATAAATGGTGACGAAATATTCAGATATTCATAGAAGGAAGAGAACTAGAACAGCTGCAAGAATTCAGGTATTCAGGAAGCAGAATACCTTCAGGTGAAAACTGCAACAGAGAAATAGGACCAAGGATAGCAATGGAAAAGGCTATATTTGATAAGAAGAGATGGTTGCTAACGGGAAAGCTGAATAAACAACTCAGAAAGCGACTTGTAATGAGCTTGATTTGGAGCGTTGTTTTGTAAAGGTGTGAGGCTTGGACCTTACAGAAGGAGGAGAGCAACTTGCTAAAATGCTTTGAAATGTCTGGAGGAAAATGGAAAGGATCAGCTGGACTGAAAAAATAACAGATGATGAAGTGCCGTGAAGAGTGAATGAACAAAGACATTTTTTGAATGTTATTAGGCAGCTACAGAGAGTCTGGGTAGGGGACATCTTAAGAGACTAGTAAGAGACACTATGGAGGGAAAATATCAGAAGAGGAAGGAAGAGAATATCAATGCTGGATGGCTTGAAAATTGAAGGAAGTCATTGGCAAATATGAAGACTGGCCCAGGATAGAGAGGCATGGAAAGACTACTGTGAGCCAAAGGCCTGGCTTTTACGACCTCAGCATGTCCCAGAGCTCTTTACTGCCAGTGACATACTTTTGAAGTCACTGTTGTAATGTAGGAAACATGGCAGCCAACTTGAGCATAGCAAGCTCCCACAACTAGCATTGTGATGATGGCCAGATAATCTGTTTTAGTCATTGAGCCAGGGATAAATATGACACAGGACCTGTTCTTCAGAATAATACCATGGGATCATTTACATACCTCTTATAGAGTAGGCATGGCCTCAGCTCAATTTCTCGTCTGAAAGACAGCACCTTCAACAATGCAGCACTCTATTAGGACTGCACAGGGGCATTAGCCTAGATGTTGTGCTGAAGTCTCTGGATTGGGTCTTGGGGACCCACTTCCTTCTAACTCAGAGGTGAGAATGTTGTCACTGAGATACAACTGAGATGTGTTAATTGCGTTAAATTCTAGTTGGCTGTACTGCTTTCATAGAATCCAACCTATTTAGAAATGTTTTTTCTGAAAACTGAACGAAAGCTGGAAGAGTACAGAAGGATTTGTTTGGACAGGTTGAGGGTTTGTGCTTTCCTGACACTGTTGTAGTGCGGTGTTGTTGAAGAGGACTTGTGCAAAGTAAGTATAGCCGCATAAAAACAAACTGTTTTCTATCCCTGATTGTAGAGGAAGAGGAGGATACAGGGGATGAATAATAAAAAATAAATACTTGTATTTATATAACACCTTTCACAACCCCAGCATGTCTCAAAGTGCTTTACAACAGTGGAGGACTATTTTAAAGTGAAGTCACTGTTGTATATAGGAAACAGGGTAGCCAATTTGCATGCAGCAAAGTCCATCAAACAGCAATGTGTTACGGACAGGAGAGGGGCAGGAAAGCAGTACTTGTTTCCTCTCATCACCTGTCCGTAAGCATAAGGTGTTTTGAATTATCTTTGAAGTGTGGTTCAAGTTACTAATAACCGTCAACAAATTCACATTAGGATTAACTCAGAAAATTAGTTTATTTCACATTCAAAACCTGGAGGAGGAGTGTTCACAACTTCCCACTCCATTACGTACACACGCACACATGCAGTAAAGGGGGAAATATAGAAAAAGAAGTTTTATACCTGTGAATAGTAACAGTACAAGAACCACAGAAATGAATATTGGTTCACATGATTTCCAGAGTCCAGAGTTAGAGATCAATGAGAAATTCTTTCATGTAGGGGTCCAAGTTCAGTTGGCTTAAGATTGGAGTCGCATTACAGTTGCTGCTGATACTGCAAGATGAAGCAGGTACACGGAGAAAGCAGCGATTCTGCAGGTGATGGTAAGAAATCTTCCAGCAGAGACAGGCTTCGAGAAGCAGGCTGTTGATCTGCCTGGAGGTCTGTTTTTTGGTAGTTCACCAGTTGGATGTTAAATAGCAGACTGTTTGTGAGACTAAAGATGTAATGTTAAAACTGTCCAAACAAGCCAGAGGTTTGGGTCCTGTGACATGTTGCATTAATGGTTAATTGCAGTTTAACAATCAGTTTCTGTGCTTCTGGCCAGCATTCCATTGTTCCTCCTTAGGAGAGATGAGGTGGTTATTAGCATCTCTTCCGGTGTAACGAGTTTTGACCTCTCTCTTCTGTGATAATTCTGCATGGGGATCCAGTTCATCTGCACTTCCTCTGTTTTCGTTGATTATAAGCGGTCTGTACAATGAGGCGTAAAATTCTACAGGCTGAGAGAGGAATTCTTTTATTCTTCTAAATCCTGGTCATAGCTCCCAGAACAAAGGGCCAGTCCTGTAGTCATCTGACTTACAGCAGCCATCTTTATTGGTTCAGCAGAAAATACATTAAAAAAAATAGCAATGAGAATAAAGTTTTGAACATACAGTGTTATGTTTCTTTTCAGTTGGTAGGAACCCAACAAATATGATAATAATCAAATAATCAGTTTCAGTGATGTTGATTGAGGGATAAATATTGGCCAGAACAGCAAAGAGAAACCTGCTTCACTTTTTCAAGATAGTGCCATGGGACCTGAAAAATGGTATCTCTGACACTGCTGCATGTCCTCAGTACTGCTTTGAGAGTGTCAGCCGAGATATGTCTCTGGAGTAGGAACTGAACCCATGGCCTGATGATACAACAACAGGTCAAATTCTCATGGATCTGACATTTGATTCCTTTTCAAAATTAGGCCACAAGTTTCAACACTTTGTCAACACATATCAAATGCCCAAGCAGGTATGTCGCCTTCCCATGTCCTGGAATCCAATTGAAGAACCTCCATTATAGTTTTCCACACCATTCATGTGACCGTGTGACCAGTTGACTCACTGCTGTGACTTTGAAAACTTCCAGGTTTGCAGGATGTACTAATAGCAAACAGATGAGAGTGTTGCATAAGAGGTTGCCAGGAAATGAAAAGCTCAAATGCTCCAGATTTTCTTCTGAAAGTACCAGCAAAAGTTGACTGATATTTGGCAAATCAATTATCGCTAAATGGGAGGAAGGAGAGATTACAACTTAGCTCAAAGGGAGACGTAGGCCAGAATGTTTCAGCCAAATTGGCATCGGGGCACCATGGTAGGAGGGGCGGGGGGGGTGTGGTGGGGGGAGGGTGGGGGGGAGGGGTCATCAATATGGTGGGAAAGCCAAAAATAGTTTTTACCTGTCGTAAAGCCAGATTGTGATCGTCTGCTCCGCCCGTCAATGTCAGGTCGCGTTTCCCGCAGTCAGACGTTGGGAATGTCACCTGAGTGCATTTGCATCTCCGTAAAAGTACCGCTCACTGGAATTAACATAGCACGTCAAATTTACCACGTGTCGCTGTGACTTCAGAACGGTGTGACTTCAGAACGGTGTGACTTCAGAACGGTGTGACTTCAGAATGGCGTGACTTCAGAATGGCGTGACTTCAGAGCGGTGTGCTTCAGAATGGCGTGACTTCAGAACAGTGTGACTTCAGAACAGTGTGACTTCAGAACTGCGAGACTTCAGAACGGTGTGACTTCAGAACGGCGTGCTTCAGAACGGTGTGCTTCAGAACGGTGTGACTTCAGAACGGTGTGATTTCAGAACGGTGTGACTTCAGAACGGTGTGACTTCAGAACGGTGTGACTTCAGAACGGCATGCTTAAGAATGGTGTGCTTCAGAACGGTGTGATTTCAGAATGGTGTGCTTCAGAAAGGTGTTAATTCAGAACGGTGTGCTTCAGAACGGTGTGACTTCAGAGCGGCGTGACTTCAGAATGGTGTGCTTCAGAATGGTGTGACTTCAGAACAGCGTGACTTCAGAACAACGTGACTTCAGAACGGCGTGACTTCAGAACGGTGTGACTTCAGAACGGCGTGACTTCAGAACAGTGTGACTTCAGAACGGTGTGCTTCAGAACAGTGTGAATTCAGAACGGTGTGACTTCAGAACGGTGTGCTTCAGAACCGTGTGCTTCAGAACGGTGTGAATTCAGAACGGTGTGACTTCAGAACGGTGTGACTTCAGAACGGCATGATTTCAGAACGGCGTGACTACAGAACGGCATGATTTCAGAAGGGCGTGACTTAAGAACATTGTGACTTCAGAACGGGGTGACTACAGAAAGGTGTGACTTCAGAACGGTGTGACTTCAGAACGGTGTGACTTCAGAACGGCATGCTTCAGAACGGTGTGCTTCAGAACGGTGTGATTTCAGAACGGTGTGCTTCAGAAAGGTGTTACTTCAGAACGGTGTGCTTCAGAACGGTGTGACTTCAGAGCGGCGTGACTTCAGAACGGCGTGACTTCAGAACGGTGTGACTTCAGAACGGCGTGACTTCAGAACAGTGTGACTTCAGAACGGTGTGCTTCAGAACGGTGTGAATACAGAACGGTGTGACTTCAGAATGGTGTGCTTCAGAACGGCGTGAATTCAGAACGGTGTGACTTCAGAACGGCATGATTTCAGAACAGCGTGACTTCAGAACGGCATGATTTCAGAAGGGAGTGACTTCAGAACGTTGTGACTACAGAACGGTGTGACTACAGAATGGTGTGAATTCAGAACGGAGTGCTTCAGAACGGTGTGAATACAGAACGGTGTGACTTCAGAACGGTGTGCTTCAGAACGGTGTATTTCAGAACGGTGTGATTTCAGAACGGCGTGACTTCCGAACGACGTGACTTCAGAACGTTGTGACTTCAGACCGGTGTGCTTCAGAACGGTGTGCTTCAGAATGTTGTGAATTCAGAAAGGTGTGACTTCAGAACGGTGTGACTTCAGAACGGCATGATTTCAGAACGGCGTGACTTCAGAACGGCATGATTTCAGAAAGGCGTGACTTAAGAACATTGTGACTTCAGAACGGTGTGACTTCAGAACGGTGTGCTTCAGAACGGTATGACTTCAGAACGGTGTGACTTCAGAACGGTGTGACTTCAGAACGGCGTGCTACAGAACGGTATGCTTCAGAACGGTGTGATATCAGAATGGTGTGCTTCAGAAAGGTGTTAATTCAGAACGGTGTGCTTCAGAACGGTGTGACTTCAGAGCGGCGTGACTTCAGAATGGTGTGCTTCAGAATGGTGTGACTTCAGAACAGCGTGACTTCAGAACAGCGTGACTTCAGAACGACGTGACTTCAGAACGGTGTGACTTCAGAACGGTGTGACTTCAGAACAGTGTGACTTCAGAACCGTGTGCTTCAAAACGGTGTGACTTCAGAACGGCGTGACTTCAGAACGGCATGATTTCAGAAGGGCGTGACTTCAGAACGGAATGATTTCAGAAGGGCGTGACTTAAGAACATTGTGACTTCAGAACGGTGTGACTACAGAACGGTGTGACTACAGAACGGAGTGACTTCAGAACGGTGTGACTTCAGAACGGTGTGACTTCAGAACGGCGTGCTTCAGAACGGTGTGCTTCAGAACGGTATGATTTCAGAACGGTGTGCTTCAGAAAGGTGTTACTTCAGAACGGTGTGCTTCAGAACGGTGTGACTTCAGAGCGGCGTGACTTCAGAATGGTGTGCTTCAAAATGGTGTGACTTCAGAACAGCGTGACTTCAGAACAGTGTGACTACAGAACGGTGTGACTACAGAACGGAGTGACTTCAGAACGGTGTGACTTCAGAACGGTGTGACTTCAGAACGGCGTGCTTCAGAACGGTGTGCTTCAGAACGGTATGATTTCAGAACGGTGTGCTTCAGAAAGGTGTTACTTCAGAACGGTGTGCTTCAGAACGGTGTGACTTCAGAACGGTGTGACATCAGAATGGTGTGCTTCAGATCGGAGTGAATTCAGAACGGTGTGACTTCAGAACGGCATGATTTCAGAACGGCGTGACTTCAGAACGGCATGATTTCAGAAGGGAGTGACTTCAGAACGTTGTGACTACAGAACGGTGTGACTACAGAATGGTGTGAATTCAGAACGGAGTGCTTCAGAACGGTGTGAATACAGAACGGTGTGACTTCAGAACGGTGTGCTTCAGAACGGTGTGATTTCAGAACGGTGTGATTTCAGAACGGCGTGACTTCAGAACAACGTGACTTCAGAACGTTGTGACTTCAGACCGGTGTGCTTCAGAACGGTGTGCTTCAGAACGGCGTGACTTCAGAACGGTGTGACTTCAGAACGCTGTGACTTCAGAACGGTGTGCTTCAGAATGGTGTGACTTCTGAACGGTGTGCTTCAGAACGGTGAGACTTCAGAACGGTGTGCTTCAGAACGGTGAGACTTCTGAACGGTGTGCTTCAGAACGGTGTGAATTCAGAACGACGTGACTTAAGAACGGTGTGACTTCAGAACGGCGTGCTTCAGAACGGCGTGCTTCAGGACGGTGTGATTTCAGAATGGTGTGCTTCAGAAAGGTGTTACTTGAGAAAGGTGTGCTTCAGAATGGTGTGATTTCAGAACGGTGTGACTTCAGAACGGTGTGACTTCAGAACGGTGTGACTTCAGAACGGCGTGCTACAGAACGGTGTGCTTCAGAACGGTGTGATTTCAGAATGGTGTGCTTCAGAAAGGTGTTAATTCAGAACGGTGTGCTTCAGAACGGTGTGACTTCAGAGCGGCGTGACTTCAGAATGGTGTGCTTCAGAATGGTGTGACTTCAGAACAGCGTGACTTCAGCACAGCGTGACTTCAGAACAGCGTGACTTCAGAACGGTGTGACTTCAGAACGGCGTGACTTCAGAACAGAGTGACTTCAGAACGGTGTGCTTCAGAACGGTGTGAATTCAGAACGGTGTGACTTCAGAACGGTGTGCTTCAGAACCGTGTGCTTCAGAACGGTGTGAATTCAGAACGGTGTGACTTCAGAACGGTGTGACTTCAGAACGGCGTGACTTCAGAACGGCGTGACTTCAGAACGGCATGATTTCAGAAGGGCGTGACTTAAGAACATTGTGACTTCAGAACGGTGTGACTACAGAACGGTGTGACTTCAGAACGGTGTGACTTCAGAACGGTGTGACTTCAGAAAGGTGTGCTTCAGAACGGTGTGCTTCAGAACGGTATGACTTCAGAGCAGCGTGACTTCAGAATGGTGTGCTTCAAAAATGGTGTGACTTCAGAACAGCGTGACTTCAGAACAGCGTGACTTCAGAACGGCGTGACTTCAGAACGGTGTGACTTCAGAACGGCGTGACTTCAGAACAGTGTGACTTCAGAATGGTGTGCTTCAGAACGGTGCGAATTCAGAACGGTGTGACTTCAGAACGGCATGATTTCAGAACGGCGTGACTTCAGAACGGCATGATTTCAGAAGGGAGTGACTTCAGAACGTTGTGACTACAGAACGGTGTGACTACAGAATGGTGTGAATTCAGAACGGAGTGCTTCAGAACGGTGTGAATACAGAACGGTGTGACTTCAGAACGGTGTGCTTCAGAACGGTGTGATTTCAGAACGGTGTGATTTCAGAACGGCGTGACTTCAGAACGTCGTGACTTCAGAACGGTGTGACTTCAGAACGCTGTGACTTCAGAACGGTGTGCTTCAGAACGGTGTGCTTCAGAACGGTGTGATTTCAGTACGGTGTGATTTCAGAACGGCGTGACTTCAGAACGTCGTGACTTCAGAACGGTGTGACTTCAGAACGCTGTGACTTCAGAACGGTGTGCTTCAGAACGGTGTGACTTCAGAACGGTGTGATTTCAGAACGGTGTGCTTCAGAACGGTGAGACTTCTGAACGGTGTGCTTCAGAACGGTGTGAATACAGAACGACGTGACTGAAGAACGGTGTGCTTCAGAATGGTGTGACGTAAGAACGGTGTGCTTCAGAACGGTGTGCTTCAGAACGGTGTGCTTCAGAACGGCGTGACTTCAGAACGGTGTGCTTCAGAACGATGTGACTTCAGAACGGTGTGACTTCAGGACGGTGTGCTTCAGAGCAGTGTGCTTCAGAATGGTGTGCTTCAGAATGGGGTGACTTCAGAACGGTGTGCTTCAGAATGGTGTGACTTCAGAACGGTGTGCTTCAGAACGGTGTGCTTCAGAACGGTGTGTTTTAGAACGGCGTGACTTCAGAACGTTGTGACTACAGAATGGTGTGACTACAGAATGGTGTGAATTCAGAACGGAGTGCTTCAGAACGGTGTGAATACAGAACGGTGTGACTTCAGAACGGTGTGCTTCAGAACGGTGTGATTTCAGAGCGGTGTGATTTCAGAACGGCGTGACTTCAGAACGTCGTGACTTCAGACCGGTGTGCTTCAGAACGGTGTGCTTCAGAATGGTGTGCTTCAGAACTGTGTGACTTCAGAACGGTGTGCTTCAGAACGGTGTGCTTCAGAACAGCGTGACTTCAGAACGACGAAACTACAGAACAGCGTGACTTCAGAACAGTGTGCTTCAGAACGGTGTGCTTAAGAACGATGTGATTTCAGAACGGTATGCTTCAGAACGGTGTGACTTCAGAACGGTGTGCTGCAGAACGGTGTGACTTCAGAACGGTGTGCTTTAGAACAGCGTGACTTCAGAACGGAGAGACTTCAGAACACCGTGACTTTAGAACGGTGTGCTTCAGAACGGTGTGCTTCAGAACGGTGTGACTTCAGAACGGTGTGAATTCAGAAGGGCGAGATTTCAGAACGGTGTGCTTCAGAATGGTGTGATTTCAGAACAGTGTGCTTCAGAACGGTGTGCTTCAGAACGGTGTGACCTCAGAACAGTGTGCTTCTAAACGGTGTGACTTCAGAACGGTGTGACTTCAGAACGGCATGCTACAGAATGGTGTGCTTCAGAACAGTGTGACTTCAGAACGGTGTGCTTCAGAACGGTGTGAATACAGAACGGTGTGACTTCAGAATGGTGTGCTTCAGAACGGCGTGAATTCAGAACGGTGTGACTTCAGAACGGCATGATTTCAGAACAGCGTGACTTCAGAACGGCATGATTTCAGAAGGGAGTGACTTCAGAACGTTGTGACTACAGAACGGTGTGACTACAGAATGGTGTGAATTCAGAACGGAGTGCTTCAGAACGGTGTGAATACAGAACGGTGTGACTTCAGAACGGTGTGCTTCAGAACGGTGTATTTCAGAACGGTGTGATTTCAGAACGGCGTGACTTCCGAACGACGTGACTTCAGAACGTTGTGACTTCAGACCGGTGTGCTTCAGAACGGTGTGCTTCAGAATGTTGTGAATTCAGAAAGGTGTGACTTCAGAACGGTGTGACTTCAGAACGGCATGATTTCAGAACGGCGTGACTTCAGAACGGCATGATTTCAGAAAGGCGTGACTTAAGAACATTGTGACTTCAGAACGGTGTGACTTCAGAACGGTGTGCTTCAGAACGGTATGACTTCAGAACGGTGTGACTTCAGAACGGTGTGACTTCAGAACGGCGTGCTACAGAACGGTATGCTTCAGAACGGTGTGATATCAGAATGGTGTGCTTCAGAAAGGTGTTAATTCAGAACGGTGTGCTTCAGAACGGTGTGACTTCAGAGCGGCGTGACTTCAGAATGGTGTGCTTCAGAATGGTGTGACTTCAGAACAGCGTGACTTCAGAACAGCGTGACTTCAGAACGACGTGACTTCAGAACGGTGTGACTTCAGAACGGCGTGACTTCAGAACAGTGTGACTTCAGAACCGTGTGCTTCAAAACGGTGTGACTTCAGAACGGCGTGACTTCAGAACGGCATGATTTCAGAAGGGCGTGACTTCAGAACGGAATGATTTCAGAAGGGCGTGACTTAAGAACATTGTGACTTCAGAACGGTGTGACTACAGAACGGTGTGACTACAGAACGGAGTGACTTCAGAACGGTGTGACTTCAGAACGGTGTGACTTCAGAACGGCGTGCTTCAGAACGGTGTGACTTCAGAACGGTATGATTTCAGAACGGTGTGCTTCAGAAAGGTGTTACTTCAGAACGGTGTGCTTCAGAACGGTGTGACTTCAGAGCGGCGTGACTTCAGAATGGTGTGCTTCAAAATGGTGTGACTTCAGAACAGCGTGACTTCAGAACAGTGTGACTTCAGAACGGCGTGACTTCAGAACGGTGTGAATTCAGAACGGTGTGACATCAGAATGGTGTGCTTCAGATCGGAGTGAATTCAGAACGGTGTGACTTCAGAACGGCATGATTTCAGAACGGCGTGACTTCAGAACGGCATGATTTCAGAAGGGAGTGACTTCAGAACGTTGTGACTACAGAACGGTGTGACTAAAGAATGGTGTGAATTCAGAACGGAGTGCTTCAGAACGGTGTGAATACAGAACGGTGTGACTTCAGAACGGTGTGCTTCAGAACGGTGTGATTTCAGAACGGTGTGATTTCAGAACGGCGTGACTTCAGAACAACGTGACTTCAGAACGTTGTGACTTCAGACCGGTGTGCTTCAGAACGGTGTGCTTCAGAACGGCGTGACTTCAGAACGGTGTGACTTCAGAACGCTGTGACTTCAGAACGGTGTGCTTCAGAATGGTGTGACTTCTGAACGGTGTGCTTCAGAACGGTGAGACTTCAGAACGGTGTGCTTCAGAACGGTGAGACTTCTGAACGGTGTGCTTCAGAACGGTGTGAATTCAGAACGACGTGACTTAAGAACGGTGTGCTTCAGAACGGCGTGCTTCAGAACGGCGTTCTTCAGGACGGTGTGATTTCAGAATGGTGTGCTTCAGAAAGGTGTTACTTGAGAAAGGTGTGCTTCAGAATGGTGTGATTTCAGAACGGTGTGACTTCAGAACGGTGTGACTTCAGAACGGTGTGACTTCAGAACGGCGTGCTACAGAACGGTGTGCTTCAGAACGGTGTGATTTCAGAATGGTGTGCTTCAGAAAGGTGTTAATTCAGAACGGTGTGCTTCAGAACGGTGTGACTTCAGAGCGGCGTGACTTCAGAATGGTGTGCTTCAGAATGGTGTGACTTCAGAACAGCGTGACTTCAGCACAGCGTGACTTCAGAACAGCGTGACTTCAGAACGGTGTGACTTCAGAACGGCGTGACTTCAGAACAGAGTGACTTCAGAACGGTGTGCTTCAGAACGGTGTGAATTCAGAACGGTGTGACTTCAGAACGGTGTGCTTCAGAACCGTGTGCTTCAGAACGGTGTGAATTCAGAACGGTGTGACTTCAGAACGGTGTGACTTCAGAACGGCGTGACTTCAGAACGGCGTGACTTCAGAACGGCATGATTTCAGAAGGGCGTGACTTAAGAACATTGTGACTTCAGAACGGTGTGACTACAGAACGGTGTGACTTCAGAACGGTGTGACTTCAGAACGGTGTGACTTCAGAAAGGTGTGCTTCAGAACGGTGTGCTTCAGAACGGTATGACTTCAGAGCAGCGTGACTTCAGAATGGTGTGCTTCAAAAATGGTGTGACTTCAGAACAGCGTGACTTCAGAACAGCGTGACTTCAGAACGGCGTGACTTCAGAACGGTGTGACTTCAGAACGGCGTGACTTCAGAACAGTGTGACTTCAGAATGGTGTGCTTCAGAACGGTGTGAATTCAGAACGGTGTGACTTCAGAATGGTGTGCTTCAGAACGGTGCGAATTCAGAACGGTGTGACTTCAGAACGGCATGATTTCAGAAGGGAGTGACTTCAGAACGGCATGATTTCAGAAGGGAGTGACTTCAGAACGTTGTGACTACAGAACGGTGTGACTACAGAATGGTGTGAATTCAGAACGGAGTGCTTCAGAACGGTGTGAATACAGAACGGTGTGACTTCAGAACGGTGTGCTTCAGAACGGTGTGATTTCAGAACGGTGTGATTTCAGAACGGCGTGACTTCAGAACGTCGTGACTTCAGAACGGTGTGACTTCAGAACGCTGTGACTTCAGAACGGTGTGCTTCAGAACGGTGTGCTTCAGAACGGTGTGATTTCAGAACGGTGTGATTTCAGAACGGCGTGACTTCAGAACGTCGTGACTTCAGAACGGTGTGACTTCAGAACGCTGTGACTTCAGAACGGTGTGCTTCAGAACGGTGTGACTTCAGAACGGTGTGATTTCAGAACGGTGTGCTTCAGAACGGTGAGACTTCTGAACGGTGTGCTTCAGAACGGTGTGAATACAGAACGACGTGACTGAAGAACGGTGTGCTTCAGAATGGTGTGACGTAAGAACGGTGTGCTTCAGAACGGTGTGCTTCAGAACGGTGTGCTTCAGAACGGCGTGACTTCAGAACGGTGTGCTTCAGAACGATGTGACTTCAGAACGGTGTGACTTCAGGACGGTGTGCTTCAGAGCAGTGTGCTTCAGAATGGTGTGCTTCAGAATGGGGTGACTTCAGAACGGTGTGCTTCAGAATGGTGTGACTTCAGAACGGTGTGCTTCAGAACGGTGTGCTTCAGAACGGTGTGTTTTAGAACGGCGTGACTTCAGAACGTTGTGACTACAGCATGGTGTGACTACAGAATGGTGTGAATTCAGAACGGAGTGCTTCAGAACGGTATGAATACAGAACGGTGTGACTTCAGAACGGTGTGCTTCAGAACGGTGTGATTTCAGAGCGGTGTGATTTCAGAACGGCGTGACTTCAGAACGTCGTGACTTCAGACCGGTGTGCTTCAGAACGGTGTGCTTCAGAATGGTGTGCTTCAGAACTGTGTGACTTCAGAACGGTGTGCTTCAGAACGGTGTGCTTCAGAACAGCGTGACTTCAGAACGACGAAACTACAGAACAGCGTGACTTCAGAACAGTGTGCTTCAGAACGGTGTGCTTCAGAACGATGTGATTTCAGAACGGTATGCTTCAGAACGGTGTGACTTCAGAACGGTGTGCTGCAGAACGGTGTGACTTCAGAACGGTGTGCTTTAGAAAAGCGTGACTTCAGAACGGAGAGACTTCAGAACACCGTGACTTTAGAACGGTGTGCTTCAGAACGGTGTGCTTCAGAACGGTGTGACTTCAGAACGGTGTGAATTCAGAAGGGCGAGATTTCAGAACGGTGTGCTTCAGAATGGTGTGATTTCAGAACAGTGTGCTTCAGAACGGTGTGCTTCAGAACGGTGTGACCTCAGAACAGTGTGCTTCTAAACGGTGTGACTTCAGAACGGTGTGACTTCAGAACGGCATGCTACAGAATGGTGTGCTTCAGAACGGTGTGATTTCAGAATGGTGTGCTTCAGAAAGGTGTTAATTCAGAACGGTGTGCTTCAGAACGGTGTGACTTCAGAGCGGCGTGACTTCAGAATGGTGTGCTTCAGAATGGTGTGACTTCAGAACAGCGTGACTTCAGAACAACGTGACTTCAGAACGGCGTGACTTCAGAACAGTGTGACTTCAGAACGGTGTGCTTCAGAACGGGGTGAATTCAGAACGGTGTGACTTCAGAACCGTGTGCTTCAGAACCGTGTGCTTCAGAACGGCATGATTTCAGAACGGCGTGACTTCAGAACGGCATGATTTCAGAAGGGCGTGACTTAAGAACATTGTGACTTCAGAACGGGGTGACTACAGAACGGTGTGACTTCAGAACGGTGTGCTTCAGAACGGTGTGACTACAGAACGGTGTGACTTCAGAACGGTGTGACTTCAGAACGGCGTGCTTCAGAACGGTGTGCTTCAGAACGGTGTGATTTCAGAACGGTGTGCTTCAGAAAGGTGTTACTTCAGAACAGTGTGCTTCAGAACGGTGTGACTTCAGAGCGGCGTGACTTCAGAACGGCGTGACTTCAGAACGGTGTGACTTCAGAGCGGCGTGACTTCAAAACAGTGTGACTTCAGAACGGTGTGCTTCAGAACGGTGTGAATAAAGAACGGTGTGACTTCAGAATGGTGTGCTTCAGAACGGCGTGAATTCAGAACGGCGTGACTTCAGAACGGCATGATTTCAGAAGGGAGTGACTTCAGAACGTTGTGACTTCAGAACGGTGTGACTACAGAATGGTGTGAATTCAGAACGGAGTGCTTCAGAACGGTATGAATACAGAACGGTGTGACTTCAGAACGGTGTGCTTCAGAACGGTGTATTTCAGAACGGTGTGATTTCAGAACGGCGTGACTTCCGAACGACGTGACTTCAGAACGTTGTGACTTCAGACCGGTGTGCTTCAGAACGGTGTGCTTCAGAATGTTGTGAATTCAGAACGGTGTGACTTCAGAACGGTGTGACTTCAGAACGGCATGATTTCAGAACGGCGTGACTTCAGAACGGCATGATTTCAGAAAGGCGTGACTTAAGAACATTGTGACTTCAGAACGGTGTGACTTCAGAACGGTGTGCTTCAGAACGGTATGACTTCAGAACGGTGTGACTTCAGAACGGTGTGACTTCAGAACGGCGTGCTACAGAACGGTATGCTTCAGAACGGTGTGATATCAGAATGGTGTGCTTCAGAAAGGTGTTAATTCAGAACGGTGTGCTTCAGAACGGTGTGACTTCAGAGCGGCGTGACTTCAGAATGGTGTGCTTCAGAATGGTGTGACTTCAGAACAGCGTGACTTCAGAACGACGTGACTTCAGAACGGTGTGACTTCAGAACGGCGTGACTTCAGAACATTGTGACTTCAGAACGGTGTGCTTCAGAACGGTGTGAATTCAGAACGGTGTGACTTCAGAACGGTGTGGTTCAGGACCGTGTGCTTCAGAACGGTGTGAATTCAGAACGGTGTGACTTCAGAACGGTGTGACTTCAGAATGGCGTGACTTCAGAACGGTGTGCTTCAGAACGGTGTGATTTCAGAACGGTGTGCTTCAGAAAGGTGTTACTTCAGAACGGTGTGCTTCAGAACGGTGTGACTTCAGAGCGGCGTGACTTCAGAATGGTGTGCTTCAAAATGGTGTGACTTCAGAACAGCGTGACTTCAGAACAGCGTGACTTCAGAACGGCGTGACTTCAGAACGGTGTGAATTCAGAACGGTGTGACTTCAGAATGGTGTGCTTCAGATCGGAGTGAATTCAGAACGGTGTGACTTCAGAACGGCATGATTTCAGAACGGCGTGACTTCAGAACGGCATGATTTCAGAAGGGAGTGACTTCAGAACGTTGTGACTACAGAACGGTGTGACTACAGAATGGTGTGAATTCAGAACGGAGTGCTTCAGAACGGTGTGATTTCAGAATGGTGTGCTTCAGAATGGTGTGACTTCTGAACGGTGTGCTTCAGAACGGTGAGACTTCAGAACGGTGTGCTTCAGAACGGTGAGACTTCTGAACGGTGTGCTTCAGAACGGTGTGAATTCAGAACGACGTGACTTAAGAACGGTGTGCTTCAGAACGGCGTGCTTCAGAACGGCGTGCTTCAGGACGGTGTGATTTCAGAATGGTGTGCTTCAGAAAGGTGTTACTTGAGAACGGTGTGCATCAGAACGGTGTGACTTCAGAACGGTGTGATTTCAGAACGGTGTGATTTCAGAACGGTGTGACTTCAGAGCGGCGTGACTTCAGAATGGTGTGCTTCAGAATGGTGTGACTTCAGAACAGCGTGACTTCAGAACAGCGTGACTTCAGAACATCGTGACTTCAGAACGGTGTGACTTCAGAACGGCATGACTTCAGAACAGTGTGACTTCAGAACGGTGTGCTTCAGAACGGTGTGAATTCAGAACGGTGTGACTTCAGAACGGTGTGCTTCAGAACCGTGTGCTTCAGAACGGTGTGAATTCAGAACGGTGTGACTTCAGAACGGTGTGACTTCAGAACGGCGTGACTTCAGAACGGCGTGACTTCAGAAGGGCGTGACTTAAGAACATTGTGACTTCAGAACGGTGTGACTACAGAACTGTGTGACTTCAGAACGGTGTGCTTCAGAACGGTGTGACTACAGAACGGTGTGACTTCAGAACGGTGTGACTTCAGAACGGTGTAACTTCAGAAAGCTGTGCTTCAGAACGGTGTGCTTCAGAACGGTATGACTTCAGAGCAGCGTGACTTCAGAATGGTGTGCTTCAAAATGGTGTGACTTCAGAACAGCGTGACTTCAGAACAGCGTGACTTCAGAACGGCGTGACTTCAGAACGTTGTGACTTCAGACCGGTGTGCTTCAGAACAGTGTGCTTCAGAATGTTGTGAATTCAGAACGGTGTGACTTCAGAACGGTGTGACTTCAGAACGGCATGATTTCAGAACGGCGTGACTTCAGAACGGCATGATTTCAGAAAGGCGTGACTTAAGAACATTGTGACTTCAGAACGGTGTGACTTCAGAACGGTGTGCTTCAGAACGGTATGACTTCAGAACGGTGTGACTTCAGAACGGTGTGACTTCAGAACGGCGTGCTACAGAACGGTATGCTTCAGAACGGTGTGATATCAGAATGGTGTGCTTCAGAAAGGTGTTAATTCAGAACGGTGTGCTTCAGAACGATGTGACTTCAGAGCGGCGTGACTTCAGAATGGTGTGCTTCAGAATGGTGTGACTTCAGAACAGCGTGACTTCAGAACGACGTGACTTCAGAACGGTGTGACTTCAGAACGGCGTGACTTCAGAACAGTGTGACTTCAGAACGGTGTGCTTCAGAACGGTGTGAATTCAGAATGGTGTGACTTCAGATCGGCATGATTTCAGAACGGCGTGACTTCAGAACGGCATGATTTCAGAAGGGAGTGACTTCAGAACGTTGTGACTACAGAACGGTGTGACTACAGAATGGTGTGAATTCAGAACGGAGTGCTTCAGAACGGTGTGAATACAGAACGGTGTGACTTCAGAACGGTGTGCTTCAGAACGGTGTGATTTCAGAACGGTGTGATTTCAGAACGGCGTGACTTCAGAACGTCGTGACTTCAGACCGGTGTGCTATAGAACGGTGTGCTTCAGAACGGCGTGACTTCAGAACGGTGTGACTTCAGAACGCTGTGACTTCAGAACGGTGTGCTTCAGAACGGTGTGACTTCAGAACGGTGTGATTTCAGAACGGTGTGCTTCAGAACGGTGTGACTCCTGAACGGTGTGCTTCAGATCGGTGAGAATTCAGAACGGTGTGCTTCAGAACGTTGAGACTTCTGAACGGTGTGCTTCAGAACGGTGTGAATACAGAACGACGTGACTGAAGAACGGTGTGCTTCAGAATGGTGTGACGTAAGAACGGTGTGCTTCAGAACGTTGTGCTTCAGAACGGTGTGACTTCAGAGCGGCGTGACTTCAGAATGGTGTGCTTCAGAATGGTGTGACTTCAGAACGGCGTGACTTCAGAACGGTGTGACTTCAGAACGGCGTGACTTCAGAACAGTGTGACTTCAGAACGGTGTGCTTCAGAACGGTGTGAATTCAGAACGGTGTGACTTCAGAACGGTGTGCTTCAGAACCGTGTGCTTCAGAACGGTGTGAATTCAGAACGGTGTGACTTCAGAACGGTGTGACTTCAGAACGGCATGATTTCAGAACGGCGTGACTTCAGAACGGCATGATTTCAGAAGGGCGTGACTTAAGAACATTGTGACTTCAGAACGGGGTGACTACAGAACGGTGTGACTTCAGAACGGTGTGCTTCAGAACGGTGTGACTACAGAACGGTGTGACTTCAGAACGGTGTGACTTCAGAACGGCGTGCTTCAGAACGGTGTGCTTCAGAACGGTGTGATTTCAGAACGGTGTGCTTCAGAAAGGTGTTACTTCAGAACGGTGTGCTTCAGAACGGTGTGACTTCAGAACGGTGTGACTTCAGAACGCTGTGACTTCAGAACGGTGTGCTTCAGAATGGTGTGACTTCTGAACGGTGTGCTTCAGAACGGTGAGACTTCAGAACGGTGTGCTTCAGAACGGTGAGACTTCTGAACGGTGTGCTTCAGAACGGTGTGAATTCAGAACGACGTGACTTAAGAACGGTGTGCTTCAGAACGGCGTGCTTCAGAACGGCGTGCTTCAGGACGGTGTGATTTCAGAATGGTGTGCTTCAGAAAGGTGTTACTTGAGAACGGTGTGCTTCAGAACGGTGTGACTTCAGAACGGTGTGATTTCAGAACGGTGTGACTTCAGAACGGTGTGACTTCAGAACGGCGTGCTACAGAACGGTGTGCTTCAGAACGGTGTGATTTCAGAATGGTGTGCTTCAGAAAGGTGTTAATTCAGAACGGTATGCTTCAGAACGGTGTGACTTCAGAGCGGCGTGACTTCAGAATGGTGTGCTTCAGAATGGTGTGACTTCAGAACAGCGTGACTTCAGAACAGCGTGACTTCAGAACAGCGTGACTTCAGAACGGTGTGACTTCAGAACGGCGTGACTTCAGAACAGAGTGACTTCAGAACGGTGTGCTTCAGAACGGTGTGAATTCAGAACGGTGTGACTTCAGAACGGTGTGCTTCAGAACCGTGTGCTTCAGAACGGTGTGAATTCAGAACGGTGTGACTTCAGAACGGTGTGACTTCAGAACGGCGTGACTTCAGAACGGCGTGACTTCAGAACGGTGTGACTTCAGAACGGCGTGACTTCAGAACGGCGTGACTTCAGAACGGCATGATTTCAGAAGGGCGTGACTTAAGAACATTGTGACTTCAGAACGGTGTGACTACAGAACGGTGTGACTTCAGAACGGTGTGCTTCAGAACGGTGTGACTACAGAACGGTGTGACTTCAGAACAGTGTGACTTCAGAACGGTGTGACTTCAGAAAGGTGTGCTTCAGAACGGTGTGCTTCAGAACGGTATGACTTCAGAGCAGCGTGACTTCAGAACGGTGTGCTTCAAAATGGGGTGACTTCAGAACAGCGTGACTTCAGAACAGCGTGACTTCAGAACGGCGTGACTTCAGAACGGTGTGACTTCAGAACGGCGTGACTTCAGAACAGTGTGACTTCAGAAGGGAGTGACTTCAGAACAGTGTGACTTCAGAATGGTGTGCTTCAGAACGGTGTGAATTCAGAACGGTGTGACTTCAGAATGGTGTGCTTCAGAACGGTGTGAATTCAGAACGGTGTGACTTCAGAACGGCATGATTTCAGAACGGCGTGACTTCAGAACGGCTTGATTTCAGAAGGGAGTGACTTCAGAACGTTGTGACTACAGAACGGTGTGACTACAGAATGGTGTGAATTCAGAACGGAGTGCTTCAGAACGGTGTGAATACAGAACGGTGTGACTTCAGAACGGTGTGCTTCAGAAGGGTGTGATTTCAGAACGGTGTGATTTCAGAACGGCGTGACTTCAGAACGTCGTGACTTCAGACCGGTGTGCTTCAGAACGGTGTGCTTCAGAACGGCGTGACTTCAGAACGGTGTGACTTCAGAACGCTGTGACTTCAGAACGGTGTGCTTCAGAACGGTGTGACTTCAGAACGGCGTGACTTCAGAACGTCGTGACTTCAGACCGGTGTGCTTCAGAACGGTGTGCTTCAGAACGGCGTGACTTCAGAACGGTGTGACTTCAGAACGCTGTGACTTCAGAACGGTGTGCTTCAGAACGGTGTGACTTCAGAACGGTGTGATTTCAGAACGGTGTGCTTCAGAACGGTGTGACTTCTGAACGGTGTGCTTCAGATCGGTGAGACTTCAGAACGGTGTGCTTCAGAACGGCATGACTTCAGAACGGTGTGCTTCAGAACGATGTGACTTCAGAACGGTGTGACTTCAGGACGGTGTGCTTCAGAATGGTGTGACTTCAGAACGGTGTGCTTCAGAATGGTGTGCTTCAGAACGGTGTGTTTTAGAACGGCGTGACTTCAGAACGTTGTGACTACAGAACGGTGTGACTACAGAATGGTGTGAATTCAGAACGGAGTGCTTCAGAACGGTGTGAATACAGAACGGTGTGCTTCAGAACGGTGTGCTTCAGAATGGTGTGCTTCAGAACTGTGTGACTTCAGAACGGTGTGCTTCAGAACGGTGTGCTTCAGAACAGCGTGACTTCAGAACGGTGTGCTTCAGAACGGTGTGCTTCAGAACGGTGTGACTTCAGAACGGTGTGATTTCAGAATGGTGTGCTTCAGAACGGTGTATTTCAGAACGGTGTGATTTCAGAACGGCGTGACTTCCGAACGACGTGACTTCAGAACGTTGTGACTTCAGACCGGTGTGCTTCAGAACGGTGTGCTTCAGAATGTTGTGAATTCAGAACGGTGTGACTTCAGAACGGTGTGACTTCAGAACGGCATGATTTCAGAACGGCGTGACTTCAGAACGGCATGATTTCAGAAAGGCGTGACTTAAGAACATTGTGACTTCAGAACGGTGTGACTTCAGAACGGTGTGCTTCAGAACGGTATGACTTCAGAACGGTGTGACTTCAGAACGGTGTGACTTCAGAACGGCGTGCTACAGAACGGTATGCTTCAGAACGGTGTGATATCAGAATGGTGTGCTTCAGAAAGGTGTTAATTCAGAACGGTGTGCTTCAGAACGGTGTGACTTCAGAGCGGCGTGACTTCAGAATGGTGTGCTTCAGAATGGTGTGACTTCAGAACAGCGTGACTTCAGAACGACGTGACTTCAGAACGGTGTGACTTCAGAACGGCGTGACTTCAGAACAGTGTGACTTCAGAACGGTGTGCTTCAGAACGGTGTGAATTCAGAACGGTGTGACTTCAGAACGGTGTGCTTCAGGACCGTGTGCTTCAGAACGGTGTGAATTCAGAACGGTGTGACTTCAGAACGGTGTGACTTCAGAACGGCGTGACTTCAGAACGGCATGATTTCAGAAGGGCGTGACTTCAGAACGGAATGATTTCAGAAGGGCTTGACTTAAGAACATTGTGACTTCAGAACGGTGTGACTACAGAACGGTGTGACTACAGAACGGTGTGACTTCAGAACGGTGTGACTTCAGAATGGTGTGACTTCAGAACGGCGTGCTTCAGAACGGTGTGCTTCAGAACGGTGTGATTTCAGAACGGTGTGCTTCAGAACGGTGTGACTTCAGAGCGGCGTGACTTCAGAATGGTGTGCTTCAAAATGGTGTGACTTCAGAACAGCGTGACTTCAGAACAGCGTGACTTCAGAACGGCGTGACTTCAGAACGGTGTGAATTCAGAACGGTGTGACTTCAGAATGGTGTGCTTCAGATCGGAGTGAATTCAGAACGGTGTGACTTCAGAACTGCATGATTTCAGAACGGCGTGACTTCAGAACGGCATGATTTCAGAAGGGAGTGACTTCAGAACGTTGTGACTACAGAACGGTGTGACTACAGAATGGTGTGAATTCAGAACGGAGTGCTTCAGAACGGTGTGATTTCAGAATGGTGTGCTTCAGAATGGTGTGACTTCTGAACGGTGTGCTTCAGAACGGTGAGACTTCAGAACGGTGTGCTTCAGAACGGTGAGACTTCTGAACGGTGTGCTTCAGAACGGTGTGAATTCAGAACGACGTGACTTAAGAACGGTGTGCTTCAGAACGGCGTGCTTCAGAACGGCGTGCTTCAGGACGGTGTGATTTCAGAATGGTGTGCTTCAGAAAGGTGTTA
Source organism: Carcharodon carcharias (assembly GCF_017639515.1). NCBI lineage: Eukaryota > Metazoa > Chordata > Chondrichthyes > Lamniformes > Lamnidae > Carcharodon > Carcharodon carcharias. Next base: position 132,228,350 of record NC_054478.1, on the reverse strand, counting down.
CTTGAGAACGGTGTGCTTCAGAACGGTGTGACTTCAGAACGGTGTGATTTCAGAACGGTGTGATTTCAGAACGGTGTGACTTCAGAGCGGCGTGACTTCAGAATGGTGTGCTTCAGAATGGTGTGACTTCAGAACAGCGTGACTTCAGAACAGCGTGACTTCAGAACAGCGTGACTTCTGAACGGTGTGACTTCAGAACGGCATGACTTCAGAACAGTGTGACTTCAGAACGGTGTGCTTCAGAACGGTGTGAATTCAGAACGGTGTGACTTCAGAACGGTGTGCTTCAGAACCGTGTGCTTCAGAACGGTGTGAATTCAGAACGGTGTGACTTCAGAACGGTGTGACTTCAGAACGGCGTGACTTCAGAACGGCGTGACTTCAGAACGGCATGATTTCAGAAGGGCGTGACTTAAGAACATTGTGACTTCAGAACGGTGTGACTACAGAACTGTGTGACTTCAGAACGGTGTGCTTCAGAACGGTGTGACTACAGAACGGTGTGACTTCAGAACGGTGTGACTTCAGAACGGTGTAACTTCAGAAAGCTGTGCTTCAGAACGGTGTGCTTCAGAACGGTATGACTTCAGAGCAGCGTGACTTCAGAATGGTGTGCTTCAAAATGGTGTGACTTCAGAACAGCGTGACTTCAGAACAGCGTGACTTCAGAACGGCGTGACTTCAGAACGGTGTGACTTCAGAACGGCGTGACTTCAGAACAGTGTGACTTCAGAATGGTGTGCTTCAGAACGGTGTGAATTCAGAACGGTGTGACTTCAGAATGGTGTGCTTCAGAACGGTGTGAATTCAGAACGGTGTGACTTCAGAACGGCATGATTTCAGAACGGCGTGACTTCAGAACGGCATGATTTCAGAAGGGAGTGACTTCAGAACGTTGTGACTACAGAACGGTGTGACTACAGAATGGTGTGAATTCAGAACGGAGTGCTTCAGAACGGTGTGAATACAGAACGGTGTGACTTCAGAACGGTGTGCTTCAGAACGGTGTGATTTCAGAACGGTGTGATTTCAGAACGGCGTGACTTCAGAACGTCGTGACTTCAGACCGGTGTGCTTCAGAACGGTGTGCTTCAGAACGGCGTGACTTCAGAACTGTGTGACTTCAGAACGCTGTGACTTCAGAACGGTGTGCTTCAGAACGGTGTGACTTCAGAACGGTGTGATTTCAGAACGGTGTGCTTCAGAACGGTGTGACTCCTGAACGGTGTGCTTCAGATCGGTGAGACTTCAGAACGGTGTGCTTCAGAACGTTGAGACTTCTGAACGGTGTGCTTCAGAACGGTGTGAATACAGAACGACGTGACTGAAGAACGGTGTGCTTCAGAATGGTGTGACGTAAGAACGGTGTGCTTCAGAACGGTGTGCTTCAGAACGGTGTGACTTCAGAGCGGCGTGACTTCAGAATGGTGTGCTTCAGAATGGTGTGACTTCAGAACGGCGTGACTTCAGAACGGTGTGACTTCAGAACGGCGTGACTTCAGAACAGTGTGACTTCAGAACGGTGTGCTTCAGAACGGTGTGAATTCAGAACGGTGTGACTTCAGAACGGTGTGCTTCAGAACCGTGTGCTTCAGAACGGTGTGAATTCAGAACGGTGTGACTTCAGAACGGTGTGACTTCAGAACGGCATGATTTCAGAAGGGCGTGACTTCAGAACGGCATGATTTCAGAAGGGCGTGACTTAAGAACATTGTGACTTCAGAACGGGGTGACTACAGAACGGTGTGACTTCAGAACGGTGTGCTTCAGAACGGTGTGACTACAGAACGGTGTGACTTCAGAACGGTGTGACTTCAGAACGGCGTGCTTCAGAACGGTGTGCTTCAGAACGGTGTAATTTCAGAACGGTGTGCTTCAGAAAGGTGTTACTTCAGAACGGTGTGCTCCAGAACGGTGCGACTTCAGAACGGTGTGACTTCAGAACGCTGTGACTTCAGAAAGGTGTGCTTCAGAATGGTGTGACTTCTGAACGGTGTGCTTCAGAACGGTGAGACTTCAGAACGGTGTGCTTCAGAACGGTGAGACTTCTGAACGGTGTGCTTCAGAACGGTGTGAATTCAGAACGACGTGACTTAAGAACGGTGTGCTTCAGAACGGCGTGCTTCAGAACGGCGTGCTTCAGGACGGTGTGATTTCAGAATGGTGTGCTTCAGAAAGGTGTTACTTGAGAACGGTGTGCTTCAGAACGGTGTGACTTCAGAACGGTGTGACTTCAGAACGGCGTGCTACAGAACGGTGTGCTTCAGAACGGTGTGATTTCAGAATGGTGTGCTTCAGAAAGGTGTTAATTCAGAACGGTGTGCTTCAGAACGGTGTGACTTCAGAGCGGCGTGACTTCAGAATGGTGTGCTTCAGAATGGTGTGACTTCAGAACAGCGTGACTTCAGAACAGCGTGACTTCAGAACAGCGTGACTTCAGAACGGTGTGACTTCAGAACGGCGTGACTTCAGAACAGAGTGACTTCAGAACGGTGTGCTTCAGAACGGTGTGAATTCAGAACGGTGTGACTTCAGAACGGTGTGCTTCAGAACCGTGTGCTTCAGAACGGTGTGAATTCAGAACGGTGTGACTTCAGAACGGTGTGACTTCAGAACGGCGTGACTTCAGAACGGCGTGACTTCAGAACGGTGTGACTTCAGAACGGCGTGACTTCAGAACGGCGTGACTTCAGAACGGCATGATTTCAGAACGGCGTGACTTAAGAACATTGTGACTTCAGAACGGTGTGACTACAGAACAGTGTGACTTCAGAACGGTGTGCTTCAGAACGGTGTGACTGCAGAACGGTGTGACTTCAGAACAGTGTGACTTCAGAACGGTGTGACTTCAGAAAGGTGTGCTTCAGAACGGTGTGACTTCAGAACGGCGTGACTTCAGAACAGAGTGACTTCAGAACGGTGTGCTTCAAAATGGGGTGACTTCAGAACAGCGTGACTTCAGAACAGCGTGACTTCAGAACGGCGTGACTTCAGAACGGTGTGACTTCAGAACGGCGTGACTTCAGAACAGTGTGACTTCAGAAGGGAGTGACTTCAGAACGTTGTGACTACAGAACGGTGTGCTTCAGAACGGTATGACTTCAGAGCAGCGTGACTTCAGAATGGTGTGCTTCAAAATGGTGTGACTTCAGAACAGCGTGACTTCAGAACAGCGTGACTTCAGAACGGCGTGACTTCAGAACGGTGTGACTTCAGAACGGCGTGACTTCAGAACAGTGTGACTTCAGAATGGTGTGCTTCAGAACGGTGTGAATTCAGAACGGTGTGACTTCAGAATGGTGTGCTTCAGAACGGTGTGAATTCAGAACGGTGTGACTTCAGAACGGCATGATTTCAGAACGGCGTGACTTCAGAACGGCATGATTTCAGAAGGGAGTGACTTCAGAACGTTGTGACTACAGAACGGTGTGACTACAGAATGGTGTGAATTCAGAACGGAGTGCTTCAGAACGGTGTGAATACAGAACGGTGTGACTTCAGAACGGTGTGCTTCAGAAGGGTGTGATTTCAGAACGGTGTGATTTCAGAACGGCGTGACTTCAGAACGTCGTGACTTCAGACCGGTGTGCTTCAGAACGGTGTGCTTCAGAACGGCGTGACTTCAGAACGGTGTGACTTCAGAACGCTGTGACTTCAGAACGGTGTGCTTCAGAACGGTGTGACTTCAGAACGGCGTGACTTCAGAACGTCGTGACTTCAGACCGGTGTGCTTCAGAACGGTGTGCTTCAGAACGGCGTGACTTCAGAACGGTGTGACTTCAGAACGCTGTGACTTCAGAACGGTGTGCTTCAGAACGGTGTGACTTCAGAACGGTGTGATTTCAGAACGGTGTGCTTCAGAACGGTGTGACTTCTGAACGGTGTGCTTCAGATCGGTGAGACTTCAGAACGGTGTGCTTCAGAACGGCGTGACTTCAGAACGGTGTGCTTCAGAACGATGTGACTTCAGAACGGTGTGACTTCAGGACGGTGTGCTTCAGAATGGTGTGACTTCAGGACGGTGTGCTTCAGAATGGTGTGCTTCAGAACGGTGTGTTTTAGAACGGCGTGACTTCAGAACGTTGTGACTACAGAACGGTGTGACTACAGAATGGTGTGAATTCAGAACGGAGTGCTTCAGAACGGTGTGAATACAGAACGGTGTGCTTCAGAACGGTGTGCTTCAGAATGGTGTGCTTCAGAACTGTGTGACTTCAGAACGGTGTGCTTCAGAACGGTGTGCTTCAGAACAGCGTGACTTCAGAACGGTGTGCTTCAGAACGGTGTGCTTCAGAACGGTGTGACTTCAGAACGGTGTGATTTCAGAATGGTGTGCTTCAGAACGGTGTGATTTCTGAACGGTGTGCTTCAGAACGGTGAGACTTCAGAACGATGTGCTTCAGAACGGTGAGACTTCTGAACGGTGTACTTCAGAACGGTGTGAATTCAGAACGACGTGACTTAAGAACGGAGTGCTTCAGAATGGTGTGACGTAAGAACGGTGTGCTTCAGAACGGTGTGACTTCAGAACGGTGTGAATTCAGAAGGGCGAGACTTCAGAACGGTGTGCTTCAGAATGGTGTGATTTCAGAACAGTGTGCTTCAGAACGGTGTGCTTCAGAACGGTGTGACTACAGAACGGTGTGACTTCAGAACGGCATGATTTCAGAAAGGCGTGACTTAAGAACATTGTGACTTCAGAACGGTGTGACTTCAGAACGGTGTGCTTCAGAACGGTATGACTTCAGAATGGTGTGACTTCAGAACGGTGTGACTTCAGAACGGCGTGCTACAGAACGGTATGCTTCAGAACGGTGTGATATCAGAATGGTGTGCTTCAGAAAGGTGTTAATTCAGAACGGTGTGCTTCAGAACGGTGTGACTTCAGAGCGGCGTGACTTCAGAATGGTGTGCTTCAGAATGGTGTGACTTCAGAACAGCGTGACTTCAGAACAGCGTGACTTCAGAACAGCGTGACTTCAGAACGGTGTGACTTCAGAACGGCGTGACTTCAGAACAGAGTGACTTCAGAACGGTGTGCTTCAGAACAGTGTGAATTCAGAACGGTGTGACTTCAGAACGGTGTGCTTCAGAACCGTGTGCTTCAGAACGGTGTGAATTCAGAACGGTGTGACTTCAGAACGGTGTGACTTCAGAACGGCGTGACTTCAGAACGGCGTGACTTCAGAATGGTGTGATTTCAGAACGGTGTGACTTCAGAACGGTGTGACTTCAGAACGGCGTGCTACAGAACGGTGTGCTTCAGAACGGTGTGATTTCAGAATGGTGTGCTTCAGAAAGGTGTTAATTCAGAACGGTGTGCTTCAGAACGGTGTGACTTCAGAGCGGCATGACTTCAGAATGGTGTGCTTCAGAACGGTGTGAATTCAGAACGGTGTGACTTCAGAATGGTGTGCTTCAGAACGGTGTGAATTCAGAACGGTGTGACTTCAGAACGGCATGATTTCAGAACGGCGTGACTTCAGAACGGCATGATTTCAGAAGGGAGTGACTTCAGAACGTTGTGACTACAGAACGGTGTGACTACAGAATGGTGTGAATTCAGAACGGAGTGCTTCAGAACGGTGTGAATACAGAACGGTGTGACTTCAGAACGGTGTGCTTCAGAAGGGTGTGATTTCAGAACGGTGTGATTTCAGAACGGCGTGACTTCAGAACGTCGTGACTTCAGACCGGTGTGCTTCAGAACGGTGTGCTTCAGAACGGCGTGACTTCAGAACGGTGTGACTTCAGAACGCTGTGACTTCAGAACGGTGTGCTTCAGAACGGTGTGACTTCAGAACGGCGTGACTTCAGAACGTCGTGACTTCAGACCGGTGTGCTTCAGAACGGTGTGCTTCAGAACGGCGTGACTTCAGAACGGTGTGACTTCAGAACGCTGTGACTTCAGAACGGTGTGCTTCAGAACGGTGTGACTTCAGAACGGTGTGATTTCAGAACGGTGTGCTTCAGAACGGTGTGACTTCTGAACGGTGTGCTTCAGATCGGTGAGACTTCAGAACGGTGTGCTTCAGAACGGCGTGACTTCAGAACGGTGTGCTTCAGAACGATGTGACTTCAGAACGGTGTGACTTCAGGACGGTGTGCTTCAGAATGGTGTGACTTCAGGACGGTGTGCTTCAGAATGGTGTGCTTCAGAACGGTGTGTTTTAGAACGGCGTGACTTCAGAACGTTGTGACTACAGAACGGTGTGACTACAGAATGGTGTGAATTCAGAACGGAGTGCTTCAGAACGGTGTGAATACAGAACGGTGTGCTTCAGAACGGTGTGCTTCAGAATGGTGTGCTTCAGAACTGTGTGACTTCAGAACGGTGTGCTTCAGAACGGTGTGCTTCAGAACAGCGTGACTTCAGAACGGTGTGCTTCAGAACGGTGTGCTTCAGAACGGTGTGACTTCAGAACGGTGTGATTTCAGAATGGTGTGCTTCAGAACGGTGTGATTTCTGAACGGTGTGCTTCAGAACGGTGAGACTTCAGAACGATGTGCTTCAGAACGGTGAGACTTCTGAACGGTGTACTTCAGAACGGTGTGAATTCAGAACGACGTGACTTAAGAACGGAGTGCTTCAGAATGGTGTGACGTAAGAACGGTGTGCTTCAGAACGGTGTGACTTCAGAACGGTGTGAATTCAGAAGGGCGAGACTTCAGAACGGTGTGCTTCAGAATGGTGTGATTTCAGAACAGTGTGCTTCAGAACGGTGTGCTTCAGAACGGTGTGACTACAGAACGGTGTGACTTCAGAACGGCATGATTTCAGAAAGGCGTGACTTAAGAACATTGTGACTTCAGAACGGTGTGACTTCAGAACGGTGTGCTTCAGAACGGTATGACTTCAGAATGGTGTGACTTCAGAACGGTGTGACTTCAGAACGGCGTGCTACAGAACGGTATGCTTCAGAACGGTGTGATATCAGAATGGTGTGCTTCAGAAAGGTGTTAATTCAGAACGGTGTGCTTCAGAACGGTGTGACTTCAGAGCGGCGTGACTTCAGAATGGTGTGCTTCAGAATGGTGTGACTTCAGAACAGCGTGACTTCAGAACAGCGTGACTTCAGAACAGCGTGACTTCAGAACGGTGTGACTTCAGAACGGCGTGACTTCAGAACAGAGTGACTTCAGAACGGTGTGCTTCAGAACAGTGTGAATTCAGAACGGTGTGACTTCAGAACGGTGTGCTTCAGAACCGTGTGCTTCAGAACGGTGTGAATTCAGAACGGTGTGACTTCAGAACGGTGTGACTTCAGAACGGCGTGACTTCAGAACGGCGTGACTTCAGAACGGTGTGATTTCAGAACGGTGTGACTTCAGAACGGTGTGACTTCAGAACGGCGTGCTACAGAACGGTGTGCTTCAGAACGGTGTGATTTCAGAATGGTGTGCTTCAGAAAGGTGTTAATTCAGAACGGTGTGCTTCAGAACGGTGTGACTTCAGAGCGGCATGACTTCAGAATGGTGTGCTTCAGAATGGTGTGACTTCAGAACAGCGTGACTTCAGAACAGCGTGACTTCAGAACAGCGTGACTTCAGAACGGTGTGACTTCAGAACGGCGTGACTTCAGAACAGAGTGACTTCAGAACGGTGTGCTTCAGAACGGTGTGAATTCAGAACGGTGTGACTTCAGAACGGTGTGCTTCAGAACCGTGTGCTTCAGAACGGTGTGAATTCAGAACGGTGTGACTTCAGAACGGTGTGACTTCAGAACGGCGTGACTTCAGAACTGCGTGACTTCAGAACGGTGTGACTTCAGAACGGCGTGACTTCAGAACGGCGTGACTTCAGAACGGCATGATTTCAGAAGGGCGTGACTTAAGAACATTGTGACTTCAGAACGGTGTGACTACAGAACGGTGTGACTTCAGAACGGTGTGCTTCAGAACGGTGTGACTACAGAACGGTGTGACTTCAGAACAGTGTGACTTCAGAACGGTGTGACTTCAGAAAGGTGTGCTTCAGAACGGTGTGCTTCAGAACGGTATGACTTCAGAGCAGCGTGACTTCAGAACGGTGTGCTTCAAAATGGTGTGACTTCAGAACAGCTTGACTTCAGAACAGCGTGACTTCAGAACGGCGTGACTTCAGAACGGTGTGACTTCAGAACGGCGTGACTTCAGAACAGTGTGACTTCAGAAGGGAGTGACTTCAGAACGTTGTGACTACAGAACGGTGTGACTTCAGAAAGGTGTGCTTCAGAACGGTGTGCTTCAGAACGGTATCACTTCAGAGCAGCGTGACTTCAGAATGGTGTGCTTCAAAATGGTGTGACTTCAGAACAGCGTGACTTCAGAACAGCGTGACTTCAGAACGGCGTGACTTCAGAACGGTGTGACTTCAGAACGGCGTGACTTCAGAACAGTGTGACTTCAGAATGGTGTGCTTCAGAACGGTGTGAATTCAGAACGGTGTGACTTCAGAACAGTGTGAATTCAGAACGGTGTGACTTCAGACCGGTGTGCTTCAGAACGGTGTGCTTCAGAACGGTGTGAATTCAGAGCGGTGTGACTTCAGAACGGCATGATTTCAGAACGGCGTGACTTCAGAACGGCATGATTTCAGAAGGGAGTGACTTCAGAACGTTGTGACTACAGAACGGTGTGACTACAGAATGGTGTGAATTCAGAACGGAGTGCTTCAGAACGGTGTGAATACAGAACGGTGTGACTTCAGAACGGTGTGCTTCAGAACGGTGTGATTTCAGAACGGTGTGATTTCAGAACGGCGTGACTTCAGAACGTTGTGACTTCAGACCGGTGTGCTTCAGAACGGTGTGCTTCAGAACGGCGTGACTTCAGAACGGTGTGACTTCAGAACGCTGTGACTTCAGAACGGTGTGCTTCAGAACGGTGTGACTTCAGAACGGCGTGACTTCAGAACGTCGTGACTTCAGACCGGTGTGCTTCAGAACGGTGTGCTTCAGAACGGCGTGACTTCAGAACGGTGTGACTTCAGAACGCTGTGACTTCAGAACGGTGTGCATCAGAACGGTGTGACTTCAGAACGGTGTGATTTCAGAACGGTGTGCTTCAGAACGGTGTGACTTCTGAACGGTGTGCTTCAGATCGGTGAGACTTCAGAACGGTGTGCTTCAGAACGGCGTGACTTCAGAACGGTGTGCTTCAGAACGATGTGACTTCAGAACGGTGTGACTTCAGGACGGTGTGCTTCAGAATGGTGTGACTTCAGAACGGTGTGCTTCAGAATGGTGTGCTTCAGAACGGTGTGTTTTAGAACGGCGTGACTTCAGAACGTTGTGACTACAGAACGGTGTGACTACAGAATGGTGTGAATTCAGAACGGAGTGCTTCAGAACGGTGTGAATACAGAACGGTGTGCTTCAGAACGGTGTGCTTCAGAATGGTGTGCTTCAGAACTGTGTGACTTCAGAACGGTGTGCTTCAGAACGGTGTGCTTCAGAACAGCGTGACTTCAGAACGGTGTGCTTCAGAACGGTGTGCTTCAGAACGGTGTGACTTCAGAACGGTGTGATTTCAGAATGGTGTGCTTCAGAACGGTGTGTATTCTGAACGGTGTGCTTCAGAACGGTGAGACTTCAGAACGATGTGCTTCAGAACGGTGAGACTTCTGAACGGTGTACTTCAGAACGGTGTGAATTCAGAACGACGTGACTTAAGAACGGTGTGCTTCAGAATGGTGTGACGTAAGAACGGTGTGCTTCAGAACGGTGTGACTTCAGAACGGTGTGAATTCAGAAGGGCGAGACTTCAGAACGGTGTGCTTCAGAATGGTGTGATTTCAGAACAGTGTGCTTCAGAACGGTGTGCTTCAGAACGGTGTGACTACAGAACGGTGTGACTTCAGAACGGCATGATTTCAGAAAGGCGTGACTTAAGAACATTGTGACTTCAGAACGGTGTGACTTCAGAACGGTGTGCTTCAGAACGGTGTGACTTCAGAACGGTGTGACTTCAGAACGGTGTGACTTCAGAACGGCGTGCTACAGAACGGTATGCTTCAGAACGGTGTGATATCAGAATGGTGTGCTTCAGAAAGGTGTTAATTCAGAACGGTGTGCTTCAGAACGGTGTGACTTCAGAGCGGCGTGACTTCAGAATGGTGTGCTTCAGAATGGTGTGACTTCAGAACAGCGTGACTTCAGAACGACGTGACTTCAGAACGGTGTGACTTCAGAACGGCGTGACTTCAGAACAGTGTGACTTCAGAACGGTGTGCTTCAGAACGGTGTGAATTCAGAACGGTGTGACTTCAGAACGGTGTGCTTCAGAACCGTGTGCTTCAGAACGGTGTGAATTCAGAACGGCGTGACTTCAGAACGGCATGATTTCAGAAGGGCGTGACTTCAGAACGGAATGATTTCAGAAGGGCGTGACTTAAGAACATTGTGACTTCAGAACGGTGTGACTACAGAACGGTGTGACTACAGAACGGTGTGACTTCAGAACGGTGTGACTTCAGAACGGTGTGACTTCAGAACGGCGTGCTTCAGAACGGTGTGACTTCAGAACGGCGTGACTTCAGAACAGTGTGACTTCAGAATGGTGTGCTTCAGAACGGTGTGAATTCAGAACGGTGTGACTTCAGAATGGTGTGCTTCAGAACTGTGTGAATTCAGAATGGTGTGACTTCAGAACGGCATGATTTCAGAACGGCGTGACTTCAGAACGGCATGATTTCAGAAGGGAGTGACTTCAGAACGTTGTGACTACAGAACGGTGTGACTACAGAATGGTGTGAATTCAGAACGGAGTGCTTCAGAACGGTGTGAATACAGAACGGTGTGACTTCAGAACGGTGTGCTTCAGAACGGTGTGATTTCAGAACGGTGTGATTTCAGAACGGTGTGCTTCAGAACGGCGTGACTTCAGAACGGTGTGACTTCAGAACGCTGTGACTTCAGAACGGTGTGCTTCAGAACGGTGTGACTTCAGAACGGCGTGACTACAGAACGTCGTGACTTCAGACCGGTGTGCTTCAGAACGGTGTGCTTCAGAACGGCGTGACTTCAGAACGGTGTGACTTCAGAACGCTGTGACTTCAGAACGGTGTGCTTCAGAACGGTGTGACTTCAGAACGGTGTGATTTCAGAACGGTGTGCTTCAGAACGGTGTGACTTCTGAACGGTGTGCTTCAGATCGGTGAGACTTCAGAACGGTGTGCTTCAGAACGGCGTGACTTCAGAACGGTGTGCTTCAGAACGATGTGACTTCAGAACGGTGTGACTTCAGGACGGTGTGCTTCAGAATGGTGTGCTTCAGAACGGTGTGTTTTAGAACGGCGTGACTTCAGAACGTTGTGAATACAGAATGGTGTGAATTCAGAACGGAGTGCTTCAGAACGGTGTGAATACAGAACGGTGTGCTTCAGAACGGTGTGCTTCAGAATGGTGTGCTTCAGAACTGTGTGACTTCAGAACGATGTGCTTCAGAACGGTGTGCTTCAGAACAGCGTGACTTCAGAACGCCGAAACTACAGAACAGCGTGACTTCAGAACAGTGTGCTTCAGAACGGTGTGCTTCAGAACGGTGTGATTTCAGAACGGTATGCTTCAGAACAGTGTGACTTCAGAACGGTGTGCTGCAGAACGGTGTGACTTCAGAACGGTGTGCTTTAGAACAGCGTGACTTCAGAACGGAGAGACTTCAGAACAGCGTGACTTTAGAACGGTGTGCTTCAGAACGGTGTGCTTCAGAACGGTGTGACTTCAGAACGGTGTGAATTCAGAAGGGCGAGACTTCAGAACGGTGTGCTTCAGAATGGTGTGATTTCAGAACAGTGTGCTTCAGAACGGTGTGCTTCAGAACGGTGTGACTACAGAACGGTGTGACTTCAGAACGGCATGATTTCAGAAAGGCGTGACTTAAGAACATTGTGACTTCAGAACGGTGTGACTTCAGAACGGTGTGCTTCAGAACGGTATGACTTCAGAACGGTGTGACTTCAGAACGGTGTGACTTCAGCACGGCATGCTACAGAACGGTATGCTTCAGAACGGTGTGATATCAGAATGGTGTGCTTCAGAAAGGTGTTAATTCAGAACGGTGTGCTTCAGAACGGTGTGACTTCAGAGCGGCGTGACTTCAGAATGGTGTGCTTCAGAATGGTGTGACTTCAGAACAGCGTGACTTCAGAACGACGTGACTTCAGAACGGTGTGACTTCAGAACGGCATGACTTCAGAACAGTGTGACTTCAGAACGGTGTGCTTCAGAACGGTGTGAATTCAGAACGGTGTGACTTCAGAACGGTGTGCTTCAGAACCGTGTGCTTCAGAACGGTGTGAATTCAGAACGGTGTGACTTCAGAACGGTGTGACTTCAGAACGGCGTGACTTCAGAACGGCATGATTTCAGAAGGGCGTGACTTCAGAACGGAATGATTTCAGAAGGGCGTGACTTAAGAACATTGTGACTTCAGAACGGTGTGACTACAGAACGGTGTGACTACAGAACGGTGTGACTTCAGAACGGTGTGACTTCAGAACGGTGTGACTTCAGAACGGCGTGCTTCAGAACGGTGTGCTTCAGAACGGTGTGATTTCAGAACGGTGTGCTTCAGAAAGGTGTTACTTCAGAACGGTGTGCTTCAGAACGGTGTGACTTCAGAGCGGCGTGACTTCAGAATGGTGTGCTTCAGAACGGTGTGCTTCAGAACGGTGTGATTTCAGAACGGTATGCTTCAGAACGGTGTGACTTCAGAACGGTGTGCTGCAGAACGGTGTGACTTCAGAACGGTGTGCTTTAGAACAGCGTGACTTCAGAACGGAGAGACTTCAGGACAGCGTGACTTTAGAACGGTGTGCTTCAGAACGGTGTGCTTCAGAACGGTGTGACTTCAGAACGGTGTGAATTCAGAACGGTGTGCTTCAGAACGGTGTGACTTCAGAACAGTGTGCTTCAGAACGGTGTGCTTCAGAACGGTGTGACCTCAGAACGGTGTGCTTCTAAACGGTGTGACTTCAGAACGGTGTGACTTCAGAACGGCATGCTACAGAATGGTGTGCTTCAGAACGGTGTGATTTCAGAATGGTGTGCTTCAGAAAGGTGTTAATTCAGAACGGTGTGCTTCAGAACGGTGTGACTTCAGAGCGGCGTGACTTCAGAATGGTGTGCTTCAGAATGGTGTGACTTCAGAACAGCGTGACTTCAGAACGACGTGACTTCAGAACGGTGTGACTTCAGAACGGCGTGACTTCAGAACAGTGTGACTTCAGAACGGTGTGCTTCAGAACGGTGTGAATTCAGAACGGTGTGACTTCAGAACGGTGTGCTTCAGAACCGTGTGCTTCAGAACGGTGTGAATTCAGAACAGTGTGACTTCAGAACGGTGTGACTTCAGAACGGCGTGACTTCAGAACGGCATGATTTCAGAAGGGCGTGACTTCAGAACGGAATGATTTCAGAAGGGCGTGACTTAAGAACATTGTGACTTCAGAACGGTGTGACTACAGAACGGTGTGACTACAGAACGGTGTGACTTCAGAACGGTGTGACTTCAGAACGGTGTGACTTCAGAACGGCGTGCTTCAGAACGGTGTGCTTCAGAACGGTGTGATTTCAGAACGGTGTGCTTCAGAAAGGTGTTACTTCAGAACGGTGTGCTTCAGAACGGTGTGACTTCAGAGCGGCGTGACTTCAGAATGGTGTGCTTCAGAACGGTGTGCTTCAGAACGGTTTGATTTCAGAACGGTATGCTTCAGAACGGTGTGACTTCAGAACGGTGTGCTGCAGAACGGTGTGACTTCAGAACGGTGTGCTTTAGAACAGCGTGACTTCAGAACGGAGAGACTTCAGAACAGCGTGACTTTAGAACGGTGTGCTTCAGAACGGTGTGCTTCAGAACGGTGTGACTTCAGAACGGTGTGAATTCAGAAGGGCGAGACTTCAGAACGGTGTGCTTCAGAATGGTGTGATTTCAGAACAGTTGCTTCAGAACGGTATGCTTCAGAACGGTGTGACCTCAGAACGGTGTGCTTCTAAACGGTGTGACTTCAGAACGGCGTGACTTCAGAACGGCATGATTTCAGAAGGGCGTGACTTCAGAACGGAATGATTTCAGAAGGGCGTGACTTAAGAACATTGTGACTTCAGAACGGTGTGACTACAGAACGGTGTGACTACAGAACGGTGTGACTTCAGAACGGTGTGACTTCAGAACGGTGTGACTTCAGAACGACGTGCTTCAGAACGGTGTGCTTCAGAACGGTGTGATTTCAGAACGGTGTGCTTCAGAAAGGTGTTACTTCAGAACGGTGTGCTTCAGAACGGTGTGACTTCAGAGCGGCGTGACTTCAGAATGGTGTGCTTCAGAACGGTGTGCTTCAGAACGGTGTGATTTCAGAACGGTATGCTTCAGAACGGTGTGACTTCAGAACGGTGTGCTGCAGAACGGTGTGACTTCTGAACGGTGTGCTTCAGATCGGTGAGACTTCAGAACGGTGTGCTTCAGAACGGCGTGACTTCAGAACGGTGTGCTTCAGAACGATGTGACTTCAGAACGGTGTGACTTCAGGACGGTGTGCTTCAGAATGGTGTGCTTCAGAACGGTGTGTTTTAGAACGGCGTGACTTCAGAACGTTGTGAATACAGAATGGTGTGAATTCAGAACGGAGTGCTTCAGAACGGTGTGAATACAGAACGGTGTGCTTCAGAACGGTGTGCTTCAGAATGGTGTGCTTCAGAACTGTGTGACTTCAGAACGATGTGCTTCAGAACGGTGTGCTTCAGAACAGCGTGACTTCAGAACGCCGAAACTACAGAACAGCGTGACTTCAGAACAGTGTGCTTCAGAACGGTGTGCTTCAGAACGGTGTGATTTCAGAACGGTATGCTTCAGAACGGTGTGACTTCAGAACGGTGTGCTGCAGAACGGTGTGACTTCAGAACGGTGTGCTTTAGAACAGCGTGACTTCAGAACGGAGAGACTTCAGAACAGCGTGACTTTAGAACGGTGTGCTTCAGAACGGTGTGCTTCAGAACGGTGTGACTTCAGAACGGTGTGAATTCAGAAGGGCGAGACTTCAGAACGGTGTGCTTCAGAATGGTGTGATTTCAGAACAGTGTGCTTCAGAACGGTCTGCTTCAGAACGGTGTGACTACAGAACGGTGTGACTTCAGAACGGCATGATTTCAGAAAGGAGTGACTTAAGAACATTGTGACTTCAGAACGGTGTGACTTCAGAACGGTGTGCTTCAGAACGGTATGACTTCAGAACGGTGTGACTTCAGAACGGTGTGACTTCAGCACGGCATGCTACAGAACGGTATGCTTCAGAACGGTGTGATATCAGAATGGTGTGCTTCAGAAAGGTGTTAATTCAGAACGGTGTGCTTCAGAACGGTGTGACTTCAGAGCGGCGTGACTTCAGAATGGTGTGCTTCAGAATGGTGTGACTTCAGAACAGCGTGACTTCAGAACGACGTGACTTCAGAACGGTGTGACTTCAGAACGGCATGACTTCAGAACAGTGTGACTTCAGAACGGTGTGCTTCAGAACGGTGTGAATTCAGAACGGTGTGACTTCAGAACGGTGTGCTTCAGAACCGTGTGCTTCAGAACGGTGTGAATTCAGAACGGTGTGACTTCAGAACGGTGTGACTTCAGAACGGCGTGACTTCAGAACGGCATGATTTCAGAAGGGCGTGACTTCAGAACGGAATGATTTCAGAAGGGCGTGACTTAAGAACATTGTGACTTCAGAACGGTGTGACTACAGAACGGTGTGACTACAGAACGGTGTGACTTCAGAACGGTGTGATTTCAGAACAGTGTGCTTCAGAACGGTGTGCTTCAGAACGGTGTGACCTCAGAACGGTGTGCTTCTAAACGGTGTGACTTCAGAACGGTGTGACTTCAGAACGGCATGCTACAGAATGGTGTGCTTCAGAACGGTGTGATTTCAGAATGGTGTGCTTCAGAAAGGTGTTAATTCAGAACGGTGTGCTTCAGAACGGTGTGCTTTCAGAGCGGCGTGACTTCAGAATGGTGTGCTTCAGAATGGTGTGACTTCAGAACAGCGTGACTTCAGAACAACGTGACTTCAGAACGGCGTGACTTCAGAACGGTGTGACTTCAGAACGGCGTGACTTCAGAACAGTGTGACTTCAGAACGGTGTGCTTCAGAACGGTGTGAATTCAGAACGGTGTGACTTCAGAACGGTGTGCTTCAGAACCGTGTGCTTCAGAACGGTGTGAATTCAGAACGGTGTGACTTCAGAACGGTGTGACTTCAGAACGGCATGATTTCAGAACGGCGTGACTTCAGAACGGCATGATTTCAGAAGGGCGTGACTTAAGAACATTGTGACTTCAGAACGGGGTGACTACAGAACGGTGTGACTTCAGAACGGTGTGCTTCAGAACGGTGTGACTACAGAACGGTGTGACTTCAGAACGGTGTGACTTCAGAACGGCGTGCTTCAGAACGGTGTGCTTCAGAACGGTGTGATTTCAGAACGGTGTGCTTCAGAAAGGTGTTACTTCAGAACGGTGTGCTTCAGAACGGTGTGACTTCAGAACGGTGTGACTTCAGAACGCTGTGACTTCAGAACGGTGTGCTTCAGAATGGTGTGACTTCTGAACGGTGTGCTTCAGAACGGTGAGACTTCAGAACGGTGTGCTTCAGAACGGTGAGACTTCTGAACGGTGTGCTTCAGAACGGTGTGAATTCAGAACGACGTGATTTAAGAACGGTGTGCTTCAGAACGGCGTGCTTCAGAACGGCGTGCTTCAGGACGGTGTGATTTCAGAATGGTGTGCTTCAGAAAGGTGTTACTTGAGAACGGTGTGCTTCAGAACGGTGTGACTTCAGAACAGTGTGATTTCAGAACGGTGTGACTTCAGAACGGTGTGACTTCAGAACGGCGTGCTACAGAACGGTGTGCTTCAGAACGGTGTGATTTCAGAATGGTGTGCTTCAGAAAGGTGTTAATTCAGAACGGTGTGCTTCAGAACGGTGTGACTTCAGAGCGGCGTGACTTCAGAATGGTGTGCTTCAGAACGGTGTGCTTCAGAACGGTGTGATTTCAGAACGGTATGCTTCAGAACGGTGTGACTTCAGAACGGTGTGCTGCAGAACGGTGTGACTTCAGAACGGTGTGCTTTAGAACAGCGTGACTTCAGAACGGAGAGACTTCAGAACAGCGTGACTTTAGAATGGTGTGCTTCAGAACGGTGTGCTTCAGAACGGTGTGATTTCAGAACGGTGTGCATCAGAACGGTGTGCTTCAGAACGGTGTGACTTCAGAACGGTGTGCTTCAGAACGGTGTGCTTCAGAACGGTGTGACCTCAGAACGGTGTGCTTCTAAACGGTGTGACTTCAGAACGGTGTGACTTCAGAACGGCATGCTACAGAATGGTGTGCTTCAGAACGGTGTGATTTCAGAATGGTGTGCTTCAGAAAGGTGTTAATTCAGAACGGTGTGCTTCAGAACGGTGTGACTTCAGAGCGGCGTGACTTCAGAATGGTGTGCTTCAGAATGGCGTGACTTCAGAACAGTGTGACTTCAGAACGGTGTGCTTCAGAACGGTGTGAATTCAGAACGGTGTGACTTCAGAACGGTGTGCTTCAGAACCGTGTGCTTCAGAACGGTGTGAATTCAGAACGGTGTGACTTCAGAAGGGTGTGACTTCAGAACGGTGTGCTTCAGAACGGTATGACTTCAGAACGGTGTGACTTCAGAACGGTGTGACTTCAGAACGGCGTGCTACAGAACGGTATGCTTCAGAACGGTGTGATATCAGAATGGTGTGCTTCAGAAAGGTGTTAATTCAGAACGGTGTGCTTCAGAACGGTGTGACTTCAGAGCGGCGTGACTTCAGAATGGTGTGCTTCAGAATGGTGTGACTTCAGAACAGCGTGACTTCAGAACGACGTGACTTCAGAACGGTGTGACTTCAGAACGGCGTGACTTCAGAACAGTGTGACTTCAGAACGGTGTGCTTCAGAACGGTGTGAATTCAGAACGGTGTGACTTCAGAACGGTGTGCTTCAGAACCGTGTGCTTCAGAACGGTGTGAATTCAGAACAGTGTGACTTCAGAACGGTGTGACTTCAGAACGGCGTGACTTCAGAACGGCATGATTTCAGAAGGGCGTGACTTCAGAACGGAATGATTTCAGAAGGGCGTGACTTAAGAACATTGTGACTTCAGAACGGTGTGACTACAGAACGGTGTGACTACAGAACGGTGTGACTTCAGAACGGTGTGACTTCAGAACGGTGTGACTTCAGAACGGCGTGCTTCAGAACGGTGTGCTTCAGAACGGTGTGATTTCAGAACGGTGTGCTTCAGAAAGGTGTTACTTCAGAACGGTGTGCTTCAGAACGGTGTGACTTCAGAGCGGCGTGACTTCAGAATGGTGTGCTTCAGAACGGTGTGCTTCAGAACGGTTTGATTTCAGAACGGTATGCTTCAGAACGGTGTGACTTCAGAACGGTGTGCTGCAGAACGGTGTGACTTCAGAACGGTGTGCTTTAGAACAGCGTGACTTCAGAACGGAGAGACTTCAGAACAGCGTGACTTTAGAACGGTGTGCTTCAGAACGGTGTGCTTCAGAACGGTGTGACTTCAGAACGGTGTGAATTCAGAAGGGCGAGACTTCAGAACGGTGTGCTTCAGAATGGTGTGATTTCAGAACAGTTGCTTCAGAACGGTATGCTTCAGAACGGTGTGACCTCAGAACGGTGTGCTTCTAAACGGTGTGACTTCAGAACGGCGTGACTTCAGAACGGCATGATTTCAGAAGGGCGTGACTTCAGAACGGAATGATTTCAGAAGGGCGTGACTTAAGAACATTGTGACTTCAGAACGGTGTGACTACAGAACGGTGTGACTACAGAACGGTGTGACTTCAGAACGGTGTGACTTCAGAACGGTGTGACTTCAGAACGACGTGCTTCAGAACGGTGTGCTTCAGAACGGTGTGATTTCAGAACGGTGTGCTTCAGAAAGGTGTTACTTCAGAACGGTGTGCTTCAGAACGGTGTGACTTCAGAGCGGCGTGACTTCAGAATGGTGTGCTTCAGAATGGTGTGCTTCAGAACAGTATGCTTCAGAACGGTGTGACTTCAGAACGGTGTGCTGCAGAACGGTGTGACTTCAGAACGGTGTGCTTTAGAACAGCGTGACTTCAGAACGGAGAGACTTCAGAACAGCGTGACTTTAGAACGGTGTGCTTCAGAACGGTGTGCTTCAGAACGGTGTGACTTCAGAACGGTGTGAATTCAGAACGGTGTGCTTCAGAATGGTGTGATTTCAGAACAGTGTGCTTCAGAACGGTGTGCTTCAGAACGGTGTGACCTCAGAACGGTGTGCTTCTAAACGGTGTGACTTCAGAACGGTGTGACTTCAGAACGGCATGCTACAGAATGGTGTGCTTCAGAACGGTGTGATTTCAGAATGGTGTGCTTCAGAAAGGTGTTAATTCAGAACGGTGTGCTTCAGAACGGTGTGACTTCAGAGCGGCGTGACTTCAGAATGGTGTGCTTCAGAATGGTGTGACTTCAGAACAGCGTGACTTCAGAACAACGTGACTTCAGAACGGCGTGACTTCAGAACGGTGTGACTTCAGAACGGCGTGACTTCAGAACAGTGTGACTTCAGAACGGTGTGCTTCAGAACGGTGTGAATTCAGAACGGTGTGACTTCAGAACGGTGTGCTTCAGAACCGTGTTCTTCAGAACGGTGTGAATTCAGAACGGTGTGACTTCAGAACGGTGTGACTTCAGAACGGCATGATTTCAGAACGGCGTGACTTCAGAACGGCATGATTTCAGAAGGGCGTGACTTAAGAACATTGTGACTTCAGAACGGGGTGACTACAGAACGGTGTGACTTCAGAACGGTGTGCTTCAGAATGGTGTGACTACAGAACGGTGTGACTTCAGAACGGTGTGACTTCAGAACGGCGTGCTTCAGAACGGTGTGCTTCAGAACGGTGTGATTTCAGAACGGTGTGCTTCAGAAAGGTGTTACTTCAGAACGGTGTGCTTCAGAACGGTGTGACTTCAGAACGGTGTGACTTCAGAACGCTGTGACTTCAGAACGGTGTGCTTCAGAATGGTGTGACTTCTGAACGGTGTGCTTCAGAACGGTGAGACTTCAGAACGGTGTGCTTCAGAACGGTGAGACTTCTGAACGGTGTGCTTCAGAACGGTGTGAATTCAGAACGACGTGACTTAAGAACGGTGTGCTTCAGAACGGCGTGCTTCAGAACGGCGTGCTTCAGGACGGTGTGATTTCAGAATGGTGTGCTTCAGAAAGGTGTTACTTGAGAACGGTGTGCTTCAGAACGGTGTGACTTCAGAACAGTGTGATTTCAGAACGGTGTGACTTCAGAACGGTGTGACTTCAGAACGGCGTGCTACAGAACGGTGTGCTTCAGAACGGTGTGATTTCAGAATGGTGTGCTTCAGAAAGGTGTTAATTCAGAACGGTGTGCTTCAGAACGGTGTGACTTCAGAGCGGCGTGACTTCAGAATGGTGTGCTTCAGAATGGTGTGACTTCAGAACAGCGTGACTTCAGAACAGCGTGACTTCAGAACAGCGTGACTTCAGAACGGTGTGACTTCAGAACGGCGTGACTTCAGAACAGAGTGACTTCAGAACGGTGTGCTTCAGAACGGTGTGAATTCAGAACGGTGTGACTTCAGAACGGTGTGCTTCAGAACCGTGTGCTTCAGAACGGTGTGAATTCAGAACGGTGTGACTTCAGAACGGTGTGACTTCAGAACGGCGTGACTTCAGAACGGCGTGACTTCAGAACGGCATGATTTCAGAAGGGCGTGACTTAAGAACATTGTGACTTCAGAACGGTGTGACTACAGAACTGTGTGACTTCAGAACGGTGTGCTTCAGAACGGTGTGACTACAGAACGGTGTGACTTCAGAACGGTGTGACTTCAGAACGGTGTGACTTCAGAAAGGTGTGCTTCAGAACGGTGTGACTTCAGAACGGTGTGACTTCAGAACGGTGTGATATCAGAATGGTGTGCTTCAGAAAGGTGTTAATTCAGAACGGTGTGCTTCAGAACGGTATGACTTCAGAGCAGCGTGACTTCAGAATGGTGTGCTTCAAAATGGTGTGACTTCAGAACAGCGTGACTTCAGAACAGCGTGACTTCAGAACGGCGTGACTTCAGAACGGTGTGACTTCAGAACGGCGTGACTTCAGAACAGTGTGACTTCAGAATGGTGTGCTTCAGAACGGTGTGAATTCAGAACGGTGTGACTTCAGAATGGTGTGCTTCAGAACGGTGTGAATTCAGAACGGTGTGACTTCAGAACGGCATGATTTCAGAACGGCGTGACTTCAGAACGGCATGATTTCAGAAGGGAGTGACTTCAGAACGTTGTGACTACAGAACGGTGTGACTACAGAATGGTGTGAATTCAGAACGGAGTGCTTCAGAACGGTGTGAATACAGAACGGTGTGACTTCAGAACGGTGTGCTTCAGAACGGTGTGATTTCAGAACGGCGTGACTTCAGAACGTCGTGACTTCAGACCGCTGTGCTTCAGAACGGTGTGCTTCAGAACAGCGTGACTTCAGAACGGTGTGACTTCAGAACGCTGTGACTTCAGAACGGTGTGCTTCAGAACGGTGTGACTTCAGAACGGTGTGATTTCAGAACGGTGTGCTTCAGAACGGTGTGACTTCTGAACGGTGTGCTTCAGATCGGTGAGACTTCAGAACGGTGTGCTTCAGAACGGTGAGACTTCTGAACGGTGTGCTTCAGAACGGTGTGAATACAGAACGACGTGACTGAAGAACGGTGTGCTTCAGAATGGTGTGACGTAAGAACGGTGTGCTTCAGAACGGTGTGCTTCAGAACGGTGTGCTTCAGAACGGCGTGACTTCAGAACGGTGTGCTTCAGAACGATGTGACTTCAGAACGGTGTGACTTCAGGACGGTGTGCTTCAGAACAGTGTGCTTCAGAATGGTGTGCTTCAGAATGGGGTGACTTCAGAACGGTGTGCTTCAGAATGGTGTGACTTCAGAACGGTGTGCTTCAGAACGGTGTGCTTCAGAACGGTGTGTTTTAGAACGGCGTGACTTCAGAACGTTGTGACTACAGAACGGTGTGACTACAGAATGGTGTGAATTCAGAACGGAGTGCTTCAGAACGGTGTGAATACAGAACGGTGTGACTTCAGAACGGTGTGCTTCAGAACGGTGTGATTTCAGAGCGGTGTGATTTCAGAACGGCGTGACTTCAGAACGTCGTGACTTCAGACCGGTGTGCTTCAGAACGGTGTGCTTCAGAATGGTGTGCTTCAGAACTGTGTGACTTCAGAACGGTGTGCTTCAGAACGGTGTGCTTCAGAACAGCGTGACTTCAGAACGACGAAACTACAGAACAGCGTGACTTCAGAACAGTGTGCTTCAGAACGGTGTGCTTCAGAACGATGTGATTTCAGAACGGTATGCTTCAGAACGGTGTGACTTCAGAACGGTGTGCTGCAGAACGGTGTGACTTCAGAACGGTGTGCTTTAGAACAGCGTGACTTCAGAACGGAGAGACTTCAGAACAGCGTGACTTTAGAACGGTGTGCTTCAGAACGGTGTGCTTCAGAACGGTGTGACTTCAGAACGGTGTGAATTCAGAAGGGCGAGACTTCAGAACGGTGTGCTTCAGAATGGTGTGATTTCAGAACAGTGTGCTTCAGAACGGTATGCTTCAGAACGGTGTGACCTCAGAACGGTGTGCTTCTAAACGGTGTGACTTCAGAACGGTGTGAATTCAGAATGGTGTGACTTTAGAATGATGTGACTTCATAATGGTGTGACCTCAGAACGGTGTGCTTCAGAACAGTGTGCTTCAGAACGGTGTGCTTCAGAACGGTGTGACCTCAGAACGGTGTGCTTCTGAACGTTGTGACTAATGAACGGTGTGACTTTAGAATGGTGTGACTTTAGAATGATGTGACTTCAGAACGGAGTGAACTCAGAATTGTGTGACTTCAGAACAGTGTGACTTTAGAATGATGTGACTTCGGAACAGTGTGCTTCAGAACGGTGTGACCTCAGAACGGTGTGCTTCAGAACGGTGTGACCTCAGGACGGTGTGCTTCAGAACGGTGTGCTTCAGAATGGCGAGACTTCAGAACGGTGTGACTTCAGAACAGCGAGACTTCAGAATGAGGAGACTTCAGAACGGTGTGACTTCAGAACGGTGTGACCTCAGGACAGTGTGCTTCAGAACGGTGTGCTTCAGAATGGCGAGACTTCAGAACGGTGTGACTTCAGAACAGCGAGACTTCAGAATGGCGTGACTTCAGAACGGTGTGTTCAGAACGGTGTGCTTCAGAACGGTGTGACTTCAGAATGGTGAGACTTCAGAAAGGAGTGATTTCAGAACGGTGTGACTTCAGAAAAGTGTGCTTCACAATGGCATGACTTCAGAATGGCGTGACTTCAGAACGGTGTGACTTCAGAAAGGTGTGATTTCAGAACTGTGTGACTTCAGAACGGTGTGCTTCAGAACGGCGTGACTTCAGAATGGTGTGATTTCAGAACGGTGTGACTTCAGAACAGTAGGACTTCAGAAAGGTGTGATTTCAGAACTGTGTGATTTCACAATGGTGTGCTTCAGAACGGCGTGACTTCAGAATGGCATGATTTCAGAACGGTGTGAATTCAGAACGGTGTGACTTAAGAACGGTGTGACTTCAGAACGGCCTGACTTCAGAACGGCATGGTTTCAGAAGGGCGTGACTTCTGAACGGAATGATTTCAGAAGGGCGTGACTTAAGAACATTGTGACTTCAGAACGGTGTGACTACAGAACGGTGTGACTACAGAACGCTGTGACTTCAGAACGGTGTGACTTCAGAACGGTGTGACTTCAGAACGGCGTGCTTCAGAACGGTGTGCTTCAGAACGGTGTGATTTCAGAACGGTGTGCTTCAGAAAGGTGTTACTTCAGAACGGTGTGCTTCAGAACGGTGTGACTTCAGAGCGGCGTGACTTCAGAATGGTGTGCTTCAAAATGGTGTGACTTCAGAACAGCGTGACTTCAGAACAGCGTGACTTCAGAACGGCGTGACTTCAGAACGGTGTGAATTCAGAACGGTGTGACTTCAGAATGGTGTGCTTCAGATCGGAGTGAATTCAGAACGGTGTGACTTCAGAACGGCATGATTTCAGAACGGCGTGACTTCAGAACGGCATGATTTCAGAAGGGAGTGACTTCAGAACGTTGTGACTACAGAACGGTGTGACTACAGAATGGTGTGAATTCAGAACGGTGTGAATACAGAACGGTGTGACTTCAGAACGGTGTGCTTCAGAACGGTGTGATTTCAGAACGGTGTGATTTCAGAACGGTGTGATTTCAGAACGGCGTGACTTCAGAACGACGTGACTTCAGAACGTTGTGACTTCAGACCGGTGTGCTTCAGAACGGCGTGACTTCAGAACGGTGTGACTTCAGAACGCTGTGACTTCAGAGCGGTGTGCTTCAGAATGGTGTGACTTCTGAACGGTGTGCTTCAGAACGATGAGACTTCAGAACGGTGTGCTTCAGAACGGTGAGACTTCTGAACGGTGTGCTTCAGAACGGTGTGAATTCAGAACGGTGTGACTTCAGAATGCTGTTCTTCAGATCGGAGTGAATTCAGAACGGTGTGACTTCAGAACGGCATGATTTCAGAACGGCGTGACTTCAGAACGGCATGATTTCAGAAGGGAGTGACTTCGGAAAGTTGTGACTACAGAACGGTGTGACTACAGAATGGTGTGAGTTCAGAATGGAGTGCTTCAGAACGGTGTGAATACAGAACAGTGTGACTTCAGAACGGTGTGCTTCAGAACGGTGTGATTTCAGAACGGTGTGATTTCAGAACGGTGTGATTTCAGAACGGCGTGACTTCAGAACGACCTGACTTCAGAACCTTGTGACTTCAGACCGGTGTGCTTCAGAACGGCGTGACTTCAGAACGGTGTGACTTCAGAACGCTGTGACTTCAGAACCGTGTGCTTCAGAATGGTGTGACTTCTGAACGGTGTGCTTCAGAACGGTGAGACTTCAGAATGGTGTGCTTCAGAACGGTGAGACTTCTGAACGGTGTGCTTCAGAACGGTGTGAATTCAGAACGGTGAGACTTCAGAATGGTGTGCTTCAGATCGGAGTGAATTCAGAACGGTGTGACTTCAGAATCGCATGATTTCAGAACGACGTGACTTAAGAACGGTGTGCTTCAGAACGGCGTGCTTCAGGACGGTGTGATTTCAGAATGGTGTGCTTCAGAAAGGTGTTACTTGAGAACGGTGTGCTTCAGAACGGTGTGACTTCAGAACGGTGTGATTTCAGAACGGTGTGACTTCAGAACGGTGTGACTTCAGAACGGCGTGCTACAGAACGATGTGCTTCAGAACGGTGTGATTTCAGAATGGTGTGCTTCAGAAAGGTGTTAATTCAGAACGGTGTGCTTCAGAACGGTGTGACTTCAGAGCGGCGTGACTTCAGAATGGTGTGCTTCAGAATGGTGTGACTTCAGATCAGCGTGACTTCAGAACAGCGTGACTTCAGAACAGCGTGACTTCAGAACGGTGTGACTTCAGAACGGCGTGACTTCAGAACAGAGTGACTTCAGAACGGTGTGCTTCAGAACGGTGTGAATTCAGAACGGTGTGACTTCAGAACGGTGTGCTTCAGAACCGTGTGCTTCAGAACGGTGTGAATTCAGAACGGTGTGACTTCAGAATGGTGTGACTTCAGAACGGCGTGACTTCAGAACGGCGTGACTTCAGAATGGCATGATTTCAGAAGGGCGTGACTTAAGAACATTGTGACTTCAGAACGGTGTGACTACAGAACTGTGTGACTTCAGAACGGTGTGCTTCAGAACGGTGTGACTACAGAACGGTGTGACATCAGAGCAGCGTGACTTCAGAATGGTGTGACTTCAGAAAGGTGTGCTTCAGAACGGTGTGCTTCAGAACGGTATGACTTCAGAGCAGCGTGACTTCAGAATGGTGTGCTTCAAAATGGTGTGACTTCAGAACAGCGTGACTTCAGAACGGCATGATTTCAGAAGGGCGTGACTTAAGAACATTGTGACTTCAGAACGGTGTGACTACAGAACTGTGTGACTTCAGAACGGTGTGCTTCAGAACGGTGTGACTACAGAACGGTGTGACTTCAGAACGGTGTGACTTCAGAACGGTGTGACTTCAGAAAGGTGTGCTTCAGAACGGTGTGCTTCAGAACGGTATGACTTCAGAGCAGCGTGACTTCAGAATGGTGTGCTTCAAAATGGTGTGACTTCAGAACAGCGTGACTTCAGAACAGCGTGACTTCAGAACAGCGTGACTTCAGAACGGTGTGACTTCAGAACGGCGTGACTTCAGAACAGTGTGACTTCAGAATGGTGTGCTTCAGAACGGTGTGAATTCAGAACGGTGTGACTTCAGAATGGTGTGCTTCAGAACGGTGTGAATTCAGAACGGTGTGACTTCAGAACGGCATGATTTCAGAACGGCGTGACTTCAGAACGGCATGATTTCAGAAGGGAGTGACTTCAGAACGTTGTGACTACAGAACGGTGTGACTACAGAATGGTGTGAATTCAGAACGGAGTGCTTCAGAACGGTGTGAATACAGAACGGTGTGACTTCAGAACGGTGTGCTTCAGAACGGTGTGATTTCAGAACGGTGTGATTTCAGAACGGCGTGACTTCAGAACGTCGTGACTTCAGACCGGTGTGCTTCAGAACGGTGTGACTTCAGAACGGCGTGACTTCAGAACGGTGTGACTTCAGAACGCTGTGACTTCAGAACGGTGTGCTTCAGAACGGTGTGACTTCAGAACGGTGTGATTTCAGAACGGTGTGCTTCAGAACGGTGTGACTTCTGAACGGTGTGCTTCAGATCGGTGAGACTTCAGAACGGTGTGCTTCAGAACGTTGAGACTTCTGAACGGTGTGCTTCAGAACGGTGTGAATACAGAACGACGTGACTGAAGAACGGTGTGATTCAGAATGGTGTGACGTATGAACGGTGTGCTTCAGAACGGTGTGCTTCAGAACGGTGTGCTTCAGAACGGCGTGACTTCAGAACGGTGTGCTTCAGAACGATGTGACTTCAGAACAGTGTGACTTCAGGACGGTGTGCTTCAGAATGGTGTGACTTCAGAACGGTGTGCTTCAGAACGGTGTGCTTCAGAACGGTGTGTTTTAGAACGGCGTGACTTCAGAACGTTGTGACTACAGAACGGTGTGACTACAGAATGGTGTGAATTCAGAACGGAGTGCTTCAGAACGGTGTGAATACAGAACGGTGTGACTTCAGAACGGTGTGCTTCAGAACGGTGTGATTTCAGAACGGTGTGATTTCAGAACGGCGTGACTTCAGAACGTCGTGACTTCAGACCGGTGTGCTTCAGAACGGTGTGCTTCAGAATGGTGTGCTTCAGAACTGTGTGACTTCAGAACGGTGTGCTTCAGAACGGTGTGCTTCAGAACAGCGTGACTTCAGAACGCCGAAACTACAGAACAGCGTGACTTCAGAACAGTGTGCTTCAGAACGGTGTGCTTCAGAACGGTGTGATTTCAGAACGGTATGCTTCAGAACGGTGTGACTTCAGAACGGTGTGCTGCAGAACGGTGTGACTTCAGAACGGTGTGCTTTAGAACAGCGTGACTTCAGAACGGAGAGACTTCAGAACAGCGTGACTTTAGAACGGTGTGCTTCAGAACGGTGTGCTTCAGAACGGTGTGACTTCAGAACGGTGTGAATTCAGAAGGGCGAGACTTCAGAACGGTGTGCTTCAGAATGGTGTGATTTCAGAACAGTGTGCTTCAGAACGGTGTGCTTCAGAACGGTGTGACCTCAGAACGGTGTGCTTCTAAACGGTGTGACTTCAGAACGGTGTGAATTCAGAACGGCATGCTACAGAATGGTGTGCTTCAGAACGGTGTGATTTCAGAATGGTGTGCTTCAGAAAGGTGTTAATTCAGAACGGTGTGCTTCAGAACGGTGTGACTTCAGAGCGGCGTGACTTCAGAATGGTGTGCTTCAGAATGGTGTGACTTCAGAAGAGCGTGACTTCAGAACAACGTGACTTCAGAACGGCGTGACTTCAGAACAGTGTGACTTCAGAACGGCGTGACTTCAGAACAGTGTGACTTCAGAACGGTGTGCTTCAGAACGGTGTGAATTCAGAACGGTGTGACTTCAGAACGGTGTGCTTCAGAACCGTGTTCTTCAGAACGGTGTGAATTCAGAACGGTGTGACTTCAGAACGGTGTGACTTCAGAACGGCATGATTTCAGAACGGGGTGACTTCAGAACGGCATGATTTCAGAAGGGCGTGACTTCAGAACGTTGTGACTACAGAACGGTGTGACTACAGAATGGTGTGAATTCAGAACAGAGTGCTTCAGAACGGTGTGAATACAGAACGGTGTGACTTCAGAACGGTGTGCTTCAGAACGGTGTGATTTCAGAACGGTGTGATTTCAGAACGGCGTGACTTCAGAACGGTGTGACTTCAGAACGCTGTGACTTCAGAACGGTGTGCTTCAGAACGGTGTGACTTCAGAACGGTGTGATTTCAGAACGGTGTGCTTCAGAACGGTGTGACTTCTGAACGGTGTGCTTCAGATCGGTGAGACTTCAGAACGGTGTGCTTCAGAACGTTGAGACTTCTGAACGGTGTGCTTCAGAACGGTGTGAATACAGAACGACGTGACTGAAGAACGCTGTGCTTCAGAATGGTGTGACGTAAGAACGGTGTGCTTCAGAACGGTGTGCTTCAGAACGGTGTGCTTCAGAACGGCGTGACTTCAGAACGGTGTGCTTCAGAACGATGTGACTTCAGAACGGTGTGACTTCAGGACGGTGTGCTTCAGAATGGTGTGACTTCAGAACGGTGTGCTTCAGAACGGTGTGCTTCAGAACGGTGTGTTTTAGAACGGCGTGACTTCAGAACGTTGTGACTACAGAACGGTGTGACTACAGAACGGTGTGAATACAGAACGGTGTGACTTCAGAACGGTGTGCTTCAGAACGGTGTGATTTCAGAACGGTGTGATTTCAGAACGGCGTGACTTCAGAACGTCGTGAATTCAGACCGGTGTGCTTCAGAACGGTGTGCTTCAGAATGGTGTGCTTCAGAACTGTGTGACTTCAGAACGGTGTGCTTCAGAACGGTGTGCTTCAGAACAGCGTGACTTCAGAACGCCGAAACTACAGAACAGCGTGACTTCAGAACAGTGTGCTTCAGAACGGTGTGCTTCAGAACGGTGTGATTTCAGAACGGTATGCTTCAGAACGGTGTGACTTCAGAACGGTGTGCTTCTGAACGGTGTGACTTCAGAACGGTGTGCTTTAGAACAGCGTGACTTCAGAACGGAGAGACTTCAGAACAGCGTGACTTTAGAACGGTGTGCTTCAGAACGGTGTGCTTCAGAACGGTGTGACTTCAGAACGGTGTGACTTCAGAAAGGCGAGACTTCAGAACAGTGTGCTTCAGAATGGTTTGCTTCAGAACGGTGTGATTTCAGAACGGTATGATTCAGAACGGTGTGACTTCAGAACGGTGTGGTTCAGAACGGCATGCTACAGAATGGTGTGCTTCAGAACGGTGTGATTTCAGAATGGTGTGCTTCAGAAAGGTGTTAATTCAGAACGGTGTGCTTCAGAACGGTGTGACTTCAGAGCGGCGTGACTTCAGAATGGTGTGCTTCAGAATGGTGTGACTTCAGAACAGCGTGACTTCAGAACAACGTGACTTCAGAACGGCGTGACTTCAGAACGGTGTGACTTCAGAACGGCGTGACTTCAGAACAGTGTGACTTCAGAACGGTGTGCTTCAGAACGGTGTGAATTCAGAACGGTGTGACTTCAGAACGGTGTGCTTCAGAACCGTGTTCTTCAGAACGGTGTGAATTCAGAACGGTGTGACTTCAGAACGGTGTGACTTCAGAACGGCATGATTTCAGAACGGCGTGACTTCAGAACGGCATGATTTCAGAAGGGCGTGACTTAAGAACATTGTGACTTCAGAACGGGGTGACTACAGAACGGTGTGACTTCAGAACGGTGTGCTTCAGAACGGTGTGACTACAGAACGGTGTGACTTCAGAACGGTGTGACTTCAGAACGGCGTGCTTCAGAACGGTGTGATTTCAGAACGGTGTGCTTCAGAAAGGTGTTACTTCAGAACGGTGTGCTTCAGAACGGTGTGACTTCAGAGCGGCGTGACTTCAGAACGGCGTGACTTCAAAACGGTGTGACTTCAGAACGGCGTGACTTCAGAACAGTGTGACTTCAGACCGGTGTGCTTCAGAACGGTGTGCTTCAGAATGGTGTGCTTCAGAACTGTGTGACTTCAGAACGGTGTGCTTCAGAACGGTGTGCTTCAGAACAGCGTGACTTCAGAACGCCGAAACTACAGAACAGCGTGACTTCAGAACAGTGTGCTTCAGAACGGTGTGCTTCAGAACGGTGTGATTTCAGAACGGTATGCTTCAGAACGGTGTGACTTCAGAACGGTGTGCTGCAGAACGGTGTGACTTCAGAACGGTGTGCTTTAGAACAGCGTGACTTCAGAACGGAGAGACTTCAGAACAGCGTGACTTTAGAACGGTGTGCTTCAGAACGGTGTGCTTCAGAACGGTGTGACTTCAGAACGGTGTGAATTCAGAAGGGCGAGACTTCAGAACGGTGTGCTTCAGAATGGTGTGATTTCAGAACAGTGTGCTTCAGAACGGTGTGCTTCAGAACGGTGTGACTTCAGAACGGTGTGCTTCTAAACGGTGTGACTTCAGAACGGTGTGAATTCAGAACGGCATGCTACAGAATGGTGTGCTTCAGAACGGTGTGATTTCAGAATGGTGTGCTTCAGAAAGGTGTTAATTCAGAACGGTGTGCTTCAGAACGGTGTGACTTCAGAGCGGCGTGACTTCAGAATGGTGTGCTTCAGAATGGTGTGACTTCAGAAGAGCGTGACTTCAGAACAACGTGACTTCAGAACGGCGTGACTTCAGAACAGTGTGACTTCAGAACGGCGTGACTTCAGAACAGTGTGACTTCAGAACGGTGTGCTTCAGAACGGTGTGAATTCAGAACGGTGTGACTTCAGAACGGTGTGTTTCAGAACCGTGTTCTTCAGAACGGTGTGAATTCAGAACGGTGTGACTTCAGAACGGTGTGACTTCAGAACGGCATGATTTCAGAACGGGGTGACTTCAGAACGGCATGATTTCAGAAGGGCGTGACTTCAGAACGTTGTGACTACAGAACGGTGTGACTACAGAATGGTGTGAATTCAGAACAGAGTGCTTCAGAACGGTGTGAATACAGAACGGTGTGACTTCAGAACGGTGTGCTTCAGAACGGTGTGATTTCAGAACGGTGTGATTTCAGAACGGCGTGACTTCAGAACGGTGTGACTTCAGAACGCTGTGACTTCAGAACGGTGTGCTTCAGAACGGTGTGACTTCAGAACGGTGTGATTTCAGAACGGTGTGCTTCAGAACGGTGTGACTTCTGAACGGTGTGCTTCAGATCGGTGTGACTTCAGAACGGTGTGCTTCAGAACGTTGAGACTTCTGAACGGTGTGCTTCAGAACGGTGTGAATACAGAACGACGTGACTGAAGAACGCTGTGCTTCAGAATGGTGTGACGTAAGAACGGTGTGCTTCAGAACGGTGTGCTTCAGAACGGTGTGCTTCAGAACGGCGTGACTTCAGAACGGTGTGCTTCAGAACGATGTGACTTCAGAACGGTGTGACTTCAGGACGGTGTGCTTCAGAATGGTGTGACTTCAGAACGGTGTGCTTCAGAACGGTGTGCTTCAGAACGGTGTGTTTTAGAACGGCGTGACTTCAGAACGTTGTGACTACAGAACGGTGTGACTACAGAATGGTGTGAATTCAGAACGGAGTGCTTCAGAACGGTGTGAATACAGAACGGTGTGACTTCAGAACGGTGTGCTTCAGAACGGTGTGATTTCAGAACGGTGTGATTTCAGAACGGCGTGACTTCAGAACGTCGTGACTTCAGACCGGTGTGCTTCAGAACGGTGTGCTTCAGAATGGTGTGCTTCAGAACTGTGTGACTTCAGAACGCTGTGCTTCAGAACGGTGTGCTTCAGAACAGCGTGACTTCAGAACGCCGAAACTACAGAACAGCGTGACTTCAGAACAGTGTGCTTCAGAACGGTGTGCTTCAGAACGGTGTGATTTCAGAACGGTATGCTTCAGAACGGTGTGACTTCAGAACGGTGTGCTGCAGAACGGTGTGACTTCAGAATGGTGTGCTTTAGAACAGCGTGACTTCAGAACGGTGTGCTTTAGAACAGCGTGACTTCAGAACGGAGAGACTTCAGAACAGCGTGACTTTAGAACGGTGTGCTTCAGAACGGTGTGCTTCAGAACGGTGTGACTTCAGAACGGTGTGAATTCAGAAGGGCGAGACTTCAGAACAGTGTGCTTCAGAACGGTGTGCTTCAGAACGGTGTGACCTCAGAACGGTGTGCTTCTAAACGGTGTGACTTCAGAACGGTGTGACTTCAGAACGGCATGCTACAGAATGGTGTGCTTCAGAACGGTGTGATTTCAGAATGGTGTGCTTCAGAAAGGTGTTAATTCAGAACGGTGTGCTTCAGAACGGTGTGACTTCAGAGCGGCGTGACTTCAGAATGGTGTGCTTCAGAATGGTGTGACTTCAGAACAGCGTGACTTCAGAACAACGTGACTTCAGAACGGCGTGACTTCAGAACGGTGTGACTTAAGAACGGCGTGACTTCAGAACAGTGTGACTTCAGAACGGTGTGCTTCAGAACGGTGTGAATTCAGAACGGTGTGACTTCAGAACGGTGTGCTTCAGAACCGTGTTCTTCAGAACGGTGTGAATTCAGAACGGTGTGACTTCAGAACGGTGTGACTTCAGAACGGCATGATTTCAGAACGGCGTGACTTCAGAACGGCATGATTTCAGAAGGGCGTGACTTAAGAACATTGTGACTTCAGAACGGGGTGACTACAGAACGGTGTGACTTCAGAACGGTGTGCTTCAGAACGGTGTGACTACAGAACGGTGTGACTTCAGAACGGTGTGACTTCAGAACGGCGTGCTTCAGAACGGTGTGATTTCAGAACGGTGTGCTTCAGAAAGGTGTTACTTCAGAACGGTGTGCTTCAGAACGGTGTGACTTCAGAGCGGCGTGACTTCAGAACGGCGTGACTTCAAAACGGTGTGACTTCAGAACGGCGTGACTTCAGAACAGTGTGACTTCAGAACGGTGTGCTTCAGAACGGTGTGAATAAAGAACGGTGTGACTTCAGAATGGTGTGCTTCAGAACGGCGTGAATTCAGAACGGTGTGACTTCAGAACGGCATGATTTCAGAACGGCATGACTTCAGAACGGCATGATTTCAGAAGGGAGTGACTTCAGAACGTTGTGACTACAGAACGGTGTGACTACAGAATGGTGTGAATTCAGAACGGAGTGCTTCAGAACGGTATGAATACAGAACGGTGTGACTTCAGAACGGTGTGCTTCAGAACGGTGTATTTCAGAACGGTGTGATTTCAGAATGGCGTGACTTCCGAACGACGTGACTACAGAACGTTGTGACTTCAGACCGGTGTGCTTCAGAACGGTGTGCTTCAGAATGTTGTGAATTCAGAACGGTGTGACTTCAGAACGGTGTGACTTCAGAACGGCATGATTTCAGAACGGCGTGACTTCAGAACGGCATGATTTCAGAAAGGCGTGACTTAAGAACATTGTGACTTCAGAACGGTGTGACTTCAGAACGGTGTGCTTCAGAACGGTATGACTTCAGAACGGTGTGACTTCAGAACGGTGTGACTTCAGAACGGCATGCTACAGAACAGTATGCTTCAGAACGGTGTGATATCAGAATGGTGTGCTTCAGAAAGGTGTTAATTCAGAACGGTGTGCTTCAGAACGGTGTGACTTCAGAGCGGCGTGACTTCAGAATGGTGTGCTTCAGAATGGTGTGACTTCAGAACAGCGTGACTTCAGAACGACGTGACTTCAGAACGGTGTGACTTCAGAACGGCGTGACTTCAGAACAGTGTGACTTCAGAACGGTGTGCTTCAGAACGGTGTGAATTCAGAACGGTGTGACTTCAGAACGGTGTGCTTCAGAACCGTGTGCTTCAGAACGGTGTGAATTCAGAACGGTGTGACTTCAGAACGGTGTGACTTCAGAACGGCGTGACTTCAGAACGGCATGATTTCAGAAGGGCGGGACTTCAGAACGGAATGATTTCAGAAGGGCGTGACTTAAGAACATTGTGACTTCAGAATGGTGTGACTACAGAACGGTGTGACTACAGAACGGTGTGACTTCAGAACGGTGTGACTTCAGAACGGTGTGACTTCAGAACGGCGTGCTTCAGAACGGTGTGCTTCAGAACGGTGTGATTTCAGAACGGTGTGCTTCAGAAAGGTGTTACTTCAGAACGGTGTGCTTCAGAACGGTGTGACTTCAGAACGGTGTGACTTCAGAATGGTGTGCTTCAGAACGGTGTGCTTCAGAACGGTGTGACTTCAGAACGGTATGCTTCAGAACGGTGTGACTTCAGAACGGTGTGCTGCAGAACGGTGTGACTTCAGAACGGTGTGCTTCAGAACGGTGTGAATTCAGAACGGTGTGACTTCAGAACGGTGTGCTTCAGAACCGTGTTCTTCAGAACGGTGTGAATTCAGAACGGTGTGACTTCAGAACGGTGTGACTTCAGAACGGCATGATTTCAGAACGGGGTGACTTCAGAACGGCATGATTTCAGAAGGGCGTGACTTCAGAACGTTGTGACTACAGAACGGTGTGACTACAGAATGGTGTGAATTCAGAACAGAGTGCTTCAGAACGGTGTGAATACAGAACGGTGTGACTTCAGAACGGTGTGCTTCAGAACTGTGTGATTTCAGAACGGTGTGATTTCAGAACGGCGTGACTTCAGAACGTCGTGACTTCAGACCGCTGTGCTTCAGAACGGTGTGCTTCAGAACGGCGTGACTTCAGAACGGTGTGACTTCAGAACGCTGTGACTTCAGAACGGTGTGCTTCAGAACGGTGTGACTTCAGAACGGTGTGAATTCAGAAGGGCGAGACTTCAGAACGGTGTGCTTCAGAATGGTGTGATTTCAGAACAGTGTGCTTCAGAACGGTGTGCTTCAGAACGGTGTGACCTCAGAACGGTGTGCTTCTAAACGGTGTGACTTCAGAACGGTGTGACTTCAGAACGGCATGCTACAGAATGGTGTGCTTCAGAACGGTGTGATTTCAGAATGGTGTGCTTCAGAAAGGTGTTAATTCAGAACGGTGTGCTTCAGAACGGTGTGACTTCAGAGCGGCGTGACTTCAGAATGGTGTGCTTCAGAATGGTGTGACTTCAGAACAGCGTGACTTCAGAACAACGTGACTTCAGAACGGCGTGACTTCAGAACAGTGTGACTTCAGAACGGCGTGACTTCAGAACAGTGTGACTTCAGAACGGTGTGCTTCAGAACGGTGTGAATTCAGAACGGTGTGACTTCAGAACGGTGTGCTTCAGAACCGTGTTCTTCAGAACAGTGTGAATTCAGAACGGTGTGATTTCAGAACGGTGTGACTTCAGAACGGCATGATTTCAGAACGGCGTGACTTCAGAACGGCATGATTTCAGAAGGGCGTGACTTAAGAACATTGTGACTTCAGAACGGGGTGA